>NC_133324.1:869055878-870255878 GCF_042186555.1 Aquarana catesbeiana
GTGCTGCAGAGCTGTAGGCTCTGAATGAAATTATCTTTTGGCTATAAAAACCTTACCGGGACGTGTGAAATCTAAAAGATTGAGCAGAATTAGTCGTCAGCCCAGTAAAATAATTCACAGATACATTTAATCTGCTTAGTTGGATTTTTGCATTAATTATACCCAAAGTCACCCACAAGGGAAGACATTTTAAGCCCAGACCTAACGCTCCACAGAGGAATCCTGATAATTGGCATGGACGTACCCTTAAAATTAACTAGTGCAGCGGTTTTTAATTATGATGCTCCCTTCTGACAATAATCCAAAACGTTGCGATTCACATTGCCAACCATTATATAAGCAAACTCACAAAAAGACAGCATATAAAACGTTGCATTTTTTTTTACTCAACTTTATTTCAAAAAAGAAAAACCACGACTTACTTACCATTTAACATGAGAAGACTATCTGTTCCTGGATGGGGGTAGTTCAAGCGACCTTAAAAAAAAAAAAAAAAAAAGGGAGTTAATGTTTGTTATTCAAAGCTCATTATCTAACACACAGATGTAAGTTGTGGTTTATATTAGAGGAAGTGAGGGAGTTAAGCAATGATCCCGACAACGCCTCGGAGTCTGCTCCAATGGGATAAGCAGTTTCTTGCTACACTATGTCCAGAAATGTGCTGACCTCTCAAGAACTCCCTCCCACTTCCAGGGGCTCTATAACCTCTCTATACTCCAAACAGCAGGCACCTTTCTGCTTCTGCCAATAAACCAACAGGCAGAAACATAATCCGGACTGAACAATCGTGTCTTCATGTTGTGTCACAAAATAAACAGGATTCTGTATATTCCACCCCACTGAAAATAGAATCAGGGCATCCATTAGGTGCTTAGGGCAAATAAAACAAAGGCTTACTTGTTTAAAAAGGAAAACTAAAGTATATATTAAAAAAAAAAATGTTGATTCAGAAAGCATATTAAACAAGCATTCAATTTTTAAAATTGCTACCTATTAGGACTAAAAACACATGTAAATGCTGCAGCAGTAAAGGAAATAAAAAATCCTCTAGAACACCTACATAGGAATTCATAACCATCAAGGTAACAAGGAAATGTTTGCTGACATTCAGAATCAAAACTGTGACAATCAGCAGTCTGACAGAGCAATGTGGGCTGAGAAATCTCAAAAATAAAAAAAAAAAAAAAAAAAAAAAAAAAACACACACACTTTCACTTAGCATTAAAGCCCACATTTGTAATAAGCCAAATTAATCTCTGCCATACGGCATGTGAGGTGACTTTTAGCAATAACAGAAAGACCTTTGGCACGCTTCTGCTTAACTAATGGTCTGACACCATGGTAACCCCTCCGTCTTACGATATACCGTCACAGTGACTGACTCTCATTATGTAGGCGACATTAGTCTTTGTAAACTGAACTGTTCGTTCCCAAATAGTTTATTTTTTCATACATTTTCTTTGATTTTTCGGCAACTGATGAAAAATAAAATGAAAACAAAAAAGTATAATAAATACAAATAAAAAATGTATGTATATACAGTGCCTTGAAAAAGTATTCACACCCCTTGAAATTTTCCACATTTTGTCATGTTACAACCAAAAACGTAAAGGTATTTTATTGGGAATTTATGTGATAGACAAACACAAAGTGGCACATAATTGTGATTAAAGAATCCCCCTGATGAAGACACGTGACAAGTCCTGTGTCAAATACGTGTAGGGGAGGGGCCAGGACGGAGGAGAAGGTTGCAGAGACACTGCTCTCTCGGCGAGGTGATTTGTGGCAAAAACAAAACACCGATCGGATAGTTCATTTTTTTCAAGTTATGCATAGAGTGGTGCGCTGGTAGCACCTCTAAGATGTGAGTACGATTTATAAATAAATTATTTTAAATAAATTTAAATGGTATTACACCATTGGAGCTTTTCTTTGCACATACATATACACATATCTCTCTAGCTATCTATCCGACATCCACAGTGGAGGGATTGGTGTTCCAATCCCAGAGTCCATTAAGGCCTGAACCCAGTGTTGGTTCTACTGCATAAATGTCTGAGGTGAGCACATGTGTGGAATCACTGAAAATTTCCAACTGTGAAGTAAAGACACATATCACTGCGGATTCTGTTTTGGAGCACTGGATATATATTATTATACTTATATGGACTTCATTTACACCTATGATATTAGCACTAATCATATCAAATTATTTATGGTTTATATAACACTGCAATTTACAATTATGTGCCACTTTGTGTTGGTCTATCACATAAAATACATTTATGCTTTTGGTTGTAACATGACAAAATGTGGAAAATTTCAAGGAGTATGAATACTTTTTCAAGGGACTGTACGTAGGTTATAGTATATATATATATATATATATATATATATATATATATATATATATATATATATATATATATATATATATAAAAATTAAATTGAATTTAATACAAACTAATACTTCCTATTTGTAAGCAGGTGGCAGTCTCCAAATGCAAGGTTGCCACATTCTGGAAGCTAATACCAGCTATTGCCCAGAAGCACCAGCTACTCCAAGTGGCGGGATTCTTACATTAGTGATGGGCACAATGTAACCTGCTGAAAGAGCCATATGATATGTAGAGGGTAGTGCCCCCCTTGGTCATGAAGCTGACCTTTACACTGATGATCTATGGGTGCTGGGTACAGAGGCAGCACTGCTAGAGAATAGAAGTAAACACACCCCGCAGGTGGGATATACAAGGTATAATAAAAAACAAATTGTTACTTGTGTCACTTGTGTAATTGTGTCACATCTTTGAGACAATTCTGCAACAAAATTTGTTTCTCAGGAACTGATATTGGATACATTTCCACCACTCTCTCAACTTCTCCACCTCTGCCACTACAACTCCATCACTTCACAGGAAAGATACAACACGCCATCATTCTGTCAAGAGTTGCGAGAGATTCATATACATTTCACAGACACGTACACAAATCTAATGCAAGTATCTCTATTTGTCGCACTACCATGAGACCGATATCTAAAGAGTATGTACAACACTCTTAATAAATCCCCTAAAGTGGGAGTAAACGCCCTTTGTTGTTTTGGGCCTATAATAAGGCTTGCGTGAAGATGTAGTAAGTATCTCCTAGAAGTGCACCTTTGAGGCTCCATGCACACTAGCGTTTTTCAGAAAGCCCCCCCCCCCCAAAAAAAGCTACAAAAAAAAAAAAAAAAAACTCGCTGGATGAAAAATGCTGATAATCTCATTTTTGTGCCAGCTTCTCGTAGCATTTTAGTAGCTTTTAGCCTAGGTTCACATTGATGCGATTTGGCATGTGATTTGACATGCCAAATCGCATCAATGTGAACCTAGGCTAAAAGCTACTAAAATGCTACGAGAAGCTGGCACAAAAATGCGATTATCAGCATTTTTCATCCAGCGTTTCTTTTTTTGTAGCATGCCAAATCAGCGGCTATTGCCGGCAATGGCACTTTCCAAACCCCAAAATTAGTTTCTGTACTACTTTTGGCAACTTTGGGGTGCGATTTGTATCAACATTTATGCAGGAACCTGCACAGATGTCTCTGAAATCTCTCCTGAATTCGGACTGACATGCGAGTATAAGATCGTGCGAGTTCAGCTGAACCTGCACGATTTCAATCCCGCTGTCAGTGTGAACTTAGGCTTAGGAGCATTACAATTTTATTAGCGTTTATTCAGTACATGAAGAAAAAAAAATGCTGAAAAAAAGCTGTTAGGAGCATTCAGCATTTTTTTTCTGCTGGAAAAAAGCTCAAAACACAAAAAAATAAACATTTCTGCTCCTAGATGCTGAAACTTAAAAAAAATGCTAATAGCCTAAAGTAGTGTGCATGGGCATATAGGATAACACTATTTAGCTTCTAGGAGCAGAAAAAATGCTAATACCAGCTTTTAGGCTGGTAGTGTGCATGAAGTCTTAGGAGATATTTACGTGTAGCATCCGGTCACGTCACCAGCGCATGCGCACAGAGCTCTCAATGGATGGCACGCTTTGAGAACACAGTGCTCATGTGCAAAAAAAAAAAAAAACCTGAAAGCCGACTGGTTTCTATGCAGAGCTGCCGTCCATTGAGAGAGCTGTGCCGCGGGAGTGACGTCATTGCGGCTCAAGCCCGCACACCCAGAGGGGAGACGGGGGGGGGGTGGGTTAGATGGATTCCGTCAGCAATGACAGGGCGCCGCTAGAGGGATCAGTCTTTTAGGCAAGTCTATCATAATGCGTTGGTATGAGGCACATACTAGCACATTAAGACATGACCCTGCGGGTTTTTAAATGTAGTCTACTATTGCTTTAACACTCTTAATGAATTGACTGCTGGGTAATATACTAGTAGAATTTACAGTGTAGTCATTCTTCTAAAATACATAAATGGGCTATTCTGCTTTAATGTTTTTTTTTTTGGAGTGGAAATCCCCAGCAGAGCGAGCACAATATTGCCCTTCACACTCTCATTCACTCCAACTAAATATAGATAGAAGTATTAGAGGCCATCCCTGTAAATAACACATCCAACGCTCTTTCAGGCTGTTGTGTCCTATTAACGTTCTGGTGTGAACTGGACAGAAATTCCGCAGGGAGCACAATAAATCTCCAGTGGAGCCATAATGCCTATGAAAAGTACACCAGAATCTGATTTTCCATGGTTCTAATCCTCATTAGGGCAGACAGAGAGCCAGCAGGGAAATGAAGGGAGGTAAAGGGCAGCCAGCGGGGTTAGGCCTACTCACAATAGAATAATAGAATCTAAGGAGCTGCATGCAGGAATCAAATGATATCCAGACTTTGATATCATTCTAAGGACCCCTACAGATACAGCTTATACTGTAAATGTTTAAGGACCCGTTCACTCCACATGCATTGGGCTACATTGAGTAGGCAATATTTAATCAAAAAAAAGGTAAACAGAAAAAGCAATGGGGTTGATTTACCATGCAGCTGTGCCTGGTAGCCAATCCGCTTCTAACTTCAGCTTGTTCAATTAAGCTTTGAAAAAAAAACTTGAAGCCGATAGGTTTCTATTAGGTATGCACCGATACCTTGAATCACGGACAAGCCTGAGTTCACACAGGAGCAGTGGGGAAACCACATGAGATTCAGACAGGAATCGCATCACATTCCCATTCAAATTGCATGCAATTCTTTGCAGTGCGATTTGTGCCCACTCAGTTTATATGGATGCAAATCGCAGAGTAACAAAACTTTGTGGTACAATTTGTGTCCATACAAAATGAATGGGCAAAAAATGTACTGAAAAGAATTGCATGCGATTTGAACAGGAATGTGGTGCGATTTCTGTCCGAATCCCATGTGGCTTCTGTGTAAACCCAGGCATGTCAGTGATTTTGCATTCACACAGGAGCAGGGAAACCTTCCTGCCTGATGGGTTCCACCAGCTCCGGCTCCCAACTGACTGTGGACATCTTTGGTCGCGGATTGATCTCCTGCCTCCCTCTCTGGCTCCCCCCCCCTCATTTCCAGCGGCTCTCTCCCCCCAGCAGTTTGAGCCATGCACTGGACCCTCTTCCCCATTCCTCCCCACCCTCGCTGTACCAGACTGCTACGATCCCCCACTATCAGACGCCGGTCCGGAGAATTGAAATCCCTGCTACTTTCTCCCCTCTCCTGACTGTATGGACTCCATGGCTTCTAATTGGTCAGCGCGGTCTATGCTGACTAATTAGAATCCCTGTAGGCAGTACAGTCAGCACTAGAGGGAGAACCGCTGGAGGCGAGGGGGGGGGGGGGGGGGGGAGGGAACAAAGCCATGGGAGAGGCAGGAGGAGCCGCAGATCTCCAGTTGTTAGTCGGATGGGAGCCGGAGCTTGTGGAACCCGTCATGCAGGGAGATTTCCCGCACTACTCCTTTGGGAATTTCACTATGACAAGCCTGGGTTCACATAGGAGCGATGCAGGAAAACACATGCTATTTGGACAGGAATCGCATTCCGGTTCAAATCGCCTGCAATCCTTTGTGCATGTACGCAAATCGCAACGCAAACTATCGGTTTTGAAATCGGGAGTATTTTCACCAGTACTCGTGAAAATACTCGGTATCAGTGCATCCCTAGTTTCTATGCACAGCTGCACTAGATTTTACACTCTCCAGTTTAAGTAAATCAACCCCAATGTGTCTTAAAAAAAAAAAAAAATATATCATAAAGCACTGAAAAACGCACATCTTCAACTCCTATGCACTGTGTTATGAATGCCCACAGAAGATGCTGCTGTGGACTGGTGGTTGGGCACTGACAGCCCATTGATGACTACTGTTCAAGGCATTCAGCATGTCAGACTAGTGTTTCTAGCCAGGCAGGGTGGTGGGTAAGTGTATTTTAGTAGAGGTCTGCTTTCATTACACTGCATTCAGCAGATCTATGTCATAAACCAACACATATGACCGGATATATGTATAAGGCACTGCTTTTTTGGGTAAGGGCATCCCACTATGCAATTGAGGATGTGTCAGTCACATGGAGTCTGAGCCAGTTATTGTAGTCCCTGTTTAGGAGACTTTTATTCAGCTCCATTCTCTTATCTCTCAATCGGAACTGAGAAAAATAAAACCATCATTTGTGGAACCAAGAAACAAAATCAGGTGCTGCCTAGGTCATCTTAAGAAAAAAAAAAAGTGTGGGCCATACAAAAAAAAAAAGCCACAACATTTATGACCATATTACTCCTAAAAAAATCTGCTACAGTACAGGAGATCACTTTTAAGTGTAATAAAGTCTCAAAAAAAAAATAAGGTTCAGTTACAAGGATTAAAAACAACCAACAGTAATGAATAAACCTGACAGCACGCTAAGGCCCCCTTTTACACTTGTGCGACCTGAAAGTCTCGCAAACTTTTCCGCGACTTGAAGCAATGCCTGTGTAATCTTGAGGTCTATGGACCTCAAGTTGCAGCAAAGTCAGACCAAAGTAGTGCGGGGGACAGGGGCCTTAGACTGCATTTACACTTAAGCGTTTTGAATTGCGAGCAGATTTGCCACGATTCTGCCTGCGATTTAAAAGCGTTGATGTGTGAATGACAAATCGCGGGGCTCACATTTGAGATGCCTGTCATTTGAACAACACCTAAAATTGCAGTGCAGGTCTGCCGCAATATATCGCGCTGCAATCGTGGCAACCGTATCACCCAAAAGTAGCTCCTTAAATCTTTTTGGATGACATGCTTCAGGCTATGCGTGTTGTTGTGATTGCAGTACAATTTATGACGCGAAAATCACGGCAGACCCGCACCACGATTTTAGGTGTCATTCAAAAGAAAGGCATCTCAAATGTGAGTCCCGCAATTCGTCATTCACACATCAGTACTTTCAAATCGTGGGCAGAATCGTGGCAAATCTGCCCGCGATTCAAACCGCTGAAGTGTGAATGTAGCCTGACAGAGAAGAACAGACTAAAATTTACATTTCTGCCTTTATGAGGTATATAGAATAGTATTGTTAACAGTGCAGGATAGAATAGACTAAGCCCAACGCCAAGTTAAGCCAAACTTTATACTGGGGCTCCCAGGGCACGCTGGAAGAGAACTAAAGTAGGTAGTAGTGGATGGCAGCATTCGCATCCTGCTGGCTAACTTATTGGAAATGGGAAATTATCTAGTGTCACCAAGTTGCACAACATGCCGATAGGTGATTCAGTCCAATGGCATATTCACCAATTTTCAGGGATGATGCCATATTAGGAACTTTTAGCTTAGAAATTCTAGTACATATCCTGTTTCCCCGAAAATAAGACCTAGAGTGATTGTCGGCGATGGCTGCAATATAAGCCCTACCCCCCAAATAAGCCCTAGTTAAAGTCCTTGTAGGTCTTATTTTCAGGGTAGGGCTTATATTGCAGCAATCACTGACAATCACGCTAGGTCTTATTTTGGGGGAAACAGGGTAGAAGTAACCCCGATTTCCAAGAAATACAGCCTTTTTTTCTATGAGGTATATTCAATATTACAGTCGAAGACCCCGTTCACAGTGGAGCTACTTGCCATGCGATTTGACAGTTCCAAGTTGCATGACAAGTCGCACCCCATTGCCAAAAGTGGAACTGTTGATATCGTCTTAACTCATGTTGCCGTGATTATGAAAAAGGTTTCTGTGCTACTTTTTACCAATTTCATTGCGACTTGCATAGACTTCTGTTAAATGAAGTCACAAGTCAAAGTGAAAACGGCAGTGCAAATTGCACTGATGTGCGGCTTTGAAATAGCGCTGAAGTAGTGCAATTTCAAAGGTGTACAGGTGTGAACCAAGGCTAAGTGTTTTATGTACCTCTTAACCTGATACAAGTAACAGAAGGTATTGATATATCAAATTACTAAGAACATGGCACTCCAAAACCACAGTGCAAGAAAATCTTCACACAGATATACACTAATTCAACAACAGCACACATTTGGAACTTTTAACCCTGGTTCACACTATAATTCTCATGTTAATTGCACAGGAACCATGCTGCATTCCAGTGAAATTCACATGCGATTTAGTGGAATGCTATTTGAGCCCATTCATCGCACCAAAAAAGCGCAGGCACCTTTTTGGAGACGCACCTCATTGCATGGTCTCTCTGTACCATGCGATATGGTGCGGGTAAACTGCACTGCATTTGCAATCCTTTTACGGTGTCATTATCTACTAATTGACAGCCGCAGCGGATTGCAAACTCAGCGAGATTTCAATGCAGGGATTGTTGCATTTCCTGCACTGCATACGTGTGAACTGGGGCTAAAGGGGCTAAAGTGTTTCCAACTGCATACTGACATTTGCCTAAAGATCATTATCGGTTCATAGTAAATGTCGTCTTGACCCTGGCTTGGCAAAACTCAAAGAAGCCAGTTAAACAGATGAAAGTCAAACTAAAAGCAACACTCTTTTCTCTCTTCATTTTGTGACAGTTTTTTTTGTCATCAGTGTCCCATGACGGAGAATTCCCTTCACTTCCTGCCCCATGGCCAAAACGTGAAGTGAGAGAAAATCATTCCAATGTGAGGGAAACCAGGGGTGTCACCAGGGTGAGCAGAACTAGTGCCCCCTTTAGAAGTACTATTGCTGTTCTGGCATCAACCAAACATTTGGGATTTTCTTTTACTTTCGATGACAATGGTAAATACGACAAATAAAGTGGATGAATCTCCCTGACACAGAGCAGCCCCGATCCTCCTCTTCTCAGGTCCCCTGACGGTGCTCCAGGCCACTTCCTCTTGTCAATCCCCCCCCCCCCCCCCCCCAGAGAAAGCAGCTTGCAATAGGGGCACCCAAGCAGGCTTGCTCCCGAGCTGCTGCTCTTTATGTCCATTCAGACACAGAGATGCTGAATGGACACAAAGCCACCCTCTCTCTCCTCATTGGCTCACTGGCTGTGATTGACAGCAGTCGGAGAAAATGGCTCCTGCAGCTGTCTCAGCCAAGGGAGAGTCCCCAGAGAGCCAATCCTCTCATGCACATCGAGAGGGAGCTCGGGTGAATATTGGGAGGGCTGCTGCACACTTAAAAGCTTTTTTTTTTACATGAAGGTAAAAAACCTTAAAGCCTGTATAACCACTTTAACTACTTTAGCCCCAGAAGAATTGGCTGCTCATGACCAGGCTTTTTATGCAATACAGCACGGCATCGTTTAACTGACAATTGCGCGGCCGTGCGACGCTATACCCAAAGAAAATTGATGTCTTTTTTTCCCCACAAATAGAGCTTTCTTTTGGTGGTATTTGATAATCTCTGTAGTTTTTATTTTTTGCGCTATAAACAAAAAAAGCAACAATTTTGAAAAAAAAAAAAAAAAAAAAAAAAACCATAATAAATAGCCCCAATTTTTTTTTAAAAAAAGCGAATTTTTTCCTCAGTTTAGGCCGATATGTATTCTTCTACATATTTTTGGTAATAAAAAAACCCGCAAAAACCGTATATTGATTGGTTTGCGCAAAAGTTATAGGGTCTACAAAATAGGGGATAGATTTATGGCATTTTTATTATTTTTTTTTTTTACTAGTAATGGCAGCGATCTGCAATTTTTAATCAAGACTGAAACATTATGGCGGACTCATCAGACACTTTTGACACATTTTTGTAGTCTATTGACTATTATACAAAATGCATTGATTATGTATAAATGTCACTGCAGGGAAGGGGTTAACACTAGGGGGCAATCATGGGGTTGTGTTCCCTTGGTGTGTTCTAACTGTGTTATCGATGGGACTGCCTAGGAGGAGAGAGAGATTGTAGTTCCCAGCTCGTAGGAACTCACGATCTCTCTCCCTTCTCCGAACTGGGATGTGTTTATACACACACGCCCCTGTTCTGCCTCCCATGTCCGTGATCGCTCGTGGCCGGCAGTCATCGCAACCGCCGGTCACGAGCATCGGCACCCCCGCTGTGCAGCCTGCTATCCCACTTAAAGGGACCGACTTATAGCTACGACTGTTCGTGGGAACATGCTGACCTGCCGCAGTATAATGATAGCAGCTGGTCGGCAAGTGGTTAAGCTTTGACAAAAAGAAAAACCTGGAAGCTAATTGGTTTCTATGCAGAGATGCACAAGATTTTGCGTTAGTTTTAGTAAATCAACCCCAAAGTCTACTATATCATTTAGAAAGAAAAAAAAAAAACTTTTGTAATGAACATCACAGTGACAACTACAACTTACAAGGATATTCTTGAGAAAGGGTCCATAACACATAATTACAAAAGGATATGTAACCGTAATCCATGGGAGAACAGCCTAGGGCCTATTAGACTTAAATCCCTAAACTGACTGAGAGCCACAAAGAAGGAAAGAAATGGCCAAATGATTCCCTAAAAACCCCAGTCTGATATGCCTGCTTTAAGCACTTACAACAAATCCAGCATGGAGCAAGTGATGTGTGTAGGGTGGTGTATACCATGGATGAGGTTGTGAAGAATGAGGAGGAGGCATTGAGGTTCCGAGCACAAGAGTGTTCTGTGTGTGCCAAAACATACATAAGATGCTTAGTCATAGCAGAGAGGGGAAACACGTGCCCAACCTTCCAATCACTTTCTCCTGGGCCGGCTGTACTGTTCACACAACATGCACTGTCCTCGCTTGTTTTCATTAAGTTCACTTTTCAAAAGGGAGCAGTGAGTGGGGAGTCCTTATTAGACACAAAAGCTGGCTTTCTTCTAGCAGAAGAATGTGTTTAGGAGTAACACATATACACATTCCCCGCTAAACAAGGCTGGCCTCTTGGCATGTAAATGTCAGCATTTATGAATCTGCATCCCTTAGCTTTCTGCAGGACAGAAGATCTTCTCAATGGCTGGACAACTTGTCCAACCACCAAGAACAGACCCAGCCTTTCTAGGTCCGCCTGCCAGTGGTAGAAGGCAATGCCACTTGGAGGCTTCATTGGAATACAGAAAAGGAGAATTTGCTCAGATTGTTCAAACCTATGTGGAAATGTAAGCATCATTTTGTGATTGTTGGCACTACTGGATGCACAGTAAGGCTCTGCACACATAGGTGCCGGATACAGAAGTGATACCCAGGCCTACCCTTCATTCAAAACTTCTCCAGCCAGGAAAAGGCTAAATTAAGCTTGTAGCATCGAGTACAACTTGGGCTGCATTCACACCTGAGCGTTTCAAAGTTGCGCATTTTTACAGCGTTTTTGCCATGATTTTGTGCAGGTCACCAATGTATAAAAGCAGAAAAATGCCTGTAATCTGCCCCAAAGAAGCTCATGTTCTTTTTTGAGCTTTAGGCTCCATGCACACTGGCGTATAAAACGTTGCTTCTACAAGAGTTTTGTGTTCTGCCTGTAGAAGCAGCTCAATGTTATCCTAGGTGTCCATGCACATTAGGACGTTTACAGGCATATTTTGAGATCAACGTTTAGAGGCAGGAAAGAAAACCTTCTCATTTGCGTTTGATTGGAGTTCAGTGGCAGAAAAAAAAAACTTAAAACTCTCCTAAATGCGTCTAAACTTTGTACAAAAAATTCTATATATGAGCGTTTTTTACTCCAAAGAGAACAGACGTTTAAGCCCATTGTGCATGGAGCCTAAGGCGTTTTTCAGGTCTTTTGCTTCAGGTGACAAAACGCTCAGATGTGAACAAGTGCCATTGAAATGAATGTGATTTTGCTTGTTGGGCGTCTTTCAGGCGTTTTTCGAGCCAAAAACTCTCAGGTATGAATGCACCCTTAACGCAAAGAAGCAAAAGCTTTGCCAAACACTCATGTATATGAGCTCTTTTTCAAGCCTTTCACTTTGATGGGTGCTCAGCAGGTGTCAGAAACACACCGGGTGGCCCCTGTGGCTGCCTGCCTGCATGCACTGGATATCTAACTCAGTAGAAGTAGCTTAATGTGGTGAAGCCTCATTATTTATTCCTTTGGATATAGAGAGTATATCTGCAAGTACCAGCCAAGGCAATCAGTTTAAGGTACCCAACCAAAGAAAGTCTCTAGCCTAGATGAAGGATAGCACCAATGCCTCCTGTTTATGTTGTCCCAGTAGAACCTTATAAAATACAGCACAGCCAGTAGTAGTCTGTCACAGAAAACTGCACACAGAACAGTAGCTTTCTAGACTTAGGCTTAATGAACACGGGATGTTTTACAACCTCTCCTGAACAATTTAACTTGACAGATAGTAACCGACGTTTAAAAACGTTCGTTTTGCCGCTTTTTTTCCCCCCAAATAGTCAAAAATGAAAAACGCTTGTAAATGAAACGTGGCTAAAGGCGAGTTACCGATTTTACAAGCTGTTACAAGGTCTTTGCTTTCCAAAAAATGCTTCTAAACTCAACTGCTTAAGGCTTCATGCACACGAGACGCCGGTGCAAACCCCGCTGAACACGTTTTTAAAAGCTGAAACCGGCCTTTAGAAACTCCCGTTTTGCCGCGTTTAGAGGCGTTTTACCACGTTTGCGTCTAGAAGTGTTTAGTTAATATAACAAAGACCCTCCCCAAGCACTTTTCTGCAGCAGAGAATGACATTTTGCGACCCCATATCTCGGGGCCACTTGCTAGGAACCCCAACTTTGGATATGTTATAGTGCTAGTTCCATTATGTTTGCACACCAAATTTGGGGTTCCTAGCACCAAGTGGCCCTGAGATATGGGGCCCCAAAGTTGGGTCACAAAATGTCATTCTCCGCTGCAGTTTACCATCATATTTCTGGGTTTTCTGGTCCAAAAAATAGGGTTCCTTTAAAAACACTTATAAACGCAAACGCAGCTAAACGCGGTACTGGCATTTATCCGCGTTTGGCGTCTGAAATGTGGAAAACTTTTGCGTCTGAACCCATTTTTTTGCTTCTGGAAAAACGAGGTTAAAAACGCAACTGCCTAAAAACACCAAAAAACAAGACTGTGTACATGGACACATAGGATAACATTGAATGAGTTCAGGGGCAGTTGAAAAAAGTGTCCAACTGCCTCAGAACGCGCGTTTAACAGCGTCTCGTGTGCATGAGGCCTAAACACTACTATAAATGACCCTGTGTACATGTACTAATAAATAACAGAGGAGAGTTCAGGGGCAGCTGAAAAAAAACGTCCAACTGCTCCTAAATGTCCGTTTACCAGCAGCAGTGTACAAGAGGCCAAACACCATTATATATAAAAAAAAAAAAAAAAAAGTATTCCACAGCTTGAAGCTACATACAGCACCACTGAAAAACATTTCACAACACCACATCAGCTAGTGAGATCTTAATGTTAAAACAATATATTATGGTGAAAAACAACTGAATTATCTAAAAAAAAAAGGAGGGGAAAGGGATTGCCCCTTAAAAGTCCAATGTGAACGTCAAAGTCACTTATTTAAGATAGCTTACTGCTCCTCCTAGCTGAAAGTATGGATAAAGCCTCTGATATAAACTGCAACAAAAGAAGAAAACTGTAGAGGGAGCAACCATCTAAATGTAGAAACGTATTGCACAAAGGGTTAAAAAGAATAAATGCACTCACATATAACGGTATAAGTATAGGCTTATCATAAAAACACTCCAAAGGAACCCCGCTATGGGGACCCGATGTTAGTAGGGAGGATGCACCGAGGAAGTGACCAGATGCTGCAGAGTAACGCCTGGAAGTGGATAAGAATACAGCAGAGTAGCGCTATTCTGGCGGTGTTGTTTTGGAGTGTTTTTATGATCTGCCTATACCATTACATGTGAGTGGATTTTTTTAACCCTTTGTGCAATAAATATTTACACTTAGATGATCACGCTCTCTGCATTCATAATTTTTTGCAGATTCTAAAGTTAAGACTGCTGTATAAATTCCCATCTCCGATTCTGATATCACTATTCGCGAATTTTAGAAGTCTGACTTGCGTGTTGTAGCACATGGTAAAATGGGCATGTTACCTCAACGCAACTGCTGCATGCGCAGTGCATAGTTACGTAGTATATAGGGTAGGAAAAAGTCCATCTGGTCCAAACTAGTACATTACAGTTCCTATTTATGAATGCCATCCTCCCAACATACTGTACAGTAGAGAGAAATGCACAAAACACACAATGGCACACCACAAAAATCAAACCGTGGTCTTGTGGTTGCGGCATTGCTAAATAAAGTTGCATTTTGGCAATGAATGGGCTGCAAGTAAACGCATATGAACCACGACAGGACACAAATGTAAAGGGGCCCTAAAAATTTCACATATGCCAGAGATTGTTATTTAATTGCTGTACCTATATAAAGAATACTTTACACAAAGAAACCTGGAATGTGACTTTGCCAAGTGGCTGTAAGGTCCCAGCACTGGTCTGACATTCAGAAGTAACTGAAGCCAGACAGCCAGTATTTCCAAAAGGAGATCCAAAATGGCTGCCTACATATTTCCTTCATTATGGATTTCCATTATTCTGGCCACCTCCGATCCATTGTACACATTTAAGCTAAAGCTGTTCAATAAGAGGAATAAGGTTTAGTAGATCCATCAGGTTTGAATTGCTTGCTTTCCTGAGGAGATTAACCCCCTGTCCTGGTTATTTCGACCATTGTCACTGGTACTAAAAGAAAAAAAAAAAAAAATTCCAAAACAGTTTTCAAAGGAACAGGAATAGGGGAGAAATCTTCCAATGGGGACACACTCTCCAGTAAAAACTGTCTGGTAGAGGATTTTTTTTACTTTGGAGAAATCTCCTCTGACCTCCTGTTTAGTCTTGAAGATGGGAAGTGAAGACAAATCTCCCCAATGGGACATATATCACAAAAAACAAAAAAAACGATCTGATGGGGTTTTAACTATTTTGTTTTATTTCCTACTTAACCCAAAAACACACACAAAAAAAAAAAAATGATTTTAGCTTAAGGTATACTTTAATACTATTGGCATAGAAAAAAAAAGCTAAGCGAAGACTCACCCTTCAGTGGATCATGCTCTGCTCTCATTATTTCGATAAGGGAGTTTTCTAAGGAGTGCATATTTAAACTGTCGTACATTCTGCTCCGATCCTATAAGAGAAAACAGCTTTGTGTTAAGACTAATACTCTTCTGAAAATCAGGTTTCATTTTCAGTGAAACAAAAAGCCCTCTCTAAATGTTTTTTTTTTTTTTTTTTAAACAGTCACACATTTGGAACAATTAAAGACACACTGCCATTTTGAATATGGCAGAGCGGCAGTGACCGCACATAGCCCATCAACCCCATTATGTATACTTAAGCTGGCCATACTCTCATCAAAATTCTGTCATTTGGGGTAGGCCACACACTAATCAAAATTTGGCTGGTCCCTGGTAGACCAGTGTATGGCCTGCCCTACTCAACAGAAATCTTTTAATCAAATTGTTGGAGAATTTTCAGACAAAATCAGTGGCTGCAGGTTCCTATGGAGTCACCCTTGCATGCACGCTCCTGGCCAGGACTATAGGTGAATGTCCTACTTTGTGTGCATCAAACAGAGCTTTGGACGGCATGTCACTCTCCGGCTCCTGCCTCCATAAAGCTTTTTGATGGACAGCTGCAATGTCCCATGTCAAATGTGCACATAACTTGCTATGGGGGGCACTCAGAAGAGGGAAAGAGCCAGGAGCGCCGGCAGGGAACCCAAGAAAAGGAGAATTGGGGCTGCTCTGTGAAAAACCATTATAGAGCAGGTAAGTATGACAAGCTTATTTAAAAAAAAAAAAAAAAATTCTCTTTACAATCACTTTAGGGGAGTACAGCACCGATACGGTGTTTGCATGATAAACAACTTCATTTTAGCAGATTACATTATGCGTTTCTAAATATAGCACATTGCAATTTATATTCTCACATGCATTACTTGCTTTAATAACCTTTGCTATTTATGTTTTGATTTGATCATCTGCTGAAGACTAACAATCCTAGATCTTTTTTCAAACATTTGCAAACTTGTTACTGCCCATAAAAGCCATTTTTAAACCTGCTGATATAATAAAGAGTCAGCAATCAGCCATTTGGCAGTTGACTTGGGTACAGAGTTTGTAAGCCAGGGTCCTGTTAGATGTTATATTTGGGCTTTCAGTCAACATTGACCGTTTTAAATCCGTATGCCACTCGCATCAGGAAAGTAGATCATATTTACTTGTTTTAATTTTTTTACATTTCTTCATTTACTTCCTGGTTTCCAGGCCTAGGCAAATGATGTCATACATCCCAGGAGCCTTCCAGATGAAGTATAGTTCTGCTTTAATAACCCTGTAACATTTTGATTATTCATAAATGTAACAATCATGCAGTATTATAGCCTACATATTATGGTTACTTCAGTGGCTACTCCAGATATTAAACACTTTTTAAATCTTATGGCCAACGTAAAGAAATACAGTAAATATTTATGGACGGAGTAAGGAAGGGTTCGAAATTTGCTCATTCTTTTTAATGGCTTTTTATCAACATCTATGTCACTGCAGTGATTATTTTCTTTCAATTACAGTCCTAGAGACAAAAATAAGAAGTGAGAGAAAATATCCCTAAAGTAAAGTGACATCCCATCTGTCACCAGAAGAGGCGCCCTCATTAGACTATTTCCCATTGCCTTCGGTTTCAGGGGCAACTGTCAGATTGGATTCCCTCACTTTGTCACCAGAAGGGAATCTGAAATCAATGAAAATAAAAGGTTCTAACTCTTACTTTAAATGCAAATTGTTGTAGATCTCAGTCCGAGCACAGGTCTACTGATGCCTTAAACCAAACACCCTGATACTCATCACATCCAGGCTCCAATAAAGTGATGGAACCATTCCCCAACTTCGGGAAGCAGTAGGAGTTTCAGGGCAGCTATGTATATGATTTTGCAGGGGAAAGCAATGTCCTGGCACTAACAGGAGGCAGGCAACGGCAGCCTAGAGATTTGTATGGGAGCCCCAACTCTGACACAAGAAAGACCTCCTGATCGGTCCTTTTTTAATTGCTTAGCAGTTTCCTACATCATTCAGTGATCCCAACGGTACGACTATCTGCACTTGAGTTTGCAGGTCTCTAAACCAATTACAGCTGCTAGGAGAGGTTCCAATTTTCCTGTTGAGAAGAATGGAACAATCTTAAAGTAGGTGAGATTTTAGGATAGCTGGGAACACAGCCTAGAACAGAGGAACCCACTGCTGGTGACCCCAACAAGATACGTCAGCCCACTAGGTTCCCTCTATAACCAAAATGATCACCCTAGGATGGGCTAACCCTATAAAAAAAGAGAAAAATCATTTAGGGCTCGAGGGGAGGAAGAAAAGAAATAGGAACGTGGTCCCTAAGAGGGACCAAAAACTGATCTAAAAACTCCAAAACTGATACTTGGGAGTTCTGCAACCCAAAACCAAACTGAAGGAATGTATATGTACTGGAGAAAGCAGAAGAAGGTTACACCAATTTTTAACAAGCATCTAAAATTTTCTGTATGTTCATCCCCCAGTTCTGAACGCGGGCAACTGGCCAACAGCAGGATTGCTAAAAAGGCTGCCTGTGTGACCCTATTAAGTTGGTCCCCTCTGAAGCCACGCGCAGTGGGAAGTCACTCCGTTGCTGGCTGAAATGCTGGTCATCGATGGCAATAGGAGCAACATCTCACTGGCTCAGCTACAGAGGCAGCAATCCCAAAGGGACAAAACAAGCAGCCTCTTAGCGATCATGCCACAGCCGATTTTGTCAGGTGCAGGATCGCTGGTGGCAGAGTCTCTTAAATTTTGCTCATAAAGAGTAAAAACATGTTAAAACGTTGTAAAAAAGCCAAAACTCACAAGGGATGGTTAAAAGTTGATGTTGAGTGGAAATGGTAAATCAAACTTGAAGGGAACAATTTATGAGCAAGAATCGTATTTCAAAAGAAAGATAATCAGATTATCCTTATTAACTCTGCTCCGTGCAGCACACGGCTGTTTTTAATACAGAGGGCCATTGTAGTAGAAGATTAGAAGCCTTGAGACAAGAGTCCTATATTATGTATGCTAAGGTCATTCCTTATACACAGCCATCCAATTAGAAACCATTCAACACATAATTGGGCTTCTTGAAATGAAAGAAAGAAAGACATTGCTACAGTATTTGCCATGTGTGAACTTTTCTAGAAATTACTTGACGAGTCTCATGACAGTACAGTTATAGTCCAACTTCACATTTGACATCACTACAGTCAAAAACTTAGATATGCTAGTTGGTGGAAATGCACTACATGCCTGGCTACTGTATGTAAGGGAGTTCAGCTTGGGCAAAAAAAACACATGGATAAACACACAGCTCCTAAAAATATAATAAAGTAGCTGCTCCTATGTTCTCCCCTTCTCCAGCACTGTCCCCTGCACACTCAGCAATCCAATGCCTCTCCTCATTAAGGTTGAATAATGCCAAGCATTTCTACATCCTTTGAGCCCATGGCATCATGTCTTTACACAGCTCTACTCTCCACTGTAGCTTTCAACATCCACCAACTTTCAGAGGAAAAAGAGGTTGCAAAGGGGGCTTGTGATGTCACAAGACCTGAAAACAAAAAATAGAAAAAAAAAAAAAAAATTCATATTGTTTTTTTTTTTTTTCTGTAAAGGGTACCAGACAAGCTGGAGCTCTCAGGATGGAACTTGGCCTAAAAAAAAAAAAAAAAAAAAAAAAAAAGGTGCTGAAGCATGCTTAAACATCCCTGTCCTCCTTCGTGCCACCATTTTAAAAAAACAGGATGTGTCAACAGTCTTTTCCAGGTGTTTGGGAGCGGACAGACAAGCGGTGGGTTTCTGCGCATGCGTTTAATTGTCAAGAACTTCTAGAACAGGGACACTATAGCACCTGCAGCCCTTGTGTGCATGCATGGAAATCAGCCATGAGTGTGCAGATGTGCTGTAAAGATAGTTTAGTAATATGCAGCCTCCTGGGACAGCTGTGCCGTAGCCAACCCAAGACACAGCAGGGCCCAGCCTAAACTAAAAGCCAGGAAGTGCTGAACAAAGGTAGACATTTTAATACCTGTTAGCATTTAAGTAAGAGGGAGGGGAAGGGACAAATAAGAAAATAGTTTTACGTATTTTTTTTTTTTTTTTTTAAAGCGAAGTTCCACCCAAATGTGGACTCTGCTTATCTGCTTCCATCCCACATCTCTGGTGCCACATTTGGTACCTTTTGGGGGGGGTGGGGGTGAGGGGGGGGGGGGGGGCAGTGGATGCCTGTCAAAAACAGGTATCCACTTCTATGTAAGGGTGCCATGGCGATGTACGTCACTTGCGGCCCCTCCTCCACCGCCTTCTGCTTCCATCCCACATCTCTGGTGCCACATTTGGTACCTTTTTTTTGGGGGGGGGGGGGGGGGTGGATGCCTGTCAAAAACTATGACAGTTCTATGTAAGGGTGCCGTGGCGACGTACGTCACCGCCTTCTGGAAGACACACACCGGTCCCAGAAGTCAGCGGGACCACTCAAAGCACAGCGCGACTCGTGTATGCACAGTAGGAAACAGGCTGTGAAGCTGCAAGGCTTCACTTCTGGTTCCCCTTAGTAAGGATGCCGGTGCTTGCACCCGGAGCCGATGGACGGGTGCTGACATTGTGGGCTCCCTGGACAGGTAAGTGTCCTTATAATAAAAGTCAGCAGCTACAGTATTTGTAACTGCTGACTTTGCATTTTTTCTCCCGCAGGCTGGAACTCCGCTTTAATGTCTATACAACCTGTAGGTACCATTAAGATCTCCTAAATTTGCACTATTTAAGAGGTATTCACAATGGCTCCCGCGGATGACGTCACTGCGCATGTGCAGCGTGCTCTACATTCTCAGCACAATTAGTGTGCCATAAATGTAGAGAGCACAGTGCCACTATAGCGATACGCAGGATGTCCTCGTGGCTTGGCCATGCAAACGGCTGGAGAGCAGAAGAAAAACCACCTGGATGGAAGCGCCTGGAGCTGCGACAGTCCAGCGGTAAAGGGCTCCATTCGAGAGACAAGTCTGCTAGTATGCACTGCATACTAGCACATTTTAACACTGCAGGAGGCCATTATGTAAAACCTAGAGAAGTTTACAACCGCTTTGTGATTGTAAAGGGGAAAAAAAAAAAAAAAAGCTTGTTCCTATGTACTGTATAGCTTGTCATTGAATATATACATGGTAAACAACCATAGTTGCACATTACATATGCAAGCTTTGATAGGCAGCGATTTGCCTTTGGATTTGATCTTGAAGCACACAACCCCAATTATGGCAAATTCCTGCTGAATCAGCTGAAAGTCAAGCCGAGGGTGGCCCTGCCAGCACCACCCAGCCTGACATTTCCACACCAAAAAAAATAAAAAGGGAGGGAGCCAGGTAGAACACTATTGACTGAACAGTGACTGCATCCTACCAGTCACTGTTCAGGTATTCAAGTAGGCATAACACCTGCAGCAGAGACTTCTCACATTAATGCTGTTTAGCTTGGATGGAGGAATCTATTGGATTTCTCTTCTTTAACCCCTGGAAGAACGAGAATGTTCATTTCCTAGCTGTCTTGTTGAGGTTGTGGATTAAACAGTTTGGATGGAGTCAGGTAACATTAAGAAAAATGGCAGCCTCCGGCCTTCTTTATTGATGAGTGCACTTTAAAAGCAGTGTGCTGCCTAAAGAAAACCGAGATCTAACATCTAACTAGTGACTTCTTTAGGCTCACCTTACCTGCATGGGCAGTTTAGTTGTAAAGGTGAAATAACCCTTTAAATATTCACTTCCACAGTCACTCCATCTTTTTTTATATGGTTAAGTCACGCTGGAGAAACAATGACAGTTCTTAGCAAGTGAAAATAAAACACGCACACCCGTCATGCTGAGGGGTCAAGTTGGCAGAAGCATGCCACCCTGAGGGATGATACACAGGTAATCAGATCTGGGTGAGAGGGGGAGGGCTGGGTATTTAACACACAAAATAGCTGCCTACGCTGCGGAAATGACAGGTATTCTTTAATCTATCAGACAAAATGGCAGGCACAATCATCTCCGGGCTCCTAGCAAGTTTAATCCTATTGTTTAAGCGTGTGGAAAAGCTGAATTAAATCTGGCCAGCACCATGTGAATAACTTCTTTAATAAAGCCTCCCACTATATTAGCGACTGACATCCGGGTTTAAGGACAAGCTTAAGCACAAATTTGTGCTGTGTTAATGGTTGCACAGAGACATTTTCCAATTCACAGGCTGAACATTTACATAACAAAATGTCCACGTAGCAGCATCCCTGAGCAGTACGGGCAGCGAGCTGACAGCGGGAGGCGGAGCCAGCATGAGCTGAATGAACCATGTGAGAAGGACAGCTCAAGGTGAACGTCACAGGCAGCTCCACAAGCATCCGTCATTACTTACCAGGCCAAAAATAGCAAGCACACTGCAGCACAGGGAGGCCGCTCTCTGCTTTCCCACAAACAACAATCATTTCCATTCAATATTTAGGTGATATCCAAGTTTAAAATAGATAAAATTGTAAAGTCTTACTGTGAAAAAAAACACACAAAAAAAAAACCCTAAAAGATATATAATTTTTAAACAAATATGACCTGCTGAGGCAAAGATGCCTATACTGCACAACACAAACCATTAAAATGAAAGCTTTTGTATCTCTTGCCCCTCCCTTTTAGATTGTAAGCTCTCAAGAACAGGGCCCTCCTAACCCTCCCATCTTGTAGATGTACAGTCTCCCTTTATTTTGTAAGGTCATGTGCAAACTGTTGGCACATTTTAAAACCTGCATAATAATGTCTGTTTAAAGGTTCCATTCACAATACCAATCAATGACAGCAGTTCACACCAACATGCTGGAGTGGATCTACACCCTAAAGGACATGTTGTGCTGCTCTGCCTCCTCCCTTCTCCCCCTCTTACAAACGCAATTTTTTATTATTTAGGCTGCACAGCAGAAATTCCACAATTCTTGCCTAGGTGAGAATTTCTCCACCCCCTGCCCTTGTGCAGATGTGCCACATGGCTTGGGTCCTGAAAGAGCCCTGTGGCACATCTGTGCATGTGCTGGCCTCCATGGCCATCTGCGCATGCGCAGGGCTTCCCCACGCTAACAATGCCACCAAAGGAAGGCTTGCCAGGGAAACTTTCCCTGCTGATGGACTTGATAGTGTAGGGTCAAGAGTAGGGACACCTGGTAGGCAGACTTGGTGACATTAAAGTCCCACTGACTTTGATTGACAGCAGCAAGTGCAAATGGTGCCCACTGCTGTGTCTCAGCCAATCAGGAGGGAGAGTCCTGGACAGCCAAGGCCCCCATGCAACATCGCTGGATAGAGATGGGGCTGAGGGTGGCTGCTGCACACAGGTTTTCTTTATCTTAATGAACAGACTGCACTAAGGAAAAAAAAAAAAACCCTTCTGCCTTTACAACCACTTTAAAGCGGGGTTCCACCCAAACTTTGAACAATATCTGTATGTATTCTCTTCCTTGCCTAGATGCTGACATGCCATTTAAAAAAATTTAAATCGTCGTAATTACCTTTTATTTTTCTATTCTTCTTTGCACTTCCTGGTTCTCCTCCCGTGGGAGTAGGCGTGTTTCTAGCCTCTCCCAAACTCCTGGGAGCTAGTCTCAGGCTTCCCAGGATGTCACTGAGCATGTGCGGGAACGAGCGGTGAATGCTGGGAGCACAGCATTCACCACATCCAGGAAATAATTGCTTGTGGGCTTCAAATGCCCACAATGAAGATGGAAACCGCCTGCAGTGAATAATATAAGTTATTCTTTCCGACGAAATCTGACACAGGCGGACATATTACACACAATATGTGAGTATGTAATGCTGAGAAGAAAAGTTTGTGAATGAACTCAAAAAAAAACAAAACGATAGATAGGTGGACCTCCGCTTTAAGTTTATGGCATGCTGCATTTTTACACATCACTTTGCACTCGTTTTCATGCAACACAACTCATTGTAAAGTGATGTGTAAAAATGCAGCATGCCCTAAACTTAAAGTGGTTGTAAAGGCAGAAGTTTTATTTTTTTTTTTTTTAAATGACATTGCACTCATTTTCATGCAACATAACTCATTGTAATGTCAACAATAAAATAAAAAAAAAAAAAAAAAAAAAAAAAAAAAGTAAACAACGCATCGCACTCACTGTTGTACATTGTAAATGTGTCTGGGTTTTTATTAATTTGATTTTAAGCAGTGGTATAGCCCTGATAAGGTCATACAATAGTTTTAATTGGGCTCCTTTGTATCCCAACATTATATTTAAAGCTAGACTTTTCCTATAATGCCCCATACACACGGTCAGATTTTCTGACGCAAAATGTGTGATAGGACCTTGTTGTCGGAAATTCCGATCATGTGTAGGCTCCATCACACATTTTCCATCGGAATTTCCGACACACAAAGTTTGAGAGCAGGCTATAAAATTTTCCGACAACAAAATCCGTTGTCGTAATTTCCGATTGTGTGTACACAAATCCGACGCACAAAGTGCCACGCATGCTCAGAATAAATTAAGAGACGAAAGCTATTGGCTACTGCCCCGTTTATAGTCCTGATATACGTGTTTTACGTCACCGCGTCCAGAACGATCGGATTTTCCAATAACTTTGTGTGACCGTGTGTATGCAAGACAAGTTTGAGCCAACATCCGTAGGAAAAAATCCATGGATTTTGTTGTCGGAATGTCCGATCAATGTCTGACAGTGTGTACAGGGCATAAGGCCTCATTCGCATGGCTAACCATTCCTGGCTGTCTGTGGATTCTTGCTGGTGGAGAAGAGCTGCATGCACACTGTGTGACCAGCAACGGTGCCGTCACCTGTACAAATGAACAGCCGCTGTTCGCTTATCTGGGTGCTTACATGCAAATAGAGCCTCTGACCAGTCCAGCAATGGCTTTTCTGACAGCAGCCAATATGTATGTGGCCACAGCATGTAGACATTTAGCACCTCGACCCTCATTTGTGTTCTCTAAATAAAGCCTAAAACTCAAGCTTGGCACTGCCAATTCCTATTATGTGTTATGTGGGCAGCCTCATAAAAAGTGGACTTGCATACAACTTCAGCTTTTTATCTCTCTAGATCTAGGGAACATTTTCACATACCGTCCGCACTGAAGGCAACCCTTCCTATGCATTTTTAATTTAAACACTTTCCTTTTGAATTTCCCAGCATGGACAAAGCACATGTTTGCTTTCATCTGAGTTTTTACATAACAATTTGCTTCCATATTCAGTATGTTTATCATGGTGCCTTTGAGCCTCTCCACACATGATGCTACGCTGCAGAGGTCCCTCTTGTGCTCTCAGCAAGTAAACCGTCTCTCCTGATTGCGTTTAAAAGCAAATCTTCTTACGTTTCACTGGAGCGTAGCTTTAAAACAGCAGCTAATGTTTGTTTGAACCAGATTTCCCCTGAAACTACTGATATTCCTACTTTCATGGCAGTAAAACAAATGAATGAAAAGTCCAGCCAAAAAAACTCTCAGTCTGGAAACACAACGCATCATGTATAAATAGTTTGAACAATGTGGATGCAAATTGTTTCCATTCAATTAATTGCACACCTGCCACCTTTCCTGGCTGTGGCCAGAGGAGACAGCTGTCCTCACTGGCAGCCAAAAGGTTAATGGGGCAGAACTCACATCCCCCTCCAACACAACTTTATTCTTAAAGTATTAGTAAAGCCTCACATTTTTTATCATTACATTTATATAGAGGAAAATAAATGCTTCAAGTCCAGAAACGCTTGCATTTAGTGTCTTCACCACTGCAGCCTCCAGGTTCCTGTGCACCACTTCCCTGGACATCCTTATAAGAAACATGCACTTATCACCTCATAAAAAGTCCCAATGTTCCCTTCCCCTGGAATACATGTCCCCTTAATACCTTCTCCACTGCACGATGCCCCATCTATTCCTCCTTGGCTGAACTCCCCTTCCTTGGGACTATAGGTCTCAAACTCTACTACCATGTGTGACCCATCTATTCCTCTTTGGCTGAATTCCCCTTACTTGGGACTATAGGTCTCAAATTTTACCACCAAGTGAGCGACCCATCCTTTTTTCCCTGGCTGCATTCCCCCTTCTCAGGACTATATATCCCATAATTTCACCTGTGCATGAGTGCCCATCTATGGTTCACTGGCTGTGATCCCTCTCCGCAGGCACTACATGTCCCAAAACTGCACTGTGCATGCCTGCCTACTTCTCCCTGGCTGTGTTCCCTTACCTCGGCACGTCTCATAACTCCACTGTCACTATGCTTGCATGCACATCTACTTCCCCCTGGCTGTGTTCCCCCTATTTGGCACTTCATGTCCCATAATTCCACTGAGCACGTGTGCCCAACTACTCCTCACTGGCTATGTTCCGCCTCCTTGGCACAACATGTCCCATAATTCCACTGCACATGCATGCACCATCTATTCCTTCCTTATTGTCTGTGCATGTCGGCACAGGCGGTGTCATAGCATTGGCTTGTAGTCTTTCACCCAGAAGCACGTTCAAAATGGTGGCTCCACAGGACCTTGGATGGCAGCAGAGCCATCCAAAAGCTGGGAACCTGGGGTAGCAATCTTTGGACAGGCTTAACTAAGAACGATAAAATTCTAAAGATACAGCAGCAACAGCAAAAAAGGTAAGTATTGAAGGAAGCTGCTAAACGATGTAACTTTTAGCATTTAATAACACCCGAAGAATGTTTTCAGCCACCTTCCATGTACAGGCATTCACCAGGTTACACACAAGATTCTGCAGGTTTGTTCTTCAGCTGAATTTGTATAGAAGTGGGAACAGGTACATTTTTTTTACGTTTTTGGGATAGCATAGGGAAGGGTTAAACACCCCCCCTGTAACATTTGTTCTGTTGCCTGTGCCCCTTTTCAGAAGATTTCACCTCACTTTCTGTCCCTGTGACATTTGGATTTTGAAAATGTTGGGTTGTTGTGGAAAAAAGGATTGGTGATAAAGCTTCAGCAGAGACCAATTTTTCCCACAAAATCTTGCAGGAGTGAATTTCCTTTCCTAGGGGTAGATTTCCTCTCCCTTCCTGTTGTCCCCCCCCTATTTGTAAGTCAGTTGTATGTAACCCGGGACTGCCTGTACAGCAAAGGCACTGCTGCTGAGAGCTTCCAGCAGTTTGTGTTGCCCAACAAAAGCCCCCCGGGTTCACATGGGTATCAGGATTGTGAAATCTCCATCATGTCGCAACTGCGCACATAAAACACAGCCATGAGCACGGCTCATCCTACCATGAAATTTCATCTTTCTGCTCCTCTGGAAACAAAAAGATTTACTGCAAATTTAAATCATTCAAGCAAAAGATGTGTACGTTTTACCAAACTAGACGGATAGCTAAACTAAAAAGAGAATTAAACAGACCGTCCCTAATACACATTCACCTAATTGACTTCACTTGCGTTATTTATATCCCTTAGTGCAGAATTAGAATGGCTTCTTCTTTAAAAAGGACTCTGGTATTTTTTATTTCTAAAAGACACGCAGTACAATGTGTGGGAAGAAAGCCGTTTCCCTGCATGAAATGTATTATGTTCACAGGGGCAGTCATGCTTCTGTTACACGTATGGCAGGTAGCCATAACTACCCAATACACTCGGTATTGATGCACATTTAAAACGTGCTGCTTAACCTGCAAATGCCTTAGTTGACCCCCCTTCCCCATAGTTGCTTTGAGTGGAAAATGCTGCATGCACACCATCGCATATCACATGCAGCTCCAGCATGCATCCAGGGATACTCATTCTTAAAGGGACCATGATCACTATTATTGTTGCTGCATTGGATGTTACAAGTACACCATATTTGTGAGTGATTTTATCTTTTTTTAATAAATTGTGATACCTTTTGATACTGCACCATAATAGTCTCCCCATTTTTTTCATGCATTTATGGTGACTGGAGAACACATTATGCCAGTGGGTCTGAAGATACCTGTGGAATAATCCCTAATTACTGGGACAAGTGGTTTTGAAACCATACCTTTGTGTAGGTCTGATTGTGAACTAAGGGGCCACAGTGTGAGGTGGTGGTACACCGTGGTGCAAGACATTGTTTGGAGCACTTTCTTCATGCAAGACCATTTTTGTATATATAACTGAGAACCCAAGCATAATGGACACCAATAGCCCCTGTTCATATTGGAGAGACTTATTATGCGATTTGAAAGGTCAAAAATCGCATGACATGTCAGCCTATTGTTGGCAATCGCTCTGTTCAAAACTGTGCGACACCGGTGAAAAAGTATCCCCTACCTTTGACGATTTTAGGTGCAACTTGCGTAGACATCTGTGCATGAAGCCGCACATGTGTCTTCCAAATCACACTAACATGCGGCTTTGAAATCGTGCAATTTCAGATAAAGTCGCACAATTTCAAAGCCGCAGTCAATGTGAACCAGGGCTTATTGGGAGATTGTATACACTTCTTTGTTTATGGTAATTTTTTTTATATATGCATATGGACCATTTGCACTTTATAGCGTGTTAAAGCCTTATATGTATATTGTAGAGTTGCTGTGGTTGCGCTGCACTTTATTCAAGCTTTTAATTTTAATTGGTGACACTTCAGTGTCAGGCTGTGCCCCATGTGATTGTCTGTTTTTTTTTTTTTTTTGCCCAAAAAAAGAAAATAAGCACACAACTCTAAAAAAACAAGATAAAACTGCATAGAGGTCACACTAAATCAATATATGCTATGGGGCTATTCCTTGCTGGGAGGACAGCTGGAAATGTGTAAAAGCACCCTTGCACTGGCCAGAAACAGAGGGGATATTCTAGGGCTGAAACAAATAATCGATTAATCAACAACTAATCGATTATGAAATTAATCGATTACTATTTTCATAATCGATTAATCGGCCAGTAACATAATGGGGTTAAAAAAGCTAAAATTAGCCCTATATTAGTACAAAAAGAGCAAATAATCTCTACTGTAAATATTACATTCATTGTTGCACAGTAAAAAAACTTTATTTTTTTAAAACTCCATTGTGTTACTAAATGTCTTAGGCCTTGTTCCCACCCATGTGTTTTTTGGTGCTTTTTTCAGAAATGCACTACAGTTCATTTAACGTTCACGTCTATGCTTTTTTCAGCTGCTGTGTATTTGGAAAGGGTCAAGGATATTTTTCAATGTAAAAGGCTGCTTTTTTGGTTCAATATACTTCAATGGAGAAGCTGCAGAAAAGCATGTAATATTACAGTTGTTTGAAAACCTGCAAAACAGTCTAGAATTTTTTTTTTCTTTAACCACTTCCCGCCCGCCCTATAGCGGATTGACGTCCGGGAAGTGGTTGTGTTATCCTGACTGGACGTCATATGACGTCCAGCAGGATAACATGCCGCAGCGCGCCCCCGGGGGCGCGCATCGCGGCGATCGGTGGAGCGGTGTGTCAGTCTGACACACCGCTACACTGATCTTGGTAAAAAGCCTCCGGCGGAGGCTCTTTACCACGTGATCAGCCGTGTCCAATCACGGCTGATCACGCTGTCAATAGGAAGAGCCGTTGATCGGCTCTTCCTCACTCGCGTCTGACAGACGCAAGTAGAGGAGAGCTGATCGGCGGCTCTCCTGGCAGGGGGGGTCTGCGCTGATTGTTTATCAGCGCAGCCCCCCCGCAGATCACCACACTGGACTACCAGGGATGCCACTAGGACCACCAGGGAAGGGGCAACGTGGATGGCCAGGTATGTACCCCATGGCCATCCACATGTGCCCAATCTGTGCCAATCAGTGCCCACAAATGGGCACTGATTGGCACTATTATGCCAAAGATCTGCCCAGCAATGACCAGATCTGCCCAGCAATGCTATATCAGTGCCACCTGTCATTGCCCATCTGTGCCACCTGTCATTGCCCATCGGTGCCACCTGTCAGTGCCCATCGGTGCCACCTGTCAGTGCCCATCGGTGCCACCTGTCAGTGCCCATCGGTGCCACCTGTCAGTGCCCATCAGTGCCCACCTATCAGTGCCCATCAGTGCCACACATCAGTGCCACACATAAGTACCCATCAGTGCCACCCATATATGCCAATCAATGCCACCTACGAGTGCCCATCAGTGCCGCCTATGTGTGCCCATCGGTGCCACCTATGAGTGCCCATCAGTGCCGCATACCAGTGCCACCTATCAGTGCCCATCAGTGCCACCTATCAGTGCCCATCAGTGCCGCCTATCAGTGCCCATCATCAGTGCCCGTTAGTACCACCTCATCAGTGCCACCTCATTGGTGCCACCTCATCGGTGCCCATCAGTGCCGCCGTATCAGTGCCCATCAGTGCAGCTATATCAGTGCCCATTATTGAAGGAGAAAGCGTACTTATTTACAAAAAAATTTAACAGAAACAAAGAAAAACTTGTTTTTTTTCGAAATTTTCGGTCTTTTTTTATTTGTTGCGCAAAAAATAAAAACCGCAGAGGTGATCAAATACCACCAAAAGAAAGCTCTATTTGTGGGAACAAAATGATAAAAAAATTGTTTGGGTACAGTGTAGCATGACCGCGCAATTGTCATTCAAATTGCAACAGCGCTGAAAGGTGAAAATTGGGCTGGGCGGGAAGGTGTCTAAGTGCCTGGTATTGAAGTGGTTAACCACCTCAATACTGGGCACTTTCACCCTCTTCTTGTCCAAGCCATTTTTCAGTTTTCAGCGCTGTCGCACTTTGAATCACAATTGCGCGGTCATGTTACACTGCACCCTAATGACATTTTTATCATTTTTTCCCCACAAATAGAGTTTTCTTTTGGTGGTATTTGATCACCTCTGCAGTTTTTATTTATTGCGCTATAAACAAAAGAAGAGGGACAATATTGAAAAAACACAATATTATTATTTACTTTTTGCTATAATAAATATCCATTTTTTTTGTAACAAATTTTTTCCTCAGTTTAGGCCGATATGTATTCTTCTACAGATTTTTGGTAAAAAAAAAATCACGATAAGCGTATATTGATTGGTTTGCGCAAAAGTTATAGCGTGTACAAAATAGGGGATAGATTTATAGCATTTTTATTTATTTATTTTTTACTAGTAATGGCAGCGATCTGCGATTTTTATTGTGACTGCGATATTGCAGCAGACATATCGGACACTTTTGACACATTTTTGGGACCAATCACATTTATACAGCGATCCGTGCTATAAAAATGCATTGATTACTGTGTAAATGTGACTGGCAGGGAAGGGGTTAACACTAGGGGGCGATCGAGGGGTTAATGTATGACCTAGGGGGGTGATTCTAACTGTGGGGGGGAGGAGACTCACTAGGGGAGGAGACCATTCGTGTCCCTATGTACAAGGGACACACCATCGGTCTCCTCTCCTCTGACAGGACGTGGATCTGTGTGTTTACATACACAGATCCACGGTCCTGCTCTGTTACCCGGCAATCGCGGGTGCCCGGCGGACATCACGGCCGCCGGGCGCGTGCACCGGGTCCCGAGCGACGCGCCGGGCACGCGCGCGCCCCCTAGTGGCTCAGGAGGGCGATCACGTCATATGACGTCCGCCCAGAACAAGAGGTGCCTCGTTCCGCCGTCATATGATGGTGGGCAGTGGCTTAGTGGTTAAATAAAAAAAATTGACCTGAGTCCAGATTCAACCTCTAATAGTATATAGAGTATATCTCTTATGTCTGTTATTCTCAGAGAGGATTAAAGATTTTACTCCCTAACCATATAGTTGGTTATTTATATTTACCCCTGCGTATAAAGATATTTAAGAATAAATTGCCTTTTTTTAAACTTTACATATTAACTAAATTATACACCACACTTTTTTCTAAGGTTATTAACCGATTAATCGAAACAATAATCGGCCAACTAATCGATTATGAAAATAATCATTAGTTGCAGCCCTAGGATATTCTGAGAGAATATGCAGGAAATATCCATCTGTCCATAACTCACATAAGAGCGGTGGCCTGCCACCATGCTCGCCTGATGCTCACAGTAGCTGACACGTGGTACATCTGACCTCCTCTATTGAGAACAGAGATCAGGCTCTACCCAAAGGGAGATTTTACAACAGGTTGGAAAATGTTCCTGTACAATAACAAGCACTTCCGACCGCCTGAGGCACTCGTTAATCGCCCTCCAACATATGGGAAGCGGACTAATAATCATAAGTAATGCTCAGAATAGGTTTGCTTTTATTGAGCGGCTTATGGCCAGCCTAATTTATAGGTTTGACACAATAAGATAGCTAGGTGTAAACAAATGAAACAAAGTAACAATCCAGATTCACTTCAATGCACCAGAACAATAAAGTCTTTCTGGTGTTTTATCCTGTTTCCAGCATCAGTCACCCACAGTGGAAAATGGGATAATTATATAGACAGATACACATTAAAGAACCACCTAAATTTAAAAAAAAAAAAGCAAAATAAATAAATCACACCATAATTGCACAAGAGCTTACAGAAACATGTTGAGAGAGCAAGAGAAGAAGAGAGACTGCCTTACCGGGGTGCTTCTGCTCTCACTGTCCAATCAGCAGAGTGGGGGATAAGGAGGTGAACAATGTGTATTAAAACAAAAAAAGATAAAAATTTGAACCTGGCCAGATGAACCCGGCAAGGTCTATACAGGCGGTCCCCCGGATACAAACAAGATTGGGTCTGTAGGTTTGTTCTTAAGTTGAATCAAGTATGAAAGCCGGAACAGGTACATTTTTTAAGTGTAGCTCCAACCTAAAAAATAATTAAGCTTTTTGGATAGCATAGGGAAGGGTTAATATCCCTGTAAAGTTTGTTTTGCTGTCTATGTCCCTGTTCAGGAGATTTCATCTCACTTTCTGTCCCAATGACAACTGGATTTTGAAAATTTTGGGCTGTTTGGAAACAAGGATTGGTGATAAAGCTTTAGCAGAGACCCATTTTTCCTCATAACTCTTACAGGAGTGAATTTCCCTTCCTAGGGGTAGATTTGCTCTCACTTCCTGTTGTCTCCCTCCATTTGTAAGTAGTAGTGGTTTGTAAGTCGGGTGTTTGTAACTCAGGAACCACCTGTACTGTGTATATCACCCCTGCAGTCACACTTCTGGCCAGAAACATCCGTGCTAGCGTCCCAGACCAGTTGAGACTTGGGGTCCAAAATGTACGCCCAAGAAATCGTTGTATGACCATCTGTAATAGGGGGTCTTAGGGAGTTGGTAAGCAAGCATTTCCTCTACTACACTTGGTGAAGGATTGTGCTGTTTATATCACAAAGTCTTCAAGATCTTCGAAGAAATTTCACAAGTGGACTACACATTTTTGGACTTATTTTACAGTTTAGCTTATCCCCAGATTTTTTTTGTGTATGGTATTCCAAAATTGTGGTTAAGTTATGATTAGGTTTCAGCACAGTCACTTTATTTCCCTATTAAGATAAGGTTCTATGCACAGTCACTTTATACTTCATTTGTTTACATTTGATTTTTATGGCCATTTATGGTTTATGCAGTCACTTTGTGCTTATGAATTTTGGTTGAGTGCAACAGAGCATTACTACCCCAATTGGCCAAAATGTATTGATCAACTGCAGCAGAGAAAAGATACACACACACACATATTATATATATATATATATATATATATATATATATATACATACACACACACAGTGCTAAGCATAAATGAGTACACCCCAACAGATTTGTCAGGAAACCTTTACTTTCCTTTCAGAATCAACATTTTCTATGGGACGCTATACTATAAAATACTCCCACAAATGAGGGCCATTGATTGCAACCAAGATTTGTTAATTTGCACACACAAAAAAGGTATTTTTTCTAACAAATTTATTCAAGACCATGTTGAAAAAATGAAAACGCCGCAATGTAAGTCTAAAGGCCCGTACACACGCTTTGATTTTCGGACGTCAATTGTGTTACGACGACCGGTCGTCTGCAAATCTTACTGTTAGTATGGTGCTTTCGACAGCCGACTTTTTCGTTAGACAAAAGCTGGGTGTGCAGACTATAAAATTTTTGTCGGATGTGAACTCAGCGTCTGATTTAAGTTTCATTAGTATGGTTTTGTATGAAAAAAATCGTAAGCGCAAGACTACGCATGCTCAGAAATGAAAGAATACATACAAAACTATTCAACACGTTACGTCACTTCTGACGTATTCTGTGAAACGAAAATTCTCGTATTGTTAGTAACCTCTTCACGTTCAACATGAGACTAGCATGCCACAAAAATCAGACGTTCTGTCGTCCGAAAATCAAAGCGTGTGTTCGAGGCTTTAAGAGCAAAGCTAAATTTTAGGCAAAAAAATCCTAACAAGAATTCAACTACAGGTGAGTGTAATTATTCATTGAACAGGTGACAGCAGACATTTGATTACAAAAGGGCGTTACTTAACCACTACCGGACCGCCGCACGCGGCTATACATCCTAATTTTGAAGAGGGATATCTTTGTTATGGCAGCAGCTAGCTGCCATAACCCTGGTATCCTCTTACCAGGGTTATGGGCCGTCCGGTTTCCGATAATAGTGGTCTCTGCGGCAGATTCACCGTGATATCACTTTTATCAGCGGCGGGAGAAGGCCCCTCCCGCTGCTCTTTGGTGCCCTCTGCCGCTTACCCTTCCTGGGTATGGAGACGAGTGAGGGGAAGATGGGCCCCACCCGTCTCCATCCCCCTCAAAACGTCACTTCTGCCCATAGCTCTTAAAAATAATTTTTTTTTTTTTTTTTAACTTTTTCAAATGACATTTTTATTTTTTTTATTGCATTTTAATGCAAATATGAGATCTGAGGTCTAAGAGCTCCTGTCATGCTTTTATTCCTATTACAAGGGAGGTTTACATTCCTTAAAATTGGAATAAAAGTGACTTTTTTTTTTTTAAAGAACAGTGTAAAAATAAAAAAAGGTAAAATAAAATAAGAAAAAAAAATTTTTTAAACGCGCCCCGTCCCACCGAGCTCGTGCGCAGAAACGAACGCATACGTGAGTAGCACCCGCATATGAAAACTGTGTTCAAACCACACGTGAGGTATCGCCACAATTGGTAGAGCGAGAGCAATTATTCTAGCCCTAGATCACCTCTGTAAACTCAAAACATGCAACCTGTAGAATTTTTAAAATGTCACCTATGGAGATTTTTAAGGGTAAAAGTTTATCGCCATTCCACAAGCGGGCGCAATTTTGAAGCGTGACATGTTGGGTATCAATTTACTCGCCGTAACATTATCTTTCACAATATAACACAAAAATTGGGCTAACTTTACTGTTGTCTTATTTTTTCATTCAAAAATGTATCTTTTCCAAAAAAAGTGCGCTTGTAAGACCGCTGCGCAAATCCGGTGTGAAAGAAAGTATTACAACGACCGCCATTTTATTCTCTAGGGCGTTAGGAAAAAAAAAGTATAATGTTTGGGGGTTCCAAGTAATTTTCTAGCAAAAAAAAAAAAACGTTTTTTAATTTGTAAACAACAAATCTCAGAAAGAGGCTCGGTCCTTAAGTAGTTAAGAAAACCCCTTCCCATTTCATGCTGTCAGCAATGTTACCACATGGAAGAGAAATGTCACAAGGCCTGAGAAAGAAAATTTTACACAAGAAAGGTGGAGGCTAAAAGAAGATCAGCAAAGTTTTACTTAGTCAGAATACTGTAGCAAAAAAGTGATACAAAAATGTAACAAAGATGGAACCACAACCATATCACAGAGGTTCAGGCCTTCCACTGAAGTTATCACTTTGAAACAGGAGCATCTTCTAATGAGAAGAGTTGAAGAAAAATCGCCATGCAAGTTCACTGCAGTTCGCTAGAGAAGTAGAAAGCCAAACTGGGGTGACTGTTTCCCTGACACAATACGGTGTACACTGCAGAAGAATGGCATGCATGGGTGTCACCCATGTAGGAAGCCTCTCCTAAACCCCATGCACGAAAAAAAGCTTGCCTACAATTTGCCAGGGCACATGCTGAAAAAGAAGACTACTACTGGGACTCTGTACTCTGGAGTGATGAAACCAAGATAAATGTTTTTGGAACTGATGGCTTCAAAACTGTATGGAGTTGCAAATGAGAGGAGTACAAAGAAAAATGCATGGTGCCTACAGTGAAACATGGTGGTGGCAGTGTCCTTCTGTAGGGTTGCATGAGTGCTGCTGGTGTCAGGGAGCTGCATTGAAGATGCTACCATGACGACCCTTAGTCGTCATGCACTTTTCCAACATGACAATGATCCAAAACACACATCTAAGGCCACTGTTACATTTCTGAAAAAGAAGAGGGTGAAAGGAATTCAGTGGCAAAGTAGGTCTCCTGATCTGAACCCAATCGGGGGAACACCCATGGGGAATTCTAGAGAGACAAGTTGAGCATCACTCCATTCAGCATCCAGGCTCTAAAATAGGTCGTTCTTGAAGAATGGAAAAAGATAGGACGTTGCAATATGTTGCCAACTTGTTCATTCCATGCCTAGAAGACTTGGTGCTGTCCTTACAAATCACGGAGGTCATACAAAATAATAGAAGTAGTTTTTGTTGTGGGGTGTATTCATTTTTGCATCAACTAATTTGAGTAAAACTGAAGATTTGTAACCCAAGTTATATTATTAACCTTACTTTCATGTAATGAAGCTAAACAAAAGTTCTATAAAACTCAGTTTTGTTAAAATTTTGGAAATTGTTCTTGTGTTCATTGAGAGATTAATTAAAATCTTACTTTTCAAAAGGTGTGTACTCATTTATGCCAAGCACTGTGTATATTTATTATATCTCTATCTATATAGTTGTGCTCATAAGTTTATAAATCCTGGCAGAATTTATGATTTCTTGGCAAGTTTTCAGAGAATATGGATAACACAAAAACTTTTCACTCATGGTTAGTGTTTGCCCGAATCAATTTATTATCAATCAATTGTCTTTACTCTTAAAATCATAATCACAACAGAAACTACCCAAATGACCCTGATTAAAAGTTTGCATACCCCAGTTCTTATTACGGTGTATTGCCCCCTTTAACATCAATGACAGCTTGAAGTCTTTGTGGTATTTGTGGACGGGGCTCTTTATCTTCTCAGATGGTAAAGCTGCCCATTCCTCTTGGCAAAAAGCCTCAAGTTCCTGTAAATTCTTGGGCTGTCTTGCATGAACTGCACGTTTGAGATCTCCCCAGAGTGGCTCAATGATATTGATGTCTGGGAGACTGTGATGGCCACTCCAGAACCTTCACTTTAGTCTGCTGTGGCCAATGACGGGTAGCCTTGGCCTTGTGTTTTGGATCATTGTCATGTTGGAATGTCCAAGTACGCCCCATGTGCAGCTTCCTGGCTGATGAATGCAAATGTTCCTCCAGTATTTTTTTGATAACATACTGCATTCATCTTGCCAACAATTTTGACCAAATTTCCTGTGCCTTTGTAGCTCACACATCCCCAAAACATCAGCGATCTACCTCCGGGTTTCACAGTAGGAATGGTGTACCTTTCATCATAGGCCTTGTTGACGCCTCTCCAAATTAAGTGTCTATGGTTGTGGCCAAAAAGCTCAATTTTTGGTCTCATCATTCCAAATGACTTTGTGCCAGAAGGTTTGAGGCTTGTCTCTGTGCTGTTTGGCGTATTGTAAGCTGGATACTTTGTGGCATTTCGTAGTAATGGCTTTCTTCTGGTGACTCGACCATGCAGCCCATATTTCTTCAAGTGCCTCCTTATTGTGCATCTTGAAACAGCCACACCATGTTTTCAGAGAGTCCTGTATTTCACCTGAATTTATGGGTCTTTCTTTGCATCCTGAACAATTTCCCCAGTTGTGGCTGAAATTTTAGTAGGTCTAGCACGGTTTGGTTTTAACTAGTGGTGCACCGAAATTTCGGCCGCCGAAACATATTGACCGAAAATGGTGTTTTCAGCAGGCAGCCAAAAGAAAAAAGCTCTGATAATGGAGCCGAAAAAAGGGCGGGGCCATCCAGCCAGGTGCCGCACATTATCCCCACGCGCCCCTGTCAGTCTCCCCTCCCTCCTGCTTTTCTCACAAGTGTCATGAGATGCAACCTCCCCAGTGCCTAGTAGCATGATCTCACGCTGTGTGTCAGATCTGAATCGCCGTGCAGCCGCAGTAACGATGTCCTGCCTCCTAGACCGCCTCTTGTGATAGACGGCACACTGATCCAATGCTAGGAATTATTGTGCCTTGTGTCATAGGAGGCGGGACATCGTTACAGCGGCTATTTGTCGATCCAGATCTGACACACAGCGTGACATCGCATTATCAGGCACTGGTAAGCTGTACATGATGGGCGCTGGCAGGCTGTACATGATGGGCACTGGCGGCCTGAATGTCATGGGCACTGGCGGCCTGAATGTCATGGGCACTGGCGGCCTGAATGTCATGGGCACTGGCGGCCTGAATGTCATGGGCACTGGCGGCCTGAATGTCATGGGCACTGGCGGCCTGAATGTCATGGGCACTGGCGGCCTGAATGTCATGGGCACTGGCGGCCTGAATGTCATGGGCACTGGCGGCCTGAATGTCATGGGCACTGGCGGCCTGAATGTCATGGGCACAGGCACTGGTGAGGCTGCATCTGATGGGCACAGCCAGGCTGCTGCATCCGAATGGTAGGCTGCATCTGACAGGCACAGGTGAAGTTGCATTGGTCTCTTGCATCACGTCTGCAGTCTTTGACCGTCTCCTGTATCATGTCTGCTAGAGGTGCACTAAATGTAAATTTTTGCTAATACTATTAGCAGTGTGTTTAAGTAGGAGATTGCAGACGTGATACAAGAGATGGTTAGAGACTGGGGACATGATACAAGAAGATGGTTAGAGACTGGGAACATGATAAAAGAGATGATTAGAGACTGTGGACAAGGTACAAGAGATGGTTAGAGACTGCATTTTTTCTTGACCTTTCTTGCACTAAAAGGTGCCAAAAATGGCCAACAAATTATTAAACGGATGATATTAAAAAGTTGAATATAATTCAATTGTATATAAAAATATAAATATTTTTTAACAACTGTCATTTTTGGTATCTGTTTTCGACCTAGTGCATCCTTCATTTTCGGTACCAAAACTTTCATTCGGTGCACCCCTAGTTTCAACAGAACCCGTCATTTTCCACTTCTTGATTAGAGTTTGAACACTGCTGATTGGCATTCTCATTTCCTTGGAGATCTTTTTATATCCCTTTCCTATTTTATACAGTTCAACTACCTTTTCCCGCAGATCCTTTCACAATTCTTTTGCTTTCCCCATGACTCAGAATCCAGAAACATCAGTGCAGCACTGGATGAAAGATGCAAGGGGTCTGTCAGGAGTCCAGAAACTCATTGACCTTTTATACACACACACTAATTACAAGCAAACAGGTCACAGGTGAGGATGGTTACATTTAATACCCATTCAAACCCCTTTGTGTCAACTTGTGTGCATGTTATCAGGCCAAAATCACCAGGGTATGTAAACTTTTGATCAGGGTCATTTGGGTAGTTTCTGTTGTCATTATGATTTAAAAAGTAAACACAGTTGATAATAAATGGCTTTAGCCAAACACTAACCATGAGTGAAAGAAACGTTTGTGTTATTCATATTCTCTGAAAAATGGCCAAGAAATCATAAATTCTGCCAGGGTATGTAAACTTATGAGCACAACTGTACATTTTTTTGTCTGTGTATGATAAAATAATAGCGCAAAATGAATATCAAATCCAGTTATGTGGACTAAGAAACAAAATGGTTTCTAAAACTAGACAGTGCTCTGGGTGGGAAGACAGATGTGAACTGGTTAAAAGGGATACATATAAACATATACATTCAAAAAAAAAAAAAATCCATACATGGTAAAAGCAACGCACCAGCCACACAGAGAGACATGCCTGATATATTCAGAGAATTAAACCAACACCGTGACATCCAATTCCCAGGAAAAAAACAAAGCTTCAGTTGTAGGTGCTGAATGAGAGAAGAGAACGTGCCTGTTTCTCCCTCAAATACCCGGCCTTGTAGGGGAAAAGGAACAAAGAACAAGTAGAGAACATTATCCCGTGAGTGTCACCAGCAACCTTCAAGATCCCCTTCTATGTCCTGAAAACCACCAGAGACTAGATGAAGAATTATGATCTTATGTAATGGCCGAATGTTGTTGGGTCACTGAACTGCACAGCCACAATGTTCCTTTTCTCATCTAAATGCCATTTCATTTGTAGTGAACCTGAAAAGGGTACAGTCCTCCTGGAGAAGTGCCAAAGCCACAAGAAGCTCTGTCACAAATATTCAAAGGTATTTAGGGGACCTAAAATAATATATTATATATACATACACACATACAGTGCATCTGGAAAGTATTCACAGTGGTTCACTTTTTACACATTTTGTTGTTACAGCTTTATTCCAAAATGGATACATTCATTATTTTCCTCAAACTTCTACAATCCCCCATATTGACAACGTGAAAGAAGTTTGGAATCTTCGCAAATTTATTAAAAATAAACAAAAAAAATAGAAATCACATGTACATAAGTATTCACAGCCTTTGCCATGACACTCAAAACTGAGCTCAGGTGCATCCTGTTTCCACTGATCACCCTTGAGATGTTTCTACAACTTGATTGGAGTCCACCTGTGGTAAATACAGTTGATTGGACATGATTTGGAAAGGCACACACCTGTCTATATAAAAGGTCCCACAGTTAACAGTGCATGTCAGAGCACAAACTAAGCCATGAGGTCCCAGGAATTGTCTGTAGACCTCCGAGACAGGATTGCATCTAGACACAGATCTGGGGTAGAGTACACAAAAATTTCTGCAGAATTGAAGGTCCCATTGAGCACAGTGGCCTCCATTATCCATAAATGGAAGAAGTTTGGAACCACCAGGACTCTTCCTAGAGCGAGCCACCCAGCCAAACTGAGGGATCAGGGGAGAAGGGCCTTAGTCAGGGAGGTGACCAAGAGCCTGTTGGGTCACTGAGAGAGCTCCAATGTTTCTCTGTGGAGAGACGAGGACCTTTTTAGAATCAAAACCATCTCTGCAGCACTCCACCAATCAGGCCTGTATAGTAGAGTGACCAGATGGAAGCCACTCCCCAAAAAAAAGCACATGACAGCCCGCCTGGAGTTTGCCAAAAGGCACCTGAAGGACTCGGACCATGAAAAAACAAAAAAAATTCCCTGGTCTGACGAAACAAAAATTGAACTCTTTGGCCTGAATGGCAAGCATCATGTCTTGAGGAAACCAGGCACTGCTCATCACCTGGCCAATATCATCCCTACAATGAAGCATGGTGGTGGCAGCATCATGCTGTGGGGAAGTTTTTCAGTGGCAGGAACTGGAAGACCAGGTCAGGATCGAAGGAAAGATGGGGATGGGTGGGAAAGATGGGGATGGGTGGGAAAGATGGGGATGGGTGGGAAAGATGGGGATGGGTGGGAAAGATGGGGATGGGTGGGAAAGATGGGGATGGGTGGGAAAGATGGGGATGGGTGGGAAAGATGGGGATGGGTGGGAAAGATGGGGATGGGTGGGAAAGATGGGGATGGGTGGGAAAGATGGGGATGGGTGGGAAAGATGGGGATGGGAGGGAAAGATGGGGATGGGAAAGATGGGGATGGGAAAGATGAATGCAGCAATGTACAGAGACATCCTTGATGAAAAGCTGCTCCAGAGTGTGGTGAAGGTTCACATCTTTCAACAGGACAACGACCCCAAGCATACAGCCAAGATAACAAAGGAGTGGCTACAGGACAACTCTATGAATGTGCTTAGGTGGCCCAGCCAGAGCCCAGACATGACCCAGATTGAACATCTCTGGAGAGATCTTAAAATGGCTGTGCACCAACGCTCCCTATCCAACCTGATGGAGCTTGAGAGGTCCTGCAATAAAGAATTGGAGAAACTGCCCAAAAATAGGTGTGCCAAGTGTGTAGCATCATACTCAAAAAGACTTGAGGCTGCAATTGGTGCCAATGGTGCAACGAAAGTATTGAGCAAAGACTGTGAATACATATATAGCTAAAAGGGGTGTAATTTGCGCTAACCATGTGAAACAGAGAAAAAAAAAAAAAAAAAAACGGTGCAGCTGCTAGTGTTAGCCTAAATACAAAAGACTAAAAACAGAAATAATCAAAAAAGAAACAAGCGCGCATCCATAGGTGATTCCCTAATATTAAAGGACATAAACGTGAAAACAATATTCCTAAAATGAGAATGTGATTGTATAAAACCATAAACAACTAAAAATAAACACAACATAAAATGACCATGTGAGCCATAACATGATATATTGTGCTATAAATTGAAATAACCTATCAATAAAAATGTGAATGTGTAACAACCAAATTCAATATAAACAGGAAGAAAACATATATATAATAAAACATATATATATAAAAAAAAATATATATATATATATATATATATATATCTATATAGATATATAGATATATATATCTATATAGATATATATATATATATATATATATATATATATATATATATATATATATATATTCAATTATTCAAAAAACGCCACCCAAAAATACCACTCAAAATGTCCATGTGAACCAGATGTGCACACAGTGAAGGTAGTGATCAATGGTGGTATAAAGCAAAAGCAAAATCCATGTATATAATGTTAAAAGTATCAGCAGACTTCTCAACACTTGGAAAGGCACCGAATATTCTTCCAGCCCAAAAGTATGTCAACCAAAAGCTGCTTACCAGATTTGTTGGACCTCAAGTTGTAGAGATCATATGAACCTGGTGCATCAGCCTGCCGGCAGCAATGGCTTTCACCTGTTCTCTAATCCAGGAAAAGACGCTCTCATCTAGTTTCAACGACCAGGAGGTAAGCGCTCTCTATCCCATAGACTTGGATCCCAAGGTGAAGGAAATAAAACACCCTAAACAGAGTTTCCTCGCCCAAGTCAAACCTGGAAGTTTACCCCTTGGTTCTTCTGCAGGTGTCACAGATTGCATCCAATCCAGTGCAGTGTGAGTATATGGGGCTGAATATACATATATAAATATATTTTTATATATGTTTTATTATATATATTTTTTCTTCCTGTTTCTATTGAATTTGGTTGTTACACACATTCACATTTTTATTTATGTGAATACATATGTACAGAAAAAAAAAATTATATATATATATATATATATATACACACACACATACATTATATATATATATATATATATATATATATATATATATACACACACACATACACACACACACATACATATACACACACACATATATACACACTTACTATTAGAATAGAATATTAATTGTAGAACAGAATATATTATATTCTATTATATTTTTTTTTAGAGGCATCCCCAGCTCCCACTTCCTCCCCGGGCTTCACGGCCCTGGAAGGAAGTTCACCTCTCCCCCCTCCCTCCAATCTTCTGGGTCCCGTCACAGGTAAGGATGGGCTCGGGTGTGTTCGCACACTCCACATGCAGAGCCCGCCAGGAAGTCTGCTAAATACAGGCAGTGAGACATTTCCCGATCTCTGCCTGTGATTAGCGCAGCGCTGTGCCGACTTTCTGGCGGGCTCTGCACGTGGTGTGCGCAAACAGGCCCGAGCCCATCCTTAGTCACAGGTCCCAGAAGACTGCCCAGCAATTCGCAGCACGGCTCGCTCATGTGCAGTGCGTGCCCAGCCACAGGAAGAATGCCGGCGCCATGGAGAGGAGGGGGGAGAGGAGCGGGGCTTCATACGCCCGCTGGACCGTGGGACAGGTGAGTGTCCAATTATTAAAAGTCAGCAGCTACACTTTTTGTAGCTGCTGACTTTTAATTTTTTTTTTTTTTCGGCGAAACTCCGCTTTAATTCATAATGTTTATTTCCAGCTTTGGTAATCAATCATGACATTCTACAGTTCACTATAGGCTACTCCTGCTTGCATGCTTATCTAGTTAATGAATTATAAAAATAAAAAAAATGTATACTAAAAAGGAAACACTTCAATATTGTTACCTATTTTTTAATTGTGTGGTATTTTTTTTTTTTTTTTTTTACAAGGCTACCCCCCACTTATATGAAAACAAAAACTGAAAAACATGCTCGTCCTTCACAGCAGAACAGCCTTGTAAGGCATTGCAGTCTTCTGGCTCATATGGCCCTTTGCCAGAGAGCAGAGACAGGCCACACTCAGCTTACACCTGCTACAGAGATTGACTGTAGAATTCCTAAAGCCATACACTGATAGGTTTTCATTTTAAAACAGCCTGTGCCAAAAAGGTGCAACTGGAGTAATCCCCCCTGCTGGACTATTGTATTCTGACAGCCAGTAACAGCCGCTGTCAGAATACACAAGCGGCGCCAGCCACTGCTTCACCAACAGATTTCTACCGGGCTCCTACGAGTTCTCAGCACCCACCGTGAGGATATCTCACAAAGAATACTTAGTACATAAGTATCTGGACATACCATGGCCTTCCCATTTCCACTGATACGTAAATGCAGGGCAAGCTAAAAAAATCTGGGTGATGACAAGATTGCGCAACAAATCTTATATCCAGGGGTTAAATCCAGGGTATGTTTCAAGGGCTTTCATCAAGCTTTAAAACTGCATTTAGCTGTTAGTGGCTACCAAGCAATCATTTCATTAAAGCTGAACTCCAGGATAAGTAAAGATTGAATAAGCCCATTTGTCATGTGTATTCTTAATTTAATCTTTGTGTCCTTTGTATATTCTTCCAGATCTGTGCAATAATCCAGTTAAACTTTTCCACCTTGCAGACACTTCCTGTAAAAATAAGACCGGTCAGTGCCACTCTCTCCTTTTGCAGGACGACTGGTCTGGTATCCGCCCCCTCCTCTAGACACTACAGAGGCAGGCTGTAGTGGGTGGAGCCTGCTGGGTCCCTCGCGCAGCTCTGCTAAGGTTGTGTACAGCACAGTGATGATGTCACTACTATGTTTACAAGGTATTAACTGGGTTTGTAAAAGGTATTTGAGGTACACAAAGTAGATGTATATCCTTTGGCTAATAAGGAAGATATTTAAATGAAAATGGTTGTGCTAGAGATCAGCTTTAACATACATTCTTGGCTCATCTAAAGAGCATGTGCCAAAAGTATCTACAGCCACATTTTTTCCCATTTCTGGGTAGTGTGTGGAAGGATTACAATGCCTGTCAGGTTTTAATGCTTTTCCCTTGGTTTCTAGTTGGGGACAACCTATTACCAGACAAGAAGACAAGGAAAATTTGCAACAGAGAAACAGACAAAAAAATTATGAAAGAGGTTTCTAGTCTGTGTTGCCATTGGACAGTTTCCTTCTCTACCTCTCTGTGTATATAGGGAGGGAAGGAAAGAGAAAGAGACATGCTTAGGCTGTCAACTATACCCTCCCAAAAAAATCATTAAAATAGATTGAGAATTACAATTTTCCTTTGGTTCTTTTTCTTTTTATAATATACTTCTATCAGTATCATCTGGTAGAACTATTATAGTTTTCCTTAGACCTAATATGGATAATTTATATACATTTATCTTTAAGCTTTCCAGCTGACTCTCTGCTTGGCTTATTCGGCCGCTATTTCATTTCCCCACATTGGCGGACATGTGACCTCCCTGGCAGGCAGGGCCCATCTATGACAGGCCTCCCCTTGCTTGCACCATCATGGTTTTGGGCACCCCACCCATTTGACTCACACGGTGTGCGCTGCGGCGTGGTCTACGCATGCGCAGTGTGGGTGGTCTGACTCAGTGATGTCACGCAAAGCCATCCCGGCGAAAAGACGCCTGACGCCTTCCAGGTTGGGGTGCTTATAAGTGGGCTCAAGCCCATTTGCCAGCAGTGCAGATGTCTTTGCCCAGTGGGGAAGCTTAAGACCAACCCAGGAAGATTTGTATCCAGCTCTTGCACGGCCGTGTGCCGACTTTTAAACTGCTGAGAAGTTTCTCTATTGACATGCAACTTTTGCCTTGCATTACAGACTACAAGGCTGTAATACCGCCCCCTTTTGGATGGATAGAGCGATAACCATTTAGTGAGTTTACCAAGGCGATTCACCGGCAGTGCTATTTCAATGAACTGCTTCTGGTCTTCTTTGGTTTTTATTGTGACATGATTGGTATGTATTTTTCTATATGACTGAACCTTCTTTCACCCCCACTTTTTTCTGCCTTTTCCCTACCCCTTCTTCCTCCCCCCTACCCTCATTCTACACTTGCTCAGAACCCGCCTTCTTCTCTCTTTTTTCCCCTCCCCCTTCCCTCCACCTTTCCTTTTCCTCCCCCTCACTTTCCAATCTTTCCCTCCCCTTTTCCTCCCATCTTCCTGTCTCTTGCCCCCCACCTCTTTCTTTCCCTCTTTTCCCCTTTTTCATCATTAGTCTTTATCTGTACGTACATACCATACATATTGTCCACCGCAAGGGGAACTCTTGGCGGATGAAATTATTGCTTGGTCATTGAGTCACTGGTAAGCAGTTATGCTCTTTTTTGCTGTGTTATACTTATTGTTTGTTGTTTGATACATTAGATTTTTTATGACTGTTGATCTATATCATCTATTTTATAGATTTTTTTCTCCTGAAGAAGCGGTACTATGATCGCGAAACTGTTGAAGACTGTATAAGTCTGAATATACTCTTTAACCAGTTTTCAGCCTGGGAGTCTTAAAGTATTGCTGTATTGATCTTCCTACTGCTTTCATAAACATTGTTTCGTTTAATATTTTTATGAAATTAATTATTTTATGATAATCAAACTTTGTGGCCGGTGCCGAGAAAGTCCATTTTTTTTTGGAGGTTATAGCTGACAGCCTAAGCAACTGTCTATCGCTCTCCTCCCTCCCTATATACATTTACTATTTTGGATGATGGTACCTTTTAAGTCTAATCAAATTTTGATAATGATTGAGGCTAACCTATAAAATATTCCTTTCTGGAAAAAAAGGTTGACCCAAGGACATGAAGTGAGGGAAATCTCCAATGATGTCCTATGGACAATGAGTGAGGGGTGTGCACTGCACTCAATAGTCACTCAGTGCAGCCCCCAGTTGTAAAGTTTTAGGCACCATGAGTTCCAGAAATCTGTAAAACCTCAGATCTAATCTCATATACAACGGAAAGGAAGGAGTGCCCCATGCACATTTCTCAAAATACCAAGTTACAGTACCCTCCAATGCCCAGTAAAACAGACAGGTAAGAGGTGCATTCACTTTATCTAGTGCTTTTCTGAAACTAAACAAGGGTCGTTGCACTCCCCAAATATTAATTTCATTGTATGCATCCCCCCCCCCCATGCCATGCAGAGCTTTAGGTTGGTGCTCATCATCCATAGCTTTTGGTGCCTCCACAGCTATTTTTTACAGGGTGTGGCATCACTAATGTTCTCATCAGTCTGCATATACCTTTCATTGATACCACTGCCTGACCACACCTGAAGGAGTGTTGTCCTTCCTGCTACACACCCATGGATTAAATGCTGGCTTCTTTCTTTGCATCACAACCAAGTCTCCCTGCCCTTTTCCGATTCAACTCCACTGTACTGAGATGGATCAAACACCAGCCTCAGCCAGGTTCCCTCAGTTCAAATTTCCAAATAAAAAGAAACCAGTCATGAGAGAAACCCGCATATCTATCCTCCTAAACATGCTAACTGCTTCTGGCTTCAATACTCTGGGTCACTTATCTGGAACACACATGTAATTAAAGTGGTTGTAAACCCTCACATATACCCAGTGAAGTGACTGGCCTCAACAGATGAAAAATCAGCCTACACAAAGTTGTACCGGTTTATCTGCAGTCTTTTCTTCTTCTACATCCCTTCAAAGTGCTGAATGTGTAAGCTTGTCTGAGAGTTCAGAAAAAAAGGAGCAGAGAGCTAAAAATACTCTGCAGGGCTCAGAGGAAAGGACACACCCCATTCACATAGCTCACAGGCACAGAGCTGAGGCTGTCAGTCACACAGGCTGTGTACTGGAGCTCTCTGTCACCTTTTTTCTCTTGGTGTCATGAAAAATTGTCAGAAGTGGTTCATCCTGATACCAGAGGAACAAAGCAGCAGACAGAAATGTCACTTAGTGCTAATTACACAGGCAAGTACACACTATAGAAGGATAAGCATTGTTCATATTTCATGTCTGAAGCTTACAACCAGGACTTGCATACCTATTTAAGGTCATCAGATGACACACGAGTAATGATACCAGTGGGTCAGCAAACTATACTCCTAAAGAAAACCACTAGGACTTTCTCAGCTTTAGCATAGACTTAATTATATCTACAGTACAGGATCACATGGTCCAAAAACATCCAGTGGAAATAATCCATATAGAGAACAGCAGTGGACCATACTGAATGCAGGAGACATCTAAAACTCAGATTGGTAAAAGGGGATCAGAGCTACAAAGTTTTTAAAGAAAAAAAAAGGTTATCCTCAACTGAATATTCAGGTACTATAGATACAAATAAGTGTACATAGTGGTTGCAGGAGCAGAGGAAGGGCCAGTGGGTTCATTTAGGAGCATTAGTGTTTTTGAATAATGGAAACATTTCCATTATCTATGGTGCAGCCAACAGCAGCAAATCTTAAAAAAGGAGATTTAGTCCCATTCTAGCCAAACCTGTACAAGAGATGACAGGAGTGACTTTAAAAAAAAAATTTTACTTTGCATATAAGGTTTGTGTAGCAGAGTGTTAAACGCATCAACAGGCAGGCAAATGCCATTTTTAAAAGGTGGCCGGCAATGTAGGTCCCATATTTCCCTCATGACGAGTTTTATATATTTTTTGCTGTTTTTTGGGGGGGAAAAAAAGTGTCTCTTCAATTAGGAAAATGAACTAGAGTTATAAAAATGTAACAAAAAACAAAACAAAAAAAAAAACAAAAAAAAAAAAAAAAACAAAAACACAACATATTGTCTGCAAACCGTAAAAAGTGGTCAAATATCTCATTACCAGACATGTAATTCACTTTTTTTTTTTTTGTCGTTAACCAGAAATCTTTAGGGAATACAGCATGCAAGTCGGTATAATAAAATACTTCATCAGCATTTAACAAATAAAAAGAGTGAAATATGCACAAGGTGGAGTGTACTACATACCATTCTTACCTGTAAGGGTAAGAGAGAATTGCTGTTGTTGTCTGTCCTGAACACGTTGTCATCAATCCAGGATTTGGGAGTTAGGGATGAAGTGGAGCGTGTGAACTTCGGTGGAGCAATGACGTTTCCAGAGAAGGGTTTCTTTAAAGGGGAGATTTGATTCATTGTTCCAGGCATTCCCATGTTGGAGGTTCGGCGATCGCGGCCGTGCATACCACCCCAGGACATGCTGCCTGTGCTCCAGCCGCTTCCTTGGTGGCTGCTCCATGGAGACTGCTTCACAATAGGCTGCAATGGAAACCAGAGTAATAATTAAAACTAGTGCAAAGGATGCAGGCAACATAATAAGTATACATTTGAACCAAAGATCAGTGTAAAGCCATGGGAGTTCTGTAAGGGCTGCATACAGTATACCGGATCATCGGTCAGCTTCCTATCAAGAAAATGGAAAAAGGGGTCCTTTGGATACCCTTGCAAGGTCACAAAAGTCGCTCCTACAATCTGTACTCCTACGAAAGACAACTTTCCTACTTAGAGGACAGTCATGAATAGCCAAGGTAATAATGCAATTATTAGTACATTAGTATATATTGGATAAAGTTAAATATGCCCCCGTTTTACATTAGGGGGGGCAAGTATTTGTGCAGTCGTCGATCTTTAACCTGAGCTAAACAGGTTGTGAAGCACTGGCATAATGCCTCATTCATGCTCCACACACACTGTTTTGTATACAAATATTTCATTGTAATCACACCGAGTGGGTCTCAACTGCAACCAAATTTTAGCTTTTACTGTGCGCACATTTTTTTTTTTCCCTTAATCAGCCCCTAAAGGCTCTTTCAGACTTTCGTTGCCCTCTAAAAGAACTTTTCAGAGGGCATTTGACATGTGGTTAGGATGCGTTATAACACCTCATCACCTGATTTAACCCTATATTGCCATGCTACCTTGCCGCAATTGACTGCATTACAGAGGGTTGTGGCCCGACCTCATTAAACTTAATAGGTGAGTTTGACAGGTGGCATTACCTGTCAAACTTTGTGCCCAGAGTTAAAAATGCAGTGGCATCTGTACAGCCCTGTCCAGCTGTTTTGGGACAGTTTAGGTGGCTGAGCAGCAGGAGGTAAGTGAAAGCACAGCTCAACCACCTGTCTTTACTGCCCTCCATCTGAAAGAGCACCTAATCTGCCCTGGAAAATGACAGGTAATGTTTTTTTTCTTCTTCCATATAATCGATCATCCCTATCTAAACATATCCCAAAAAACAGCTTTGTAACCAATACCAACAAATGTACTGCAAGTAATTCGTGTATTTAAGCATTTGAACAGTTGACTAGTAGCTCCTCATCTAGACTGACTAGCTCTATACCAAATCACTCTAGCATAGTTAGGCGAGGAAGGAAAGGGCTATGTGATGCTTGACATCCTCCAGATGGAAAAAAAAAAAAAAAAAAAGACAGGCTTCGACTTGCTGCAGCTTATAATGCACACAGTGAGAAGCTTACAGAGGGCAGTGAAATTAGAATAAGCATTTTTCAGCACAGGAGGGGAGCCTGTGCCAGACTGAAGGTAAGGCTGGAGTTCAGCTTTACATTGAAGAGGCAAAACGCACAGACCTTCCTCCAATATTGGATTACAACATAGGAAACATCTACCAGATGAAGAGGAAATAACACAAGGAATTTAAAGGATGTGCATTACACATCTCAGAAGTGAAGAGGGAATTTTATGCTCCATGTTTGGAAATTCACGTGTGTTAAATAAATACGAAGCTCTATTAAAAGCAGTGAACTAATACCAACCACCAAAACCAAATTACATCCCACCATTTATGTCATTTTATCCACATGATGCAAAGCTAAACCCATGATGTCTGAGGTCAGAAAATCAAAAGCATGCTGGAAAAAAAATATATATATATCAATCGACAAGCCTGCTCATTAGAATGAAGCAGCTTTTATAAAGGTCGTATAACTGAAGATTTGGCAGCAAAGGGTCCCCCTATTTTTCCACCATACAAAAAGATCACTGAGCCCGGTGCTAACAGGCATGTCTTCAGACCTCAATTTCCACCACTTATACACAAAACAGACTCAAAGCCTTCATTTTGAACCAATGCCCAACCCCGGACAATCCAGGACTGGGCATATTAGGAATACATAAAAGGGTGAAATCCGCATATAAAAATGATTAGTAGATTCAGGAGGTATAATCAGAACAATATACCAGTAGAATTATTTTGAACTCCTGTACAGAAACTCATAAAATTGTTGGTTACAGCATTCCATAGTATTATGGGATTGGCAGATTTCATATGAAAACCCTGAAAAATTTGTTTGATTTACATGCTAATGTTTTGAATTCTACGTTTGATTTTCGGATGCACACACATCACTACAAATGAAAACCAAATTCACAGTTAGAATTTTGTTTGAGAAATTTTTTTCCATCCTTCTGTCAATCTTTTTTGCCATTACAATTAAAAACGATTTAAGCTGGTGATGATTCCCCTCCATTTAGGTTTTTGGATATGTTTTTATGGACTTGCTGATATAAAAAGGTGATTTTACTAGACGTGCGGCCAACCAGAATTCTTGTTGCACAGTCAAAAACGATTGTCGATTTGATCACCTCAACTTTTAGAAACTTAAAAGGGAGGTTCTGACTCGGACTTTAACAGACCAAGCTGTCCAGCAATAGTGGCAGTTGGGAGGGTTGAGAAAAAACATTTAAACACTTAAAGTGGTGGGTAGAATTCTCAGCTTTTTTTATGCAAAACTTCATCTCAAAAGGGGAAACTGCTTAAAAAAGGGTTAGCTAAAGTTAGACATTCATTTGTCAGTCACTTATGTAAAGTCCATCTAAATCTATTAGCTCATCTAAGGCTGGCCATACATGGTGCAAATTTCTTTCCTGCAACCCAGGCAGTGCTGACAGGGGAATAAAGAATTGTCTTCTCACGGCGGGGAGGCGGGGGCAGCCGTCCCTGCTGGGAGAAGACAGCAATTTTCACTAAGGGCTATAACAGCCGCTAGCATTAATCCCAAGAGAATCCAGTAGGCTGGTTGTAATCAAGTTGATCAATCAACTTGGTACATTCAGCCTGCCCATGAACGGTTTGAATCTGTGTATGGCTGGCCTAAACCTCTATAAAAGCATGACAATACTGCTGTCTAGGGGTTGCTGCACTGCTCTTCCATAGTACAGTGACGAATTGAGCGTACAAGTCCTAATACAGAAGAATGTTAACAGATGGATCACCAGGGTAAAAGAAAGAAAGAAAAAAAAAAATAGTTTAAAAAAAATTCAGTTCAACTATGAACTATAGGGGGGAACATACCTAATGCAGCCATCACATCCAAGGACTGGTAATCTAATATACAGTGCCTTGAAAAAGTATTCATACCCTTTTCCACATTTTGTCATGTTACAACCAAAAACGTTAATGTATTTTATTGGGATTGTACGTGATAGACCAACACAAAGTGGCACATAATTGTGAAGTGGAAGGAAAATTATAAATAGTTTTCAATTTTTTTTTACAAATTAATGTGTGAAAAGTGTGGCATGCATTTGTATTCAGCCCCCTTTACTCTGATACCCCTAACTAAAATCTAGAGCAACCAATTGCCTTCAGAAGTCACCTAGAGTCCACCTGTGTGTAAATGATATCTCAGTATAACAGCTGTTCTGAAAAGCCCTCAGAGGTTTGTTAGAGAACCTTAGTGAACAAACAGTATCATGAAGGCCAAGGAACACACCAGACAGGTCAGGGATAAAGTTGTTGAGAAGTGTAAAGCGGTGTTAAATATCCCAAGCTTTGAACATCTCACGGAGCACTGTTCAATCTATCATCCGAAAATGGAAAGAGTATGGCACAACTGCAAACCTACCAAGACATGGCCGTCAACCTAAACTGACAGGCCGGGCAAAGAGAGCATTAATCAGAGAAGCAGCCCAGAGGCCCATGGAGACTCTGGAGGAGCTGCAGAGAACAACAGCTCAGGTGGGAGAATCTGTCCACAGGAGAAGTCCTGCACTCCACAAATCTCGCGAAATCTGGCCAAGAGTGGCAAGAAGAAAGCCATAAGAAGTTCAGTTTGAAGTTTGTGAAAAGCCATGTGGGAGAAACAGCAAACATATTGGAAGAAGGTGCTCTGGTCAGATGAGACCAAAATTAAACTTCTTGGCCTAAAATGAACACTGTACATCACCCTGAACACACCATCGCCACTGTGAAACATGGTGGTGGTAGCATCATGTTGTGGGGATGCTTTTCTTCAGCAGGGACAGGGAAGCTGGTCAGAGTTGATGGGAAGATGATTGGAGCCAAACACCTGTCGGAGTCTGCAAAAGACTTGAGAATGGGGCAGAGGTTAACCTTCCAGCAGGACAACAACCCTAAAAATACAGCCAGAGCTACAATGAAATGGTTCAGATCAAAGCATTACCATGTGTAAGAATGTCACAGTCAAAGTCTAGACTTAAATCCAATTGAGAATCTGTGGCAAGACTTGAAAATTGCTGTTCACAGACTCTCTCCATCCAATCTGACAGAGCTTGAGATATTTTTCAAAGAAGAATGGGCAAAAATGTCCCTCTCTAGATGTGCAAAGCTGGTAGAAACATACCCAAGACTTGCAGCTGTAATTGCAGTGAAGGTGGTTCTACAAAGTATTGACTCAGTGTCTGAATACAAATGCACGCCACAATTTTCACATATTTGTAAAAAAAAAAAATTGAAAACCATTTATCATGTTCCTTCCACTTCACAATTATGTGCCACTTTGTGTTGGTCTATCACATAAAATCCCAATAAAATACATTTACATTTTTGGCTGTAACATGACAAAATCTAGGACATTTCAAGGGGTACTTTTTCAAGGCACTGTATTACATTTTTGTGTTTAAATACATTTTAAAAAGGTACACAAATAAAAGCTTGCTCAGTGTGCTTTTTTTCCATCTGATCAAAACAAAATATCAAATATAGTAAACTATGCTTGTAATGTAACATATTTGTGTCAACAGAAAAAAAAAAGAAAACTTGCTCACTACAAGAAACAAACAACTAACTAATAGAAAAGTGTCTGAAGAACAATTGTAACATAGTGCTGTTAGAAAAGAGGTCTATGGCTATAGTGGAAAATTCTGTTATGTATGGTTGGTTCAGTACTCTGCAAAAAAAAAAAAAAAAAACACCCAAACCTTTGCAAATAGCAACAGCAAGGCCTAGCCTATAACTGCAGAACCGTGTTGGGTTGTGCTGTGCAAACATATATTTTATGATCTTATATTTAGACATGCATAAATAAAGTTCTTATGAGGCGTAGCAGATTGTATCGTTATAATTGCTTCTAAATAAAATTACAAAGTCACAACACCCAACTCAACCCTAACCATCTGAAGTCTCACCTAACCTTTAAATATCCTGCTTTCATGTAAAGCAGCAGAAAATATTTAAACCCACAGGAGTTAGAAGTCTGAATGTGTGGGTTCAAAACCAAAACTATTGCTATATTTATAGAGTATGTTTTTGTTGTTTGGAGAAAAAGAGGCCAGACCAGGAGGTGAGGGGAAATCTTCCATTAGGGGCAACTCCGGTCAGAGATTTCCACTCACTTCCTGTTGCATTACTAAGGCAGTAAGTGAAGTGGGATCTCATCTGGACACCAACAGCAGAAAAAATAAATAATGGATCTGATTGGGGTTTTAACCATTACAAATCCTTGGGTAGAGATGCATAGATTTATGGAAAGGATATGCAACCATGCTCAACAGGCCACAAGATAAAAGTTGAGCATCTGTAGTCCAGCCAAGGATGTTCTCTCAGGGTTATAAGTAGTCGTGGAAAATAGTCCAACACTGGCTCAGAATTACTTAAAATATACCCCTTGTAGGCCCAAATGATAAAACAGATCTCCAGATCTCATTTACTAGAAGTACACCGAAAGAAGTATTAACATACAATTGTATACAATACATAAATATGAAAAAATGCTATATTTAGAGTACTGACAACCAACACAGGGGTCTAAGATGATCACATTTCTTACACAACCACAAGATGTTCCAAAAATGCTGAGCATCTTTTCAAACTCAAGTATCAGGCAACTTGTGGCTCTCCAACTGTTGCAGAGCTTCAGGTTCCAGGAAGGATAGAAGATGTGCCCAGGCCTCAAAGCACTTGCATACGTCTCTCTACTGGGAGGGAAGGACCACTGCAGGGGGGAGTCACCATGCCGAATTAGTCAACCATATCACCAGTGTGGGCCCTCTGGCAGCTGTACAAAGCAGTGGTCACAGGGTGGACCCAGTTTAGTATTTATGCTTTTTCCTCAAGTAAATTACAAAATTAAATGCAATTCCTTTACATAAAAGAATCCAGAGATGAGGGAATAGACTAGGTTGAAATAGAGACACTATCTAGAAACAATGTGGTGCACAAAAATTTGCCTTGGGTACTGGTCCACAATGCCTTATTCTGATACACTCATGGTGGTCACCCTCCAGGCCCATGTACTATTGTAAACTCATGAACCCTTGTCTTTGGTTGCCAGAGTTCCTTTATTCTACTGACAAAATATACAAGACAGAAAGCCATCTCTGGAAAGGGAAAAGCACATTAGAAGCATGGGCCCTACCTCCCAGGGAATGGTTTCTTTATGACAGCTACACAAAATTCTCAGGGAGTATTCTGACCGCTGCAGCAGTGGGAGATTTGTCCATTTACATTGTATAGCATGGATGGGGGAACCCACATGTATGCCCAGCTTGCTTGGTTTGCTCGCTTTATAAAAGCAGCCACAACCTAGGTAGAAAAGTCTATTCCCTGCCAGTATTCTGCAGAGAAGAGATCCTTACCCCAGATACAGTGGTTTATCTGCAAAAGTCTGACAGCTCCTGCCATGTTAGACCTATAGTACTGCAAATTAAACTCCAAACTCCCTTTTGATTGTAGATCTCTAGCTGTGATGAATAGGCTTTCTGTATCAGAAGTTTAATACGCATTAATGAGAAAAAACAAAACAAGCCTCAAACCCTTTCAAGACAAAGCAAAAAAACACAAAACAAAATAAACGCACGCAATCATAAAATAGACCAACATATGACTAGGCCTCTAATTTAGAGAAAGCCTTTGACTGAACCGGAAAGTACAGCAAAGCATTAACCAATGGTCATCATCTAAGAATTTCCAGAGGGTTTCTGCAAAAAACTTAAACAATGGCTTCCAGCTTACCAACAGTCAAGAATAAAACTACAACAATGTGACTAAACCGGCTAAACAGAATGGGATAGTCTAATAACAACCCTTAATGAGAACAGCATGCTATTCCATTCAAGACACCAAGCCATAAACACTTATTAGCAACAAAGAGATTTCTTTCAGAATGAACACACACAGCCAGAACAGCAAGAATGACAATTTGACTCAAAATATTTGTGGCAGGGTGTACTGTACAACAACCGGAGTACATAGCTACTGTGTTGTGGTTGTCACTTTCCTAACAAAGTACTCATTTCACCGCTTGTCTCATTTAAAAAAATCTAATTTTCTGAAATAAGTGCTGCCCGTATTGTATAAAAGAAACCCATTTGATTATAGAATCATTAAATATACCATTATAACAGATTTGAAAAACCCAAAAATTAAAAGTTATACTTTTTGTGAATCACTATGGAGTAAATAATTATATAATGTTTGTCTGGGCATCCTGAATTGAACAATCTTGTTCTGTTTGAGAAAGCCATTCTGGAAGATCTTTTCCTCCCAGTTTTAGAACACCATACAGTTTGTCATCATTAACATAGGGGAAAAAAAGTACCCTTTCTTTCATGAATAATCAATGCGATTCCTGAGACCCCTCATATGACCTAAGGGCCCTTTCACATGGGCATTCAGTCTAGATCCATCTGTCAGTTTTTTTTAGACTGATACAGACTGAAATCACAATTTATGTCTAGGGCAGGCGGATGTAAGCAGATAATCATCCGTTTACATCCACTTATAGCCATGTACGTTAAGGTCAGTTTTTTTTTTTTTTTTTCTAAAAAGCCTGTCTTTTTCCATTTGGACACATCGAAATGGATGTCATCCATTTAGATCTGTTCCGTTTATGTCCATAGATGAAAAAAACGGATGTAGACTGATGATGTAAACTGATCTGACCTAAAGATAGATGTGTAAAATAATGTAACCTGAATCAGTAGTCAGTTTTTACTTTTCACCCCAAAGCCTAGACACAGATCACATTATTAGAGACTGCTTTTTTTGGAGGGGTAAAAACAAAAAAATCATCTAGTAGATGTGCCTTACAAAAAAGACAAGCAGGAAGTAAAGTCTACTTATGTAATGAGCAAATATGGCCACCCCAAATAAAAAAAATTATATAGAAACAATTTTTTAAAACCACTAACACGTTAATAAAAATTTAGATTAAAGAGGACCTCCCTGCGTCTGAAATTATCCTCCTGCCGCTCCTCTTCCACACCGGGACCTAGCAGAGACTTGTGGCATATCTGCACATGAGAAGGGACCTCCATTGTATTTGTACAAACATTGCTGGTCTTGGGTATCTGGGGCCTTGTAGAGACCTATGTTGTGTGTATGCAAGGAAATACACAGGAAGTGTGACATGGAAATTCTAGAAGGCCCTACATCATTTCCACCTAGGTGGGGGAAGCTGAAAGTTCTGGAGCACAAAAAAAGTACTAAACTTTCCAAAAACGATGAAAACATTTTGCTATTGTGTAGGAGGGAGTGTGGAAGAAACAGGAAAGAAAATGTTTTTATTGGGTGAAGGTCACTTTAGGCCCCTTGTTCACATAGGCGATGTGGCCTATACAGTGTGAATTTGTGTATGCAGATGAACCCACCTGGAGCTGCGTACAAGCAGCCTACGTTAAGCTAGATACACACTATACAATGTTCTTTGGATTAACCAAAACCAAACAACATGAGGTCAAACCTTTCAATTTGTTTGCAATCAAGGTAAAATCTAAAAGAAATCGAACAACAAAAGTTGTAGGGTGTATCCAGCTTTACTCCTCTATGGGGATGAAGCGGCTGTATGGACAGGTGTGCAGGGGCAGGGAGCGGCCCTGAACGCCGCTGATCTTCCACATGCACATTAAAAAAAAATAAAATTGAAATACTAGTTCTTTAAATGCAGTTCACTCACAGGCTTATTTAACAACGTGTGTGTCATTACTAATTGTGGACATGCCTTCTGTCAGCAGACATGTTTGCCAAGAAATGACAGCTTTGCTATGAGTAGCATTGTGGCTGCAACAGGAGTGAATGACAGTAAAGCTACCTCAACAGTATAGAGACACTTGTGATACACAAGCAGTCTGACAGAGCATATAAAAAAAACTAAGACAAGTCTATATACTGAAATTTGATTGAATAAGGCATTGTTCAGAAACTTGACTGAAAAATCACAGGTTAAAAAGATCAGATTTAGGTCCAGTTGTATATAAGCATCCTTGGATGATTCTTATCACCACTCATTTTATCTATTTAAAATATGTAAAATATTCAGATAAAACATAACTGCACATTGCCTAACTGGAGCAATGTTAGTCCTTCCACCCTGGGATCTTGAGCTCAGTTTCTACATATAGACCCCTTTCACACTGAGGCAGTTTTCAGGGGCTTGAGCCAAAAAAAGCACCCGAAAACTGCCTCCCATTCCATTTGAATGGATGCTTTCACACTGAGGGGGGGGGGTTTAGAAAAAGGCCTGCATTTTTAGGGTGTGTTTGGAGCGCTGAAAAAAGCGCTCCAAAAACACCTCTGCCCATTGAAATGTATGGGCAGTGCTTCCAAAGCGCTGCCCATTGTCACGTGACCTTAAAAAAAAAAAAAGCGATCTGCTAGAGCCTGAAAAGCGCTGTTAAAACATTGCAAAAATGACCGGCGGCTGTTTTAGCCGCATTTCAGTGTGAAAGATGTCATAAAGTCCCCTACAAGAGACAGGGAGCATGAAATATTCTATACAAAGTGAACACCCACATGTCCACATAGGGCAAAGGCATTTTCTTAATGCGCTGGGCCTGTGCACAAGATCATAAGTTGGGCCTCCTTCCTCAAAACTTCGAGCCATGACATTTAATGCATTGCCCAGTGTGTATGCAATCAGGGATGGCAACCCAGGACACAAGCCATCTGTGTCCGGTCAGAGGCGTGGATCGTATGTAGCCACTTATGTGAGGGGTTACCTGCAATCAACGGCAGCAATTAATTTGCACCCAATGTGACCCTCATCTCTCAAATCTTTAGACTGCAGACTATTACTTGTTTTTACAAATTCCTTTTATTTGGAACGGTTTGTGGAGACTGGTGAGTAGAGATGAGTTTGACATCCTCTAAACTCATCTCCAACATGAACTCCTGCTTTTTTTGTACACCAATGAGCTGCAGGCAAGGTTATCCTCTACCCTACAAGCTCATGTGAGCTGCAGGGCATGGAATGACCACTCCTTCAGCTCACTGGAGTACAAAAAAAAGAGCATTCAGGGGACGCCTAAGCTTATCTCCACTGGTGAGGGAAAGCCTGGCCTATGCATCCTCTGGCACTAATCTGGATGTGTTGGCAGGCCAGAGTATGTACCTATTAGATATATACTTGGTCAACATTATGGTGGTAAGGCACCCACCACCTTTAGAAGGCAGGTGTAGTGCTGGATAAATGTAGCTCCTTTCTGCAAGTGAAAGGATCGGCTATGATTCAAATAGAAGAGTCGCGTCAAGGAGCGCTCCCCGAAACAAATCTCTAATGTGTGCAGTGATAGCACAATGGGCCCCTGCTCCCACCCTTCCCTGCAGGAGCTCATGTGCACTGCACATATTGGGACATACCAGTGGTATAGGGCTAATATATGAAAACTAGTTTAACCAAGTTTCCGGTTCGATAGCAACCATCTTACAGATCCATGGCATTTCTCTGAAGTGTCTGCAATGGGCAAAAAGGGACACTTTTTTGTTAGTACACATTTAATACCTGAACCTGTTAATAAATGGCAGCCAGCTACTTAGATCTTTATCAACTTAATAATGCCGCTTCTCCTCTACACTGGAACGTGAGCTGGAGCACATGAACATTTTGGTGGTTAAATAATTATAAATTAACTTCAGCGTTCTCTCTTCCAGCTGATGTACCACAGTTGACTTATTGTGGCTATTCATAGTGGCATGAACTTGGAATCATTTCAAAGATTTTCATTTTTTATTGTTATAAAAGCAGCCAGTGTACCTGTCAGTGGGGATCAGGAAATATATTATGTGGCACTTTGGCTCAGTACGTATGGCCAGGATGGATCTACAGCATCAGACACCCTAACCTCCGCACCCTATAAAACAACGTTTTAGTTGACCTGCATGTAAAAACCCTCAAATACCCTGCTGCTGTTCCTTGGGAAATAAAGGCTGCATTATAACAGATGTGAGAACTGTTACTGAAATATTAACAAGGATTCAACCCATAAAACAATTAACTAAATTAAGATGTAGATAATTTATAGCACAATGGATATACATGAAGACTAAAGAGCCTTAAGATGGTAATGATAAAAGGAGAAACACTGGATGCTGTCCAAAGGTAATAAGGAAGCTTGTGTGAGAACATGTTCAGAAAACCAAGAATGAAACAATGGTGTTGATTTACTAAAGGAGTAGAGCATGGTCACACTTTGCTTAGTGAATGAGGGCATGTTTACTTTGCTGTTGACCTCAGACTTATGAAAGCCTGTGTTTTATATGCCACATCAAAGCCTCAAAAACACTTGCCAAGCACCCTTAAAAAAAAAAAAACTACTAAGAATTCAATCTAAAGCTGACCCCAGCTCGTTCAGCCAGTGTCCTTCAATAGAAGGCAATCAACCAATTGATTTCTGTTGAGCAGGCACAGCCACAAACCAATTGAAATTCAGCTGGTACCTGCTGAAGTAACCAAATTCCAGTCTGTTTATGGCCGCTCCAGCGTAAAAGCACCCATGCACAATATGGAGCTGCTCTGTGGGCTTGATTTACTAAAGGAGTAGACTTTTCACTTAGTAAAGTGATTTTTTGAGATTTGTGCTTGCACATGATTGAAGTTAGCAAACCTTCACCTTTTTCACCAAACTGGTTTTATTTTATTTTTTAAAAATTTTAATTGCAATGTAAAATTTTCACTAGGGTTGCTAGCATTGTGTGCTGCAAGCAATATTCGGGCTGCAGTAGTCATGGAAGTCCACTGCTACTCCAAGTGGGCCCTTCTACCGGGATGCAGTTTTTCATCTATTTGTACAAGCCATATAGTGCAACTCCAGCCAAAAATATGTTTTGGCTAGAGCAAGGAACAGATTTTCTATCCTCCCCTGCTCTATCCAAAATCTACTGTATGGATCTTTGTGAAGTTTACTTTTCCTTTCTCTCTAGATGGCAATGCTGCCAACCAAGATAGGAAATGAGGGAACATCTTCAATGGGGGGGAGAAATAGCCTTTTATAAAACCTTTATCCCTTATACATCCTTTATTTCTTCAACCCATACTGTTAACAGTCTACATACAGATGTTTAGTGAAATGGTCACAGATGAAGCACGTTCTGTGTTTTATGTCTAGAGGCTATGTTTATTGTCCACAGCCCCCAAACCCATGGCGCTCTAAAATACAACAAGAGTCTGGTTAGTGTTGCTGCCATTGCAAAATTTCTACTAATGTTGGTTGCATAACAGTCCCTGCCATTCCAAAGTACTAATCTGAACAAGCTGGCTTAATGTGGTGGTGGTACTTGGGTATACGTTGATGCTTACAAACATATTATTACAGATATATATATATAGATATATATATTTTGTACATTCTAATCATATGGCATATTCCCTGAACAAAAAATTTCCACATTGAGGGATATGTCATACGTGCATTAGCATATACCCAAGTACAGATGCATACGGTCATTCACTTAACCAGCTGTACGTACCATCCACAGCACCCCAGGGAAAAAACACTGGGTTTTTACTCTAGAGCAGGGATATGCAATTAGTGGACCTCCATCTGTTGCAGAACTACAAGTCCCATGAGGCATAGCAAGACTCTGACAGCCACAAGCATGACACTCAGAGGCAGAGGCATGATGGGCCTTGTAGTTTTGCAACAGCTGGAGGTCTGCTAATTGCATATCCCTGCTCTAGAGCATATTTTAAACCTCAAACCATGCATGTCCATGAGGCCTACATATCGTAGAGTAGAAAAAAAAAAGCCAAGTTTTGGTGTTAACAGTAATTAGGACAAGCAACCCAATCACACCAAGTAGTATTATATTTAGCAGGACATACTCAAGCTTCAAAAGGTGATCCTATAAAGAAGGATCACCTTATTCACTAAACTAATCCAGTATATTTAGGGCCTCAATGCACATCCAATTTAACTCTTGTATTCTAGATAAATGATTGTTAGTCTTACAAGTGTTTTTTTGGCTGTACCATACTCTGCAGTTCCCCAAAAATACTAAAACATCACAATTCTGGTTTATATACGTTAGACATAAGAAAGGTGTGGGAAATATAATTCAGTATCCTGCGATCAAAATGTTCTGACATTAGGACAATCCCAGGCCATATGCAGAAAATCTCCATCTGATTGGCATTGACGACAGATCGAGGTGTGCCTGAGATATTAAGGTCTTCGTGTTTTTAGTTCTCTTGGGACACACAGAACAAGCTCTGCATGTGGCAATTTCCCTTGGGAAAATCTATTCCTTTTGTTTTAAAATCTCAAAAGAAAAGAGGAACAGTAGAAATAAAAACATTGATTTTATAGCAAATATTGTCAACATCTGGGACACAATGCTCGAGCGTTCTTGATAATCAGGGGCAGCAGGAAAATTATGGAAAACCTTAAACAGATGACAGTCTACTAGTCCAACCTTTGCAGCAACATTGGGGGATGATATAATGTCTATGGGGCAACAGCAGGAACCATCGGTAGCCAAGGCCGTTCGCTCAAAATAAGGGAAGCAGATGAGTGTCTGGACATCGTTATGCATGTCTATGAGCGGTGGTCGAAACATTTGTTAACGCTTCGTAGCATCAAATCACCTGTTGATGGCTATGCCCAAATATAAACACGTGAAACAGCTGTTATTTCGCTCCTGTGACAGTTGGGACCATAAGCATTACAGACAGTAGATGCCAACCCACACCAAATCACATTTAGTTTGCTGAAGTACTGTGCATCACAAATAGTGTATTTTTTTAAATGGAGACTACTTGTTCTTGCCTTGTTACAACTCCTACAGTCACTCCCTATCTACACATGGACTGCATGTCATTTCTCAGAGGATTTTCCTAATACAGATAACAGTAGACCATGTCTGTGTAATAAATGTTGAAAAGATCACTTGTCTCAATCCGAAGCCTTTGTGACGGGGATAATGTAGGAGTACAATTGGAAGACAGGGGCACCCTACTGCAGAATGTGCCCAAATAGGGATCTTCATGGCAGGAACACCAGGTAATACTTTAATAAAAAAAAAAAATAAAAAAAGAAGAGCATAATTTAATTATTTAAAGACCTTGGAAATTAACATGTTAATGCTCATATAAGATTTAGGGGTTGTGGGCTAATGCTGGATTCATACTTCTACGGTTTCCACTGCAATTAAACTCAAAAATGCATGTTAAAGTGTCACTAAACACACATCATAAAAAAAAAAAAACAAAAAAAAAAAACCACACTATCAAATGGTGTATTGCATATTGTCCATACTCAGTCACTGAGATTCGTTTTCTGCAAAAAAACCTGGTTCACCCCGTTGCTCTCTCTGTCTGTTCATGTCCCTATTTCAGCTAGGGATTTTGCACAGCCGCTATGACAACTCTGCACATGCTCAGTTTTCAGTGAGTTTCTATGCTGAACATTTCCTCCAGATCATATCTGAGAAGCCCATGTGACTATAGAGTCACACATGTGGGTGTATACACAGTGGTAAGCATGAGTGGCGTGACGCAGCCTGTGACTGGCAGAAATCCACCCACACCATGTTATTGTCGTGAAATAAAGATTTAATTTCAAACGTCGTATTTTTCGTTCCATAAGACGCACATTTTTCCCCTCAAAAAATGGCGAAATGTCTGTCTTATGGAGCGAATATTGACCAGGCCTACCCCCCCCCTCCATTTGCCGCCACGTTAGAATACCGTCACCAAACTACCCCCCTGTGTTGTCCTCTCCAAGCACTCCATTAGCATCTGCTCTGTCCTGCGGCACAGTGAGAGACGTCATCGTGAGTCACCGCACCTGCCCGGTGTGGTGTCACTGTGGTGAGATCCACAACAGCCCCTGGTTTTCCACATCCATCTCCGGGACGGCGCATGGCTTACCCCACCCTATCCATGCACTGTCTCTGGATCTACCGCACCACCACTTACAATGGTAACAATGACAGGCATAAAGACACATCCAAGAGCTTTCCATCTGAGGACAGGCATGGTCACACAGCCACTGGGACTTGTGGATAGAGACTGGCTCACTGGGTTGGCAGATCCTATGCAAGTTTACCACACCGATTATTCAATAAACTACCTTTTTTACATGGAACTTTTAGAGGCGGTTATCCATTACGCAATCTGCAAGACTGTAATTTTTTCCCCATATCTACACAGACCATTTGGTTCAGAATATTTTTTTTTCTTGTTTTCCTCCTCTAAAATCTAGGTGCGTCCTATGGTCAGGTGCTTCTTATGGAGCGAAAAATATATTTATATGACAATTTAAAACAATTTAATATTTTTATTTATTTTTCTCTGTATTCCAAATTAGTTTTTATTTTTTAAACATGTGACCAGTAGCAGAGGACTAGAAGTTCCTCCTGCTTATATTTCCCTGCAGACAGGCTGGGAAAGAGCTGGGTCATGTGACAGCTGTATATTGATTAGGAAAAAGTGATTTTTTTTTTTTTAAATTAAAATAATGACAGTGCCATCATCCACATACAGAAAATAGAAGGTACAATTTAAATTAAACAGTGTGTGTTTAGTATCAGTTTAAATCATGTTGGAAATCAGTTTGCACTACACATCATTGAACCTGATAGTGTTTCTATGACCTTAATGTAAAATGAATATGTAAACCCAAGTACTACAGAGGATTTGCAATCTTCAGAAATGCTCAATGCATTGCATTTTTTAACTGCAACGTTCTCACTTGCTGAGGATGCCGAATAAGTAGTAGGAAGAATCCTCCACAAAAAAAAAAAAAAAAAAAAAAAAACACACCTTACACAATAACATTTTGCTATACAATAGAATCAAATCGTCCACAAACTGAGCAGAAGAAGAAGAAACTGACAGACCCATAGTGTACCAACTCTAAAGGCAATTAGGAGGTCTCCTGAGGAGCTATATCCAATATCCGGCACTATTTTTGGTTGATACCAGATATTCCAACGACTTTAGCCTAAGGTCAGAGTTTAGTCTAAAGGTGTAAGCACTATCCAGTTTCCCTCAGGGTGTCATCTCCATCTTCAGACTGCAGTCGCAGGTCACTCGGATAATATATACAAAAAACACAATGTTAATTTGCAGCATGCCCAATTTACTTCCTTTAAAGCTCAACTCCAGGCAGGACCCATTTGAAAAGGTATTTTTCTTTGTAAATGCAGTTGTACTCCCACTCAGAAATCCATGCTGCAGGGATTCCAAAAAAGGGCTATGCCAGCCTTATATCAAGAACGGGAGCCACTAGGCCTGCTATTCCCCCAGCCGCTGGTCTCGTGACTTCTGTTTATTCAGCTTGCTGTAGTGGGAAGACTCAGCAACTAATGCCGCATACACACGGTCTGACTTTTCAGCTACAAAAGTCCGATGGACGCCGACGGACTAAAGCTGGCTGACAATCCGATCGTGTGTGGGCTTCCCCAGACTTCCAGCAGACTTTTCCAGCCTCAAATCTGACGGACTTTAGATTTGAATCATGCTTCAAATTTTTACGTCGTAACTACGCCGGACACAGAAATCCGCTCGTCTGTGTGCTAGTCCGACGGTCAAAAACCCACGCTAGGGCAGCTACTGGCCATCAACTTCCTTATTTTAGTCCGGTGTACGTCATCACGTACGAATGTGTCAGACTTTTGTGTGATCGTATGTAGGCAAGTCCGCTCGTAAGAAAGTCTGCCGAAAGTCTGTCGGACAGGCTGTCGGACTTTTGTAGACGAAAAGTCCGACCGTGTATACGCGGCATAAGACTCCCAAGTCTGACCGGTGCACTCAGATCTACAACTACAATTCCCACTGCATGATAGGACGCATGCACCTTTACCGATTAGGATTACGATGCCGCCTTCAGTTGGCATGGACTCATGTCGTCATACAATGTAAAAAAAAAAAACAAAAAAAAAACGTACATTTCCATTAAATGATGAAATGTCGTAAAAAATGTTAGGCTTTAAAGTTTACATGCACTTATTGAGCAAGTTAACTTGTATCTCGGAGTTCAGCATAGCTTTAGGTGGCACTCTGCTAAATACAAAGTTAATGTTTTACCTGCCAACGAAGTTGCTGTGCAGCCAGACTTATTTGCACTCCTTTTCTAAAATGTGCAGCCAGGTGGATGACCTGCTTTTTTCCTGGTTTAGTAATCTAACTTCCTGTACCCCTTCTCTACCTTCAGGTCCACCACACAAGGTGTGAGGGTAGACACTGGATTTTAGAGGATCTAGAGGTGACTAGTACCAGAGAAGAATCTAGCTTTTTTTTTTTTTTTGCCTCATGGACTTATAATTGGGAGTGCCTGAAAAATGTGCATAAACACGGTTACCATTAAAAAACAGGCTCCCATTAACGTCTATGGGCCATGAACTATTCTGCCCCAAAATAAGCTCACATACTTTTTCAAGTTTCATGAACCAGAAGACTCAGCGCTAATGTGTGAAGTATTCCATTCAGAATAATGGGATTTTTTAACTTGAGCGCTGTCACCCTTTGGAAACCGAGCAACAAAACGCTCAAGTGTGAATGGAGCCTTAGCCTGTTCAATAGCCAATGAATTAGCACCATCTACTCTCTTCAACGAGCAGGCAGATGACCAAAGCATAGTAGTGATATTGCTGACCAGCGGGGCTATGTGCATCATAAAGGCTGGAGAAAATGTGAAATTATTTGGTAGGTAAAGCAGGAAATGTGCATTTCAACCTTACATTAAGAGATCTGCATTGGTCAAAATCCGTGTACCATATATTGCTCAGTACTGCACCATCTTCCTGCAGTGCTAGAAAAAAAAAAAAAAAAAAAGTCATGCTCCTCAAAGCTACCTGGATATAGGTGAAAACTGAGTTAAAGTGTAAGTGGAGCCATATATGGATACATATTCGACCGGTTCAACAGGGACTCGATTGCATGGGCAAGTTGGTTATACATAAGTCGATCAATCAACTTGTGTACAGCCTGTCAGATTTTTCCTGAACCATCAGTCCCGTCGGGTATAGCAGGCAGCACTGATCAGTGTATTGTGATGGTGGGGAAGGGTCCCCGCTCCCCGCCAATAAAAACACAGCATCACAGTGGGAGGATTCCCCTTATACATACATTGGAGGTGGATGGGGGAATCCTCCTGCTGGGATATTGTATTTTTTATGGCAGGGAGCCTTCCCCACATCACAATACACTGTCAGTCAATCAATCCCGCTGGTTCTTTTTTTTTTTTTTCATTCAACCAGCCTGTATGGCCAGCCTAGGGAGTCAAGGAAAAAAAAAATATTGCGTAGAAAACAGATGCTTTTTAGAAATTTGTAGTGTGCATGTCACGTATGAGCTGTCAAACTAATCCCAGCAGACTACACTAAAAGCAGATTACCGATAACAGAACAATAGTATACTGAGAATACTGCACATTTTAATTTACAGAAGACCCTATTAAAGAAAAGAAAAAAAAACAATATGTGAAGGTAATGTAATCCAGCATACAGGATAGAAATATGAAAGCTGCAAATGCCAACTTATTTTTAAAGGTAGTCATTAAACTGATTGTAAAGGCAGAAGGTTTTTTTCTTTTAATGCATTCTATGCATCAAGGTAAAAAGGCGTCTGTGTGCAGCAGCCTCCTCTCAACAGCCCCAATACTTACCTGAGCCCCATTTCTATTCAGCGATGTTGCAGGAGAGACTCGGCTGTCCTCTCCCTCCTCATTGGCTGAGACAGTAGCGCAGTGCCAATGGCTCCCACTGCTGTCAAAGTCAGTGAGCCAATGAGGAGAGAAAGGGGGCGGCTCCATGTCTGAATTGACACACTGAGCTGCAGCTCGGGTGCCCCCCATAGCAAGCTGCTTGCTGTGGGGGCACTCAGCAGGAGAGAGGAGCACCGAAGATGGACCCGAGAAGAGGAGGATTGGGGCTGCTCTGTGCAAATCCACTGCACTACTAAACATTTTTACCTTCATTTATTCTCTGCATTAAAGCGGAACTGTATCTAAGCACCACAAACTGAAAACGCTATTTCATTTTTTTTTTTTTTTTTCACATTCAAAACTCACCCACCCATGTCTCAATGCTTTATTTTGTTGAGCAATCACAACAACCATCCCCCTAGCATGTGCAGCAGTGACCATCTAGAGCAGTAGTTTCCAAACTGCGGCCTTTTGCTTTTACTCGGCCATTGGGGCACAATTCTTCTCACTGACGCCAATCATGGGGCACGATTCTTCCCACTGACGCCAATCACGGGGCACAATTCTTCCCACTGACGCCAATCACGGGGCACAATTCTTCCCACTGACGCCAATCACGGGGCACAATTCTTCCCACTGACGCCAATCACGGGGCACAATTCTTCCCACTGACGCCAATCACGGGGCACAATTCTTCCCACTGACGCCAATCACGGGGCACAATTCTTCCCACTGACGCCAATCACGGGGCACAATTCTTCCCACTGACGCCAATCACGGGGCACAATTCTTCCCACTGACGCCAATCACGGGGCACAATTCTTCCCACTGACGCCAATCACGGGGCACAATTCTTCCCACTGACGCCAATCACGGGGCACAATTCTTCCCACTGACGCCAATCACGGGGCACAATTCTTCCCACTGACGCCAATGATGGGGCACGATTCCTCCCACTGACGCCAATGATGGGGCACGATTCCTCCCACTGACACCAATGATGGGGCACGGTTCCTCCCGCTGACGCCAATGATGGGGCACGGTTCCTCCCGCTGACGCCAATGATGGGGCACGATTCCTCCCGCTGACGCCAACGATGGGGCACGATTCCTCCCGCTGACGCCAACGATGGGGCACGATTCCTCCAGCTGACGCCAACGATGGGGCACGATTCCTCCAGCTGACGCCAACGATGGGGCACGATTCCTCCAACTGACACCAACGATGGGGCACGATTCCTCCCGCTGACGGGGCACGATTCCTCCCACTGATGCCAATGATGGGGCACAATTTCTTCCACTGAAACAAACTAGGAGGCATTATTCCCCCCCCCCCACTGACGTCTGGATCTTTTCTACCCCCAATAGCTACAGTCCAGCCCCCTTAAAGTCTGAAGGACAGTAAACTGGCCCTTTGTTTAGAAAGTTTGAAGACCCCTGATCTAGAGTAAGAGCAGATCATTCATGTAGCATTTACTTCCTGAAATTCATCTGCCCTTAGCCCAGGCAGGAAGGTGTCCTTAGTTGAGAAAGCCCCTTTTCCAGATATAAATAAAAAAAAAAAAAAAGAAAGAAAAAATGCCCATCAACACTTCTGGGATGTATGACATAATTTTGGCCTAGGCCAGAAACCAGGAAGCAACTGAAGAAATGTAAAAGCCAAAAGTTTAACAAAAAGTAAATATACCTTCCCATCCAGTTACTGTTGCTAGCAGCATAATGCCTCATGCACATTGGATGTTAAAATAACGTTCTAAAAACACCAGTAGCTTTGCAGTGAGTTTTACAATGTTTAATGTTTTTGCAATAGCGGTTTTTAGCTTTTTTTTTTTTTATTTCTTTTTTTTCCCAAATGGATCAAAAACATTAAAAGACGCTGGTGAGCCGCATTGATCAGCATTTGACGTTAGAGCGTTTTTATAGCTGAAGAACTCCTCTCAGAACCCACTAGTTTTGTTTTTTTTTAAAGCCAAAAAACACCCCAGCCAAAAACTGCTGATAACAGCGTATGTGTGCATGGACACATAGGATAACATGATGGGGAGTTTATTGACTGTAGCCAAAAGCCAAAAACAGCTGCTGTAAAAACGTCCAAAAACGTCCAGTGTGCATGAGGCTAAGGATTAAAAATAATTAAAAAGTTAAAATTGACAAAGCCTCACTACCTGTCCCACATCCCTATTCCTAATCACTTACCTGGCTCCTGTCACCACTCCAGTGCTTTCTTCTGTCTCCAGCACCACTCCCTGCTTTAATAGAACCCTGCTGCCGTCAATTACCTCCTGTGAGGTAGCAGCGGGGCGTGGAGTGGTTTACCGACACTGTTTATGTCTTTGGACCCAGAGCCCTTATAGGACGCCGGGCGCACGGATTGCAATGCGGAGGGGGTGTTTTTTTTTTGAAGTACCTGATTAGAGCCAGAGGCTCTAATAGGCTTCAAAATAGGGTGGGCTCAGGGCGCAGAGCATTGCGCTACGAGCCCACCCAGGTCTGACACTAGCGAATGAATATTCACTATCCTTCCTCATTCTCCTCCCAGCCAATAAGGAAGCCCCCATTGGCCAGGGAGTCTAAGGACTCCTCCCGCTGATGCCAATGATGGGGCACGATTCCTCCCGCTGACGCCAATGATGGGGCACGATTCCTCCCGCTGACGCCAACGATGGGGCACGATTCCTCCCGCTGACGCCAACGATGGGGCACGATTCCTCCCACTGACGCCAACGATGGGGCACGATTCCTCCCACTGACGCCAACGATGGGGCACGATTCCTCCCACTGACGTCAATGATGGGGCACGATTTCTTCCACTGAAACAAACTAGGAGGCTAAGGACTCCCTGGCCAATCCTGTCTCAGGACTCACTTCCTGTATCTATTCGGCCGGAAGGAGACTGGGTCCTGCGTGTTCGCTGGAGCGGCCCGGCCCTTCCTTCTCAAGGTAAGGCAGCCACTCAGGTGGGGGGGAGGTTGTTACATGTTTGCCGCCTGTGTCTTCCACGAGGGGCGGGTGCTGTTTTGGATGGGGGGGGCGAGTGCTGTTTTGGATGAGGGGGTAGGGGGTGCTGTTTTGGATGAGGGGGGGTGGGGGGTGCTGTTTTGGATGGGGGGAGTGGGGGGTGCTGTTTTGGATGGGGGGGGTGAGGGGTGCTGTTTTGGATGGGGGGGGGTGAGGGGTGCTGTTTTGGATGGGGGGGTGGGGGGTGCTGTTTTGGATGACCCCAAGACATAAAAGGTGCACTCACACTGGTAGTTTTAACCAATCCCAGGTAAAGTTCACCTTCTTGGTCCAGTTCATTTTTGTAGTGCGAGGGTTCTGAACCGTGACCAGGACCTGTTGGAAGATGTGATCCTGGGCACAGTTCACTTCAGTGCATATTGTACCATAGCACAGAAACATTGTGGTCTGGTTAACAGAGCTGATAATGTTAAGTGTGCCCAGGAACATTTGCCCAGTGTTAGTGCAGACCAGTAGTGGATTGGGGAGAGAGAGACACAATCGAACTTCGTCACGGTTTCGTTTAACTAGTACCCTAGATCAGTGCTTTTTAACCTTTTTTCAGTCAAGGCACCCTTTAAAATCTTGCACAAATCTCGAAGCACCCCAATTTAAAAACCACAGTGACTCCAGTGCTGATGTAGAGGGGTAGGCTTGATCCATCCCCTGGATTGTTCACAATTTATAGGCATTTTACCAAGGCACCCCTGAAGAAACCTGAAGGCACCCCCATTCGAAAAAGGCAGCCCTAGATCAAGATATACAACACCTTTCACAAAATCATATCAATAAGTGGCACACTCTGGGCTCAGACTGTCCCAAAAGGAAAATATAAAAAGCAACCCTTCAACCTTCACCAACACGCCATTATCAAGCTTGTGTGGGGCTGCCAAAGATTAAGATGCAGAGAAAGTTAACCTCTCTGGCTTTGCATGGGAAATATTTGAAGCCTGACCCAAGTTTTTTTTGAATGCTGGAGACAAATGTCTGACACAGAAGGGGAGCACGATTAGTTTACAACAGTAACTAAAATTAATGTGGAGGATTAAAAGATCAGCAGCTTTTTTCACGGCCGCCCAGATGCACCAGGATAATTTTTGCTAGCTGTAAAGACTCGGCCAAATGGATATATTAAAACCTAGAAGCAAGCCCGTCTATCCCGACAGCAGCTAGAAATAAGGAGCACATACTTACATAAAACATCACTGCCATGGTTTTTGGCCTCCAACACCAGCCAATGTTTTACTGATTGAGCCTTTGCTTTAGGTCAAATTCCCTTTTAAGGCAGCATATGCAGCTTATTAATTTTGAATGGGTTGCCAATGCACTTAAAATGGGACATGTAGCCATTTTTATAACAGCACACTGTAAGGCTAGGTTCACATCCATGCATGTCAGGAATGCACACAAAATAACATGCTTTCGCCAACACGCACAGAAACATACAGTCCTGTATCAGAGTTCCATGGTTTCTTAATCTTAAAGTGATACTAAAGTCTTATTTTTTTTTTTGCTTTAAAAAGTAACATGTTATACTTACCTGCTCTGTATAGTGGTTTTGCACAGAGCAGCCCAGATCCTCCTCCTCTCGGGGGCCCTCTTCGATGCTCCTGGCCCCTCCCTCCCTGCTGAGTGCCCCACAGCTTGCCATGGGGGCACCCGAGCTGAGCCGCAGCTTCAAGTCCATTCAGATATGGAGCCGTGGCCCGGCCCCATCCCCTCTCTCCTGATTGGCTAACTGACAGCAGCAGAAGCCAATGGCACCACTGCTGTGTCTCAGTCAATCAGGAGGAAGAGTATCGGACAGTCGAGGCACTCGTGGACATCGCTGGCTAGAGAGGGGACTCATAAGTATTAGGGGGGCTGATGCACACAGAAGGTTTATCTTCATACATAGAATGCATGAAGATAAAAAACCTTCTGACTTTACAACCACTTTAAGTAAAGGTTTCCTTCCATACTCTAAAGACATGCTGGTAGGTTAATTGGCCCTAGTATGTGTATATATGAACGTGTTAGGGACCTTAGGATTGCGCCTTGAGGGCAAGGACTGATGTGAATATACATGTGTGTAAAGTGCTGCGTAAACTGATGGCACTATATAAAGTACCTGTAATAAATAAAATTATACCTACTTACTCATTCACATGCATTTTTGCGCACACCACACCGTATGGTGACATAGCACCAAGTGGTTTGGCGAGGCGTTTTAGAAAAAAAAGAGTAAGGGGCTTCTTTTCTGCATTTATTGTGCATAGGCAACCCATTGGCATGAATAGGCTGCCCTACATGCAAAGCGCATAAATGCACCCACACATAGTCACGGCTGTATGTGTGAACCAAGCTTAAGGCACAGGTGGTTCACTGCATTGATGGTGCCGCCACCCATCGCACGGTTTCATGTGTTTCTCTAACATAGGTTAATGCACAACTATAATAGCTGGCAAAGTGCCCGTACTGCAGCGGAGCACAATGCACATGCAAAACTAATGGGCTGCCATAGTGCAACCTACCTGAATGCCCAAAATACCATGTTAATGTGCATGCAGTAAAGAATTGCAGCATCCCACAAAGATGTGAACGGGGGGCTCTGTGCTGCTTCCAATAATCTCAGGCTGCATTTAACAGTAGCCATAAAAAAAGAAAGAAATATGTTGCACAAAACCACTTTGTGCGGTTTGCAGCCAGAGCCTCTAATCATAGAAGCAGCACCGATGGAGCGTACAGGATGTCTGAAAAAGTGCAATAATATACAGCGATTAATAATTTTTTTTTTTTTTTTTTTTTTTTTTTTTACAGAAAACTCCGGCCAATCTCTAAGACAATTCAATGCATATTTATTGGCATCATAACAAATTGCTAGTGACTTACATTTTGTGGTGGATTTATGTGTCCTGTACGACAATGGCCTTTTACGATCATTTGCGCTTTGAACGGAAGCGGATATCCTTTACACTGTAAACCGCCCTGTAAACGATCATTTGTATTGATTACATTTCTTGGAAACGAATGACTGCAGAGAATAAATTTTCAACAAGTTCGACAATCAATTTGACTAATATCTCTATTTTCTATTGATCACCAGCAAATGTTTTTCTGTACCTCGAAAATCGCAATCATTAATCAGCTCGCCAAAATTCTCATCATATCACTGACAAATCTTCTGAAAAATCAACCAGTATATGGCGGATCGAAATCCTGATTAGTTGCTGTGGATTACTGAATTTTTTACAATGTCACTACACATTAAAATAATCCTGTCATCTAAGGTAACCTTACCCACATAGAAATTAGTGGACATTTGTGCCACAGCGCAGCCCATTGCTCTGGAGCAAACTACTCATTTTTTGGGATAATGTAGGAAGAATCTTCGGTTTCTGTTGCAGTCTGTGCCACGTGAAGACTATGCAGGTGCGATAGAGTGTGCGCGTGTTTCCGCATGTCACATTTCGGGCAGCCCTTTGATTATGAGTTTCCCTACGTGCAAAAAAATGCACTAAATGGGTGCATGTTCCTTCTGAAGAAAATAGTTACAATGTTTCTCTGTATCTCTGCCTAAGATGTTGTGATTAACTTGGCAGGCTGCCTGTTTTTTTTTTTTTTTTTTATGACAGCTGTCAGCAGTGAGCACTGAATCGATGAAATGCTGTTTTAAGATGAGGGGGGCTAGATTCGCGATCTTGATTCTTTAACGATCATGCAGCTCTACTTGCCTGCCAGCAATGTTTTTGGTTAACGTATACTGAGCCGCACATGCACAACGCAGTTTACAATCCCGGCATCTGCTGGTATGAATAAACTCCTGTGCGCATGCATGGAAATATGACTGGACCCGGAAGATAACAGGGCAAAGAGGTAAGCAGCAGCAGGGGTACAACATGGGACATACCGCCCATCACAATACTGAAGTGTGGTGGCTTTGGCAGGCAAGTCTGCCATAATGTGCAAAGCTTGCATATTATGGCAAAAACCTGGGCACCAGCAATGGAGTGCAATTCCACGTTAAATTGAAACTGAACTCAAAAAGTGAAGATATGCCATCTTATATGGAATATCTAGGAAAAAAAAAGTTAATTATGCCCAAGAAACACCCAAAAAAAAAATAAAACTCCACCCCAATTACTTAGTCTGGAAGTGCAGTTCTGTGGTCTAGAGATACATGATACAGTTTCCAAAATAGAGACACAACCATATACAAATAGGCTGACATTAAATGCAAACATACATATGGACATATGAAATACATATGGTGATCATACATATAATTATATACACACACACACACAAATGGATGTATTCTGGATATGGAGAATAAAAGCTGAACTGTCTTGGCATCCCATAAAATTGGAAATATAAATATAAAATATTATAAATATTTTGTGAATCGCGTTCACTCATCAGGAGTATGGATGCAAAAATTCACTGCAAGTACAAAAAAAGCAAGTATATAAAAACAGTATGCCCTACAAAAAAAAAAAAAGGGGTGGGGGGAATCCACCCATCACCATTTACCACGCCCTTTTCATTTTACATTATTTCACATATAAATTAATTATTACACAATTTTTTCCAGAGTGATGCAGTTCGTTGTGAACACATCATCCATCCTCTTATGGATTGCACTGTGATAACCTGGCCTGCTATTTGGCGGTTCCCTTGATCTGGTTTGGGTTTTTCTTGCCTCAGTGCTGGACCCGCTACTATGCTTGGGACCCCTTCTTTCATTCCTTAATCCCCACTTGAGTCAATATATTTCCTCGAGCTGATTTGTAATAATCAGATTTTAGATTTTTTTAGAGAATTTTTTTTTTTTTTTAAATGTTCCCCCCCCCCCCCTTTTTTGGAAGGGCATACTGTATTCATATACTCAATTTTTCTGTACTTGTTGAATTTTTGCATCCATACTCCTGATGAGTGACCGTGATTCACAAAACACGTACAGTTCTTATTTTATGGGTTGCCAAGACAGTTCGGCTTTTATTCTCCATATCCAGCATGCATCCATTTGTGTGTAAATATATTATCATGTATGATCACCGTATGCATTGCCCATTTGGTATATTTGTATTTCATGTCAGTCTATTTGTATATGGCTGTGTCTATATTTTGGAGAATGCATCATGTATCTCTAGACCACAAAACTGCATTTGATCAAAAATGAGAAATATATATATATATATATATATATATATATATATATATATATATATATATATATATATATATATATATATATACACACACACACACACACACACACACACATATACCTACACACACATCCATACATACACTCTTTTTCCTCCTCGGTTATTTAACACAATAGTGAGACTATGGAGGAACAAGAATGTGAAAATATTAAAGTCACATCCAGTAGAATAGTTAAAGGGGTTGTAAAGGCAGAAGGTTTTCTTATCTTTATGCATCAAGCTAAAAAAGCCTTCTGTTTGCTTCAGCCCCCCTAACACTTACCTGGGGTTCCCCTCTGTCCAGCGATGTCCATGAGTGTCTCAGCCATCCGAGATTCTCCCGGATTGGCTGAGATACAGCAGTGGCACCATTGGGTGCTGCTGCTGTCAAAGTCAGCTAGCCAATCAGTGGAGAGGGGGCGGGGTCGGGGTTCCGTGTCTGCATTGACACAGGCAGCTGTGACTCAGCTCGGGTGCCCCCATAGCAAGCTGCTTGCTGTGGGGGCACTGAACAGGAGGGAGGGGCCAGGAGCACAGAAGAGGGACCTGAGAAGAGGAAGATCTGGGCCACTCTGTGCAAATCCACTGCAACAAAGTATAACATGTTTTTTTTTTCCCTATAAAAATAACAAAGAAGACTTTACAATCACTTTAAGCTGGGTAAACACGAATAGAATTCTAACAGAAATTTGTATGGAACATTCAAATGTCTTTCAAAAGATTTTGTTTGCTTTTAACATTCGATTTTGGAATGAATGGACTTTACTGAACAAAAACACGATCAACTTTTAGAAATTTGTACATTAAAAAGAAATTTTCCATTCTGCTCCTCTGAATTTTCTCAACACTGCGCTCAAAAAGAAATGTTGATTTCACTACTAATGACTAGAAAAAAAAAAAAAGTTCCCATAATATTCTTACAATGAAAAATGTGAAACAAAAAGTTCTACTAGTGTATTCCCAGCTTTATATAGATCCAGAGCTGTAGTGTCCGCCAAGGGAATAAACATGCATCTCTGGTCAATACAAGATAAGTGGTAGTGGGAGTTACTTTGGTGGGGTCAGGAGTAGTCCAAGGAGCAGAACTAACAACAAAAAGACAATAGACAAAGTACAATAAAAACGTCTGGTGGGAACAGAAGTCTGAGCCCAGGGCTCATGTTAAAAAGCCAATTGCTTGCCAAAGCACTGCCCATCTATTGTAGATAAATGCATAGAAACCGGTTTAAAACTGAACAGAAGCAGAATAACAATCAACATGTGTTTTCGGTTAGGTTTTTATAAAAAATAAAAAAAATTTAAATTTAAAAGCGGAGTTCCACCCAGTTTTGAAAGGTGGTCTCAAACTTAAGACCACCCCTCATTTTTGGATAAACATTTTTTTTTCCCCCCTCTAAAAGTACCTTTTTCTGAAGTACCAAGTGTACCTCGGGTGCAGCCGGGCCGCGCGCAGAACATCATGTCCTCTTCTGCGGCAAGCCCCCCCCCGCTGTCTTCTGGGAGCTATGTGTATCCCAGAAGACAAGATGGCCATTGACAAAACCACTCGCGCATGCACAGTACGAAACCGGCTGTGAAGCCGCAAGGCTCCACTGCTGATTTCATTTAGTTAGAATGGCGGCGTCTGCACCTGACCCGATGGACGGATATGCCTCGGGGGAGCGACATCGCGGGCTCCCTGGACAGGTAAGTGTCCTTATTAAAATCAGCAGCTACAGTGTTTGTAGCTGCTGACTTTAAAAAAAATGTTTGTGTGTAGAACTCTGCTTTATTGTATTTTTAAAATGCAAGTAACAACAAATACCTACAAATGGAAGTGGTAGTCAGTCAGGTTGCCAGGGAGAAAGTCACTGTCAAATCAGAGGTTGGGGCAGAGAAGTGACTGAGGTGTCCTTTTATGAAAGTGCGGTAAAATACCGCTTTTCAGTTCTCAGGCATTCTCAGAGGAGATCGCTCTCCTCTGAGTGCCTGTTTATGAAAGTGTGTAGATCGCTTCTCATGTTGAGTTGAGGAGCGATCTACAAACGCCGGGAACTCCTGAGAATGGCTCCTCTCACTGTAATCTCGTGTGATGTAGCGGGATTACAGTATGAGGAACCATAAAATACAAAAGTTTAACACAAATCAGCACACATTATTCCCCAACATATTAATAAAATAATAAAGATAAATTCCCCCTACACAATATACATTAACCTAATTATAAAAAAAACATTGTTTTTATCAATATTTAAAGATCATACATGTCCCTATTTAAATGTGAATGGTGTATAGTAAATGAATGTAATGCACATATGTATTGCAGCTATACACCATTCATATAAATGCAAAATACATTTATAATCATTAAAAAAATAATTTTAATAAAGTATACAAATATAAATATTTATTAATAAATTAAAATAAAATATATTTCATTATAGATAAACATAAAAATTGATAAACTGGTGCGATGCGAGAACACTGCGAATCCACTGCGGGTTCCCGCATCGCACCGACTCGCATGTCAGTTCACACTGCCATATGCTAATCGCTGGGGAGTGTCAATACATTGTTAAGGACACCCCCAGATCAGCTTGCATATCGCACTGCGAACTGACAGTTCGGACATGAATCGGATCGCATATGTGTGAACACACATGCGATCCGATTCTGGTCCGAACAGAAAAAAGGGTCCTGTGCGTGTTTGCACCGAATGCGGTGCGATATCAGCCATACTATCTGTACAGCTGATATCGCACCGCACAGACATCACATGTAATGTGAATGGCAGTGTGCTGCAAATAACATGCGATGCCTGTGCGATGTCCGGCATCGCACAAGTGTGAACTGGGCCTAAAAGTTAACACCCCCAAATCAGTTCGCATATCGCAGTGCAATCTGCAAACTCGGACAGTAATCGAATCGCATGGGTGTGAACACACATGCAATCCGATTCTGCTGTGGACCAAAAAAAGGGTCCTGTAAGAGTTTGGTCCGAGGGCAATGCAAATTTAGCAATACTATCTGTATGGCTGAAATCGCATCGCACAGAGATCGGATGTGATTTTGCACTGCGGTGCGAATCACATCCGATCTCGGACACCGCAGCAGTGGGAACTGGCCCTAAATCATATTGCATTTGCACCAAAATGGTACAGGACCCTTTATTTGGTCCACACTGGAATCGGATCGCATGGGTGTGAACACCCATGCGATCCGATTCCTGCACCCTTACATAGTTCGCACTGCGATGTGTGAGATGATCTGGGGGTGTCATTAACTTTACATTGACACCCGCAGTGGTGCGCAGATGTCAATGTAGGTGCGATGTGAAAACCTGCACAGGAATCACGCTGGTTCACGCATCGCACAAGTGTGAACCCAGCCAGAGACGTGAACATCTAAAAAAAAATATATATATATATATATATATAGCTATATATAGATACATATATATATATATATATGTATCTATATATAGCTATATATATATATATATATATATATATAGATGTGTGTATATATATATATATATATATATATATATATATATATATATATATATATATATATATATACATACATATATATATATATATATATACATACATATATATATATATATATATATATATATACATACATACATATATATATATATATATATATATACACACTATAAATTCCTATCCTGCTGGTTTTGGGGTGTGTAATGGTGGGGAAGGTGTGCTCTGACTGTTTGGTGAAAGAAAGAAGTCAAAAGACTTCTTTCTTTCTCCAGAATATCAGCCAGTTTCAGGCTTCTCACTCTGATTCTCCACTTCTGAAATGGTGAATCAGAAAGTGAGAATTCTGTCACAGATCGCCAGTGAGGTGTGGAGATCGCACCTTCATAAACTGGCCGTTTCTGTGAATTCTCACTGTGCTGAGATAATCAGCGGAGAACATGTTCTCCGCTGATTATCTCAGTTTCATAAACTGGTAAAGCGCTGAGATCAGCGGTGAGACTCGGGATCGCCGCTGATCTCAGTTTCATAAAAGGACACCTAAGCCCCTGACACCCAACAAGTGGCCCAGGGGTTGCATGCGGCCCTTTGGCACTTCCTGTGCAGCCTCAGGGCCCTGCATCCACTACTCTGTGGGGTTGATTTACTAAAACTGGAGAGTGCAAAATTGCTTTTCTGCCCCCGCCCAGCCCCCCTTCGGTGCCACATTTGACACCTTTCGTGGGGGGTATCAGGCACCTGTTTTTGACAAGTACCCATCCCCACTTCCGAGGGATCTTGCAGCAGCGGGATTCCCTTGGAAGTTCTAAGTGTACTTTGGATCCAGCCGGGCCTCGGCGCAGGACATCATGTCCTCTTTTGTGGTGAGCCCCCCCCCCTCCACTGTCTTCTGGCACCTGTGTGTGTCCCAGAAGACAAGCTGGCCATTCACAAAACGACTTGCGCATGTGCAGTAGGGAGCCAGCTGTGAAGCCACAAGGCTCCACTGCTGATTTCCCTTACAGGCAATGACACAGATGCAAACATTGGGGTGCCGACATCACTGGATTGCAGGACAGGTAAGTGTCCTAATATTAAAAATCAATAGCAACAGTATGTGTAGCTAATTTTAATTTTTTTGCTGGGTGGAGGGGGGGGGGGGTTATGACCACATCCCGTAACATGCCTCCCAGTCTAGGACCACCTGTCGTGTCATGCCCAAAGCCTTTGACCATATCCTGTTGTGTGCCTGCTGTCTCTGAAACAGACTAGTCACTGATTATATGCCGCCCTTTGGTGAAGTCAGGGGCTGCACTTGTGGCACCCCATAGTAACAAAGTTGATCACCACTGGGCTAAGCTGTACTGCATGAAGTTCAATTGAACATTCAATTATAAAGGTTTAAAAGGTCTTGCATCTTCTTTAGAAAGCAGCCACAGCTTGAGTAGAAAAGCCAGTCAGCTGCCAGCATGCTGGAAGCAGTAGCCACTCTGCGGAGGTCTAATGCCAGAGGCTCCCCAATTAGCAAAGCTCACGTTTGCCAATTGGAGAGCTCTAGTTTTAAAACAGACGTATGTCAGACCAGACCTCTGCTGTTTCCACACACAGAGCAAGGATCCCTATTCTGCAGCATGCTGGCAGAGGACAGTTTTTTCTACTCAGGCTGTGCCTGCTTTAAAAACCAAAAAAAAAAAAAAAAAATTTAAAAAAATGTAAAACTTTTCAGACTTTGAACATTTCAAACGCCTGAAACATATTTAGCTTATTTGAACTGAAAGATGAGCTGGGCTTTAACTATAGCAGGGAAAAAATATAATAAGTCACCAACCTGGCAGAGCTGTGCAATTCTCAGAACAAATTAGCCAAAATTGCAAAACCTTGGCAGGCAAAGCACCTCATATACGTATTTAAAAATGGTATATTTACCAGTTTGCCTAGAGTTCAGCTCTAACCAATTAGCCAGAGCCGCATTTAAATATGCCGAGTGATCAAACTAGCACAGGCTCTAATCAACCTCCCATAAAAGACCAGGAAACCCGAATCCAATGTCAAAGAGGTAAAACAGGCCGGTGAGTATTTCTGTAACCTAACATCCGTGAAGGGGTTAAGGCGTGATGTCAATCCCGTAGTCAGCTGCTGAACAGGTTTAAAAAAAGGCAGCAGATTATTCTTTGCACTGTAGTGATCTGCAATGAGGTGCAAAGATGACTCAGTGCTAGAAGATAAAAACATAACTCCCGGCTCATCATATGACAAGCTCGCTTACCAGCATGCATAATGTAAAGACAGCAAGCTTTGCTCTGACAGTCAGCAACACATCCAAAACACAGCGCTGTGATCTCACTGTGCTTTATAGTCAATGTTCACAAATGCACAACATGAACAAGACAAAGAAGGGCTGTCATGTGTTTTTATCATGGATTTCTGGGACGCCTTCACTGTCTATGGTGGCATATGCTTTTATCTGTCATTAACATCACAGAACAACTGAAGAAACACAATTATCGTATCTGAACCGACGTGAGAGTAATCGTGGCATAGAACTAAATCCCTGAAACCAATGACGTAAACAGTGTGGGAGGCTCACCGCGTTCTCCTCATAGGCAACAATCCTGAATTGTCGGTGATAGAAAGGTTTATTAAAGAGACACTGAACAATATCCCTAATCTCCAAGTTTAATTTATACACATCCAATACTGAGGCAAATTGGATGTGGGTTTCTCCACATCCAATTCATATGACAGGAGAGAGTGACCGGCTCTCAATGGAGCTGGTTCACACAGCTCTGGGGTGGCCGTGGTTCACATTGGAAAAGGGACCTGTGTGTCTATGGCTCAGTTTCAGGCAAAAATTCGGACCCGATTCGCACCTGAAAATCGGTGAACAGGGACACACCCGACCCTGCTGTGACCCGCGCCCGCATCAGTGAGAAGCCTTTAAGTGGAAGCAAACCCTCCAATCAATTTCAGCCAAGGAAGCTGCCATCTTGGTCTCAGTTTGATCTTCAACTGCCATGATGCTGCATATGTGATCAGTTATGACACAAACCATTGGATTGGATGGTTTGACAGTTTGGTTGAGAGAACAACCAATGTTACATACATAGTTACATAGTAGGTGAGGTTGAAAAAAAACAGTCCATCAAGTCCAACCTATGTTGACAGTTACATTTCCGGCACATGGTTGGAATGTAACTTTTTTTTTTAAAACTTAAAGTGGAGTTCCACCCACTTTTACAACTCTTCAGCATCCCTCACTAAACTGTGCACTGTAAACAAATTGGATGTTTAATTTTTTTTCTCAACACTTACTGTATATCTGCTGTATTCATTTTTCACTTCCTCCTCCCTGGCCGCGGCCCATCGCATCATTTCCTGTTTGCAATGCCTTCTGGGAAGGGGCGGCAACTTCCTCTGACACTGCCGTTGCTATGGAAACCTGACCTGAAACCTATTACACTGCTTGTGCTGCACTGAGCATGTGCGAGATCTCCAAGGATGAGATCCAGGAAGAAATACAGTCTGACTTCAGATGCCCAGACTTAAGATGGCCACGGCCTGCTGTAAGTTTATAAAATAACAAACTACTGCTATAAATTAACAAAACAGACCTTAGTTTACAGACTAACTTTACTAGAATACATTAAGCTTGTGTATTATAGGGGGTATTTTTATTTAAAAAGTAATTTTGGCCGGAACACCACTTTAAAATCGATGGGTTTACGTCCGCTTTACCAGCACTAAAATCTATTTTTCACAAAATTGTTTATATTGTGTTTTTCTGCTTCTTTTTAATGTCCCCCTGTGAGCTCCCAAACCTTTTCTTCCCCCACACCTCTGTTTGTTTGGAACAAGCAGTGTGCATTAGTTGTGGGCCTGTGCCCTGCTCTATGCATGCTACAAATGCCATAGGCCATCTCAGGAGCAAGGAAGGGAGGATGGCTACTTTCCTACAACAGTACCACAGAAAATGGACGTATCTACCCTCTAACAAAGTCTAGCAAAAAAAAAAAAAAAAAAAAAAGCAATTCAGAGAATTTTCTATTTTTTTTTCAAAGAGGGCCAGATTTGATGAAGTAAACATGCGTGAGGGCTGAGCATTTTAACTGACATACTTTGAACCTCTAAAATTCGGTCTAAGTGTGTTTGTCTGAGCACGAATACACTGCCCAACAAGAATTCTCCTGCCTTTGTAGCTGTGTGTGTGGTGAGATGAGCTTGGGCGTGTTATTTGCATATACCGTATTTATCAGCGTATAACACGCAATTTAAGAGGGTAGTTTCAGGAAAAAAAAAAAATCTTAAAATATAATAAGAGTCAGTGCCCATCTGCAGCCCCACAAGTGCCATGAATGCAGAAACCCCCCCCCCCCCCCCATTGCGGGCCAGACTTTGGACATGCCTGGCTGGTATATGTCCTTTGTGAACACTTATATGCAATGCTGGCCATACACTATACAAAAAAAATCAGCCAAACCCATTTTTGAAAACCGAACATTTGGCCGTGAGCGCAAACGATAGTGCCATCATGTAATGATCAATAAATCGTTCAGTGGACATAAATTGATGCATTTTGTGTTTGTTTTTTTACATATACCTAGTGCACACAATTTGGACAGGAAACACATTAACCTTTTGATTTATCGTTAGTTCGGAGGAAGATTTCCAAACGTGTCCTTCATTTTTTCATCTCAAAAACATCTGAACGATTATCGATTTTGTGCCCATTAACTGGCCGAAAAATGAACGAACTGTCTAAATGTCCGAATTTCGGACGATTTTTCGTATAATGTACGGCCAACATAAAGCGAATGTCATCTAGTCAGATGGTGATAAAGGATCAGATCATCACTTTCACATTTGCAGACAAAAAAAAAAGTTTTTCATGTTCTTGCACTTCAAAAATGTATAGTATTCAATGGCCACAGCTAATGTCAGCAGACAAAAACAACCTTCTACAGCCCAAATGAGAATGCAACCATTTTCATTGATATCAAAATCCCATTTAGCACAAAAAGTTTAAGTCACCAAAATTCAACATAAACACCTAGGATCCAGAAACGGTTTGGAGAGTATATAAATTTATATTTTAACCCTTTTTGCCATCCGTGTCCCGCTTGGGAGATTTCACCTCCTGTCCTGCAGACCAAATAGGAGAAGTGGGGGGAAAAGAATAAAAAACTGCTCTGAAATTAAAAGGTAACCCGTCACTGAATAACTGTCCAAAGTATTCCAGTTTCTGACAGCTGAAAATTTGGGGGATTTTTCCCCACCTTCAGCTCCAGTGACCATGGTCACCAAAATAGAAAAAAAAAAAAGCCAGGCATACATGGAGTGAAATTCTGCCAATTCAGCAGGAACCAGTTAGGATTCGATCCAGAATCAATGAATTTCTCTCATGCAGCTTAACAAGAAATCTTTACGGGTATTGCTTAACCCTCACCTGCTCGTAAGATAAGATACAAAAGTACAAGATACAAAAATACACAGATGGTTGAAGTTTATATGAATTCTGCATGTTATCATGGTCACATGGCAAAATTAGGTTGGGGTGCCCCAGCTGAACTAAGGACTAGGGCTGAAACAACTAATCGATTAATCGACAACTAATCGATTATCAAATTAATCGATTACTATTTTCATAATCGATTAATCGGCCAGTAACCTAATGGGGTTAGAAATAATAAATTAGCCCTTTATACAAAAAGAGCAAATAATCGCTACTGTAAATATTACTTACACAGTTCTACAGTAAAAAAATGAACCCTTTACAGTAGCGATCATTTCCTTTTTTTGTACTATAAAGGGCTCCTTTTAGTTTTTTTTAACCCCATTATGTTACTAAACGTCTTAGGCCTGGTTCACATCTTTGTGTTTTTTGGTGCTTTTTGCAGAAACGCACTACAGTTCATTTGAAATGGTTTCCTATGGGACACATTCACATCTGTGCTTTTTTTCAGCCTCTGCGCATTTGGAAAGGGTCAAGGACTTTTTTTTTTTTTAACACAAAATGGTGCTTTTTTGGTTCAATATACTTCAATGGAGAAGCTGCAGAAGAGCATGTAATGCGTCTTTGCAGCAATTTGTATTTTTTAATCTGCCTAACAACAAATTGGCCAAAAAAATGTATTTCTCTTCTAATAGTGTATACAGTATATATCTCCTCTAATAGTGTATATACAGTATATCTCCTCTAATAGTGTATATACAGTATATCTCTTCGGTCTGTTATTCTCAGAGTGGATTCAATATTTTGCTCCCTAACCATATAGTTGGTTGTTTATATTTACCACTGCATAGAGATATTTACAAATAAATTGCTTTTTTTAAAAAAAACTTTACATATTAACTAAATTATACACCACTTTTTTTTTTAAGGTTATTAACCGATTAATTGAAACAATAAATCGACCAACTAATCGATTATGAAAATAATCGTTAGTTGCAGCCCTACTAAGGACTGTTGGATTTGTACAGACCAAGAGACCACTGATGACCACAGGTATGTGTAAATGTGCCCTAATGGTACAGAGCATGCTTCCGGAACCTCCGCTTGTCCTTGGGAAAGTTTCCCAGCATGCATCACCAACTGCTGACTGGTGATGTGTGAGCAAGGTGCAGTGTTGTGTGGCGGGCAGTAAACACACATAGTGAGACGCAGGCAATAAAGTTATGTTGAGAAGGTCCAACACCACCTATTTAAGCCTGGCAGGTAGGCATATCCATCCAGAGCCACTTACGAACTGCAACAGCCGTCAGAAGACTTAAAGATGCCAACAGCGTCTGCAACGTGGAGCGGAATGCGGCCTGGCCGGTCCACACCCAAAGTGGAGGCTTTCTTAAGAGAGCTAGACAAAGTTCCTGCACAGTCCCTACTCCTCTAGAACCTTTCCCTACCTCTAAGAACTGTCCCTGCCAGATGGGGAATCTGTTCCAATGCTAGCCACTTGCATAAAAACGCACAAAATCGTCTCAAGAGGACCAGCATCCTATTGGACAGCTATCTCCCTGTGCCTGCTGAAGTCATAGAGGAACCAAGATCCCCTCGATTTCCTTCCCCTTCTGCATTGCAAGTTCTGTCAAGCGCTGCCTGCATTGGGGAGTACAGACTGCACCTTCCTACAAGTTAAATATGCTCTTAAAAGAATAAAAACAACACATGCCAGAGCATTTTATACAGAAGCAAGGACAGCTTTAAATGGTAGTTACTATTTGATGTTTAATATAAAGCCCAAAAACGAATACTCATGCCTTAAAGGGGAGTTCCACCCACTTTTACAACTCTTCAGCATCCCTCACTAAACTGCATACTGTAAACGAATTGGATATTTTTACATTTTTTTTCTCAGCACCTACTGTATATCTGCTGTATTCATTTTTCACTTCCTCCTCCCTGGCCGTGGCCCATCGCATCATTTCCTGTTTGCAATGCCTTCTGGGAAGGAGCGGCAACTTCCTCTGACACTGCCGTTGCTATGGAAACCTGACCTGAAACCTATTACACTGCTTGTGGTGCATTGAGCATGTGCGAGATCTGCAAGGATGAGATCCAGGAAGAAATACAGTCTGGCTTCAGATGCCCACACTTAAGATGCTCCACGGCCTGTTGTAAGTTTATAAAATAACAAACTACTGCTATAATCTAACAAAACAGACCTTAGTTTACAGACTAACTTTACTAGAATACATTAAGCTTGTGTATTATAGGGGTATTTTTATTTAAAAAGTATCATTTCGGCCGGAACACCACTTTAACTAAATAAAAAAACAAAAAAAACAAAAAACCCAAACACTTTTTCTTAATGACATTTTATTATATTCGATGTCTCATCTTCTAGCCAAGTTACTCGATCACAGGAGCAGGGGGAAGTGTAAAAAAAAAAAAAAAAAAAAAAAAAAAAAAAAGCTGACATTTTCAGGAAGGATTATTATAATTCTGGGTGTACATCAGCAGATCATGACGCTGGCTTCCATCATGTAAAATATACCTCAGCAAAACATGGCAAAAAGAAAACAAAAGGAGGAATTAAAGGCTTTGAGCCCTCTTGTTCTGTTTCAAACCCTGAATGCCATTTAATCCCAGTGCTGACGGAGAAAACTACACTCTCTGTAATGGACTGCAAAAGCCCCTTGTATGTCAAAGCATGGACAAGCTGTACACAACTATTAATAAACGGATCAAGAGCAAAGACTGTATTTCCTAGGACAGAATTTGTATTGTAAGCCGACAACGGTTTACAAAACAGAAGTTGTATGCAATGTGACAAACTGGTACAACAGAGCCTCAAACAATGGGCGCTTCTCAGGGCCCAACACTCTAAAAATGTCAGGTCTGTGCCCACACCAGTTCCTACATGTGGACTGACAGCACATCTTACATGAAGAAAATGAAGTGCAAAGCAGAATTTTCTTCCTGATTCAAGGAGGAAGTGCGTCCCATCACGGAAGAAAAGACATGGAATGTTCTACATTCCGTAAACCTCAGATAAATATACATGTATAATTCATAATGCATATACCAGCACACCAGAACAAGTACTGCATACTGGTTTTAAAAACCAAACTTTTTTTTTAGGTTTTTTTTTAATCAATTGTTGAAGGGTTATTATCCTTGCTAGGTACTCAGAACACCACTGGGTGGGAGTGAACGGAGATATAGAAAAAGGCTAGTACTCCAGCAAACCATATAGTTGGTAAGGCTGCAGACAAAGTCCAGCTATTTCAACCACAGAGTGTGTGTGTGTGTTTTTACTTCAACGAAATGGTGACCATACAGGCCTCTACGATTAAGCCCCAAAAAGGGCAAGAAATGTCCAAGGAGTTCTCTACAGGAGCTGAAGTCCACATCGTTACCGCTCTGACAGTAAAGAATGCCTTACGCAGTTTGAGATTGAACTGCTCAGCCAACTTTATTGTGAGACCGCATGTCTTTACAGACTTTAGGTTACTTTCCTCCCAAAGCTAGAATCCCCAAAGATTTGTATATTGAGAGCATATCCCCTCTTAAAGTGGTTGTAAATCTACTAACTAAAAAAAAAAAAAACCTGCAAGACAAAGGCATAATGAGCTAGTATGTATAGCATACTAGCTCATTATGAAATACTTACCTTAGATCAAAGCCCCCGTAGCGGTCCCTGTACACTGCTCCGGCCAGCAACATCGCTCCCCGATTTACTTCTGGGTATCACAGGCTCCAGGCACTGCGATTGCCTGGATCCGCCAATAACGGCACACTAACTGAAGCAACGGCACATGCGCATGTGTCGATGACGTCCTACACGGTTAAGGAGATATTTCCCTAAAAACGGGCACCGATGTCTACGGCGCATAAGCGCCCTGAGCATGCCATTAGTGAAGGCGATCATGCCGTCACTGACAGCTCCCGCACGCATGCGCCAGAGTAACATCATCGCTGCTCCGGTCAGTCACATGCCGGAGCAGCGATACCCGGAAGTCACTCCGGGTATCATGGTGGCGACGGAGGAGGTGAACGAGGGGAGGGTCGCTTCAGGGGCTTTGATCTCAGGTAAGTAATTCATAATGAGCTAGCATGCTATGCATACTAGCTCATTATGCCTTTGTCCTGCAGGGCGTTTTTTTTTTTTTTTAGAGAGGGTTTACTTCCTCTTTAAGCATCTCTTCAAGAGGGAGAATAAGTCTAATGTCTGTAGTCGTTCCTCATATTTGCAGTCCTCCAGTCCTCTTATTAGCTTTGTTGCCTTTCGCTCTGTCCAGCTCAAGCACATCTTTCCTAAAAAGACTGGTGACCAGAATCGGACAGCATACGCAAGATGTGGCCAAACTAGAGTTTTGTTAAGTGGTAGAATTATAGTTTTATTTAGAGAAAATATTTGTACAGAAATCTGACACATTTAGATCACATCAAATATATACTGAAAAAGATACATTCCACCAACATTTTGGAGGCCTCTGCAGAAAAAGACATGCCACAGAGAGGTCCAGCAAGGCCCAGAGACATCATTGGATGTAGAATATGTATTTTACATTTCTGATGTGACCTCAATAAATCAGAAGGTTTGCTGGCTTTTTATACATTTTTAGGATTTTATTGTTGTCTGTGCACTTGCTGGGCAGATTCGCACCTTTATTTATCCTGGTGCGCTTTGTTACTCAGGCTAAAGTTGAGGCAAAAATCTTAAAAAAAAAAAAAAAAATCTGGAAGGTTACACTAAAAAAATGAACATAAACACCACATATGAGACTTATTCAAAGGAGCAATGAAATCCCACCCCTTAAAGCAACCAGAACAGATTAGTGCAATGTATGTAATGAAAGCCAGATATATGCTTGGTTGCTTTGCGTTACTGCACCCTCCTGCTGTGAAAAACTGAACTCTGGTTTCAACATGGGGAGTAATGCAGATTTTTCTTGCGGTTTTAAGTTGGTTATAAAACACCCCTTACGATGTATGGCTTTAATGCTAGGTAAAACACAAGAATCTATTTGGGTTCCAATATGCCATAGCTATTCTGGGCTCTCCACAATCATTGGACAATAGGCAGGAAATACAAAGGTGCGAGTGAGCTGACAACTGAGAATATAACCGCAATGATGCATCTCAACAGCAGTATGAGTGAGAATTCAGAACACATACTTCTACGTAAATCACAACACCACAAAACAGTCCCTGGATTTTGCGGCTAAGATGAAGACAATGGCAAATCATCAGTGGAAACGGAAAAAAAAAAAGGCTCTGGCACAGGAGCCAGGAATGGGATGCTGCCCGTTTGAGCTCATTAGCAGAGATGCTATGTATAGCATGACGACTGCAGATCTATATAGTCATAGGAGCTTAGGAAACACAACTACTAGAAAAGAACGGTAAAAATAGACCTGGTCATCTGGATCCTGCAGTTTTAATGCTGCCAGTGGCTGAGCTTACATATCAATCATTCTCACCAAGAAGAAACATGACAGAGTTAAGGCAGAAAAGGGAAAAAAAAAAAAATATATAAGTACATAATACGGTTTCTTACATCAAGTCACAATTTTTCCACTGCAGAAGGCACTACCACTGACACCATTAAACGTATTCATAGCCACATACTGGTTATTCAGGTTTACAGGCTATTGTGGATACAGAGGCCAATTGATGAAAACACAAGTGCGTTTAAGTGTCGCCATTACCCACGGAAACCATTCAGAATAGGCGTTTTGTTGTCATAGTGCCGGTGAAAGAAAAAGTTTGAACCGAGTTGGCTGATACAAGCTATTATTACTGGTAGTTATATAGCACCAACAATTTACAGTCCTTTACATACTGCAACATTCACACCAGTCTCTGCCCATAGAGCTTGCAATCTAAAATCCCCATCTTACATGCACACACATACTAGGGCTCAATTTAAAAACAAGAGCCAATGAACCTGCCAGCATATCTTGAGAGTGTAGGAGGAAACCGGAGTACCCAGAGGAAACCCACACAAGCACAGGGAGAACATGCAAACTCCATCCAGAGTGTCCTGGTTGGGTACAAACAGCAACAAGGCAGGAGCGCTAACCACCGTACTACCTATAGACCAGCCATTCTCAACCAGGGTTCCGTGAAACCCTAGAGTTCCTCCAGAGATTGCTTGGGGTTCCTTGAGCTTTGGCTGACTGGGCTCCTATTTGTTCGGAACTGCATAGTTATGGGTCAATAACCCACTTGATAGAGGCAGCTGTATGACACCAATGAACTTTTTATCCGTTTTAGGGGGGCATTCTGACTACCACTTTAAGAAAGGCATTCTTCCCATTGACCACCAATTAATTGGTTTTAGCAAGGGTACCCCAAGATCTCAAAAGGATTTCAAGGACTCCTCTAGGGCAGTGGTCCCCAACCTTTTAGGACTTCATGGACCACTAAACTCATAATTTTTAATCCCACAGACCACTCATGAATTTTACATGCCTTATGCACACATTCTCTGGCCCCCTCCCCCTGAATCACACTGCTGCCTTATACACACACAATGCTCTTGCTCTCTGCCCCCCCCCCCCCCCCCCCCCCCACACACACACACACACACACACACACACACACACACACACACACACACACACACACTCTGCATCACACTTCTGCCTTATACAGACTCATCACTGGATCTCACATCCTTATCCAGCCGTGTGCTCAAGGTCCGTGCCCCCCCCCCCCCACCCTCTGATTAGCACTGCCATTGAACGTCCCCTCCTTCACCTCCCACTGTGTGCTACTCCCGGAACCTCCCTCTGAGTTCACAGGAGCCGTAACTGCAAAGGAGGCATCGGGTATGGATATGCGCTGACAGCATTTACTGTCAGCAAGCATTGAGAACAACACTGGAAAGAAACTTTGCGCCATAATGTTGATCAGAACTACTGGGGACCACCAAAATTTTCTCATGGTCCACGGACCACTGGTTGGCGACTGCTGCTCTAGGGTAAAAAGGTTAAAGGCTGCTATAGGCCCATTGCTCACTGAAAAAAAAAAAAAAAGGGGGGGGGGGGGGAGAGAAACGCAAAAAACATTCTTGCAGGAAACATTTGTATGGCTCAGGTCATCTGACTGGCGGATCGGGGCCAGGTCTTCATCCCTATACTGCAGTTTTCATAAATCATCTTACATAGATGTTAAAGTAAACATTCCTGTTTACCATACAGCGTTCTGCATTAGTTATGTAGAAACCCAGGAGCCAACGCCACAGCCTGAACAAACCAAACAAGCATTCTGTTTACTAGAGACGGCATTTCCATAAACAAAATAGAAGCTATGGTGCATTCATTGACGGAGGTCTTCTAATAGATGGCATATGCCCTGAGAGCAAACAATACATAGCACATGCAAAAGCTAAAAGATCAGCATTGGAGGTGGGTGGAAAAGAAATGTGTTTAAAACTGAAAGCCTTGTGCGATATGTATGACAAACCCACAGAGTCATTTTTATTTAATCAGATAAGTAGAATTCCTGGCCACATAAGTAGACTGCCAGAGATCCAATCTCGCACACTGCCATTGTTACACCATCTTATGTGCAACCACTTCTTTTACAAAGGGCATCCGAAAGCTACAACAAGGGTATAGAGGCGTCACAAACACAAAATCAATATATGGGATCAGTCTTGCTGTACCAGTTATCAGTAAAGCAGATCTAGAGCCACCGCCTACATTGAAGTCAAGGGAAGACCTACCAGACATCAAACAGGGCAACATTTATCTCTCCTGGCAGTTCAAGTCTTTTATGGTCAGATGTAGGCAACCAATCAGCAACCACCAATTTAACTACATAAATGCCACCTCTTATTCCATATTTCTTATGCCAATGGTAGATACCTACTTGAAGTTAATCTAAGCTAGCAAAGGATGCAGTGCTTTAAAACCTCAAACATACATGTAGAACAACTCGACAAATCTCAGGAGCTAGATTGACAAATTACAGCTGGTGCCATCATTTTTTTCAATTATTGAAGCTGGCTCCTAAAGAAAAACCCGCTGGCTCCTGGATTCCGTAATAGTTTGTCCAGCCCTGATTTAACGGAAGTCATTTCCAGGAGGTGATAAGAACCCTGCTAATTAAAGTGTACTCTTCAGTGCTGCTCAACATTGGATGTCAATGTCCAGATAACACACTTGGGAGAATTGACAGACGCACAATGTGACTACTACAAGGTGACATCCAGATCACTCTGCTAAAGGGATGCTGAATTGGTTAAAGACATAGAAACAAAGATGCAATATCACAGATGGAATTTTTAGCTGTTCCCAATTTTGGCAAACCCATGCAACCGGACAGCAAAAATGGCAACCTCGTATTACCACACTACGCCAACTATGCCAATAAAATTTATAGACCCATACATCCCAATGAAATGACTGGGTAATAGGAGTGCAACACAAGGACAACACAATCAAATGTAATCACTACAAGGGGACACCCAGACTGGAGTCACCAGGCCTCTTGTGAAACATGGAAGGGGAAAAGACATAGAAACGAAAAAGGGAGATGAACCATTAAAATGTTGCCCATTTCCATTATTTTGACAAATAATGCCATCCAAAAATGGAAAATGCCAGCAATGCCAATGAAATTAAGATCTGTACATCCCAATTCAATGACAGTGTAATAAGAGCAGATATTAGGACCTCATAGCAAATACCTCAAAATTAATGTAATCGGGCAGACTGGTGTCACCAGGCCTTTAATATGGAAGGGGTAAAAGACTTTGAAACAAGACCAAATTGTTTGCCCATTCCCATTATTCTGAAAAAATAATGCAAACAGCCAATAAAAATAGCAAAGCTTGCAAGGCCACCCTATCCCAAAGAAACGAAGACCTGTACAAACCCAATTAAAAGATTGTGTCATTAGATTGGATATTAGGCGTTCACAGCAAAGACAAATGATATGGCCGTTACAAGGTGACACGCAGACTGATGTCACTAGGCCTCTTGCAAATTATGGAAGGGTTAAAAGACATAGAAACAAATGGAGATGCACCATGAAAGGGAAATGTTTGCATTTTTGTCACAATAATTGAAACAGGCAAAGACCTAGCAAACCGGCAACCTCACAATGCCACCCTACGCTAATAAAATGAAGACCTGCACAAATCCAATGCAATGATTGTGTAATAGGACTGGATATTTGGCGTTCACAGCTAGGACCACACACACAATGTGGGCATTACAAGGTGACACCAAGACCAGTGTTACTGGGCCCTTTGTGAAATATAGAAGGGATAAATGACATAGAAACAAAAGAGATGTGCCATGAACGATGAAATGGTTTGCATGGTTTTGTCAGAATAATGGAAACCGGCAAAGAGCAAAAAAAAAAAAAAAAAATGGGACTAGATTAGACGCTCACAGCAAAAGGCAAGACAATTGATGTGATCACTACATGATGACAACCAGAGTAGCGTCACTAGGTCCCTTACAAAACATGAAAGGATCAAAAGACAAAAAAAAGAGCTACATCATGAAAGATGGTTTTGTCAGAATAATGAAAGCCACCAAAAAGAAAAAAAAAATGTCAACCTCACAATGCCACCCTATGCCAACCTGTACAACCCAATGCAATAACTGTGTAATGGGGAATGGATATTAGAAACTTGCAGAGAAAAACAAAAAAACAAAAAAACAATCACTAAGGTGACACAAGGCCTCTTAGGACATATGTAAGGGTTAAAAGACAAAAGGGAGATACATAATGAAAAATGGCGTCAAAATAATGAAAACAGGCTGAGAGCTAGCAAAAAAAAGAACCTTTACAATGCCAACCTATGCCAATGACGATCTGTACAAGCTAATGCAATGACAGCGTAATGGAACTGGATATTAGGTGCTCACATCAAAGACAAAAGATCAATGCGATCATTACAAGGTGACATCCAGACCAATGTCACTAGGCCTCCTGGAAGAGTTAAAAGACATTGAAACAAAAAGGGAGATGCAACACGAAATATAGAATTGTTTAAATGGTTTTATCATAATAATGGAATCTGGAAAAGAGCTAGCAACCACACAATGTAAACCCTGCGCCAGTTATGCCAATAAAGACCTGTACAAGCCAGCGTAATAGGACGGGATATTAGGTGCTCACAATCAAAGACATGTTCTTTACAAGGTGACACCCAGAGAAATGTCACTAGGCCTCTTACAAAATATGAAAGGGTTAAAGGACAAATGGAAATCGGCAAAGAGCTAGCAACCCTACAATGGCACCCAATGCCAGCTGTGCCAAAAAAATCCTAACAACCCAATGCAATGACTGCGTAATGGAGACAGGCAAAGAGCTAGCAAAAAATAAGACTGTATATTGGATGCTAACAGCAAAGGTAAGACAATGGATGTGATCGCCACAAGGGGACAACCAGACCGGTGTCACTAGGCCTCTTACAAAATATGGAAGGCTTAAAAAAACCAAAGAGAGATGCACCATGAAAGAGGGTTTGTCAGCATAATGAAAACAGGCAAAAAAATGGCAACCTTGCTATGCCAACCCTATGCCAATGAAGACCTGTACAATAAAAAGGGACTGATGTGAAGGTACAATATATATGTAAAGCACTGCACAAATTGACGGTGCTATAGGAGTACCTGTAATAAATAAGCCAATGCAATGACAGTGTAATGGGACTAGATTTTAGGTGCTCACATCAAAGACAAGACAATGTGATGATCATTACAAAGTCACACCCAGACCGATGTCACTAGGCCTCTTGTGAACAATGGAAGGGTTAAAAGGCAAAGAAACAACAAAAAAAAAAAAGGGAGATAAAACATGAAACATGGACTTGTTTGTATGCGTTTGTAATAATCGAAACATGAAAAGATCTAGCAACCTTGCAATACCAGCCTATGCCTACTGTGCCACTGAAGACCTGTAAAACCCAATGCAATGGGATATTAGATACTCACAGCAAAGACAATGTGATTACTACAAGATGACAACCAGGCCGATCTCACTAGGCCCTGTGAACTACAAAGGGGTTAAGAGACATTGAAACAAAAAGGGAGCTACCACATGAAATAAGGAATTGTGTAGATGGTTTTGTCATAATAATGGAAACCAGCAAAGAGCTAGAAACCTCACAATGCAACCCTATGCCAGTTGTGCCAATGAACACCTTTACAAGCTAGTGCAATGACTATAATGGAGACAGGCAAAGAGCTAGCAGAAAATGGGACTTGGTGTTAGATGCTCACAGCAAAGGCAGGACAACCAATGTGACCATTACAAGGTGACAACCAAAAACCACCACTTACAAAATTTGGAAGGGTTAAAAGACAAAAGAGAGATAACATCATGAAAGATGGTTTTGCCAGAGAATGGAAAGATGCAAAAAGAGCTAGAAAAAAAATTGCAACCTCAAAATGCCACCCTATGCCAGCAAAGACCAGTACAAGCCAATGCAATGACTGTGTAATGAGAATGGATATTAGGAACTGACAGCAAAGATAGGACAATCAATGTGATCACTGCAAGGTGACAACTAGGCCTCCTACAAAATATGGAAGGGTTAAAACACAAACACGAGATACATCTTAAAATATGGTTTTGGCAGAAGAATGGAAACAGGCAAAAAGCTAGCCAAAAAAAATTCACCTTACAATGCCACCCTATGCCAGTAAAAATCTGTACACGACAATGCAATGACTGAGTAATGGGGCTGGATGTTAGGTGCTCACAGCAAAGACAAGACCATAACGGACCACTACAAGGTGACACCCAGACCGGTATCGCTGGGCCTCTTACAAAACATGGAAGGGTTAAAAGACAAAAGAAAAATGGGAACTAGCAATGCCACCCTACGCCAGTTGTGCCAACGAAGACCTGTACCACCCAATGCAGTGACAGTATATTGGGACTGGATATTAGGTGCTCACATCAAAGACAAGCAATTGGTCATTACAAAGTGACTCCCAGACCTCTGCCAAAATGTTGAAGGGTTAAAAGACAAAAAAGGGAAACGGGCAAGGAGCTAGCAAAAGATTGCAACCTTAAAATGCCAGCAAAGGCCAGTACAAGCCAATGCAATGACTGTGTAATGGGAATGGATATTAGGAAATGACAGCAAGGATGGGACAATCAATGTGATCACTGCAAGGTGACAACTAGGCCTCCTACAAAATATGGAAGGGTTAAAAGACAAAAAGGGAGCTACATCTTGAAAGATGGTATTGTAAGGAGAATGCAAACAGGCATCCTTACAATGCCACCCTATGTCAACTGTGCCAATGAAGCCCTGTACAACCCAATGCAATGACAGGATAATAGAAATGGATATTTGGTGCTTACATCAAAGACAAGACAACCAATTGTTCATTACAAAAGTGACACCCAAACCGGTGTTACCGGGTGCCTCAAAAAATATGGAAGGGTTAAAAAAGACAAAAGAAAAATGGAAACAGGAAACCTCACAAGGCCACCCTATGCCAGCTGTGCCAATAAAGCCTTGTACAACTCAATGACTGTAATGGGACTGGAGGTTAGGTGCTCAAAAAAGACAAGCCAACCAATCGGTCATTACAAAGTGACACCCAGACTGGTGGCACTGAGCTTCTTACAAAACACGGAAGAGTTAAAAGACAAAAGAAAAATGGAAACAGGCAACCTCGCAAGGCCACCCTATGCCAGCCAATAAAGACCTTTACAACCCAATGCAATGACTATAATAGGACTGGATATTAAGGTGCTCGGATCAAAGAAAAGCCAACCGATTGGTCATGATAAGGTGACACCTGGGCCTCTTCCAAAACGTTAAGGGGTTAAAACAGGCAAAAGAGCTAGCAAAAATGCCAACCTCCCAATGGCATCCCATGCCAATAAAACCCTGTACAATCCAAGGCAATGACTTAGGACTGGATAATAGGTGCTCAGATCAAAGAGAAGCTGATTGGTCACTACACCCAGACCTCAATACAAAATATGGAAGGGTTAAAAGAAAATGGAAACTGGCAACCTCACAAGGCCACCCTATGCCAATAAAACCTGGTACAACCCAATGACAGTAACAGGACTAGCTATTATTAGGTGCTTACATCAAAGACAAGCCTGGTCATTACAGGATGACACCCAGGCCTCTTCTAAAATACTAAAGGGTTAAAAGACAAATGGAAAGAGGCAATAAAATGCCAACCTCCCAATGTCACCCTATGCCAATGAAGCCCTGCTTGACCCAATGCACTGACATAGGACTGGATATTAGGTGATCGGATCAAAGATGACCATTACATGGTGACACCCAGACCTCATCCAAAATATAGAAAACAAATGGAAAGAGGCAAACAATGCCACCCTCCCAATGCCACTCTATGCCCCAGCTGTGGCAATAAAGCTCGGTATAACCCAAAACACTGACATAGGACTGGATATTAGGTGATCGGATCAAAGATGACCAACCATTCCATGGTGACACCCAGACCTCATCCAAAATATAGAAGACAAATGGAAAGAGGCAAACAATGCCACCCTCCCAATGCCACTCTATGCCCCAGCTGTGGCAATAAAGCTCTGTATAACCCAAAACACTGACATAGGACTGGATATTAGGTGATCGGATCAAAGATGACCAACCATTCCATGGTGACACCCAGACCTCATCCAAAATATAGAAGACAAATGGAAAGAGGCAAACAATGCCACCCTCCCAATGCCACTCTATGCCAGCAATAACCCAAAACACTGACATAGGACGGGATATTAGATGAAAGAGAAGCCAACCAACTTGTCATTAGAAGGGATGGGGATGGCATGTGTGGGCACCTACCTGGTGGTGGTTGTAGTTGTTCCTCTGTTGTAGGTAGGCAGCAGCCTGGTGGTGTTGCGGGTTGAGTTGCGGGCTGACCGGGGATCTCCGGCTCTGCTGCTGCTGTTGGCTGATGTTGATCTGGGCAGAGAAGGGGCTCTGGAATCCGGGCACATTGATGCCAGGGCAGGGGTTGGCAGACACCGGGGAGAAGCTGTGGAAGAAGGCCGGGTTGATGGAGGATGGGATGCCGGGGTAGAAGCTGTCAGGCTCCGGGCTGTGCAGGGCATTGAGGTTGGCAGGGTGGGGCGCTCCCCCCGCCGGTTGCTGTTGTTGTTGGGTGAGCTGGCTCTGCGGCGGAGGGGGGGACGAGGTCTGCACCGACCAGGGGGTCCCGAATCCCGGCAGAGAAGGAGAAGATCCGGGGCTGTGCTCGGCCGGTCCGGTGAACGAGCTCCCTAGGAGGAGATGTCCGCCCTGCGCCTCCATCTGTAGCTTGGACTTGTGAGCCAGAGAAGGGGGAGAAGCATGGGGGTCCCCGGCGGGTGGGGGCCCCTCCTCACCGGAGCTGGAGGAGGATGAGCAGGAGGAGGAGGAGGAGGAGGACGGCGAGGCCGGCACTAACTTGTCGGGAGCCGAATCTACACCGAGCTCCTCCGCCTTGGGATGACTAACCTCCCCCGGATGGTGCAGCTCCTCCCTGTACGGAGCGCCCTCCCCGGGGCTCAACTCCTTCCGACCCCCGGCCTTACTCAGCTTCCCTCCGCTCACCCCCAGCAACAGCTCGTCCTGCATCACCTGCGGGTATCCCGGCAGAAACAGGCCGCTCCCCCCCGCCGGGTACTGCGGGCTGCTCCCCCCCGCCGGGTACTGCGGGCTGCTCCCCCCCGCCGGGTACTGCGGGCTGCTCCCCCCCGCCGGGTACTGCGGGCTGCTCCGGTACGTTCCCCCGCCGGAGCCGAACAAGCCGCCGGCACCTCCACCGCTCCCTCCGCCGGCGGCGGCGGCTGTCTGCAGTAACCCGAAGCCGTAATCCCCCATAGAGCCCTCCGCTATAATACACTCCGACAGACTATATACACGGGGCTATATACACCGGGCACGGCTTGTCATGTTACTGGGGGGAGAGAGAGGGATGGATGGATGGAGGGGACACCGTATAGATCGGGGAGTGCTTTGTACTGGGAAGGGGCTGTGCTGTCCGCTCTCACCCCCTCCTCTCCTCCTTATGCCGGTCATACGACCGCACAGCCCCATTAAAAAGCCCGGAAGACGCGTCAGTGTGACGTCCTCCGCCCGACCATTAATATTCATCCCGACCGAGGCCCGACCTACCTACCGGGGACAGGCTTAACCCTCTCCTCCCCGACCTACCTACCGGGACAGGCTTAACCCTCTCCTCCCCGACCTACCTACCTACCTACCGGGGACAGGCTTAACCCTCTCCTCCCCGACCTACCTACCGGGGACAGGCTTAACCCTCTCCTCCCCGACCTACCTACCTACCTACCGGGGACAGGCTTAACCCTCTCCTCCCCGACCTACCTACCTACCTACCGGGACAGGCTTAACCCTCTCCTCCCCGACCTACCTACCGGGGACAGGCTTAACCCTCTCCCCGACCTACCTACCTACCGGGGACAGGCTTAACCCTCTCCTCCCCGACCTACCTACCGGGACAGGCTTAACCCTCTCCTCCCCGACCTACCTACCTACCTACCGGGGACAGGCTTAACCCTCTCCTCCCCGACCTACCTACCTACCGGGACAGGCTTAACCCTCTCCTCCCCGACCTACCTACCGGGACAGGCTTAACCCTCTCCTCCCCGACCTACCTACCGGGGACAGGCTTAACCCTCTCCTCCCCGACCTACCTACCTACCGGGACAGGCTTAACCCTCTCCTCCCCGACCTACCTACCGGGGACAGGCTTAACCCTCTCCTCCCCGACCTACCTACCGGGGACAGGCTTAACCCTCTCCCCGACCTACCTACCTACCGGGGACAGGCTTAACCCTCTCCTCCCCGACCTACCTACCGGGGACAGGCTTAACCCTCTCCTCCCCACCCAACCTACCTACCTACCGGGACAGGCTTAACCCTCTCCTCCCCGACCTACCTACCTACCAGGGACAGGCTTAACCCTCTCCTCCCCACCCAACCTACCTACCTACCGGGACAGGCTTAACCCTCTCCTCCCCGCCCAACCTACCTACCTACCGGGACAGGCTTAACCCTCTCCTCCCCGACCTACCTACCTACCGGGGACAGGCTTATTCCTCTCCTCCCCGCCCGACCTACCTACCGGGACAGGCTTAACCCTCTCCTCCCCGACTTACCTACCGGGACAGGCTTAACCCTCTCCTCCCCGACCTACCTACCTACCGGGACAGGCCTAACCCTCTCCTCCCCGACCTACCTACCTACCGGGACAGGCCTAACCCTCTCCTCCCCGACCTACCTACCGGGACAGGCTTAACCCTCTCCTCCCCACCCGACCTACCTACCTACCGGGGACAGGCTTAACCCTCTCCTCCCCACCCGACCTACCTACCTACCGGGGACAGGCTTAACCCTCTCCTCCCCGCCCGACCTACCTACCAGGACAGGCTTAACCCTCTCCTCCCCGCCCGACCTACCTACCAGGACAGGCTTAACCCTCTCCTCCCCGACCTACCCACCGGGACAGGCTTAACCCTCTCCTCCCCGATCTACCTACCTACCGGGGACAGGCTTAACCCCCTCCTCCCCGCCCGACCTACCGGGACAGGCTTAACCCTCTCCTCCCCGCCCGACCTACCTACCGGGGACAGGCTTAACCCTCTCCTCCCCACCCGACCTACCTACCTACCGGGGACAGGCTTAACCCTCTCCTCCCCACCCGACCTACCTACCTACCGGGGACAGGCTTAACCCTCTCCTCCCCGCCCGACCTACCTACCAGGACAGGCTTAACCCTCTCCTCCCCGCCCGACCTACCTACCAGGACAGGCTTAACCCTCTCCTCCCCGACCTACCCACCGGGACAGGCTTAACCCTCTCCTCCCCGATCTACCTACCTACCGGGGACAGGCTTAACCCCCTCCTCCCCGCCCGACCTACCTACCGGGACAGGCTTAACCCTCTCCTCCCCGCCCGACCTACCTACCGGGGACAGGCTTAACCCTCTCCTCCCCGCCCGACCTACCTACCGGGGACAGGCTTAACCCTCTCCTCCTCGACCGACCTACCTACCGGGGACAGGCTTAACCCTCTCCTCCCCACCCGACCTACCTACCTACCAGGGACAGGTTTAACCCTCTCCTCCCCGCCCGACCTACCTACCAGGACAGGCTTAACCCTCTCCTCCCCGCCCGACCTACCTACCAGGACAGGCTTAACCCTCTCCTCCCCGACCTACCCACCGGGACAGGCTTAACCCTCTCCTCCCCGATCTACCAACCGGGACAGGCTTAACCCTCTCCTCCCCGCCCGACCTACCTACCTACCCACCGGGACAGGCTTAACCCTCTCCTCCCCGATCTACCTACCTACCGGGACAGGCTTAACCCTCTCCTCCCCGCCCGACCTACCTACCGGGGACAGGCTTAACCCTCTCCTCCCCGCCCGACCTACCAGGGACAGGCTTAACCCTCTCCTCCCCACCCAACCTACCTACCGGGGACAGGCTTAACCCTCTCCTCCCCGCCCGACCATTAATATTCATCTCGACCGAGGCCCGACCTACCTACCGGGGACAGGCTTAACCCTCTCCTCCCCACCCAACCTACCTACTGGGACATGCTTAACCCTCTCCTCCAAGCTCGACCTACCTACCGGGACAGGCTTAACCCTCTCCTCCCCGACCTACCTACCTACCAGGGACAGGCTTAACCCTCTCCTTCCGACCTACCTACCTACCAGGGACAGGCCTAACCCTCTCCTCCCTGCCCAACTATTAATATTCATCCCAACCCAGGCCAGACCTACCTAGCGGGGACAGGCTTAACCCTCTCCTCCCCCCCCCGACCTACCTACCGGGGACAGGCTTAACCCTCTCCCCCCCCCCCCGACCTACCTACCGGGGACAGGCTTAACCCTCTCCTCCCCGCCCGACCTACCTACTAAGGCTACTTTCACACTGGGGGGGTGCGTTGGCGGTAAAGCTTTGCTAGTTTTAGCAGAACTTTACCGTCGTTTTAGCTGCCCTTTTCGGCCGCTAGCGGGGTGCTTCTAACTCCCACTAGTGGCCAAAGGAAGGGTTATTAGTGCCGTGTTGCAATTTCCGATTTCAATGGGCAGGGGGCGTTTTTGGAGCGGTGTATACAGCTCTCCCGCACTGCCCCAAAGATTCTGCTCAGGCTTTCACACTGGGAAGGCATGACTGGCGCTTTTAAGGCCCTATTTTTATTTTTTTAAGGCCCAATCTCTGTAAAGAGCCACGTCTCTTTAACCATGTGATTGGCTGTGTCCAACCACAGCCGGTCACATGTAATCACGGAGATGCCAGTAATCGGCGCTCCTCGCCTCACACTGACAGAGTGTGTGGCGAGGAGAGCCGATCAGCGGCATCTCCTCACAGGGGGGACATCTAAACATTTAATCAGGGCACTAATCATCAGTGCCCTGATTACAATATAGCGCTAGAAGTGACAGAAATCGGTGCAAGCAATCAGTGCCAGCAATCTGTGCCCACAAGTGCCACCGATCAGTGCCCATTAGTGATGCCAGTCAGTGCTGGCTATAAGTGCCGCCTATCAGTGCTGTCCATCAGTGCCCCCTATCTGTGCCGCCCATAAGTGCGGCATATCAGTGCCTCCTCATCAGTGCCCATAAGTGCCACCTCATCAGTGCAGCCTATCAGTGCCGCCTCATCAGCGCACATCATTGAAGGAGAAAAAATACTTATTTACAAAATTTACTGAAAACTTTTTTTTTTTTCTCAACATTTTCATTTTTTTTTTTTTTGTAAAAGATAAAAATCCAAGCAGTGATTAAATACCACCAAAAGAAAGCTCTATTTGTGTGAAGAAAATGCTAAAAATGTCACATAGTTACAATGTAGCATGACCGCAAAATTGTCATTAAAAGTGTGACAACGCTGAAAAATGGCCTGGGCAGGAAGGGGGTGTAAGTGCCCTGTATTGAAGTGGTTAACGACACCCCAAACACAGGTTGCAAATGTAGTACGTTTTGCAGCACCGGCCAGTGCTCGATGTACCCTGAAACACATAAAACCCACCAGAATGTATAAAAAAAATGTTAAAAACGCGCATTCATAAACTCATCTGTAATGCTTCAGGAGGACGTTTTTGTGGTGTGAACAAGCCCTGAATCGCACAATAATGGCATAACATTCCTGTGCAGTTTACATCCAGTTCCTAGAGTGAATGGGCCCATAATGTTGCTAGGAGGGAAGATGTGTCTTTTGTCATGCAGGAAATGCATTAAAAACGCACCAAAAACGCATGTATATGCATTTTTCATGCAATTCTATGGAAGTCTATGGAGCTAAAAACGCACCATGCTGCATGGAAAAAAAACCCTACACCTTTTCAAAAAAGCCCACTGCGTGTGAACATAACCCATAGGAACTGATGTTAAATGGACTGCAGTGTGTATCTGCAATTCTGCAAACGCACTGAAAAAAGTATAGGTATTTAATATGTGTGGTTAATGCGTTTTTGCAGTGCGTTTTCTGGCATATTTTGTGGGTTTTTTTTCGTGGTTTTTGCCTTTTTTGGGTAGTGTTGATGTTGCAAGGAGTAGATGTCTGTTGTCATGCAGGAAAATGCAACAAGAACGCATGTACATGTGTCTTTCATGCATGATTATTGAAGTCTATGGAGCCACCTGCAGTGGCAGCCGCTCGTGCAGGGCGCAAGGGCTAACTCACCTGGCCCCTAGTCTACAGGAAGGGCGCCTGGTGGATTCCAATGTTTTTTTGTTTTGTTGTTGCATGTATTACACATTTACAGGCACTGCTATAAAGTCTATAAGGAAAAAAATGTCTTAAAGCGGAGTTCCACCCAAAAACAGAACTTCTGCTTTAAGCACTCGTGACCCCCTGACAGGCCACATCTGGCATGTCATTTTTTTGTGGGGGAGGGGGGTATCTGATTTTGACAGGTACCCAGCTCCCACTTCCTCTCCTGGCGCTGCAGCGCCGAGCGGAAGTTCACCCCCCCCCCAATCTTCTAGGACACATCACAGGTCCCAGAAGATTTCCCGGCTGTGAAGCCGCAAGCTTTAAAAACCTGGAAGCTGATTGGTTTCTATGCAGAGCTGCACCCGATTTTGCACTCTCCAGTTTTAGTAAATCAACCCCACAGAGCCCAGCTTGTAAGTGAGCCCACATGTGTGTCCCTATAGCAAGCGACTTTCTATGGGGGGACGGGGAGCCAGAATTGCTGGTGGGGTTCCCCAGAAAAGGAGGATCAGGGTTGCTCTGTACAGAACCATTGCACAGAGCAGGTAAGTGTGTTAAAAAAAAAAAAAATTCCAATTCCAATCGTTTTAACCCTATCCACTCCAAATTCGAAATGAAAAATTTGCCTAAAAACGTGCGTCAATATGTGTCAGAACATGTCAATGCAAAGGAAGCGCGGGTTGATGCATGACAATGCACCTGCCCAATGCTACAAAATAGCTCACCGCCAGGCACAGGTATGGATCTCAATGGGTCCTGACTACTGACACTGTAGCCCTTAGTATTGCTAGGGGGGCCAATCACACCCAGTCACAGCCCATCAGACCATTTGACGCTGTAGCACAGTGGCCCGTCCTGTTTGTCCCTGTAGACTGTGCTTTGTCCTCCACTGGGGGGGGGCAGGGTGATTGCACAATGCAGCCTCTCCTTGTATAACATTGTATACACAATAGCTCCACGCTTCTCACACAGGACACCATAATGACAAGCGCAGTCTGATCCTTTGTACCGCCACAGCCTGGATCACCTATTACTAGGCTCCTATGTGATTTGTATATTAGATTTCACAGCCTGGCGTCTCATCCTTCCTCACCCATCATATTCTTATAGCAGCAGTGACAGCCCCATACTGCAGCACCAGCTTTATTTCACTGCAGCCTGACCAAGTGACGTGGGCTCAATTGCTGCAGCGCAAGTCAAGGCACGCAGGCGCACCAGGCTCCGTTCTGTCAGGTCTGTGGGTCGCTCTCCTCTCCTGTCTGTGACGTAACAATGCAGGCTGTGGGCGGAGTCCCAGGGACAGCCGTGGGAAAACGCAAGCAAAGCTTTCGCTGTTAACTCCTTGGCTCCCGCAAATGTCTAATCCCAGTCATTCAGCTTCGCTACAGCAGTGGCGTATTGCTGAAATGACTGCATGCGGTACATCGACCGGATGCAAAGCCCTCTTATCAGGATGATCGTAATCTGTCATTTACGTAATAATGTGTCAGATTTTATGGTTGAAGACTCAGCAGCTGGTTGTGCTATTGTAATGGGCTTTGACAGCAAAGTGTTGTACCAGGTTAGCCATCAACAAAAGTACATTTTTGGATCTAGACCAGTGTTTCTCACCCTTTTTTCAGTCAAGCCACCCTTTAAAAATGATGGACAGTCTTGAGGCACCCTTTAAAATTATGGACAGTCTTAATGCCGGGTTCACACCTATGCAAATTAGATGCGGGTTTCTCCGCATCGAATTCGCATAGCAGGAGAATGCGTCTGGCTCCCTATGGAGCCTGTACACATATCTCCGTTGCGGCTGCAGAACGCACTGCACAGAACTGCTGTGCGTCTTTGGCTCAGTTTCAGGGCCGAATTCAGGCATAGATTCTGCCCTGATTCGTCCCTGAAATAGGGAACAGGGACGCACAGCGCTCCTGTGCGATCTGCGGCTGGTTCCAGTGTGAACCTGGTCTCAGGCTCCCTTTAAAATTATAGTCAATCTCGAGGCACCCTCCAGAACTATTGACAATTTTGGGGCACTCTCCAAAATTATGGACAATCTTGAAGCACCCTCCAAAATGATGGACGATCTTGAGGCACCTTCCAAAATTATGGACAATCTTGAGACACCCTCCAGAATTATTGACAATTTTGGGGCACCTTCCAAAATGATGGACAATCCTGAGGCACCCTCCAAAATGATGGACAATCTTGAGGAACCCTCCAAAATAATGGATGGTCTTGAGGCACCCCATCCTAAAATGTAAAAACGATTCTAATAGTTTTACATAATGCAGCAACATCCACACACGTAAGAGACCTAAAGTTAGGGGTGCAAACTGGGACTAGAATTCCAATGTTTCTCTTCTTCCTCAGTTTTTCTCCATCACTCAGCTAATATGACCCCAAAGCTGATGGAGAGGGGCAGGGGAGGGTCAAACAAGGATGCTATAGGCGACTGACATTCTCCTTATCAACTGATGATGTTATTGGTCGTTAGGAGGTCTGCAGCTAGAAGGTCGTGATGCTGCACAATGAAAACCACCTTGTATACAATTTGTGGGCAATTTTTAGGCTTTTGCCAAGGCACCCCTGAAGAGACCACAAGGCACCCCAGGGTGCCTGGGCATTCTGGTTAAAAAAAGGCTGATCTAGAGGGATACAAATTACAGGCATACCCCATTTTTAAGTACTCAATGGAGTTTATTTACTAAAGCTGGAAAGTGCAAAATCAGGCTGTATTGACTAACTAAATAGATTGTAGTGCAAGCTGGCCTCTTCTTCAGACAATATGAACCTGGAGTAAGAAACTTGCACTTTATACAGGAAACAACAAAGAGATACAGAAGATTTCAGATTCACACATATGAGTCAACTTGATACTCACATGAGTCAACTTGATACATCTGCATCTCTTGTAGTTTCATTGTTACGTTATTCTAGAAGATTAAGGGCTGGTTCACACCACATGCAATGAGATCTATTTTTGACTGCAATCCAACTGTATATACGGTCCAAAATCCAGTTTATCCTATGGGCATAGTTCACACTATTGCAGTGCAGTGAAAAAGAACTACAGCAAGCTGCATTTTTCTGCACTGCAAATGCACAGAAACGTTTGTAAATGCATGTACATAAATGCACAGCAGCTTAGTGCAGTTCATATCAGAGGTGTAACTAGAATCTTCAGGGCCCCGGTGCAAAAAACCATGAAGGGCCCCCACTAGGGGCGTTGCTAAATCTATAAAGGATCTCGGGCTAGAGCCCATAGCAGCGAAGTAAAGAAAGTCATACACATGTATATTATATACCCCCCTCTTACATCAGAGTCCTCAGAGAGCCCCTTCCTTACATCAGGGTCCCCAGAGAGCCCCTTCTTACATCAGGGTCCCCAGAGAGTCCCTTCCTTACATCAGGGTCCCCAGAGAGCCCCCCTTACTCCAGGGTCCCCAGAGAGCCTCCCCTTACATCAGGGTCCCCAGAGAGCCCCTCCTTACATCAGGGTCCCCAAAGAGCCCCTTCCTTCAGGGTCCCCAGAGAGCCCCCCCTTACTTCAGGGTCCCCAGAGAGCCCCTCCTTACATCAGGGTCCCCAGAGAGCCCCCCCTTACATCAGGGTCCACAGAGAGGGTCCCTCCTTACACCAGGGTCCCCAGAGAGCCCCCTCTTACATCAGGGTCCCCCCTTACTTAAGGGTCTCCAGAGGCCCCCCTTACTTTAGGGTCCCCAGAGAGCCCCCCTTACATCAGGGTCCCCAGAGGGCCCCCCTTACTTCAGGGTCCCCAGAGAGCCCCCTTACACCAGGGTCCCTAGACAGTCACCCCCCCCCCCTTCCAGAGGTTCCCCTGTACCTGGCTGGTCTCCGCTGTGCACCTTGGACCCCCAGCACATCTCTGTACCCCCCTGGAAGTGGGAGGCGGCGATCGGCAGCTCTATAGTGTCCACTGGGGGCGGGATCTCCCTGGGGCTTGTAGTTCTCTTTACGACTGAATCCACTGGAGCGGGGAGGGGCCTCTGACCCGGGCATGTATCATCAAGAGTATAGAAGCAGAGCGACTCACTATAGAGTGAAGCCAATACTCTCCACTGTATACATTCAGAGAGAGAACTACAAGCCCCAGGGAGATCCCACGGCTCGCGGGCACCATAGAGCTGGCGATTGCCGCCTCCCACCTCCCCCACCCCCTGCATGTTAAACGTACAGCCAGGGGTGCAGAGGGAGATGCCAGGTCTTGGGGCCTCCCCACAGCAGCAGAACGGCAGGGCCCAGACGTAAGTGCGACTGCAGCAACCCCTATAGTTCCTCCACTGGTTCATATAAAAGCCCAAAAATGAAAAAAGATAGAGGTGACCTCAAAGGAAATACAAGCTTAGGAAAACTGTACCGCAAATGCACGTCACTGTGCATGCAAAAATGCTCAGTTCGGGGCTGGTTCACACCACAAAAACGCACTCCAGATCCGTTTTGGATGAGTTTCTGCCAGTACATTTTTGATGCATTTCTGGATGCATTACAGATGTTTTTTTTTCTTATTTTTTCCTGTTTATTTTCTTTACTGTGCTGAGGTCTGGTGCATTTTTGATCCGTTCCAGTGCATTCTGGTGCATTTTTTAAGCATATTACCGCATTCCAGTACAGTCCAGTGCAGGAAAAATGTAGCATATTCTACTTTTTATTCTGGAACTGGAATGCCCTGGAACTGACCGCAATTGTGTGAACTATGCCATTGGGAACCATATAACCTACTTTCCGTGCAGTTTTGATGCAGAAAAGAAATGCACTGGACTGCATGTGGTGTGAACTGGCCCTAAAACGCATCAAAAACGCACTAGAATGCACTATAATGCATCCAAAATGCACCAGACCCCAGTACAGGGGAAAAAAAAACATAAAAAAAAAAGAAAAAAAGCATCTGAATCTAGAAATGCATCAAAAGCGCACCGGCAGAAACGCATCCGGAGTGCATTTTTGTGGTGTAAACTAGCCCTAACTGAGAATTTTTGCATGTGCAGTGACGTGCATTTGCGGTACAGTTTTCCTAATTATGCAGCATGTTCTATTTTTTTTTCTGGAGCTGGAACACCCTGGAACTGACCGCACTGGTGTAAACTATACCATTGGAAACCATATAACCTACTTTTTGATGCAAAAATAAATCGCACTGGACTGCATGTGGTGAACTGGCCCTAAAGCACAGTTTCTGGTGTGAATGGGTCCTAAGGGTTGGTTCACACCAAATGCAGTCCAGTGCATTTTTATTCTGCATCAAAAACACATGGATTCCAATGGCCCTAGTTCACACCAATGCAGTGCGTTTCAGTGTAGTCAGCAAAAGTAGAACGTGTTGCATTTTTTTCTGTATGGAACGCATCTGGCACGCAGAAAACGCATAAAAAAAGCACTGGAACGCACATGCCCTTGTGCAATTGTGCTTAATTGAGATGAAAAAAAAAAGAGGTGAAAATGCACCGGAATGCATAAAAAACATACCGGAATGTATCAAAAACGTTCATGCAGAAGCGTATCTGGAAAGCAGAAATTGTGGTGTGAACTGGCCCTTATAAAATGCCAATGGTTTGCTTGCAAAATAAAGGGAGACAGTACGGTTACAATAGAATTCAATACAAAAGGGCCCTGTTCTTGGGAGCTTACAATTTAAAGGGGTTGTAAAGTCAGAAGTTTTTTTATCTTAATGCATTTTATGCATTGAGATAAAAAGCCTTCTGTGTGCAGCAGCCCCCCTAATACTTGTAGTGGTGCCCCCGTGGGGTTGCTGCGTGTTTCAGCTCCACACATCACCCTGCTTGGTCAGACATCCATTTTAGGCACACTTTCTCCAGTCAATGAACAGTCTCTTGCTTGTTTTTGTTGTTTTTATTAAGGGATTAACCACTTCAATACAGGGCACTTATACACCTTCCTGCCCAGACCAATTTTCAGCTTTCAGCGCTGTCGCAGTTTGAATGACAATTGCGCAGTCATACAACACTGTACCCAAACTAAATTTTTATAATTTTGTTCCCAAAAATAGAGCTTTCTTTTGGTGGTATTTGATCATCTATGTGGTTTTTATTTTTTGCTAAACAAAAAAAAAAAGACCAAAAATTTTGAAAAAAATAAAAGTTTTGCTTTGGTTTCTGTTAAAAATTTTTGTAAATAAGTAAGTTTTCTCTTTCACTGATGGGCACTGATAAGGCAGCACTGACAGGCACTGATAAGGCGGCACCGATGAGGTGGCACCAATGAGCGGGTACTAATAATGGGCACTGATATGCGGCACTGATGGGCACTGGTAGGTGGCACTGATGGGTGGCACTTATATGCAGCACTGATGGGCATTGATAGGTGGCACTGATGGGCACTCATGGGTGGCACTGGTGGGCACTGATAGGTGACACTGATGGGCACTGAAAGGCTGCAAAGATGAGTTCTTATGGGTGGCACTGATGGGCACTGATAGGCGACACTGATGGGCACTGATAGGCGGCACTGCTGGGCACTGATACGTGGCACTGATGGGCACTGATACGCGGCACTGATAGGCATCCCTGGTGGCACTGGCAGTGGTAGGCATTGTGAGTGGGCACTGATTGGCAGCTGCCTGGGCATTGATTGACAGCTGCCTGGGCACAGATTAGTATTTTCCTGGGGGTCTAGGGGGCATACCTGGTGGTCCAGTGTGGATGGCTTCCCTGGTGATCCTGGGCGGCTTCCCTGGTGGTCCTGGGTGGGATCCGAGGGGGGGCAGTGCTGATAAACAATCAGCACAGACCCCCCCCTGTCAGGGGAGCAGCCGATCGGCTCTCCTCTACACGCGTCTGTCAGACGCGAGTGAGGAAAAGCCAATCACCGGCTCTTCCTATCTACATCGTGATCAGCCGTGATTGAACACGGCTGATCACGTGGTAAAGAGTCTCCGTCAGAGACTCTTTACCTAGATCGGTGTTGCGGGGTGTCAGATTGACACCCCGCAACAACGATCGCCGCGATGCGTGCCCCCGGGGCGCGCAGCGGCTCAATATCCTGCGGACGTCATATGGCGCTCAGTCAGGATATTGAAACCACTTTGCCGCCGTCATTCTGCTATATGGCGGGTGGCAAGTTGTTAAACTTGGATGGTGAAAAGGGACATGGAATGCCCAAATGATGAATCTTTCTTAGTGGAAATAAAGGTAGTCGAATCTAAATTGACAGTCTCTTCTACTGCACATCTCCTCCAGCGCACTGCTTGAGATCACTTGCTTTCCTTCACTGTACAATTCTAGATTCCTGTCACCGTTAGCACATGGCTAGGCCTCACTCTGAATAAGTCCTAACATTTTCCTAGTAGCCATTTGCAGGCGGGGGTCTGCAGCCCCCTCTGTAGTAACAACCATTTTAGTTGAAAAGGATAATTGTGCTAACTGATACTCGGTGGACTACTGATCCCAGAAAGTCTGGTGCAAATCCTGCCAACCCTCCTGGCTGCAGTGACTTGACTTCAACAACACCACAATCTTTCCCTCTGGCTCCACATTCTGGCATGTCTCTTCCAGAGCTTCTCACTCATCGGCCCCGGCATGGATCCCTCCTGAATGACTTTCCCAGCAGTGCTCCCCACTGTCCTCCTCCTGCTCTTGTTCCAGGACACCTCTCAATGACAGTGTAAAGAGAGGCTCCCTCCCAGCTCCTGAGCTCCAGGTTTGAATTCACCCCCCCCAGAAGGAGGGTTCCCTGTAAAGGCCGCGACAGTCTAACATTCCCTCATCTCAGTTCTTCCACCTGACAACTCCTCCCACAATAGGCTGACCATGGGTATATATAGGAGGCCTGCCCCCTGCCAATCCTTTTTTTTTACAAACAGGAGTGCTTTATTGAAGGAAAAAAAGAATGCATTCAGTATAGCATAATCAATACAGTGTGTTACAAAAGTACCACTTGTCATATTAATATTAGCATTTCACATAGTACAGATTTCCACACATATCTATCAGGGTGTATCATGTTCTAATAACGAAAGTAGAACGATTCTCGATCTCATGTTCAGAGGTATGAGCCCTGAGTGAGAGGGGGAAAAGATATATGTGAAGGGAGAGGAGGGGAAGAGACCGGCAAGGGACAGGATAGAGGGAGGGGGGGGAGACAAAGAGGAGGAAGGGGTCAGAAGACAGATCAAAATGTCACAGGTCTCTGTATCCTATTGGTTAGATTGATGTCCATGTCGACCACACTTTGTCAAATTTCCATGGGCACCCATGACTAATGTACATCAGTTTGTATAATGGGAGGGCAGCATTGACTTTGTTTTCCCATGTAGCTATATCTGGGGGGACAGGAAAGGTCCACTTACACAATATTTCCTTTTTAGCGTAAAAAAGCAGGTACGAAATCAATAATTTGCTATGATGTGATCGCTGATCATCGGCATGGACACCCAGTAGAGCTAATTCAGGCGTCATAGGGACAGCCAGATCCAAGCGAACATTTAACTGGTCAAATACTTCTGCCCAGAAGGTTGACAGCATAGGGCAGTCCCAGAACATATGTATGTAAGTGCCCAGTTGTGTCAAACATCTAGGACAATGTGGGTCTCTATCAGGGTAAATTCTGGACATGTGTACCGGAGTAAAATAAACCCTGTGGAGAAACTTTGTTTGTATGAGTTTATCCCCTGCAGCTATGACCAACTTGGGGCCCTGTTCCAAACTATTTTCCCAATCTTCCCTCTCTAGTGCTGGAATATCAGCCTTCAATTGTTCCCAGAGTCTATTCATTTTCAAAATATCAATTAGAAGCAAGATACCGTATAGAGCCGAGAGTGGTTTTTTCAGGTCATCACAGGACAGTAGGTCCTCCACGGGGTCTAATTGCAGAACCGGAGGAGTAGGGAATTGTGCCCTGGCCGCATGTCTCAACTGGGCATAACGAAAGAACATCCACCCAGGTAGATCGTACTTCCTAGTTAACTGTGAGAATGACAGCAAAGGTACCCAAAGGCATAATATCCCTCAGAGTCTTGATGCCAAATCTCGCCCATACCTGAGGATCTGGTATTGATCTAAAGTGGGGTAAGTTAGGGTTTCATAGAGGCTGGACCGGAGACCAGCGATCTACCAGGAAGAACCTGCGCTGAGCCGCAATCCATGTCTTGATCGTCGCCCTGGTCGGGGCAGGGATATCACTATATGCCCCCACTTCTCTATACACCAGGTTTTGCAATGCCTGTAGTGAACCCAGCCAGGCTGCCTCAACACAGACCGCAGCATTGGACCTCTTTGGTTCAAACCACCAGTATGTTGTAACCAGCATTGCTGCCCAATAATAAACCCGAAAGTCTGGGAGGGCCAAGCCCCCCTGGTGCGTCGGTGAACGTAGTGTAGATTTTGCCAGTCTTGGTACGGCTCCGTTCCATATAAAAGAGATGATGCATCTATCTATCTACTGAAAAAATGACATCGTTATCCAAATCGGACTGTTCCGGAAAATGTAATTAAACTTTGGTAGGATGATCATTTTTAGAATATTTATACGGCCCAGTAGATTCAGAGGGAGCCCGGACCAAGACTGGCATTTCTCCCGCAGGAGTCGAAGCAGGGGGAGCACATTCAAAGTATAGTATTTACTGACATCTCTAGACACCTTTATTCCAAGATATTTGAACTCCCCAACCCACTGCAATGGTGTAAAGCTGTGCGTGACCAGTGGCTGATTATCTAGAGGGAAGAGGACTGACTTGGTCCAATTGATACGAATGCCCGACAATATCCTAAACTTGTCGAATAGTAAAAGAGCAGCAGACAATGATGGGCCAGGATCATTCAAGTAAAGCAGGGCATCATCTGCGTAAAGGGAGATTTTCTCCTCCAAGCTACCAACCTGAATCCTCCTGAGACTCCCGAATCAAAATCGCCAAGGGCTCCAAAGCCAGGGCAAACAGAGCGGGAGACAAAGGGCAGCCCTGACGAGTACCCCTGTGTAAGGAGAAGGAGTCTGACAATCTGTCATTAGTACGAACAATAGCTCTCGGTGCGCTATACAGTAGTTGTATCCAGCGTATAAAATTAAGGCCAAACCCAAAGTGTTGCAGCACCCCCCAGAGATACGCCCACTCTACGGAGTCAAACGCCTTTTCGGCGTCAAGGTAGGCGATCACCTGAGAGCCAGCTGTGTTGTGAGAGATTGACAAATTTAAGAAAAGGCGTCTGATATTTATGTCGGTGCCCTTGCCTGGCATAAACCCAGTCTGGTCAACATGGATCAACGTAGAAATTACCGATGATAGACGGTTAGCTATTATCTTCGCCAAAATTTTTGCATCGACGTTAAGCAATGATATGGGTCTGAATGAGGCGCATTCCTGTGGGTCCTTACCAGGCTTGGGTATTAGGACTATTATGGCCTCCTCCATGGATTCTGGCAGAGCCCCCATCTCCGCCAGTCCAGAGAAGAGGGATCGTAATCTAGGGGCAAGAAAGTCAGCGTGTTGTGAGTAGAACTCTGTAGGCAGTCCGTCTGCACCCGGGGTCTTACCACCCTGTAGATTTCTGTGTTCCTCCGATAGGGAAGGGAAGGGGATTGCATCTAGGTAATCCTGCAGTTCTGTTGGAGAGAAGTGGGCCCTAGAAGAATACACCTCCTTAAAAAATTCCAGGAACCCAGCATTAATGCCCTCCGGAGAGGACACCAACTGTCCATTGGCATTCCGGATACTAGCTATGTGAGTGGATGCCTGCTGATTCTTTGCCAACCACGCTAACAGTCGCCCATTCTTATTTCCATGTTCAAATATTCTTTGCTTGGTAAATAGCATAGATTTGTGGGTCTGCTCAATGTTGTGTAGAGAGAGAGATCGCGAAGGGTACTCTGCCATAAATTATAGTTGGTTTCATTAGGGGATTGAATATATTCTGTCTCACACCTAGAAGCCTTCCTCTCTAAAGTCTCCTGCACCCTGGAGTCCTCTTTCTGCAGAAAGGAAATGCGGGTGATATATTTCCCCCTTATCCAAGATTTAAAGGCATCCCACAAGGTAGTACCACTAACGGATTCCCTATTTTCGTTCCAAAAGTTACAAATACCTTCAATCATTGGCTCTTGGATTCTGTCATCCTTTGCCCAGAATTCGGACAGACGCCATAATTTCAAGCCAGGGGATTTAATCATGGAGATTGTAAGGCAAACAGGGGCATGATCCGATATCCTTCGGGGTAGATGTTCCACCGCCCTAACCCAACGCAAGGCCCCAGAGGATGCGTAGACTAGGTCTATACGGGAGAGGGCCCAATATGAGGTGGAGTGACACGTATACTCTCTCCCGCTCGGGTGAAAATGGCTCCATACGTCTGTAAGAATAAAAGTGTCCGCCCAACCCCCCCCAAAGCCGAGGAGGTGCGAGTTGTCGCATGCAGTCTATCCAGATCCTGTGATGGAACCGTATTGAAATCACCAAACACAAATACTTCTGGTACATTGAAACCCATCACCATCTGCATTATATCGTTCAATAATTGTACATCAGCAGGGGGAGGGAGGTAAAGGCCCACCAACACCAGCCCCCTATCATATAGTGAAGCATTTATAATAATAAATCTACCCCCGGATCTGTTCTGACTTCCAGAATCTGTATAGGAAGGGACCTACGGATCAGAATGCTTACCCCCCTAGCATAATTAGAATAAGTAGAGTGGTAGTGAAGTCCCACCCATGCCCTCCTGAGACCCAAGATGCGCATGCCCATCAAATGAGTCTCTTGGAGGACACAGATGTGGGGATTATATTTCTGCAGATATTTAAAAACCAATGACCTTTTTGTGGCTGAGTTCAGGCCCCGGACATTCCAGGATATGATAGACAGATCAGCCATTAATTAGTGGGTGCAAATAAATGAGCAGGATCCGCATGTCCCAACCTCCTCCCAGCCGGCCCCTCAAGGGTAAAGATTCAAACCATCTCGCAGTCCCCATTAGGACTAAAAAAAAAACATTATATAGTATATTAGTATGCATACAGTGTGTATGTGAATTTGTAACACTCCAAATACAAGTGAGCAGCTCCAGTGTGAAACATAGATGAATAACTTCTCTAGGTTTCTGCAACAGCAGAACCCCCCCCCACATCGCCAACACAACCTGATGATGTATCATACCCCCGAACCCCCAACAACAGTAACTTAAAGAGGGCGAGCACTTATAACGTGAGTTGTTACCTAACAGGGCAACAGAGATGCTGGTTAAAGTTGCGTACTTTCTCTCCTGGGTGACCCCAGGGGCACATAACTTGGTTACTAAACAACCTTTCAAATATAACAGGTACTTATGGGTTAATTAAAGTTCTACTTGCTGAGAAGATAGCCCACATGTTCATCTATAGTATAGGACATGAGTGCCCTAACGTGCATTGCACATCAAAAACCAGCCGTCCAAAGAATTCAGAGTGTGGGATACCACCGAGAAATGAGATACAGTTTCATGATGGTTGCTACAGGGTCTGGAGGACCTAAGCCCAAATATTTCAAATCTTTCACATAGGTTGGAATAAACGGGAGATGTGAAGACCCCATTTGCAGCCTAAGTCACCGATCAAAGGGCTGTATACCCTATTCTGACCCCCAAAGAGGTATGCTAGAAAACAGAGCCTTCGTGTCCTGTGTTATGGCAGGAACTACTACTGCTATACTGGCAGGATCCATACTGCACCAACACCGGTCCCGGTGCAGCACTCAAGTCTGTTATAATCCACCTAGCAGATCGCCCATATACATGACACGTGGCTGGGACATGTGGTCGCAGTAGACACCACTACTCCAGTGCTCGAATCCAGGATATCGTTCGGAGAAGGGAAAAACCTACTTCCACTGTATGAACGTATGGAAATGGTTGAAAAAATAGTGTCCCCATTACCTCTCCAGGTCCAGCGTGGTGTAGAGATTTCTCTGCGGCTGAGACGTGCACTTCTATGGCGTACCAATCACAGTTTCTCAGCAAATTTAAAGATAAAACTGCTTCCCAAAAGCAAAAAACATTGTAACTCCGTCAAAGAGCTATTTGAATAAAGGCTGAGTGCTCTCATTACCTATGCTTGACGGTGTGGTGGCAGTGATTCCAGCCAGGCAGCAGCATCACGGGGCACGGTAAAGAACTTGACTGTTTCTCCATCTTGGACCCTCAGTTTGGCAGGGAAAAGAATACTGTATTTAATGTTCCGAGCCCACAGCCCCACTTTGATCTGGTCAAAGGATCTTCACAATTTTTGCATCTCGAGGGAAAAGTCAGGAAAGAGCATCAGGTTGGCATTGTGATATTTCAACTCACCCGCCCTGCGAGCTACTTGGAGGATCTCGTCCCGATCCCGAAAGTTAAGCAACTTGAAAATCAGGGTGCGAGGGTTGGATCCAGGCGGTCCCAGGACAGGGGGAACCCTGTGTGCCCTTTCCACCGTGAACTACGGCGAGAACTGCGCTGTCGGCAACAATCCCCTTAGTAGTTCCTCTACAAACACCATGGGATTTTTTCCTTCCGTGCCTTCTGGCAGGCCAACGATCCGGAGGTTTCTATTTTCCGCGTCATCGACTTTATATTCCAACACTCGGACCTTCGTTTGTAGGGTGCGGATCGATGCTGTATGTTCCGTAACAGTGTCTTCTGTTAGCCCCACACGCTGCTCCGCTTCCGATACCCGTGCACGGAGTTTGTCAAAGTCCTGTCTGATGAGGCTAACATCCACTTGTACAGCCTATATTTTATTAGTCAGAGCAGTTTGGCATGTGGCTATCGCAGCCATTACTTCTTGAAAGCCAAGCCGCTGCTCGGCCGTCTGCTCCTCCATCTCTGTCTGAGACGCCATATTTCTTGCGTGCCTAGGGGAGACTTCCACGTGGGGAGCCGCTTTTGGGGCTGTATCCTCATCTCTGGCGGAAAACGAAGCTTCTTCCCCCTGTACCTTGTTCTGTATGGCATCCAGATCAGTTCTAGACAATTTATGACAAGAAAGTCAAGCAGGAGTAAGGATAGATAGACGGATCTCCAGCAGAGCTCTAGGATCTGTGTCCTCTCAGAAGGCCATCTTGGCCACGCCCCCCCCTGCTAATCCTAGTTGGGGATTGGTCAGTTCTCCCAAATACACCCTGTGTTACTCCAGTGCTCTGCCCTGCCTCTTTTCCAGAACCTTCTCACTGGAAACAAAGGAGAGAGAGAGCTGAAACACATGTCAGTCACCTGCTGCTACACTAAAACCACTCCCCTGCCCCCAGATCAAAAACAAACAGGCCTAGCTGTAGGCCTGCCTAAATTTACCTGCACTGGTAGTACTAACAAAAACACTACTCTAGCACCTACCTTCCTAAGGTAGAGGGTGCTACATACTTATCTGAGGTCCCTCTCTGTCCAGCGATGTCCACGAGTATCTCAGCTGTCCGAGATCCTCATTCCTGATTGGCTGAGACACAGCAGCGGCGCCATTGGTTTCCGCTCCCGGAAGGGGCCAGGATCCCCTCCCAAACGTCTCATCCACAGAGAGAATAAATTCAATGCTGGCAGTCTTTCCCCATAGCTGAGATCCTCCAGTCCCTTAATTAGCTTTGTTGCCCTTCTCTGGACTCTATCCAGTTCCAGCACATCCTTCCTGAAGACTGCTGCCTAGAACTAGACGGCATACTCTAGGTGCGGCCGGACCAGAGTCTTGTAGAGCGGGAAAATTATCATTTTATCTCTGGAGTTAATCCCCTTTTTAATGCATGCCAATATTCTATTGGCTTTGCTTGCAGCAGCTTGGCATTGCATACCATTGCTGAGCCTATCATCTACTAGGATCCCCAGGTCCTTTTCCATCCTAGATTCCCCCAGAGGTTCTCCCCCCAGTGAGTAGATTGCATTCATATTTTTGCCACCCATATGCATTATTTTACATTTTTCTACATTGAACCTCATTTTCCATGTTGTTGCCCACCCCATTAATTTGTTCAGATCTTCTTGCAAGGTTTCCACATCCTGCGGAGAAGTTATTTCCCTGCTTAGCTTAAAATCGTCCGCAAATACTGAGATTGAGCTGCTTATCCCATCCTCCAGATCGTTTATGATCAAATTAAATTCAGGAAGTAAGAGAAATCTTAAACGGTTGCAAACTGAGGATGTTCAAAAGAAAAAAAAAACCTGCAAGTCAATGGCATAATGTGCTAGTATGCATTGCATACTAGCACATTATAAAATACTCACCTTGGAACAAAGCCCTCCAGAGCTGTACTGTCACCACTGTGAGGGCTGACATGTTTCCCCTGTCTTTCTTCTGGATTTGTGAGCTCCGGTGCTGTGATTGGGCAGAGGCACGATAACGTCACTGCCGCGCATGGGTACTGGAGCCCTCAGTTCTGGCACGAAACTCTGAAGTTCCAGCAAGGTATGCCGGACCTTCAGAGCGCATGCGCCAGTGAGGTTACTGACCGCATGCAGGGTGAATATCTCCTAATCGGTACATGTTTAGGAGATATTCATTTTATCCACAGGTAAGCCTTATTATAGACTTACCTGTAGGTAAAAATTATCAAGCAGGGTTTACAACTTCTTTAAGCTGGCCACACACTGTCCATTCAACCTGCAGGTGGAATGAAAAAAATTAAATCAGGCCATACATGGATTGAAATTCAACCAGTTTAGCAGGGACTGGCCATATTTCGAACCATTCATGAGATCTTTGGTTGTACAAAAGTTGATCTACCAATCGACTTCTGTACAACCACCCTACTCAATCAGCACAGCAGCCATAGCTGGCAGCTAGGAATTGCTCAGGTGGGTGCCCACAGTAGGATATGAACATGCATGAGCTTAACACTTGTTGTCTCCCGTAGGCTCTGGAGTACAACTTTGGTGCAACTTTGGATGGGTGCGACTTGTGTGTGACTTATCCCACTGAAAACGTCAGACCCACTGTTGCATGTAAAACATTCAGGTACGACTTTCATGCAACTTTTGAGGGTTACATTGAAGTCTATGGCCATCAAGTTGCATGAAAGTTGGACAAAAGTAGTGCATAAAATACTTTGAAGTTGCTGCAACTCGTCGTATATATATTATTATTATTATACAGGATTTAAATAGCGCCAACTGTTTGCGCAGCACTTTACAACATGAGGGCAGACAGTACAATTACAATACAATTCGACACAGGAGGAATCCGAGGGCCTTGCTCGTTAGCGCTTACAATCTAAGAGGGAGGAGCAAATGATACAAGAGGTATTAACTGTGGGGGATGGGCTGATGGAGAAAATAAATGTACAGTTGTTAGGTGGAAGTGGGATACCCAAGAAAAACAAAATACTGAATATTTGAACTGAATTCAACATTTTCCATCCCATAATGGCCCTTCCAGAAATCTTTGCGAGTTCAGACAATTACAGGCCGGTGTTTCTGAAAGAGAAAAATTAAGTGAAGCATTTAAAGCACTATTAAATCCAAAGACAAAAATGTAACATATTGCAGCCTACCGATCACAAGATGAATGGTTATCACTGGAAAACATGGGGAAAACTTGTCATGCGACTTTGATCCAAAGTCGCATGACAAGTTGCAAAAGTGTGAATGGGGTGTAAAGCTGGAAGTGTGTGACTTGCAGGATCAGCGGGTGAAGATAAAGGAAAAATGCCTAAAAAAGAAAACGAATGTACCCACCACATCTATGGTGCTGCTATATATTACATTTTAGTTCTGGGGTTTAGATATGTTTTAATAATGGATTCCAATGGGTTAAATACACAAGAGTGTTTTGGCCTTTGATGGAGGTATTGTACTCCAGCAAAGTCTGTTAGGACAACCTTGTCCTTGTTTTTATTATACTACTTTTATGTTATCTGCTTAAACAAACACCATAAAAGCAGCAGTCAAAACATTGATTTAATATTTAATTGCGTTTACATGGTCAGTCATGTCAGTAATGGACTGGAGTTGAATTCCAAGAAAACATACACTCGGAAATTTTAAGGACGTTTCAACCACTTTTGTGCTACTGGGCGTTGCATATGTGGTGGCAGATAATCGCCAGAAACTGGGCAATCTACAACTGAATATGATTGGCCACCACAATTTTTAAGTTGAAGCTGGGCAATGATTAGACAGATTCAATACTGTTTATTGAAAGATTTTTCTGCCATGTTTGATCAGAAAACTATCAGTATCTCCTTATGTTTGTTCAGAATTGCTATTTTATGTCTTCGATTACTTTGCGATTTAAGAAAAAAAATGGACTCAATCGTTTGAGGCTTGGTTCACATATCTCCAGCTGCGGTTCTCAGCATGGGGTCCGGTGCATCCCTGTTCACTGGTTCAGGTGCGATTCAGGATCAAATTGTTGCCTGAAATCGCACCTGAACTGGACCCAAAGACGCACAGGACCCTTCTAAAAATCCAGACTGTGGCCTCCCTGGACCTGTGTGAACCGGCTTCATTGAGAGCCAATCACACTCACCTGTCATGTGATTTGAATGCGGAGAAAGCCGCATCCAATTTGCTTATATGTGAACGCAGTCTAAATGCTCCGTTGATTTGCCATGTGTATGGCCATCATTATGTCTTGCTCACACTGTAATATTGCACATTGCAGTAACATGCGCTGCTGCCTGTTTTGATATGTTTTTTAGGATCTTATTTGATAGGCTTGAATGCAGGAATTTTACTAACATGCTGCAGTGCAGCCAGATAGCGGGTACTAGGTCTATGAAAAAGGAGTGCCCAAAGGGCCCATGTGTGCATGTGTGTGAACAGTAGACCGTTAACAGGCACTGTCTTACTGAAGACGCTCAGCCGCTGCACCTGTCTGGGTGGCAGGTGCAGTAGCTGGGCAGGCAGCTCAGCAATGCTATACCTGTGATTATGTCAGGCTCAGCATCACTGAGCTGCAGTGAGGACATGGTGTGGAGTCAGGTGATCGGTGTTCTATGCCACCTGGACGGCTGTCTGAGTGGACGTGTGTCGTATTGCCCCGGCTGTTAGGCTGTCTGAGGGCCTATCCAGAAGCAAGAGAGCAGCATAGGGATAGGATTGCGGCTTGCAGTCCAACCAGAAAGGACGGTTCTGCCAGCCGGAGAACCTGTTGTGGTCGGAGGTAGAGGGGAAGCTGTCGCCACTAAGGGACCAACTACCTTATTACCAGGTACCACAGTGAGTAGCTGAAGCAAGTACCGGAGCAGTATTCTCACCCACTGGGGACAGTGAAGAATTGGGAAACTTCAGCAGCTGTCAAGCCAGGGACCCAGCCAGTGGAGGTGACGCTTGCAGAGAGCCTTGTGTGTGTCAAGCCAGGGACCAAACAGGCCAGTGGGGTGAAGCTTGAGAAGTATCTAGAGTGCCAAGCTAGGGACCCAGTAGAGAGGCGGGGGTGACGCTTGAGGAAGATACTACAGTGAAGATCCAAACAGCTCAAGGGATTCGGTGGCAGTAAATCAGCAAGTCTTGTGAGAAAGACTGGGAGCTCAGTGGGTTGAGAATCTACAAGAAGTGACTGTAGAGGAAGTAAAGGAGTTTGTTACAACTTGTGTTAAGAACTGTCCTAAGACTGTTGCCATAGGAGAAAGCATTCCTACACATGAAGATGGGTGTCTTGCTGGATGCCTTTCCCTGCATGGCTGTCTACCTATAGAAGTACCTCAGAGTCTGCCAATTAACATTTCAACTACCTTAAGGGTGTCCTGGCACTAAAATCTCTTCCAAAGTTCTGTTCAAGAGAAATAAAATCTCTTTGCATTCAAGAAGTGTCTGGCGCACATGAATATACCTTACACTACACCCACTATGCCTTACAACCTACTCTATATGGAAGCATGTCAGCTCTTGGCTCTGGAGGTTCTCATTAGACTAAAGGAGGCCTGGGACCTTGCTACATCTCTAAAGAAGAACATTTTTTTTCCACAGTATTCAAGTTCTGATCATTTATTTATTTATTACAAGTATAACTAGAAAAGGTACAATTTCTGGGGAAATTGTGAAAGTGTTCTTGCCTCTACAACTGGAGTGGGCGGAGTAACTGGGTGCAGTGGGCGGAGTAACTGTGAAAAGTGTTAAAAAGCTTAGTATTTTAAAAAGTATAAATAGTAGTAAAACAGTTGAAGTCCCATCATTAGCTGAAAGAGCTGAACATTTTTTTCAAAAATGATTTTTTTTTTCAAAAATTATTTTTTTTTTAATGATTTTTTTTTTTTCAAAAATAATTTTATTTTCAAAAATGAATTTTTTTGGTTCAAAATTTTTTTTTTCTTTAAAATAAATTTTTTTTTTCAAAAATATTTTTTTTTTTTTTCAAAAATATTTTTTTTTTCTCAATAATATATTTTTTTTTTCAAAAATGAATTTTTTTTTTTTCAAAAATATTTTTTTTTTTACATGGGGTGGTCATAATGTTTTGGCTGATCATGGGGTGGTCATAATGTTTTGGCTAATCAGGGGGTTGTCAGCTTTTGTCACCTCCCACTCTAGTTTTGAACATTTCGCCATTCATTCCTATGGGAAAAATTTCGTTGCAAAAACGTCATTTCCTGGACCATTCGGCGAAAAAAGTTCCACAAAGTAATAACACACCAATCGGGAACAATCCGCTCGTTTCGGTATATTACTTGTCTCTGTAGTGTAAAAACTGTGGGAGGAGTCTACAAGCATTATCAAGTCTAGCAGATGAAGTCACATGCATTTGGGGTGTCTCAGCATCTTGTGTTTACAACCACTGTTTCCTAGCAACGCTCATGCCCTGTTTATGCTTCCCAAATACTGCTTCATCAAATCTGCCCCATCAGAATTACCCCATCAAAACTGCCCCATCATATTCCTCTATTATAAATCAGTACATGGTGTGTCTGTCCCCTCCCCCGGGCTCTGTAATCAGAGCTGAGATGCTCCAGCCACCTCCCCCCCTGTGTATAACAGAAGCTTTGGTAACCATGGCAACAAAAACAAACACTAACAGTACACTCTGATTAATGGCTAAAATTTCCTGAAATGACCTCTAAACAAATGGCCGTATTTTAAAAACTATACATCCTACAGCGAAGATCTTTATATTGTGAGAATCACAAGACCCAGACCTAGATTTTGATGTATAGTATGTCTGTAAAAAATTAAAAATGAAGGCACAGTCGCAGTTTAGAAATTGCCCTTCAAATTTGGAGGGGGCTAGAGTGTAGTTTCAATGAATGTCAATGGACGGCGTGAGTTACAAACAAATGGTCATATTGTGAAAACTATCAGGACTATGGCTTAGCCGTGGACATGTTTAGTGGCAGCAGGGATAGCTGAACGTTTTGATATAAGATTTGTGTAGGTGGGCTTGAAAATGAGGGAGTGGCGGCAGTTTAGAAATCATGTTCTGATTTTCCAGCTTTTGTCATCTCCCACTCTAGTTTCCCCATTCATTCCTATGGGACCAATTTCGCCGCAAAAATGACGATATTTCGTGAACCATTTGGCGAAACGTTCCACAAAGTAATAGCACACCATTCGGGAACAATCCGCACGTTTCGGTATATTACTTGTCTATGTAGTGTAAAAACTGTGGGAGGAGTTAGGGTGGTAAATTTGGCTATAATAATAAGAATAATATATATGTGAGATAACAGTAAGTGGTCTTGCTATGCAAGAACACTTAACAATGTATGCAGCACTTTACATATAGAACACAACCAAACCACTGCGAGGCACTCATGCTATAATGCACCAGAATGTAAACTGTCCATGGACCATTTGTGTGGGGCTAATGATAGTGATGATTGGAACTCCAGAGCCCAGTAACATAAGTAGCCAGAAGTCAAATAAAACACAGTTTATTCCAAAAACGAAGCAGTAACAAAAACAGCAAGAAGCCTGAGCTGAATGTGGAACAGCATTACCAGAGGTGGATCCGATCCCATCATGCAGCAGGGGAAGCATAGGTCACCTGAAACAGCGTGGCTGGAACACAGGGATCAACTTTTCCACCAACAGGAAGCTGAACAAACAGGAAGTGAAGTCGGTTGCCTAAACTACATGTTGTTTCGAGACACATCCCTTTGTCAAATCCTGGCTTGGCAAGCAACAGAGGCATTAAATAGGCATGTTAATAAAGGCTTGTTAAAAAAGGGATTTGACAAAGGGGTTTGTCCCAAAACATGTAGTATAAGCAACTTCACTTCCTGTTTGTTCAGCTTCCTGTTGGTGGAACAGCTGATCCCAGTGTTCCAGCCACGCTGTTTCGGGTGACGCTGTATGGTCTTTGTCACCATGCTGCAGCTCAGTTTCAGGGTCTTGGCAATCTTCTTATAGCCTAGGCCATTTTTATGTAGAGCAACAATTCTTTTTTTTCAGATCCTCAGAGTTTTTTGCCATGAGGTGCCATGTTGAACTTTCAGCGACCAGTATCAGAGAGTGAGAGCAATAACACCAAATTTAACACACCTGCTCCCCATTCACACCTGAGACCTTGTAACACTAACGAGTCACATGACACCGGTGAGGGAAAATGGCTAATTGGGCCGAATTTGGACATTTTCACTTAGGGGTGTACTCACTTTCGTTGCCAGCGGTTTAGACATTAATGGCTCTCTGTTGAGTTATTTTGAGGGGACAGCAAATTTACACTGTTATACAAGCTGTACATTCACTACTTTACATTGTAGCAAAGTGTCATTTCTTCAGTGTTGTCACATGAAAAAATATAATAAAATATTTACAAACATGGAAGGGGTGTACTCACTTTAGTCAGATACTGTATATTTATATTAATTCACATCAGTCCCTGCCCTCAAGGCTCCTACAATCTAAGGTCCCTAACCCACATTAATACACACACAATAGGGACAATTTAGTCAGGATCCAATTAACCTGCAAGCATGTCTTTGGAGTGCGGGAGGAAAGTGGAGTAACCGGAAGAAACCCACACAGGTACAGGGAGAACATGCAAACTCTAAGCAGGTAGTGCAGTTTAGGCAGGTGCTAATTAACCCAAAGGGACAAAGTACATGTAGTACTTTTTTCCATCTTCCTAAGTGCCGTGTAACATAAGGTGTGATGCCAGAGAGGGTGCCCACCTCCCCTGTGGTGCACAACCCGCCGACACGGCAACTAGCGAGGAGACTTTGGTGCTTTGGTAGCGAGTACCTGTTTCCGACTCCGACTCCCAGCACTTGCCTGAGGCAAGCACCTGCAAGAGGAATGCAGTAGAAGGTGAAGCATAGCCAAGGGGGGGCACCTTCTCCGACATCACAGCTAGGGTTACAGGGCACCTAGGAAGAAGTAATAAAGTATTTGTTAATCAGGAACTGAATAATGTAAAAAATACATATTAATAAAGTTGAAACTGAATTAAACAATTAACCCCCCTGCCAACTAGACTTAATCTTTTTGCCTTTATGGTAACGGGCATCTTCCATTGCCTTTATAATCTGCCTATCAAAGGACAACTTAAATTGAATCTGTCTCAAAGCAAAATACTAGTCTGAGAAGCTTGAGCTGGAAGCTGACATGTCACTTTGTGGCAGAATCCCCTTAAGAGAAAGACCAGAATTCACAGAATGAATCAGTGTCTTTTGGCCTTGCCTACATAGCGCCAATTTACATTCCTGAAGCATACTCGGTGTTCTCTGGCACTGTTGGGTTATCACCTGGTCAGTATTGTACCGGTTTCACCAGTAAAAACAAAAGGTGAAAACAGGGGCTAGTATTACATAATTTTTAAGCCATATAATAGGCATTAATCTGCTTATTGCTGGTGACACAGTAGAATGAAATGACCACAGTCCATTGTAGTAAAATAATCTTCAATTTGAATGCGAAGCGCCCAAGTAAGCTTGTTCACCTGTGTTCATCATCCCTCCTCACCGGAAGAAGTTAGGCCCCACTTATAGGAAAATATTTAACCATTGGCAGGGAGAAATGCTTGCCTGTCTGATCACTATAATCAATGTTTGAAATCAGGAGAATTGCCTGTTATTAACAAGTCATGGGACTTAAAGTGGTTGTAAACTAGGGTGACCAGACATCCCCGATTTCCGGGGACAGTCCCCGTACCATGTCTGTCCCCGTTTTTGTCCCCGGATTCATGTATTCAGCAGTGTGACCATCCATCCCGCACAGCCAGAGATTGGTGGGCAAGCCGGGGATGTACAGTATCCTGTCAAATACTGCCCCCCCCCCCCAGAAAAATGCCTCCGATGGCTCTGTGCGCGCAATGACAGTGAGTGGAGCTGTCAAATTGCAGCTCTGATGTTGGGAATGGGCGGAGCCGATGTGCGGAGCCCTGCCCCCTTTGTCACACTGCTCTCTCCTCCTGTATGCGTGTACTGTGTATTGAAGACCCGGCAGGGGCGCAGCGCCGCCCCACTCTAGTGGAGTACTGCTGTGTGATCTCTTCTCTGTCTGTGCAACAGCCGCTCACCACAGTCCAGGCAGGCAGTGCGCGTGGGTCGCAGCGGGAGAAGCAGTGAACAACAGGACAGGAGGAAGGCAGCCTAGGGAGCCGCCGAGTGACTGACTGAGTCTAACAGTCTAATGTGTTGTTCTGAGTTCTTATGAGGGAGGAGGGACTGGCCTGGGAGTCAGTGTAGCGGCCACCCAAGCAAGGGAGAAAAAGCAGAACAGAGCCGAGGAGGAGGAAGGAAGGAAGGTGCTGCTTCATCTTCATGGCTGGAGCCTGGAACTATATACCTTATTAAAATAGTAAAACCTGCTTCACAGAGCTGAATGCATGAAACAATGTTTGTTGTTTGATGTAAATCCAGAGTTTCAAACACTAGAGAATTCACTAAAGTATGGTTCATAAAGAATCAGTTCTTCCCCAAGGCGATCACATTTAAGCATGATGTGTGCAAGTTCTGGAGTTGCAAAGCACAAAGTTGAGTCACAAAAATTTCACACGCCTAAATAATTCATTTTAGTGTACTTTCCATAAGATTAGGCGTCCAAATGCAGCACACCTGATTGGCGGAGAGGCGGTTCAGTGTTGAATGTTCATTCGCTGTTCTAACACAGCTGGATGGACTCCAAGCGCAATGCTTTGCGCTCCAAGTTCACCTTTTTTTAAGCCTATTAGAGCCTATGGCTCTAATCAGGTGCTTCAAAAACACCCCTGCCACTGGAATTCTGGCGTCATAGAGAGGGGGAGAGAGGGGGCGGCATCTGTGCGCCTTTAATGGACGCACCGCCACTGATACAGAGAGAGAGGGGGAGATGCAGTATACAGAGAGGGGGAGAGACAGTATATAGAGATATACAATGAAAAGTTTTTTCTCTATCTTCTTAACATTTGGTAGTCAGATCCCAAAAAATTCTAAGAAGTAAAAACTAAAATAGATTTGCCAATAAAAAAAATATATGTCCCCAGATTTCATTTTAAAAATCTGGTCACCTTATTGTAAACCATTTGGAATCTGAGCAAAGCACATACATCTGTAGTGTTACTTATCTCTCTCCAAAGCTCTAAGTGTCATTTTTCTCTGGTGCATCTTCCTCTGTTATCAGCATGAGTTACTTCTGAGAAGTTTTCCCATCACATGAGATAAATTTGTGTAGGAAAGAAGAGGTGGGGGGGGGGGAGGAGAGGTAGAGCTCAGTACACTGCTTGTCTATTCACGACACAGTTCTTCTGCTGTGTGGAGGGGGGGTGTGTTCCTTTCCTCCAATCAGCTCTCACACACTGTAACTGCCCGCTTCTCTCTGACAGATGGAGAACATTTTTTTATCACAATCTGCCCTTTTGAGGAGGTGTAGGGAAGAGAAGACTGCAGATAAACAAGTAAAACTTATGTAGGAGGATTTGTTTCATCTCTGTGTATCATCTGAGGCTGTACACTTCACTGGGTATATGCAGTGCTGGGACAAGGTGATCTAGAGCCCAGGGCAAACATGTCAAACTGCACCATCCCTTCCCCCCCCAAGATGTATAAGCATTATGTGTCAGCAAAAATCCCCCCACAAAAAAAACTGAGCACTAATCCGCATGCTTACCCCTTAAAATTAAACCCCCCCTTACAAATCCACTCCCCTGTTGAAGTCTTCCCTGCCAGCACAAATTTTTGCCCCCCCCACCCCCCGAATCCCCCAGCTCAAATGCCCCCTCCAACACAACTGCTCGTAGCACAAATTCTCTTCTACCCCTAACATTTCCCCTTCTAGTAAATATTTTCTCCCCTCCCCACTCCAAATCCCCCCCCCCAGCAAAAAAATACCCCCCCACCCAACACAAATCCCCCAAAGCAACACTCTTGGCACCCCCCCGAAAATTTCCCCTCCTAGAAAAATACCCTCTGCAGTCCCCCAAATTCACCCTTCCAACACAAATCCCCTCCCTCCAATCTCCTTGCGGTGCTCTCCCACCCCACATGATACCACAGTGCCATGGGCAGCCACCCTTTCTGCCCATCCCTTTTCCCAGCCCTGGGTACAGTATATGTGTGGGTTTACAACCACCTTAAGGGCTTTTAAGGGAAAGGCTAAACATCTCTGTTATCTTAGTTTGTTATGATGCTCAGCCACTAAACTCTAAGAAAATATCATTTTTTTATATTTTCAGGAATTATGGTAATCCCGTGGTAACCTGGTGTTGCCCTTTAAGGGGTGGTCCCTCCCGGTTTTCATCTAGGGGTGCTGCTGTCATTCAACATTCTTGGATTGAGCATAAACAGTACAAGGAAAGGTGGAAGCAGCTTGGTTGGTGGCACAGTGGATGAGCAGTTGGAGGAGGAATTCTTCTTGGGGCATGAAAGAACATGACCAAACTGTATATTTCTGGGAAATAAGTCTCCTTTTTGGAGGAGTGGGGCTGCCCCAATAGAGAAAAGAGGCAGTGTAATGGACTAGATATTTTGTGTATGTAGTGATAGACTATGTGGTCTTCTGATGAAGCACTGTGACACCTTGCAGTTTGGATGTAAATCCATATTGTTTTGGAAACTTTCTACTTAGTAAAGATTTTCTACTAATGTAATAGTAGCCAGGTGTGACTCCTTCTTGCTAAAGGCAGAATCTGAAATTGAGTTATGAGATTTAATCTTGTTCTTCCTATTTGTGGTAAGCTGTATGGAGAAGTACGGGTTGGACTGAGATCTGAGAGGTTGACCTCTGGTATCCCCAATTGTAAATTGTAAACCAGGGAGAATAGAACACTTATGCCCTGTACACACGGTCGGACATTGATCGGACATTCCGACAACAGAATCCATGGATTTTTTCCGACGGATGTTGGCTCAAACTTGTCTTGCATACACACGGTCACACAAAGTTGTCGGAAAATCTGATTGTTCTGGACGTAAAACAAGTACGTCGGGACTATAAACAGGGCAGTAGCCAATAGCTTTCGTTTCTTAATTTATTCTGAGCATGCGTGGCACTTTGTGCGTCGGATTTGTGTACACACGATCGGAATTTCCGATAACGGATTTTATAGCAAGCTCTCAAACTTTGTGTGTTGGAAATTCCTATGAAAAATGTGTGATGGAGCCCACACACGGTCGGAATTTCCGACAACAAGGTCCCATCACACATTTTCCATCGGAAAATCCGACCGTGTGTACAGGGCATAAGAGTGTCTCTGGAAGCTGGGGCTTAAGGCTCCCAAAGTCAGAAGCTGGCTGCTGGGCAGGGTATATGGTATGTTTCTGACCTCATGGTACTGGAAGACATGGCAACACTTGGACAGTTGATTTGTAACATGGTAATATAAGTACCACTTCCAGAGGAGCAGGAAGCCCATCCCCCTTCACCCTTATTACATTTTTGTATACCAGTAACGCTAATGTCAAACCATATCTCTATTTCTACTGCATGGTGCAGAGAACCTTGGATCATTCATATCAGAAAGTGCCTCGTAACAACCCTACAGTCTCATCTACAGCTATACATATGTGGTGTGATATTTGAATGGTTCGTGACCCATGGGCATTGGTCTTTATGTGGAGTGGATGTTTGGAAGACCAATTGTTCTGATGACATCTTATCCCAGTTGAAGAACCGTGGGGAAGTAATATCCTCTTGAAGTGTTATGCCCCGTACACACGGTCGGACTTTGTTCGGACATTCCGACAACAAAATCCTAGGATTTGTTCCGACGGATGTTGGCTCAAACTTGTCTTGCATACACACGGTCACACAAAGTTGTCGGAAAATCCGATCGTTCTAAACGCGGTGACGTAAAACACGTACGTCGGGACTATGAACGGGGCAGTGGCCAATAGCTTTCATCTCTTTATTTATTCTGAGCATGTGTGGCACTTTGTCTATCGGATTTGTGTACACACGATCGGAATTTCCGACAACGGATTTTGTTGTCGGAAAATTTTTTATCCTGCTCTCAAAGTTTGTGTGTCGGAAAATCCGATGGAAAATGTGTGATGGAGCCTACACACGGTCAGAATTTCCGACAACAAGGTCCTATCACACATTTTCCATCAGAAAATCCGACCGTGTGTACGGGGCATTAAACGCGTTTTTGACCATTCTGCTCTAGTGGTCATATAGTTCTGGTAAGCCCCCAATCTGTCTTCACTGGGGTGGTGTGAGGTGCCTGCTATCTGGGATCTGGAGGATTTCTATCTCCCACTCTGTCTGGACCTCAAAGGAATCTTCCCTTTTTTTGGGTTTACATCTCTTTGGCTTTTCTTATCTTTAAGGTCTTATTGTACACATAAGAATTTATTTATCTACTGCAGTTTTGTATTATAATTTTCTTTGAGCTCTTTATTGTGTTTTTGCACTACATACCACGGGGTATGTTGCGTGAGTTTACTTGCCATTTGCACATGTTTAATATTTAATATTATTTTTGATATAGCGCTTTTCGGTAACACTAATGGCCTGTGTTGACGGGCTTTAGGGTTGTGCCAATGGCATCAGTTTAATATTAGTTTGAGGTGCTTTTGTTTCAGAATTTATTTACAGGTGAGTTTGACCTGAGTTGCCCTTCTTCTGACCTCCTTCAAACAGGCTTTGCAGCCCCATGGATTTGTGTAGGAATGCAAAACCTGGGTAACTTGAACAAAGGCCCATTGATACAGGTCCTGATAAATAGTCATAAACATATGGAGGAGTTAAAGAAATTATAATCTGTGTGTAGCCAATCCATCTCCCCAGCATGTTGTAGCAGGTCAATAGCCCAAAAATGAAAAAAATATACCAATAGGAGCATTACTTTCCATGCTTCAGGTGTCATTTAGCATAATGCATTTGGAAGAGTAGACACAGATGGTCCAAGTACTAAGATACCACACCAAAACCTGAATCCTTGTCAATGTTTCAGTGGAACGGTAGCGATATGGTGGCATTAATCTAAAAAAAAAATATTCTGTTCTCTTCTCTATAGAAAAATCACCTTTTATGATATTGCCCTCTAGGTGGGCCAAGCTTGTGGATGCACAGATAATTCTCACCAAGGGCAACAGGCGATGAGACATCTGGTAGACCTAAAAGAATATGAATACCAATAAGTCTTACTGCACCCCCCTCCCAATATAGTTGATGTATTTTTTTTTTTGTGTTGATGTGTCTGGGTGGGCTAATGTGATAGAAATGTTATATGTGCTCTTTTGTTGTATAATGTCAAAATTCAATAAAAATTATTTGTTTAAAAAAAAAAAATAGTTGATGTATGAATACAATTCATGCATGGCAAATTATCTGTTCCTTTCTCCATGGAGAAGAGAAGGCTTAGCTATACACTCACTGGCCACTTTATTAGGTACACCTGTTTAATTGCTTGGTAACCCAAATTTCCAATCACATGGCAGAAACTCAATTCATTTAGGCGTCTAGATGTGGTGAAGACGCCTTGCTAAAGTTCAAACTGAGCATCAGAATGGGGAAGAAGGTGGATTTAAGTGACTTTGAATGTGGCATGGTTGTAGGTGCCAGGCAGGCTGGTTTGAGTATTTCAAAAACTACTGATCTACTGGGATTTTCACGCACACCCATCTCTAGGATGTACAGAGAAGGGTCCAAAAAAGAGAAAATATCCAGTGAGCAGCAGTTGTGTGGGGGAAAATGCCATGTTAATGTCAGAGGAGAATGGGCAGATTAGTTTGAGATGATAGAAAGGCAACAGTAAGTCAAATATCCGTTTGTTACAACCAAGGTATGCAGAACACCATCTCTGAATGCACAACACATTGAACCTCGAAGCAGGTGGGCTACAGCAGCAGAAGACCACACTGGGTGCCACTCCTGTCAGCTAAGAACGGGAAACTGAGGCTACAAATTCACATAGGCTCACCAAAATTGGACAATAGAAGATTGGAAAAACTTTGCCTGGTCTGAGTCGCCATTTCAGCTGCAACATTCAGAATGTATGGTTAGAATTTGGCATAAACAACATAAAAGCATGGATCCATCCTGCCTTGTATCAACAGTTCAGACTGGTGGTGGTGGTGTAATGGTGTGTGGGATATTTTTTTGGCACACTTTGGGCCCCTCAGTACCAATTGAGCAACATTTAAATGTCAAGGCCTACCTGAGTATTGTTGCTGACCATGTCCATCCCTTTATGACTACAGTGTACACATCTTCTGATGGCTATATAATGTCACAAAGCTCAAATCATCTCACCCCTGCTTTCTTAATCATGACAATGAGATCATTGTACTCCAATGGCCTCCGCAATCACCAGATCTCAATCCAATGGGGCACCTTTGAGATGTGGTGGAATGGGAGATTCGCATCATGGATGTGTAGCCGACAAATCTGCAGCAACTGCGTAATGCTATCCTGTCAATATGGGATGACATCCTTGGGGGAAGATATACAGGCACATCAACAGGTGCTGGCCCTCAATTCATCAATGCAGTTGGAGCTGTGAAATAGATGATCTCCATGCAACTATAATGCTGTAAATTGGCTGTAATCATTGCCTGACGTGGATGTGACCATCTATATCAGTGCAGCAAGTATATGATTTATGTTTGATGACAAGTGTACCTTACCAGACGTCGTTTGCCCCTAGAGGCTGAATTATTGAGCTGTATATTTCAAGTTTGGACCCTGGTTTTGGTTATTCCGGTGCTGTGGCGCCCATCCAGGGAGAGTCCTGTGCAGGCAGTGACATATGTCCGAATCAGTGAGACCTGTTCCTATACTCCCCAATGTCCTGAAGAAGCGATCAAGCAAAACGCGCGTAGGTGTGCAGCCGACAAATCTGCAGCAACTGCATTATGCTATCATGTCAATATGGACCAAAATCTCCGAGAAATGTTTCCAACACCTTGTTGAATCTATGCCATGAAGAATTAAGGCAGTCTTGTAGACACTGAACAATATCCTTATTCTCCAAAAATAATCCACACACATCCACAATGTAATAGCCCTGCAATCTATTCTTCTTGAAATTGTTTCTTACTGTGTTTTTCTGTCTCATCCTCCGTGAGCTCCCAAACCTCTCCTTTTTCCCTCCTCACTTCCATTTGTTTGGAACTAGCGGTGCACGTTAGTGGCAGTCATGTGCCCTGCTCTATGCATGCTATAAATCCCATAGTTCCTTGTCTATCTCAGGAGCAAACAAGAGAAGATCGCTATGTCCTACATACAGAGGGACCACAGAGAATCAGCGTAGACACCCTCTATCAGGAAGTTTGATCACAGCAGCAACAGAAAAAGGAATTTGGAGATTCAAAGGGGGTGAAAACAATAGAAGGAACTTTTTGGAGATGAGAAAATTGAATAAAAAAAAAAAAAATTAAACCCAGAGTGTAGTGTCACTTTGAGGGAGATTTACTAAAACTGGAGCACTCAGAATCTGGTGCAGCTGTGCATGGTAGCCAATCAGCTTCTAACTTCAGCACAGAGCTGGTTTTGCACAGAGCAGCCCTAATCCTCCTCTTCTGGGGTCCCCCGATGGCGCTCCTGGCTCCTCCCCTTCGGGGAGGCGCTTCTAGATCCTCCCCTCTGGTGAGTGCCTCCATAGATAGCCAATTTCTATGGGGGCACTTGTGCAGGCTCACTCCTGAGCCACCTTGTCTGTATCTACTGACACAGACCAGGCAGCTCAGTCCCTTTTTTTTTTTTTTGGTCTCTCAACCTCCTTAAAATCTCCAAATTTTTCTTGTTTGCTGCTGTGATCCCTCTTCTTGCAGGGTGGCTATACTCATTCTCAATGGTCCCACTGTGTGTGGGAACATAGCTACTAGCGGAGGCCGCCCCCCTAATCTCTATGTGCTGGCCCCTAATCTCCATGCGGGGTGCTGGAAGCATAGACTTATTATTTTGAAGCACATGATTAGAGCCGGAGGCTCTAATTGCCTTTAAAAAGGTTGGGCACAGGGAGCAGAGCCACCCACCTGTGACACTAGCGAATGAACATTCAGTATTGTCTTCCTGCTTCTTCTCCCGGCCAATCAGGACAGGAAGCAGGTCCTAAGGCTTTATTGGTCGGGAGGAGAAGCAACCAGATTGGCCGGGAGGATAAGCCGCTGAAGCCGCCCGCGACCTGGATAGGGTAAGTGTGTGGCTGGCGAGCGGGGGCTGGCAAGCTGGCGAGCAGGCGGGGGGGGGGGGGGGTTGGTTTGTTTGCCGCCCCCCCTCCAAAAAAATAGAGCACGAGCCGCCACTGATAGCCACCCTCTCCTGCTTACTCCCAAGATGGACTAAGAACTATGGGATTTGTAGTATGAATAAAGCAGTGCACTGCCTGTTCCAAACAAATGTAATTGAGGGGGAAGAGATAGAAAAACACAGCAAGAAACTATTTCATGAAAAATAGTTTACAGGTGGTAGATGTATATGGGTCATATTTGGAAAATGAGGATATAAATAATATCAGGATGTCATTATTGTACACACAGGCAGAAATAAAAACAGACAGATGTTCCCTCACTACTCTATCCAAATCTAAAAATAAAGATTTGGCTCTAGATATACGGTAGTTTCTCATAACCATAGGTGACGGGACGGGGGGGGGGGGGGGAGTTTACACAAATGTTCAGGAAACATTTTGATGACATTTACACTGCATGTGTTCAGAAGGCACCCTGCTGGCAGCATCATGCAAGTCTTGATGGCAGAGCACAAACTGTTTTGAAAGTCTACCCCAAGCACATTCCCCTAATAAATCACCCGACGGAAAACCAAAATGAGCACTGGGGACAGTGTGCACTGAGGTCACAAAGTATCCATTGTTCCCATTTAGAATTTTTGCATGTTGCAAAATCCTCTGTATTGTATGAACTAAAAACTGGTACACAGACCCCCAGTGATAAGGAGCAGAGTGTGAGCATTTCCATTAGGCATAAGAATACTTTCGGACCGTTCACACAATATGAATAGGGCTGACTTTCCCAAAGCAGTCCCAATATATAGACAATTTCATGGTAATTTCCAGCCTCCTAGGTAAGGAACATACAGTACATATAACTATCTTGGTCCAGGCTGGACCAACGTAACTATGTGAAAATTGCCATACCTGGAATTCAGCTTTATTACAGTATTAAATCCAAAGGTAAACATTTATTATATTGCAGCTTACCAATTCTTATGTAGCGTACACACGGGAGGACTTTTCGACCGGACTGGTCCGACGGACTTTCCGACGGACTTTTGACGGACTTCGACGGACTTTTTAACGAACGGACTTGCCTACACACGATCACACCAAAGTCCGATGGATTCGTACGTGATGACGTACACCAGACTAAAATAAGGAAGTTGATAGCCAGTAGCCAATAGCTGCCCTAGTGTCGTTTTTTGTCCGTCGGACTAGCATACAGACGAGCGGATTTCTGGGTTCGGCAGAGTTACGACGTAAAGATTTGAAGCATGTTCCAAATCTAAAGTCCGTCAGATTTTCGACTGGAAAAGTCCGCTGAAGGTCCGATAAAGCCCACACACGATCGGATTGTCCGCCGGACTCGGTCCGTCGGACCAGTCCGGTCGAAAAGTCCGCCCGTGTGTACGCGACTTAAGATGTGATTGCAGCATTAGTTTTCTTTAGCCTTTTTTTCCTTTATTTTCACCTGGTGATCCTGCCAGTAAGTCTGTTATTTTTCAGCAGAACAAGCTGTCCAACAAATGTAGCAGTTACAAGGTTAAAACAAACCATTTACCACTGTCAGAGGTGCTTACAATGATCAGCTGTTATCCCCAAAGGTAAAAAAACTTGCTGTAACTGCTTAGTTCAGCTGGATTTGGAGTTTATTTATGTACAATATATATATATATATATATATATATATATATATATATATATATATATATTGTACATTCACATCAGTCCCTGCCCTCAAGGAGCTTACAATCTAAGGTCCCTAACTCACATTCATACATACGCAGGAGTTCAGCTTTTGTTAGCGTATCTAAAATTGTTAGTCCTCTCCTTTACCCCCAGATTAAAAATATTGCTGTCCCCCTGTGCTCCTCCATCCAGAGTGGGGGCACTGTAATAAAAGAAGTGTGTTATTGGCCAGATCAACAGAGAGGGAAAAAAGCCTAAAAAAAGAAAACTAACACAGCAGCCACATCTAAGCTGCAATATATTACATTTTTGGTTTTGGGGTTAATACCGCTTTAACCATTCCCTACTCTATTCAAAATGAAAAAAAAAAGTTGGCTTTCACAACTGCAATATGTATGAAGTGGTTTACAGGGGTTATGGCTAAAGCTATCAGCCATAACCCCCTTTTAGAATCCCCCTCCGGACACTCGCTGGTGTTTCTTGAGCTTACCGTTTTTACCGGCGAGCTCAGGAAGCCATCCAACAGTTTGCACAGCTGGCCGTAGAGGTGAATAGAGACCTCTGCCGGGTTAGCCCCCCCCATATCAAAATTTTTGAAAAAATCTTATGCAGTTTGTTAGATCTTTGTTAGATCAGGTTGGATCAACCGTTGTTTGCGTTAGATCTCACACAGAAGAAGCGATATTAACAGTTATTTGCTGGGGGGGGGCTAACCCGTCATCAGCACCCCCTTATCAAAAAATTGACCAAACAGTTAGCTATTTTGGAAGCAATTTGTTAAATCCGGTAAGATCAAGTGTTTTTAACGTTAGATCTCACATAATTAGAGACTTAATAAGTGATTAATGATCAAATTTTCGGGCCAAAAATCATTCAGGCTAATAGATATTCGTTAGATCCGGTAAGATCAAGTGTTTTTAACGTTAGCTCTCACATCATTTCAGAGATATTCCACATCAAAATAGAGATATTAGGTGGTACATATGGACGGGTTAGCCCCCCCTTATCAAATTTTCTGGCCAAAAATCATTCAGGCTAATAGATATTTGTTAGATCCGGTAAGATCAAGTGTTTTTAACGTTAGATCTCACATAATTAGAGACTTATTAAGTGATTAATGGGGGGGCTGGCCCCCCCTTATCAAATTTTCGGGCCAAAAATCATTCAGGCTAATAGATATTCGTTAGATCCGGTAAGATCAATTGTTTTTAACGTTAGATCTCACATCATTTCAGAGATATTCTACATCAAAATAGAGATATTAGGTGGTATATATGGACGGGCTGGCCCCCCTTATCAAATTTTCGGGCCAAAAATCATTCAGGCTAATAGATATTCGTTCGATCCGGTAAGTTCAAGTGGTTTTAACGTTAGATCTCACATCATTTCAGAGATATTCCACATCAAAATAGAGATATTAGGTGGTACATATGGACGGGCTGGCCCCCCCCCCCCCTTATCAAATTTTCTGGCCAAAAATCATTCAGGATAATAGATATTTGTTAGATCTGGTAAGATCAAGTGTTTTTAACGTTAGATCTCACATAATTAGAGACTTATTAAGTGATTAATGAGGGGGGCTGGCCCCCCCTTATCAAATTTTCCGGCCAAAAATCATTCAGGCCAATAGATATTCGTTAGATCCGGTAAGATCAAGTGTTTTTAACGTTAGATCTCACATAATTAGAGACTTATTAAGTGATTAATGAGGGGGGGCTGGCCCCCCTTATGAAATTTTTGGGCCAAAAATCATTCAGGCTAATAGATATTCTTTAGATCCGGTAAGATCAAGTGGTTTTAACGTTAGATCTCACATCATTTCAGAGATATTCCACATCAAAATAGAGATATTAGGTGGTACATATGGACGGACTGGCCCCCCTTATCAAATTTTCTGGTCAAAAATCATTCAGGCTAATAGATATTCGTTAGATCCGGTAAGATCAAGTGGTTTTAACGTTAGATCTCACATCATTTCAGAGATATTCCACTTCAAAATAGAGATATTAGGTGGTACATATGGACGGGTTAGCCCCCCCTCTTATAAAATTTTCTGGCCAAAAATCATTCAGGCTAATAGATATTCGTTAGATCTGGTAAGATCAAGTGGTTTTAACTTTAGATCTCACATAATTTCAGAGATATTCCATAAAAAATAGAGATATTAGGTGGTACAGAAGGTACATCCATCTTCAACCGTCTCTGGATGGTCTCTGGAACCTTCTTTGCATGGTTCTTCAGCGGGTGCCTGTAGTCTCTCCTCACACCTCCGTTCACCTCGCCTCATGGTGATCTCTTCTCAGACCAACAAGCTTAAGTCTTTAGCTAGCCCCCCCTTCTTGCAAGGCAGGCTGGGCTTGGTAGTTCCACCCCCTGTAGAATCAATGGGGCTATATTGTGGGCCGTGGTCCTCTGCTGCTGCTTGATTGGCTCCCTCTCCCTGCCAATAGGGACACAGGGAAGAGGAGAGGGAGGGGGATAAATCCCCCACAGGGACCGACAGGTGTGCTCTCCCTCAGTGAGTGCCTGTGTCAGTGTCTATTCAGTCCGGCGGTCGTTGGCAGGAATGGCGGGAGGTGCAGGACCATGGGTGATAGAGTAGCCCCCGCTACACACTCCCCCCACCAAAGAACCTTTGGTCCGCCAAATGAGGTAAAGAGTCTATGACCTATTACATGCTTTTGATATACAAACGGAAAAAACAGGTTAGTGTGCACAGGAAACTATACAATTTACATCTGCATAAAACCCTGGCAGAGGAACATCCCACCAATTAGCATAGGAGGGGAGGTTAACTGGAATGGCCCAGCTAGATGTGCCAGGGGCTGAGTGTCAAAAACCAAGAAATCAGGTCAAGACAGAAGTACAGTTAAATCACACTTGTTTAATAATAAAAGTAAAAAGAACAAACGTAGTCAAAACATAGCCAAAGTTCAATAACTGGAACGGATAGTTAGCCAAGCCAGAAGTCAGGGATCAATGTAGTGGAACAGCAAGCAGGATCTGGAGCCAGAAGGGATGTCAGCAAAGCAAATATTGAACAGGATCGCAGGAGATTGTTTCTGTGATGTTGACCAAGGCGAAGGCAGAGATCCTCTGGACTGGACGGCTTAAGTAGGCAGGACTGACGAGCAGGATATCATCAACAGCTGAGTAACTGTGGAGAGATAGGAGCTGGCAATTATCGGACAGCTAAGTGGCCAGCTCAGAGAAGGAAGGGCTGAGCCCAGCCCTGACAGTGATTTGGGATTGTCCACCACCAAATCTGCGGTGGAATGGTTAGTTTCTTCAAGAGTCCATTTTGCGATGAGAACGACCTCCTCAGAGCTTTCACCCAAAGGGGTGGCAGGCCCTGGCATTTGAGATGGCCACAGATAATCTTTCTCTTCATCCTCGCTGTTTTCATCTTCAGCAAGGGGTACAGAGTGAGATCTATTGGGCTGGGATCTTTCAGAGGCCGTGGGTGTGGACTGTAAATCTGGCTGTGGTGGCACATGAACTGCTTCTGACAGAGGCAACAGATGATTGTGATGCTAAGTCTTCAGCAGGCCTGTGCATCCCTCTGGCTGGATTTGATATACTGGGTGTCTGGGCAGATGCTTGCAAACGACATAGGTTAGCCAACTTGTGCTTTCCAGGGACACCCAGGTTTCTCAGCAATACCTTGTCATCCGGCTGTAGGTCCTGCACTCGTACCCTAAGGTCAAAGTTTATTTTGTTTCTCTGTCCTCAGGCATACGAGGCAGCTTGAGCCTTATCAAAGGTGGTTTTCAGACGTCTCTGCAGGCGATCCACATACCCTCTGTGGAAAGTTGCTAAGGTATGGTCGAGGGATGTGCCGAAGGCCAAGTCTACTGGCAGCCAGGCCTACGGTCCGAACATCAAACTATAGGGAGAGTAACCTGTGGCATCATTGGCGGTGCTGTTATAAGCATGCACAATAGCCACTATATGCTTGCTCCAGTGCTGCTTTTGTTCTGAACTTAGAGTTCCAAGTATATCCAGGAGGGTTCAGTTGAATCTCTCTGGTTGAGGATCCCCTTGAGGATGATAAGGGGTGGTTTTAAACTTCCCGATGCCCAACAGGTCTGAAAGTCTCTTGATGAGACTACTCTTGAAATCTCTCCCTTGATCAGAGTGGATGCGTTGGGACAGACCATAGTGCACAAAGAATTTCTCAGCGAAGATCTTGGCCACGGATTGGCCATGGATGCCTGTTGGTCCCTTGTGGAAAACGCCTGGGCATACCGAGTGAAATGGTCAGTCACTACCAGGATATTTCCCTGCCCGCTCAGATCAGGCTCCAAGCACAGAATGTCAATGCACACCAGCTCCATGGGTCCTTGACTCTGAAGATGGTCCATTGGGGCAGCTCGTGAGGCAAAGTCTTCCTTTGGATACATCTGTGGATACATCTGATGCAGGAGTGGCAATAGTCCTCAACTGCAGCCTGCATGCAGGGCCAGTAGAATCGGTCCCTCACCAGGAGAAAAGTCCTTTTGGTCCCTAGGTGGCCATGGTTGTCATGTAGGTGTCAAGGCTGGGCTCAGCCCTTCCTTCTCTGAGCTGGCCGCAGACCTTCATCCCAGATTTGGGCGACATTGCAATAACATCTGGGGACACCAATGGCTGACACTACAACCTCTTCGGTCCTGGATCCTACTCCAGGTTGATGTTCTGCTCCTTGACATAAGGCTCGTACCCTTCAGGTGTCAGTTGGGCCTATTCTTCCGGAGGGTCTCTGGAACAATGGGGTATCAGCGTCTTGTTTCCTGACCCCAGTCGATACTTCAGGCTGAAAATAAACCCTGATAGAGCAGCCAACCATCTGTGACCCGTGGCGTCCAACTTTGTGAAAGTGAGGATGTAGGTGAGAGCATTGTTGTCGGTCTTGATCACGAACTCCGCTCCATACAGTTAATTCCTCAGCTTATCCACCCACTTCAAGGCCAGGAACTCAAGTTTGTGCATGGGATAGTTCTTCTCGGCGGGGGCCAAGTTCCGACTCACGTAGGCAACAGGCTGTAGATGGCAGTCATGCTCTTGATATAGCACCCCACCTAACCCATCTCGACTGGCGTCAAAGTGTAGCTCGTATGGCTTGGTTGGATCTTCATAGGCCATGACTGGAGCGGTTGTTAGGCTTCACTTCAGCTACCTAAAACCTCTTCACACTTCAGAGTCAATTGTTCCTGAATTAACTCTCTGGGTTTTCTGGGCCCTCCAGCTGGTCTGACAGGCTTCGCCAGATCAGGGTCAGCATCTTAGCGAATCCCTTGACAAATCTTCTGTAATAAGAGCAGAATCCCAGAAATGACCTAAGCTCAGTCACGTTGGTAGGCCTCGGCCAGGAGGTCAGTGGCTACTTCATCAGCAGACACAATGTGACCAAGGTAGTTGACCGAGGGTTGATAAAACTGGCACTTTTCCAGAGACAGCTTCAACCCCCTCACCATGGAGTCTCTTAAGGACCTTCTGCAGAAACTCTACGTGCTCTTCCAGGGTCTTGCTGAAAACGATGATGTCGTCTAAGTATACCAACACCTCGATCAGTTTCATGTCACCCACGGTCTTCTCCATTAGCCTTTGGAAGGTGGCTGGGGCACCAGACAGGCCTTGATGCATACAGTCAAATCCAAACATCCCCTGCGAGGTAATGAAAATGGTCTTCTCCCGATCCTCAGGGTGCATGGGGATTTGGTAATACCCACTCTTCAAATCCAGCATGCTGAACCACTTCGCTCCTGACAGGCTCTGCAAGTCATCTTATATCCTTGGGGTGGTATATTGGTCGGGAATGGTCCTTCAGTTCAGCGTCCGGTAGTCAATACCCAGCCTCAGTGACCCAGACTCGGCCAGCCCCCCCTCATGAATCACTTAATAAGTCTCTAATTATGTGAGATCTAATGTTAAAAACACTTGATCTTACCGGATCTAATAAATATCTATTAGCCTGAATGATTTTTAGCCAGAAAATTTGATAAGGGGGGGCCAGCCCGTCCATATGTACCACCTAATATCTCTATTTTGATGTGGAATATCTCTGAAATGATGTGAGATCTAACATTAAAACCACTTGATCTTACCGGATCTAACGAATATCTATTAGCCTGAATGATTTTTGGCCAGAAAATTTGATAAGGGGGGCCAGACTGTCCATATGTACCACCTAATATCTCTATTTTGATGTGGAATATCTCTGAAATGATGTGAGATCTAATGTTAAAAACAATTGATCTTACCGGATCTAACGAATATCTATTAGCCTGAATGATTTTTAGCCAGAAAATTTGATAAGGGGGGGCCAGACCGTCCATATGTACCACCTAATATCTCTATTTTGATGTGGAATATCTCTGAAATGATGTGAGATCTAACGTTAAAAACACTTGATCTTACCGGATCTAACGAATATCTATTAGCCTGAATGATTTTTGGCCGGAAAATTTGATAAGGGGGGGCCAGCCCCCCTCATTAATCACTTAATAAGTCTCTAATTATGTGAGATCTAACGTTAAAAACACTTGATCTTACCGGATCTAACGAATATCTATTAGCCTGAATGATTTTTGGCCAGAAAATTTGATAAGGGGGGCTAACCCGTCCATATGTACCACCTAATATCTCTATTTAGATGTGGAATATCTCTGAAATGATGTGAGATCTAACGTTAAAACCACTTTATCTTACCGGATCTAACGAAAATCTATTAGCCTGAATGATTTTTGGCCCGAAAATTTGATAAGGGGGGCTAACCCATCCATATGTACCACCTAATATCTCTATTTTGATGTGGAATATCTCTGAAATGATGTGAGATCTAACGTTAAAACCACTTTATCTTACCGGATCTAACGAAAATCTATTAGCCTGAATGATTTTTGGCCAGAAAATTTGATAAGGGGGGGCCAGACCGTCCATATGTACCACCTAATATCTCTATTTTGATGTGGAATATCTCTGAAATGATGTGAGATCTAACGTTAAAAACACTTGATCTTACCGGATCTAACGAATATCTATTAGCCTGAATGATTTTTGGCCCGAAAATTTGATAAGGGGGGACCAGCCCCCCCTCATTAATCACTTAATAAGTCTCTAATTATGTGAGATCTAACGTTAAAAACACTTGATCTTTCCGGATCTAACAAATTGCTTCCAAAATAGCTAACTGTTTGGTCAATTTTTTGATAAGGGGGGGCTGATGACAGGTTAGCCCCCCCAGCAAATAACTGTTAATATTGCTTCTTCTGTGTGAGATCTAACGCAAACAACGGTTGATCTAACCTGATCTAACAAAGATCTAACAAACTGCATAAGATTTTTTCAAAAATTTTGATATGGGGGGCTAACCCAGCAGAGGTGAATAGAGACCAGATCATCTCTGATGACCTCTATGATCTAGGAGGACCGGAGAGAACTTCACTTCCGGTCTAGGGCGGAAGTAAACTTTTTGGTTTTTTTTTAAGGCAAAAGATACATTTTTTTTTAATCTTTTGCTTTTAAAAGGTAAAGAAGAGATTTGGGGTCTTTTTTATACCAGATCTCTCCATAATGAGGACCTTTTATCCCTTATTTCTATTATAAAGGATGTTTACATTTCTTGTAATATGAATAAAGGTGATCGAAAAAAAAAAATGAAAGGGACAGTGTAAAATAAATAAATAATAATAATAAAAAAAATGAAAGCTCTCACATCCTTCTGTGCTCGCACACAAAAGCGAATCCAAACATAAGTCGTGCACGCATATGTAAATGGTTTTCGCACCACACATGCCGCAAATGTAGCAAAAGGAACAATTCTAGTGCCAGACCTCCTCTGTAACTCTAAACTGGTAACCTGTAAAAATGTGTAAAGTGTTGCTTATGGAGATTTTTAAGTATTGTAGTATATCACCATTCCACAAGCATGTCCAATTTTAAAGCAGGACATATTAGGTGTCTATTTACTCTGCGTAACATCATTTTTACATTTTACCAAAAAATTGGGCTATATATTGTGTTTTTTAAAATTTTTTATTCATATTCATGAAAGTGTATTTTTTTCCCCAAAAATCTTGGTTTGAAAACCGCTGCGCAAATACCGTGTAACATAAAAAAATGCAGCAATTATTTTATTCTCTGGGGTCTCTGAAAAAAAAAATATATATATATATAATGTTTGGGGGTTCTATGTAATTTTCTAGCAAAAAATACAGATTTTTACTTGTTAACAAACAAGTGTCCCTAAGTAGTTAAGCCGTTTATGTTCTGGAACAGTGATCTTTTAAAAAGTGACCATATTTCTACTTTAAATGAATGTAACAATATAGGCGAAACTCCAGACATGCCACAACTTGCCCTGCGTCCATTGTTATTAATTAAGAGGGTGTCTAACTTCAAGAGCCAACACGAATGGTTGCAATCGTGCTTTGTTTTCATGCAAATATGACACATCAAAGACCTTTCCTAATGTCAGGAGGGAATCACAAAAGGAAATTCTGGAAGAACAAGGTTGAGTAACCGGCATTATCACTCCCAATACCATCAGCACCTCCTAGGAAGTTAGAGTAGAGTTCTCTGTGTGGAAGCCTTCTGATAACCCCTCCCTGAGACACTGAATGAAACATGGGCCCTGCACCCGAGAGATAACACCACACTCTTCTGATAGCTCTATTTTTTCCTCTATAGTGACATACACATCATAACACTTCCATACTACTACAGTAACTTCACTAACTAGGCCTTATATATCAATGCCACCAGTGTATTAGTGAACTCGCCAAAGTGTATTAGTGCACTTTTCACAATGTATAAAGTCACACTACTGTTCTTTGTTTCTATGCCTACCCTAGAATTTTACTCACCTCGTTTTAAAGAAATACTCCACCTTTCTGGATAAATACAGTAAAGGCACCCATGTTACAAAGGAATTAAAAAAAAATGAATTTTTTATTATTTTACATTGGAACCAGCATTGATTGCAACGGCAATCAGTGGATCGTGGGCACAAAGCACAGGCTCCTCCAGCCCCAGGTCTGTACAGAGGTACAGATCTTTAGATATGGAGCTAGCGAAAGTAATCAATGAGCATGATGATGTTGCCACATTTGTGCACCATTGAGAATTATGAGTCCCTCTGCTGCAGTGGAAGATAGGATTTGTAGTTTTCTGTTCACAGATCCCTGTGAATGGATAATGTGGCTGTGGAGGCAGAGCCTGTGCGCACCTGGGGCATGCAGTCAGGGGAGGCAAGTGAGGCAGAGCCATGAACATAAAAAAAAAAAAAAAAGAATCGAGCTTCGAGGGTCATAGCTTGTTGACCTGTGGTCACAGAGACCCCAAATGCGGGGTAGGTAGTCTAAGTCCTACCCCACCACTGATAAAAATGAGGGACTCCTATGACCTATGGTTCTGGAGATTTGGGGCTGTTTGCGCAGCCTGTCAGAAGCTACATACAGAGCGGCCAGTTTAAATACAAGCTGGCACACTCTGTTTGCAGCAGACTGAGAGGATGAGCTCACGGTGCCTCTCCTCACTTCTTGTCAGAGGCACTGAGCTCAATGGACAGCTTGGAGTCTTGGACCAATGGTAAAGTACCATTGGCCCAAGCTGTCCAATAAAAATGCTGCAGTGAAGGCACGCCTCTCACTGCAGTGTCATAGAAGGGGCAAGTGTCTAAAAGACAAATACTCCCTTCCAGCCCAGCCCTCTTATCTACAAGGAAATAGATGGGTTTATGGGTATAAGATTTACCCACAATCCCATGTTTTTCTCACACAGTTAAGAGGGAGAATGAGAATCTGCTGCTGTTGAAAAGGTATTGTTATAATCAAGCTAAATCATATATTATTATGCTATATGTTATAAAGATAATAATTTATTATTTATCTATTTACTGTGAAATTACTGGTAGGAAGTTATAACTCTACAAACTTCAGTAATTTGTCCGTTAAGCCACCTGCTTGAGTACAGTTTTTGAAAATATAGTAAATTACCTTTAAAAACAATATATAATAATTATTTGTATATTACTTATGGTAATTAACCCCTTGCCACCCAGGCCAATTCTGACACTTCTCTCCTACATGTAATAATCATATTTTGTTTGCTAGAAAATTACTCAGAACCCCCAAACATATATATTGTTTTAGCAGACACCCTAGGGAATAAAATGGTGATCGTTGCAACTTTTTATGCTACACAGTATTTGCACAGCAATCTTTCAAATGTGTTTTTTTTTTAGATAAAAACTTTCATGAATATAAAAAACGAAAAAAAAAAACTAAAGATAACCTGATTTTTTTTTTATTGTATAATATGAAAGATGATGTTACGCCAAGTAAACAGATACCTAACATGTCATGCTTTAAAATTGCGCACACTCGTGGAATGGCGCCAAACTTCAGTACTTAAAAACCTCCATAGACAATGCTTTAAATTTTTTTACAGATTACATGTTTAGCGTTGCAGAGGAGGTCTAGTACTAGAATTATTGCTCTTGCTCTAATGTTCAGTGCCTCACCAGCCACTGGCCTCACCGCATGTGCCTGATGTGTGATCATTGGACATGGCAGATCCCAGAGCAAGGTTCCGGGCAAATTAAACTGGCCCTGTACTACGTGATTGCTGTAACCAATCACAAATGTAAACAAAGGCTGCATGTTGCAACCTATGCTCTGTTTCTTCTCTCACATTGATCGGTTGTGAGAGGAAACAGAGTGTTTCCAAATAGTGGATGTTGGCGGCTTTTGTACAGTGTCACTCAAGCCAGCTACAGTGTTCCCGATCGCTAGCTACACTAGTTCAGTGTCACCAGACCAGTGGAGCCAGCCACAGTGTCCCTGATCGCCACCACACCAGTACAGTTTTATCAGACCAGTGTAAAACAGCCATTGTGTCCCTGATCACCACCACACCAATACAGTTTTATCAGAACAGTGTGAGCCAGCCACAGTGTTCCTGATCACTGTCAAACCAGTACAGGGTTACCAGACCAGTCTCAGCCAGCAACAGTGTTCCTTATCACTGTCACACCAGTCCGAGTGTTGCCTGACCTGTGTGAGCTGGCAACAATGTTCCTGATTGCTAACACGCCAGTACAGTGTCACCAGACCAGCGTAAGCCAGCAACGGTGATCTTGATCACTGCCACACCAGTACAGTGTCACCAGATGGGTGTGAGCCAACAACAGTGTTCCTGATCACCAACACACCAGACCAGTGTAAGCCAGAAACAGTGTTCCTGATCACCACTACACCAGACCAGTGTAATCCAGCAACAGTGTCCCTGATCGCCACCACACTAGTACAGTGTCACTAGACCAGTGTAAGCCAGCAACTGTGTTCCTGATCACTGCCATGCCAGTTCCAGTGACACTCAGACCAGTCTAAACAAGCAACAGTGCTTCTGTTTATTGCCACACCAATGCCAGCATTGCCAGACCAGTGCAGCCAGCAACAGTGTCTCTGATAGCTGCCACACCAGTGCCAGTTTAAGTCAGAAACAGTGTTCTGATCTCTGCCACATCATTGCAATGTTGCCTCTGCCTTCTCCCCAGACTGATCATCTGCAAGTCCCACTGACTATGTTCCAGCCAAGACACTAGTCCCAGCAATCCTCTATGGACAACTGTGCTCCTGAAACCACAAGAACTTTTTTGTTCAGTCTCTTCTACTTCTTGACCAGTAGCATTATGTATAATACCTGGGAAGCTGCCATGTACCAGTAGGTTAGGCCTGCTTTGCTTATAGGAACAGGGACTATATGCAAAGCTACACCAATCTAAATTCCACAACCACTCATACAGAGGTGAGCATTACAGTACACTGCTTTTGATAAAATGTTGGTAAATTTTTATGATACACGAGATTAGGATACAAGATTTTAGCTTTTTTTTTTTTTTTTTTTTTTTTTTTAGTGGAGCATTTTTGGAGCGGCATCATTGATTTGCCGCAATCAGTCATAATTCAAGCTGTGTATGGCCGGCTTAACACTTTTCTATTTAGAATGGATGTTCTTACATGATACCAACCAGAGAAGGCCCACATATCAATGAACACATTATTCAGACAGCTCTGTGTATTACTGTCACAGTGTCATACAAGAACATGTCTTCATCACAGGGATTGACAGATGTTTTCTGATGGCCGGCAGATGATTGCAGATGTGGAGATTACAGTGCAGCAATCCGAATTCTGTGATGTAGTTGTAAGCTGTAAACACTAGAGATATATTTAACAGAAGAGGGTTGCCTTTAGTGTCTTGATGTGCAGTATGGGAAGGAAGGGACAGAACAAGAACACTTATCAGCTCAGCATCAATCAACAAAACACTGCTAGCTGTTACCGAAAGAAGCACTAAAGCCTTCCAGAGGGGAGAATCACTATGATTTATCTTCCATTTATTCTGCTTTGATTTTTTTGAGGCCATCCAATGTCACTTTGACATATAAAGAGATTTTTAATGCATGATTTCAATCAGTTTTAATGTACCATTAGTATTATACAACCATCGTCCATTTCTATCAATTAGAGTGAGAATGGACACTGATTTTGAAGTTTATGGGGGCCTTAAAGAAGAACCCTAGAAAAAAAAACAATTAAAATCTGCATGAATACAGGGAGTTAAAGTGGTTTTAACCACTTCAAGACTGCCGCACGACGATGTACGTCCAAACTTTGAACGGGGATATCGGGGTTATGGCAGCAGCTAGCTGCCATAACCCCGGTATCCCCGTTTTTGTGCGGCGGCCGGCTGTCAGATAAAAGTGGTCCCTGCGGCGGATTCGCCGCAAGATCACTTTTATCGGTGGCGGGAGAGGGCCCCCCCCCTCCCGCCGCGATCCGGTGCCCTCCGCCGCTTACCGGAGCCATCGGTAGCGGCGGAGGCGATCGCCTCCTACTCCGTGGTTTGTCTGGAGACGAGTGAGGCCAAGATGGCGCTGCTCGTCTCCATGACACTGCTGGGCGGAAGCGACGTCAAAACGTCACTTCCGTCCACGCCTCTTAAAGGCACATTTTTTCAAATGTCATTTTTCTAAATGACTTTTTTGTGTAAATATGAGATCTGAAGTCTTTTTGACCCCAGATCTCATATTTAAGAGGTCCTGCCATGCTTTTTTCTATTACAAGGGATGTTTACATTCCTTGTAATAGGAATAAAAGTGACACCATTTTTTTTTTTAAAAAACAGTGTAAAAATAAATAAAATATTGTAAAATAAATAATAAAAATAAAAAAACAATTTTTTAAAACCCCCCTGTCCCGACGAGCTCGCGTGCAGAAGCGAACACATACGCGAGTAGCGCCCGCATATGAAAACGGTGGTCAAACCACACATGTGAGGTATCGCAGACCGGTAGAGCGAGAGCAATAATTCTAGCCCTAGACCTCCTCTGTACCGCAAAATATGCAACCTGTAGAATTTTTTAAACGTCGCCTATGGAGATTTTTGAGGGTAAAAGTTTGACGCCATTCCACGAGTGGGCGCAATTTTCAAGCGTGACATGTTGGGTATCAATTTACTTGGCGTAACATTATATTTCACAATATAAAAAAAAAATTGGGCTAACTTTACTGTTGTCTTATTTTTTTATTCAAAAAAGTGAATTTTTTCCAAAAAAAGTGCGCTTTTAAGACCGCTGCGCAAATACGGTGCAAAAAAAAGTATTGCAATGACCGCCATTTTATTCTCTAGGGTGTAAGAAGAAAAACCATATATAATGTTTGGGGGTTCTAAGTAATTTTCTAGCAGAAAAACCTGTTTTAAACATGTAAACACCTAAAATCCAAAACGAGGCTGGTCCTTAAGTGGTTAAAGGCTAAAGGTGTTTTAAGTTAATGCATTCGATGCATGAAGTTAAAAATATATTCTGGGTGTAGCTCTCCCCTCAACCCCCCCCCCCCCTTTATACTTACCTGAGCCCCATCTTGATCCAGCAATGTGCACAAGAGCAGCAGCTCTCCCAGGTCTCTCTCTCCTCATTTGCTCACACAGCAGGAGCCATTGGCTCCTGCTGCTGCCAATCACAGCCAGTGAGCCAATGAGGAAATAGCGGGGGGCGGGGCCAAGGCATGCTCTGTGTGTGAATGGAGGCTTGCTATTGGGGCACTCGGCAGGGGGGAGGAGCCAGGACCGCAGCAGGAGACCCAAAAAAAAGAGGATCGGGGCTGCTCTATGCACAACCATTGCACAGAGCAGGTAAGTATAACATGTTTGTTATTATTTTATTTTTTTAATTCTTTCCTTTAGAATCACTTTAAGTGCAAGGAGGTGTATACCACCTCCTGGATCTCCCTCTTTTTATTTGTTTGCTTTTGCTATACTCCAGCACTTTGAGAGGAGAGATGCAGCTTTCCTACATAGCAGCTGCTTTGTCTGTTCTCCTCTCCCCTGCCTATTCACAAAAAACTTTGGATTTTGTGAATGGGTAAACAGAATGGAAAGCATTCTGTGATTGGGCAAAGGGTGAGAAGGAGCAGGCAGTGCAACTGCAAAAGACTCTACTGACTACTGTGTAGGACACCCATATCTGAAGTGTCAAAGTGCAGGAAGTATACTGATAGCAGTGAAGCAGTAAACTGTAAGAAACAGATATAGATCCATACCTCCCTGCACTTAACGCCTTGTGTGCCAGTAGTTCCTGGAGTTCTTCTTTAAAAGAAATCTATCATTATAATTAGAGATGAGCTCGATGTTCGAGTCGAATGTAACTGAACAGCGAACAATATGGGGCATTCGTGGGAAATCTGAGCGCCGTGGAACAACCCATAATGCACTGCGAGATCGCAGTGCATTTGTGTCTGATGATTAGCAAAAGCATGTACCTGAGCTGCATGCTTTGGCCAATCACAGCACATTCTGCAGAGAGAGCCATAATTGGCCAAAAGCAGGGTGCCTTTGGCAAATCATGCTCAGGGTGACTAAGTCCACACCCCACACTATATAAGGCTGCTTACATAGCGGCTGTGTATAGTGTGTGACTGTGGACGGAGACAGATTGAGCTAGATTAGGCCGGCAGGTTAGTTAGTAGTTAGTTGCCCTGTATTTGATATATATATATATATATATATATATATATATATATTTATATATATATTTATACAGTAGTACACCCCTCACATTTTTGTAAATATTTTATTATATCTTTCCATGTGACAACACTGAAAAAATTACACTTTGCTACAATGTAAAGTAGTGAGTGTACAGCTTGTATAACAGTGTAAATATGCTGTCCCCTCAAAATAACTCAACACAGCCATTAATGTCTAAACCGCTGGCAACAAATGTGAGTACACCCCTAAGTGAAAATGTCCAAATTGGGCCCAATTAGTCATTTTCCCTCCCCGGTGTCATGTGACTCGTTAGTGTTACAAGGTCTCAGGTGTGAATGGGGAGCAGGTGTGTTAAATTTGGTGTTGTTGCTCTCACTCTCTTATACTGGTCACTGGAAGTTCAACATGGCACCTCATGGCAAAGAACTCTCTGAGGATCTGAATAAAATCATTGTTGCTCTACATAAAGATGGCCTAGGCTATAAGAAGATTTCCAAGACCCTGAAACTAAGCTGCAGCAAGGTGGCCAAGACCATACAGCGGTTTAAAAGGACTGGCTCCACTCAGAACAGGCCTCGCCATGGTCAACCAAAGAAGTTGAGTGCATGTGCTCAGTGTCCTATCCAGAGGTTGTCTTTGAGAAATAGACGTATGAGTGCTGCCAGCATTGTTGCAGAGGTTGAAGGGGTTGGGGGTCAGCCTGTTAGTGCTCAGACCATACACCGCACACTGCATCAAATTGGTCTGCATGGCTGTCATCCCAAAAGGAAGCCTCTTCTAAAGATGATGCACAAGAAAGCCCACAAACAGTTTGCTGAAGACAAGCAGACTAAGGACATGGATTACTGGAACCATGTCCTGTGGTCTGATGAGACCAAGATAAACGTATTTGGTTCAGATGGTGTTAAGCGTGTGTGGTGGTAACACGGCGAGGAGTACAAAGACAAGTGTGTCTTGCCTACAGTCAAGCATGGTGGTGGGCGTGTCATGGTCTGGGGCTGCATGAGTGCTGCCAGTACTGGGGAGCTACAGTTGATTGAGGGAACCGTGAATGCCAACATATACTGTGACATACTGAAGCAGAGCGTGATCCCTCCTTTTGGAGACTGGGCCACAAGGCTGTATTCCAACATGATAACGACCCCAAAGACACCTCCAAGATGACCACTGCCTTGCTAAAGAAGCTGAGGGTAAAGGTGATGGACTGGCCAAGCATGTCTCCAGACCTAAACCCTATTTAGCACATGTGGGGCATCCTCAAACGGAAGGTGGAGGAGTGCAAGGTCTCTAACATCCAACAGCTCCATGATGTCATCATGGAGGAGTGGAAGAGGACTCCAGTGGCAACCTGTGAAGCTCTGGTGAACTCCATGCCCAAGAGAGTTAAGTCAGTGCCTGAAAATAATAGTGGCCACACAAAATATTGACACTTTGGGCCCAATTTGGACATTTTCACTTAGGGGTGTACTCACTTTTGTTGCCAGCGGTTTAGACATTAATGGCTGTGTGTTGAGGTATTTTGAGGGGACAGCAAATTTACACTGTTATACAAGCTATACACTTATTACTTTACATTATAGTAAAAGGTAATTTCTTCTGTGTTGTAACATGAAAAGATATAATAAAATATTTACAAAAATGTGAGGTGTGTACTCACTTTTGTGAGATACTGTATATACTATATATTCAGTGTATACTCTATATTCAGGCAGCGCAGGCAGTGTGTTTGATATATGAATATATATATATATATATATATATATATATATATATATTTATATATATATATATATATATATAAATATATATATATATATATATATATATATATATATATATATATATATATCTATCTATACAGTTAATATATACACACTGAGCAAAATTATAAATGCAACACTTTTGTGTTTGCTCCTATTTCCCTATTTATCATGAGCTGAACTCAAAGATCTACGACTTTTTCTATGTAAACAAAAGGCCTATTTTTTTTAAATATAGTTCACAAATCTGTCTAAATCTGTGTTAGTGAGCACTTATCCTTTGCCAAGATAATCCATCCACCTCACGGGTCTGGTATATCAAGATGCTGATTAGACAGCATGATTATTGCACAGGTGTGCCTTAGGCTGGTCACAATAAAAGGCCACTCTAAAATGTGCAGTTTTACTGTATTGGGGGGGTCAGAAAACCAGTCAGTATCTGGTGTGACCACCATTTGCCTCACACAGTGCAGCACATCTCCTTCACATACAGTTGATCAGGTTGTTGATTGTGGCCTGTGGAATGTTGGTCCATTCCTCTCTAATGGCTGTGCGAAGTTGCTGGATATTGGCAGGAACTGGAACACGCTGTTGTATACGCCGATCCAGAGCATCCCAAACATGCTCAATGGGTGACATGTCCGGTGAGTATGCTGGCCATGCAAGAACTGGGATGTTTTCAGCTTACAGAAATTGTGTACAGACCCTTGCAACATGGGCCGTGCATTATCATGCTGCAATATGAGGTGATGGTCGTGGATGAATGGCACAACAATGGACCTCAGGATCTCATCATGGTATCTCTGTGCATTCAAAATGCCATCAATATCATGCACCTGTGTTCATTGTCCATAGCATACGCTTGCCCATACCATAACCCCACCGCCACCATGGGCCACACCATCCACAACGTTGACATTAGCAAACCGCTCACCCACATAACGCCATACACGCTGTCTGCCATCTGCCCTGTGCAGTGAAAACCGGAATTCATCCGTGAAGAGAACACCTCTCTAAAATGCCAGACACAATTGAATGTGAGCATTTGCCCACTCAAGTCGGTTACAATGACGAACTGCAGTCAGGTCGAGACCCCGATGAGGACGACGAACGTGCAGCTGAGCTTCCCTGAGATGGTTTATGACAGTTTGTTCAGAAATTCTTTGGTTATGCAGCAGCTGTCCGGGTGGCTGGTCTTAGACAGTCTTGGAGATGAAGATGCTGGATGTGGAGGTCCTGGGCTCGTGTGGTTACACGGGGTCTGCAGTTGTGAGGCCGGTTGGATGTATTGCCAAATTCTCTGAAACGCCTTTAGAGACGGCTTATGGTAGAGAAATGAACCTTCAAATTCAAGGGCAACAGCTCTGGTGGACATTCCTGCAGTCAGTATGCCAATTGCACGCTCCCTCAAAACTTGCGACATCTGTGGCATTGTGCTGTGTGATAAAACTGCACATTTTAAAGTGGCCTTTTATTGTGGCCAGCCTAAGGCACACCTGTGCAATAATCATGCTGTCTAATCAGCATCTTGATATGCCACACCTGTGAGGTGAATGGATTATCTGGGCAAAGGAGAAGTGCTCACTAACACAGATTTAGACAGATTTGTGAACAATATTTGAGAGAAACAGGCCTTTTGTGTACAAAGAAAAAGTCATAGATCTTTGAGTTCAGCTGAATATATATATATATATATATATATATATATATTTATACACATACTCTGCATTCAGTGTAGCCTATATATACAGTGCATTCGGTGGTTTACAGTTTCTAATACACTTCAGGCGGTGTACACAGTATATAATACAGTGCAGCCGGTGTACCTTTTCTAATACAGTGCAGGAGGTGTACACAGTATATAATACAGTGTAGTGTCCTGTGAAAATAAAAAATCCCCATCATGTCCAGAAGGCCACCAAGGAGAGGCAGACACTCACAGGCCACTAAAAGAGGGCAAGCAGCCTCTGTGTCTACAGTCAACAGTGGTGGTTGCGGACATTGTGAATCCTCTGCAGGTGGCTGTGGGGCACGCTTGTCCTTTTTTTCTTCTGCTGCCCATGTTATTGAGCCACAACATGCAGAAGAGTTGGTGGAGTGGATAATGAAGCCGACCTCATCCTCCTCCGTCACCCAGGCTTATAGTAGTTTGCCTTCCAATGCAGCTGCCAAAGTGGCCTATTCCACCGCCTCCTTGACCACAGTTACTTCTTCCGTAGCCCCACCATCATGCATGGAGGAGTCTCCATAATTATTCAACCACAGTGTCGGTTACATGCTGCTGGAATATGTGCAGCAATTTCAAGGCTCCGATGTTGGTTCCCAGGTGGAGGAAGGGAGTAACGTGAGCCTAGAGAGAGGGAGTGCCACAGAAGGACCAGAAACTGGTAGTCACGTTCCCCAAGCTGCAGCATACTGCCAAGCTTGCTCCAGTGACGAGGAGGGAGGGGATGATGAGGTCACTGACTGTACTTGGGAGTCTGAGAGAAGAAAGGAGGAAAGTGAGGGGTAGGAGGAGGCACAACTCCAACGAGACAGGATGTCCTCCGGGGGTCAGCTAAGGGGAAGCCACCCTATTGCATCACATCGCAGAGCTCCACAGGTGTAGGGCGCTTCTGACTCCCCGTTGACTTTTAAAAGTTCCTTGGTGTGGGCCTTTTTCGACACGTGTGCAGCAGATCACACTGTTGCTGTTTGCAACCTATGTCTGAAGCGGATCAAGCGTGGCCAGAACAGCAGCTGCTTGGGCACCATATGCTTGATCAGACGAGGAGAACTTCCTTTCCTCTCAAGGCCCCCATCATCCTGATAGCATTCCTGCGGGTCCACCAAACACACAGGAAGAAGAGGAGGAGGATTGTGTCAGCATGGATGTCGAGGATAACACACAGCAGTCTTCAAGGGATGATTTTCAGTGTCCAGAAACCCAAGGAGTTGTACATGGCTGGGAGGAGGTAGTTACGGATAATGTGATGCTTAGTGACCAGAGGACTCAGAATCAAATTTCTCTGAAAACTTACGCTGCATGGCCTCCCTGATTCTGCAAAGCCTGCGAAAGGACCCTTGGATTCATGGTATTAAGGAGAGGGATCATTACTGGCTGGCAACCCTTCTTGATCCACGTTACAAGGGTAATGTTGCAGAACTCATCCTGCCTTCTCAGAGGGAGCAGAGGATGAAACATCTTCAGGAGGCCTTGAAGAAAAGTATGTGTAATGCATTTCCAGACCCTGGGAGGTTACCATTTCCTGGTGCTGGACCACGTGTTTCTGAGGCTTTGTTTGGTCTGAGGAAGATCGGTGGAGAAGGTGGAAGGCTGACTGATGCCTTTAAACAATTTTTCTGTCCTCAGCGCCAAGGTCTGATAGGTTCCAGAAACCAATCACCAGAGTCTGCATTATATGGTGCAGGAATATCTAGAGGCAAGAGCAGACTTGGAGACCTTTCCAACAGAGCATCCGCTGAGTTACTGGGTCTTGATGTTTGACCACTGGCCAGAACTTGATCAATATGCAATTGTGCTACTGGCCTGTCCTGCATCCAGCGTGCTTTCTGAACGCACATTCAGTGGTGCTGGAAGATTTGTAATGGATCAAAGAGTGCGCCTGTCCACAGACTCCGTTGAAAGGCTCACATTTATAAAAATGAATCAGTCATGGATCAGCAGCTATCAAGCACCTGATGCTGGTGTAACTGATTGCATTTGCTATGGATCTGGGATTCATTGAAGACTGCCTATGCTGCCTATCCTATTCCTCCTCAATCATAATAAGGCTAGCTTCCAACAATATTTTTGGTTTAGGGCACCACCACCACCCAAGGCCAAATTTTTCTGCCCCTGTTTAACAGGGGCATGTAATTACAGTTTTTGAAAAAATATTTAACAGCAGGGACCGTTCCTGCACCCAACAAGAGTAATTGTGAAGGGTTACCGTGTTCTGGCACCACCAACACCTAGGGCCCAATGTTTCTGCCCCTGTTTAACAGGGGCATGTAATTACAATTTTTGAAATAATATTTAACAGCAAGGACCGGTCCTGTGCCCAACAAGAGTAACTGTGAGGAGTTACCATGTCCAGGCACCACTAACACCTAAGGCCCAATGTTTCTGCCCCTGTTTAACAGGAGCATGTAATTACAATTTTTTAAATAATATTTAACAGCAGGGACTGTTCCTGTGCCCAACAAGAGTAACTGTGAGGGGTTATCGTGTTCTGCCACCACCAACACCTAAGGCCCAGTTTTTCAGCAGAGTATATAGTGCAGTCCGTATAGTGCATGTATACTGCAATTCAGAGTATATGGTGCAGTCCGTATAGTATATATACTGCAGTTGAAAGTATATAGTGCAGTCAGTGTAGTATATATAATACAGTGCAGGGTATATAGTGCAGTGTACAATATATAATATAGTGTATTGAAGTGGTTAAGGGGAGCCCTATGACAGAATTAAGAAAAAAAATGGCATGGGTTCCCCCGTCCATACCAGGCCCTTTGGGTCTGGTATGGATTTTGGGGGTAACCCCCGACACCGTTTTTAGTTTACATTTTCGGTGTGGAGTTCCCCTTAATATCCATATCGGACCTGAAGGGCCTAGTATGGACTGGGGGTGGGACCCACGCTGTTTTTTTTCAGTGATTTTTTTATGTATATTGCCAGGATCTGGCAATACATTACAGCCGTAACCAATTTTAAATGACATTTTTTCCTTTAGAAATGAAATTTTGCTCGACTAAGTGGACCCCCCAGGCATGATGTTTAAAGGAATATTTAATTTTTATTGTTTTATAAGCATTTTTAACCAGTTCCCGACCGGCTCGGGTACCTATACAGGGGCAGAATGGCTCCCCTGCGCGAAACCCCATACGGGTACAGGGTTCCTTTAACAGCCGCCAGGGGGTGCAGGCGTGCTGCTGGAGGGATGCATATGCACCCACTGCACGGCAGGGGGCCCCATGCGCGTGGCCAGCAGTTGCGATCGCCGCTGGTCACGAGCGATCGCTTGCACAAGCGTATGCACAAGCACCAGCATGGGGATTTTGTGTGTAAACACACAAATCCCTGTGCTGTAAGAGGAGAGGAGACGTCATTTGTTCCTAGTAAGTAGGGATGAGCTTTCTGTTTGGGTCGAACATGAGTTAGACTCGAACATTGGCTGTTTGCCCGTTCGTCGAAAACCGAACATTATGGGCCGTTCGTAACAGCCCATAATGCACTGCGGGAGTGCAGTGCATTGCTGTATGATGATTGGCCAGAGCATGCACCATGACCTGCATGCTTTGGCCAATCACAGCGCCCTCAGCTAAGAGAGCCATAATTGGCCAAAGGCAGGGTGCCTTTCACCAATAATGGCTCAGGGTCCACACTCCACACTATATAAGGCCGCCTGCATGCAGAGAGAGAGTCTCATTTAGATTGAGCAGGCAGGCAGGCAGGCAAATTATTCAGTTAGCTGCAGTGTATTTAATATACATATACAGATAGTCTCGTGTATATATATATATATATATATATATATATATATATATATATATATACACATATATATCCACTGTATCCAGTTTAGCTAGATCTGACTGCAGTCTGTTCCTGGTGTACTGTTTCTAATATACTTCAGGCAGGCAGGTGATTCAGTTAGCTGCAGTGTATTTAATATATATACAGATAGTTATATATATATACTCTAATATTCAGTATACAGTACTGTGCACCCATAATACATTTCTGATGGTGTACACAATACAGTACACCCATAGTTGTTCTTACACTTTTGTTGGTGTACACAGTACCATGCACCCTTAGTGCAGTTGCTACTACTTTCCTGGTGGTGTACACAATACATACAGTGCACCCATAGTTGTTATTACACTTCTGTTGGTGTACACAGTACCGTGCACCCTTAGTGCAGTTGCTACTACTTTCCTGGTGGTTTACAGAATACATACAGTGCACCCATAGTTGTTATTAAACTTCTGTTGGTGTACACAGTACCGTGCACCCCTAGTGCAGTTGCTACTACTTTCCTGGCGGTGTACACAATACATACAGTGCACCCATAGTTGTTATTAAACTTCTGTTGGTGTACACAGTACCGTGCACCCCTAGTGCAGTTGCTACTACTTTCCTGGCGGTGTACACAATACATACAGTGCACCCATAGTTGTTATTAAACTTCTGATGGTGTACACAGTACCGTGCACCCCTAGTGCAGTTGCTACTACTTTCCTGATGGTGTACACAATACATACAGTGCACCCATAGTTGTTATGAAACTTCTGTGTGTGTACACAGTACCGTGCACCCCTAGTGCATTTGCTACTACTTTCCTGGTGGTGTACACAATACATACAGTGCACCCATAGTTATTATTACACTTCTGTTGGTGTACACAATACCGTGCACCCCTAGTGCAGTTGCTACTACTTTCCTGGTGGTGTACACAATACATACAGTGCACCCATAGTTGTTATTAAACTTCTGTTGGTGTACACAGTACCGTGCACCCCGAGTGCAGTTGCTACTACTTTCCTGGTGGTGTACACAATACATACAGTGCACCCATAGTTGTTATTAAACTTCTGTTGTTCTACACAGTACCGTGCACCCCTAGTGCAGTTGCTACTACTTTCCTGCTGGTGTACACTGTACACAATACAGTGTAGTGTTGTTTTGCTAAACAAAATTTACAGCATGTCGGGAAGGCCACCAAGGAGAGGCAGACGCTCACAGGCCACTAAAAGAGGGCAAGCAGGCTCTGTGTCTACAGTTGACAGTGCTGGTCATGGACACGGTGCATCCTCAGCACGTGGCCGTGGGGCACGCTTGTCCTTTTTTTCTGCAGCTGGCCATGTTATTGAGCCACAACATGCAAAAGAGTTAGTGGAATGGATAACAAAGCACTCCTCATCCTCTGTCACCCAGGCTCAGAGTAGTTTGTCTGCCAATGCAGCTGCCAAAGCGGCCTATTCCATCTGCTCCATGTCAACAGTCACTCCTTCCCTAGCCCACCATCCTGCACGGAGGAGTTCCTTGAACTATTCGACCACAGTGTTGGGTACATGCTGCAGGAGGATGCGCAGCGATTTGAAGGCTCCGATGATGGTACCCAGGTTGAGGAAGGGAGTAACGTGAGCATAGAGAGAGGGGGTGCCCAAGAAGGTCAAGAAACTGGCAATCATGTTCCCCCAGCTGCAGCATACTGCCAAGTTTGCTCCAGTGATGAGGAGGGAGGGGGTGATGAGGTCACTGACTCTACTTGGCTGCCTGATAGAAGAGAGGAGGAGGAGGAGGCACATCTCCAACGAGGCAGGATGCCCTCCAGGGGGCAATTTAAGGGCAGCCACCCTATTGCATCACAACGCAGAGCTAAGCAGGTGCAGGGCGCTGCTGACTCCCCACGTATTTTGAAAAGTTCTTTGGTGTGGGCCTTTTTTGACACTTGTGCAGCAGATCGCACCGTTGCTGTTTGCAATATGTGTGTCAAGCGTATCAAACGTGGCCAAAACAGCAGCCGCTTGGGCACCACGTGCTTGACCAGACATATGATGACCTCCAATGCAGTCCGTTAGCAACAGCACTTAAAAGACCCACATCAAAGAACAAGGCAGACCTCTCCTTGCTCCTCATGAGCCGGGATCTCCAACCCCACTATACCTCCAGTCCTCTCAGAAACCTGCACTGAGAGGAATGAAGATGTAGAAATAGGTGTCCCAAGTAATCTGCTAGCGGTACACTAACATTGGATTTTAGCAGGCAAATTTCTCTACCCCAGTTGCTAAACCGTCGAAAGAAATTTGGTCCCAGCCATCCACATGCTTAGCGTCTGAATGCTAGCTTGGCCAAATTGCTAGCACTGCAATTGCTGCCTTTTCAGCTGGTAGACTCTGCCCCCTTTCGTGAATTTGTGGAATGTGCAGTACCTCAGTGGCAGGTTCCCAAATGCCATTTCTTTTCATGGAAGGCCATTCCAGCTTTCTACCAGCATGGGGAAGGCAATGTCCTGGCCTCATTGGACAGGGCGGCCACAGTAAGGTGCATATTACTGCTGACTCATGATCCAGCAGGCGTTGACAGGGACGTTACCTTTCTTTCCCGGCACACTGGGTAACTCTGCTGGCAGCTGGGAAGGATGCAGGACAGGGTTCAGTATTGTTGGAGCTTGTTCTGCCACCACACCTCCAAAATGCTAGTGGTGATTCTGCCACAGCTCTCTCCTCTACCCCTCCTCTTCTTCTTCTTCTATGGCCTCTACCTCTGCAGATTTCTCCTCTGAACCAGCGGTGCTCCGTAGGCGTTCAAGGGACTACGCAAGCACTCAGGCAAAAAGATGCCATGCGGTGCTTGAGTTGGTCTGCTTAGGGGACAGGAGCCACACTGGGGCAGAGATTCTGTCAGCTCTGCAGGGGCAGGCTCAGAGGTGGTTGACGCCACGCCAGCTTCAGCCACGCCAGCTTCAGCCACGCCAGCTTCAGCCACTCAACATTGGCAATGCTGCAACGGCTGCACATGCAGCAGAGGGCCATCAATGAGTACCTGTTTGAGTATGGCACCAGGACAGGGTCAGGGGAGCTTGTTTTTTTTCGCCACGCCAGTGTCTACTATCAAGGATGCATGCACTGTCCTGTCACCATTTGAGGAGGCCATGAGGATGGTGAGCAGTGACAATGCATGCATCTGTGATACTGTCCCTCTTGTCTTCCTAGTGCAGCACACGCTTTGTGGAATAATGGACAGGGCACTTGAGGCAGAACAGCGGGAGGAAGAGGAGGACTTCCTTACCTCTCAAGGCCCCCTTTATCCAGATACTAGTATTCCCGCCGATCACACAGGAAGAAGAAGAGGAGGAGGTGGATTGTGTCAGCATGGAGGTGGAGGATAACACTCAGCCTTAGCAGCAGTCTTCAAGGGATCGTTTGCAGTCCCCAGAAACCCATGGAGTTGTATGTGGCTGGGAGGAGGTGGTTGAGGATCATGTGATCCTTAGTGACCCAGAGGACTCAGGATCGAATGCCTCTGCAAACCTACGCTGCATGGCCTCCCTGATCCTGCAAAGCCTGCGAAAGGACCCTAGGATTTGTGGTATCAAGGAAAGAGATCATTACTGGCTGGCAACCCTTCTTGATCCACGTTACAAGGGTAAGGTTGCAGACCTTATCCAGCCTTCGCAGAGGGAGCAGAGGATGAAACATCTTCGGGAGGCCTTGCAGAAAGGTTTGTGCAATGCGTTTCCAAAGCCTGGGAGGTTACAATTTCCTGGTGTTGGACAACGTGTTGCTGAGGCTTCGTGCAGTCACAGAAAGAGCGGTGGAGAAGGTGGCCGGCTGACCGATGCCTTCAGACAATTCTTCAGTCCTCAGCACCCAGCTCTGATTGGTTTCAACAACCATCGCCAGCGTCTGAATTACATGGTGCAGGAATATATAGGGGCAAGATCAGACTTGGAGACCTTTCCAACAGAGCATCCACTGGGTTACTGGGTCTTGAGGATGGACCACTGGCCAGAGCTTGCTCAATATGCAATGGAGCTACTGGCCTGTCCTGCATACAGCGTTCTTTCTGAACGCACATTTAGTGCTGCTGAGGCTTTATAAACAATCACAGAGTGTGCCTGTCCACAGACTCTGTTGATTGGCTCACATTCATAAAAATGAAACAGTCTTGGATCACCAGCTACCAAGCACCTGATGCTGATGTAACCGATTGATTTTTCTATGGATGTGGGATCCCTTGAAGACTGCATATGCTGAGTGACTATCCTATTATGCTGAGTGACTATCCTATTCCTCCTCAATTTTAATGATGATAGTTTCTAGGAATATTTTCGGCTCAGGGCACCACCACCACTGCCTAAGGCCCAATTTTTATGCCCCTGTTTAACAGGGGCGCGTAATTACAATTTTTGATCAAATATTTAACAGCAGGGCTCGTTCCTGCACTCAACAAGAGTATCTGTGAAGGGTTGCAGTGTTGTGGCACCACCGCCACTGCCTAAGGCCCAATTTTTCTGCCCCTGCTTAACAGGGGCGTGTAATTACAATTTTTGATCTAATATTTCACAGCAGGGCCTGTTCCTGTGCTCAACAAAAGTATCTGTGAGGTTTTACAGTGTTGTGCCACCACCACCACCACCACCGCCTAAGGCCCAATTTTTATGCCCCTGTTTAACAGGGGCGTGTAATTACAATTTTTGATCTAATCATTTACAGCAGGACCTGTTCCTGCGCTCAACAAAAGTATCTGTGAGGCTTTACAGTTGTGTGCCACCACCACCACTGCCTAAGGCCCAATTTTTCTGCCCCTGTTTAACAGGGGCACGTAATTACAATTTTTTATCTAATATTTCACAGCAGCGCCTGTTCCTGCGCTCAACAAAAGTATCTGTGAGGCTTAACAGTGTTGTGCCACTACTACCACCACCGTCTAAGGCCCAATTTTTCTGCCCCTGTTTAACAGGGGCACGTAATTACAATTTTTGATCTAATATTTCACAGCAGGACCTGTTCCTGCGCTCAACAAAAGTATCTGTGAGGCTTTACAGTGTTGCGCCACCACCAATGCCTAAGGCCCAATTTTTCTGCCAGTGTTTAACAGGGGCGCGTAATTACAATTCTTGATATAATATTTCACAGCAGGGCCCATTTCAGCACCCACCAAGAGTAACTGTGAGGACTTACAGTGTTCTGGTACCACTAACACCTAAGGCCCAATTTTCCACAGAGTGTATAGGGCAGGCCGTATAGTATATACAGGCAGTCCCCTATTTTCAAACATCCGACTTACAAACCACTCCTACTTACAAATGGTGGGAGACAACAGGAAGTGAGAGGAAATCTACCCCTAGGAAGGGAAATTCTCTCCTGTAAGAGTTAATATGGGAAAAAGGTGTCTCCACTGATGCTTTATCACCAATCCTTGTTTCTACAACAACCCAAAATGTTCAAAATCCAATTCTCATTGGGACAGAAAGTGAGGTGAAATCTTCTAAACAGGGGCACAGACAGCAAAACAAATGTTACAGGGGTGATGATAACCCTTCCCTATGTTATCCAAAAAGCTTAAAAATAGATTTTTTAGCTGGAGCTACACTTAAAAAATGTACCTGTTCCAAATTACAAACAGATTCAACTTAGGAACAAACCTACAGTCCCTGTCTTGTTTGTAACCCAGGGACCACCTGCATACTGCTGTTCAGAGTATATAGGGACTGGGGGCCCCACGCCTTTTTTTTTTTATTTGTGTGCAAGGTTCACCTTAATATCCATACAAGTCCCAAAGGGCCTGGTAATGGGCTGGGGGCAACATTACAGTACAGCCGCAAGCAGTTTTAAATGACCTTTATTCCTTTAGAAATGTCATTTTGTGCAGGGACTGTTCTAAACACGGGAAAAATGCGCCACTTTACAGGCATACTATAGACACCCCCCAGGCACGATATTTAAAGGAATATTTCACTTTTATTGTTTTACTTTAAGCATTATTAAAATCACTGTTCCCGAAAAAACAGCCGTTTTTAAAACTTTTTTTTGCATTGATTCATGTCTTTGCCTTTAAAATTATCACTTTTGATTTTTCACGTTCGTGTCCCATAGACTTTAATGGTGTTTCCATGTTCGCACAAATTTTTTGTCTGTTCGCAAGTTCTGGTGCGAACCGAGCCAGGAGGTGTTCAGCTCATCCCTAATTATAATGTTTTTACAGTTCGGTTCTTTGTGGGACAAAGTACATGTATTACTTTGTCCCATGTTTCTAAATACTTTATAACTCTGGCTATGAGGCCTGATCTGCCCCCCTCCTCCTTTTGCGCTGGCCGATCCAACAACAGCAAGGGAGATGGCTGATTCATTGCTGCAACTTGTCTCAGCTGTCAGCACTTTCCAGGGACAAGCAAAAGCAAGATGAATATTGAGGAAGGGTGGGGTGCTAGCTTTTGCATTCGGCTTCAGGTAATTTGGAATATATCAGATATAACAAAACACTTTCAATGTTTAACAGACAAATATTCAGCAAATAAGTGAAGTTCGTTGTTAAGGTTTACATATACTTTAAGGTAGGGTTCACACTATTGCAAATTGGATGTGGGTTTCCCTGCATCTAATTCGCATGACAGGAGAGTGTGGAGCCGGTTCACACATCTCCGGGGCGGCCGCGGAGCGCACTGTGGAAGGGTCCTGTGCGTCTTTGACTCCGTTTCAGGTCCGAATTCAGGCAAAAATTTGGACCTAATTCGCCTACATATATCATGAAAGTGCTAATGCATCAAACAAATACTCTGTAAACAACACCAAATATCTGGTAAAATGATGTGAATATAAGAAAAGTGCTAGTGCAAAAAATAGTGCAATATAATCAATGTCTAAAAAAATAATGCAATATAATCAACAAAAATTGTGCAAACATCAGGATAATGTCTATAAAGTGCTCTAGTGACACTATATGGGCTCAAACAAGTAAAAACAAGACTCAATATAAAGCCCAAAATTCTCCAATTTTGTGCAGTATCCAAAGACAATATGAATCCACCACAGTGTTCCTCCAAACGTAGTGCAGCACCCAAATGTGAATCCGTCACCACTCTCACTAAATCAAGCTCACCAGAACAATAGGCTGGTCAGAATATAAACCAGCATACACTTCCCTGTGATCACTACTCCACCACTCTCCCAGATTAGGCTCTAATCTGTATCACCTCTCATATGCCATAACATTCAATGCAGGGACTAAAAAGAAAGAACGAGGTTCTCATCATGTAAGATCATAAAAACAGGCTTTTATTTAAAACAGCAACTTTTACACTCAGATGTATCAAGTGTCTGCCTGGCACTAAGGTTAAACACTCAGTTATGTTGCTCATTCATCTCTGGTCAGTCCATGGACCGTGAGCATGAACCGGCACACGTGGTGATGTCAGCATCCTTGCTCCACCCTATGCATTTCGTCATGCAACGTCCTCATGGAGCACATACCCACATAATGAGTATGAGGTATGATCCTGTTGATCTATGACCCAATAGATTGTTGGTCAGCGGAATCAAACCTCATACCCATTATACTTTCATGCTCTGAACTGTGTAGTATACATAGTGATTTTAATGTATGTTTTTAATTTGTGATATAATAAAATGTGATATTTTTTAATATAAATTAGTTTGAGTGTGCTTCTCAGAGGCATGTACAAAGTCCCTTCTCTTTCTTGGCCCTTATCAATTTGTAGAAATACATGGGATGATGCAGATGGGAACCAAATAGAGTATTTACATATGTCATCTCAGCTTAAAGATTAGATACTTAAAATTCAAAGCACAGGCAATATGTAACATGTATGTGACCCTCCAATTATAGAGAAGTCTTATATTGTGCAGTATAGATCTATCAGCTGTAACGCCAGATCTTACTCCCCAACGGAATCCGGGCAACCAAATGGGATAGAACTTCACACCAGTCAGCCAGTCCTCGCTCAATGTGTGCAGGTATGTCAAGAAAAAAGGGGGACCAAGCGCTCCAGATAGTGTAAATCCCAAATATACGTCAGGACAAGCTATATGTTGTGAAGTCATCAGCACAAGAATCTTGCAGTACACAGCTCTGGAAGACTCGTTCCTGCCCTTGAAACATCTGTGCACATGCGGGGGATTTCTCCGCATGTGTACAGATGCCATGATCCACTACAGAAACTATGGGCATTTTTGAGCATGCCCTGTGCATGTGCAGATACACTACATGGCTGTGTGAGGTGCCAAATACCTGGCAGAGCCCTGCATCATATCTGTGCAGATTTTTGAAGATTGCAGTGCAGAAGAGGGGCTGGACTAATCGCTCTGTGCGATGCCGACTACCACTACTGCCCGGGCTAACCCCCATGTTGCCCCCCTCCCGCGGTGCTGCTGGCTTCCCTCCTCTTCCCTCAGCTGCTGCGCAGGGAATGTTTTAGGATGGAGAGCATCAATATGTCATTTACTGGCCCCATCCTTTTCTAAATGAACATAGTGTACACACTCACTCACTGTGTTCATTCTTAACTGAAGCATAGTAAACTGTCCCCCCCCCCCCCGCTACCCTCCGGTGCTTCTACCTACTTACTTACCCGTGTGATCAGTGAGCTGGAGAAGGGATCCGCTGGCGCCAGATGTTGATCATAGAAATTTCCGGTGGGCCAGCCTAGAGGACAGATCTGGTGACCCCAGATCTCACTGTAAAGAGGACCTGTCACGCACTATGCTTATTACAAGGGATGTTTACATTCCTTGTAATAGGAAAAAAGTGATCAAAAAAAAAATTAAAAAAGAAAGCAGCAACCTAGAACAATAAAAAATTGTAAGCGCCCCTGTGCCTGCGTGCTCGCTCTCAGAAGCGAACGCATACATAAACGGCGTTAAAACCACACATGTGAGGTATTGCCGCGAACGTTATAGCGAGAGCAATAATTCTAGCACCAGACCTCCTCTGTAGCTCAAAACATGTAACCTGTAAAAATTTTTAAAGCGTCGCCTATGGGATTTTCAAGTACCAAAGTTTGGTGCCATTCCACAACGTGCGCAATTTTGAAGCGTGAGATGTTAGGTATCTATTTGCTTGGCGTATCATCATTTTTCACATTGTACAAAAAAATTGGGCTAACTTTACTTTTTTTTCTTTTAATGAATGAAACTTGTTTTTTTCCCCAAAAAAAGGTGTTTGAAAAATTGCTGCGCAAATACCGTGTGAGTTAAAAAGTTGCAATGACCGCCATTTTATTCTCTAGGGTCTCTGCTAAAATATATATATACATATAATATTTGGGGGTTCTGTGTAATTTTCTAGAAAAAAAATTATGATTCTTACATGTAGGAGAGAAGTTTCAGAACTGGCCTGGGTAGCAAGTGGTTAATAACTAAACAATATGTAAAATGTAAATCTGTACAGTAAATACATTTTTATTTCTGAAGTTTGACTATAGACCATAAATTTTAAGATCTTAAAGACAGTTCTTCATTTTCATTTCCCACTTGTTTATTTTTGTTTTCTTGTGTCTACTATCGATAATTACATACAACTTTATCCCTTTACTTTGCCTTTAACTAATTTTGAATGAGTTCCAAGTTACTGCTCAAATAAACATCCTAGTAGTAGCCCTGCACATGAGATGGTGACTGATGATTGTTGAAAGCAGGAGTGAAGCATTGGCTGGTTTCCAAGGGGGTTCTGGGTAATTATAGGTGTTAAAATTGGTCCAAAGGTCAGGTGATTCAGCTCCATGCCAAACTCACAGCAAACAGCTGAGCATCACATCTTTTTCGGGAACATTATGTAACATAAGCAGAAATACATTTCCTGCTTCTGTGTCAAAAGCATTGAGTTTTCCTGAGCATTGCTGCCCTTGTTTATATAAAGGTTTGGCACACAGGTCAGTTGATTTCAGTAACCCTCGTGTTTTATTGGCTAGACCTTGATACACAGCAAGGCCTCAGTTTTCCCAGAAGCATACTACATGAGCGACCTTCGTGGTTACATGGAATGAAGGGACCACCAGATTTCTGCTAGGAGTATGTCATGGGCTCCTAGTGGCACCATATTTGGTCAGGTCGTGCTGGGCATGTACCGCAATGAGATAAAGAGATCTCACAGGTCAGTTAGGATACACAATGGTTTTTCTAGACAGATGTATGTTTTGGCATATTATAATATAAGGAAATATTAGAAACAAATAGCTACAATAGAGTAGATTAGAACCCAATCTCCATTTTTTTTTACCAAGCTCCTAAACTCAACCTAATAAAAGCCTATGTGTTCATGTACACATAGGCTTTTAGTATCATTTAGGAGCTGCTGCGGTTAAGGGAGGTGCAACCTCCCTCTCCTGAACGTAGAAGAATCACGTGAAGCCTAAAACCTAGAAAAGCTTTAACATGGTAAAATAAATCCAAATAATTTTTTTTTGCCATTAATGTTTAAGCAATTCCTGTTATAGGATGACAACATTATGTCTCTGTCTCCTAGTTGTTTTGTGTTGCCACCTGTCACATGGACTTACAATTAAAGTATATGTAAATCCCCACCTTGTAAAACAACACATTCCGTTTAAAATGGAAAAGAAAGGCAAAACATTTATGTATAGATATAAAACTTTTATAAACACCTTGTCCCCCCCCCCCTTTTTTTTTTTTACAAGTGATCACATAACCTCTGTTCTCAGTGAGCTAGGGGAGGACAAACAGCAGCACACTGGTCTTCCCAGTAAATGGCTGTGCAGGGTAGTGTGTGTCAGAAGAAATCATTGGAGGAGTTCCCAACACAGCCAGAGAACTGACCACGCTGTGCTCTCATGCCTGCTGTGATCAGTTTTTGTTAGGAAAGCAAAGGAACTGGCAGGAACACCAGTTATTTCACACAAAAAAGGAAGCAATACAAAGAGAATAGGATACTCTTTCATACAAGTACATGGTATAGCAGACACATATCAAGATATGAAATGTTGGGTTTACAGATTCTTTAAGACTATAACTTTAAAACACATTGAAAGAGTATGGTTTACTGGTGTCAGCATCAAGAAACTTGTCCTGACAAATGCCATGAAACCATCACTGGAGTGGATGTATTTAGACAGAAAATGGCTGCAAAGCGGTCACAGCAGATTATTTTTGCAACAAAGGATGAAAACAAGTATTTTATTTACTTTAACCACTTAGCAGGCTCGCATGCCCGCTGCATTGTGGGGGTGCCGATGCTCGTGGCCAGCGGTCGTGACGATCGCGGGCACAAGAGGCAGAACAAGGACGTGTGTATGTAAACACACAAATCCCTGTTCTGTGAGGAGAGGAGAGGCAGATCATGAGTTCCTAATAGCTAGGAACCACGATCTGTCATCTCCTATAGTCAGTCCCCTCCCCCCACAGTTAGAACACACAGTCAGGGAACACAGTTAACCCCTTGATCGCCTCCTAGTGTTAACCCCTTCCCTGCCAGTGACATTTACACAATAATCAATGCATTTATATAGCACTGATCGCTGTATAATTGTCAATTATTTAAAAAATGTGTCAAAAGTGTTCGATCGCCATAATGTCACAGTCCCGATAAAAATCACAGCTCGCCATCATTACTAGTAAAAAAAAAAAATAATAATAAAAATGCCATAAATCTATCCCCTATTTTGTAGACGCTATAACTTTTGCGCAAACCAATCAATATAAGCTTATTGCAATTTTTATTACCAAAAATATGTAGAAGAAGATACATTGGCCTAAACAGAGAAAAAAATTAGCTTTTTTTTTTTTTAATGTGGGATATTCTTTATAGCAAAAAGTAAAAAATATTGTGTTTTTTTTCAAAATTGTCGCTCTTTTTTTGTTTATAACAAAAAAAAAAAAAAAGCTGCAGAGATGATCAAATACCACCAAAAGAAAGCTCTATTTGTGGGAAAAAAAGGACGTCAATTTTGTTTGGGTGCAGCATCGCATGACCGCGCAATTGTCAGTTAAAGCGACGCAGTGCCAAATCGCAAAAAATGGCCTGGTCATTGAGCAGCCAAATCTTCCGGGGCTGAAGTGGTTAAAGAAAATCTATACTGTAAATGCAGGACTCCTTTAATAAAAATTATATCCTGAGCAATATCTAAAAAGGCAGAGCTAGTCACAGCTAGTAGGTATTAGTAGGTAGTCATATGAAACTGCATTTGTTCTGAAGGATGAGATGTTTTTATCACTACAGTGGAATGTGACTAAGTACTACTAGCTATACTTTGACCTCTATAAACTAAAACCTTCATAGGTCACAAATACTGCCCTAATGTCCTCAAGTTATTATCAGAGCCAGTCACTATACTAAATGCTGGTGTTTGCTGTTTTGGTTAATGGGGCTTAGTGGGCTGATTTTCAGACACAGCCAACCAATAAAAGGTTCTGGCTTTGGAGGAATACTGTTCCCCTTTGGTTGAGATTACATGACTATGGTAAGACAGATGCAAACTGACCATTGCCCCTCTACACCTACCATAATATTGTACGCCATATTAAAGAGGAGGGCCAGTCAAAAAAAAATAGAAATTAAAAGTCAGCAACTACAAATACTGCAGCTGCTGACCTTTAATTGGACACTTACCTGTCCCAGGGTCCAGCGATGCGGGGGATCAAAGCCCCGCTCGTCTCCCCCTCCGTTCAGTGGCGCTGGCATTGCAACTGTGGGCGCTGGGCTGTGGCTTCACAGCCTGGCACCCACTGCGCACGCGCGAGCGGCGCCGCGCGCCGTGATTGGCCGCTCAGTCACCTGGGACCTGTAATGGGTCCCAGATGATTGACAGGTGGGAGGGAGCAGAGCTGAGCCCTTCCTGTGCCGAGGGGGAAGTGATGTCACCAGCCCAGGCACTGGAAGAGGCTGACTACGAGGGACCCCCTAGCAACAGGCATTTAGACGTAAGAAAAAAAAATATCCAAATTTTTTTTTAATTATTTTTTAGGCACAATCATAACTTTTTTTTTTAGGGTGGAACACCACTTTAAATAACCAGACGACACCCTTTTTGGAGTAAAATTGGCCGTACAGGCCATTTATTAACAAGTAACTATAAACACTTTATTTACAAACAATAATCTCACAGATAGATCTTAACCATGATGTTGATCTTTGAAGGCACTGAAAAGACCACAAATTGACTTAGTATCAGCTTGACAACACAAGGTCCCCAGTCGCAACACACCGACTTGAGGACGATACCAACTCTCCACCTTCCAACGCTAATACCCATATCCAAATGCCCAGTTAAACCTCGGTTAACTGGCATCTTACCAAGGATCCCATACTATAGATGGTTCCCCACTATGCCATATCGGTATTAATTTAGAAGGCCTCCAAAGATCCCAACCGCCACACCACTGAAATATTCACTGCCAGATGTCCATTCCACAAAAAAGGGGCGGGAGGATGGGAAGCTGATTCTTTGTCCGATGACCTCCAACTGACCACAGGACACTTGGCACCCCCTTACCTAACCTACAAAACCCCTCCTGGCCACCCCCACCAAACTGACCAACTCAAAACACGGGGTTAATCCCTTGTGTCCTGATTGCCTTGCTACCCTGTCATGCCAGCCCTACTCCTATTTCTATTTCTTTTTGCTACGGGCTTCTCTTGACTATGGTAAGACAGATGCAAACTGACCATTGACCCTCTACACCTACCATAATATTGTATGCCATATTAAATAACCAGACGACACCCTTTTTGGTGTAAAATTGGCCGTACCGGGCATTTATTAACAAGTAACCATAAACATTTTATTTACAAACAATAATGCTGTTGATCTTTGAAGGCACTGAAAAGACCCCAAATTGACTTAGTATCAGCGTGACCACACAAGGTTCCCAGTCGCAACACACCGACTCAAGAACAATACTAATGCCCCGTACACACGGTCGGATTTTCCGATGGAAAATGTCCGATCGGAGCGTGTTGTCGGAAATTCCGACCGTGTGTGGGCTCCATCGGACATTTTCCATCGGATTTTCCGACACACAAAGTTGGAGAGCAGGAGATAAAATTTTCCGACAACAAAATCCAATTCCGACCGTGTGTGGCCTGTTCCGACGCACAAAGTGCCACGCATGCTCAGAAGAAATTCCAAGACGGAACAGCTCGTTCTGGTAAACTTAGCGTTCGCAATGGATACAGCACTTTCGTCACGCTGCAATGTTAAAAATGGTTTAATACAGCGCAATTAAGTAGTTTTGCTGCTCATATTCACACACACTTCTCACAAACTTATTTCGTTACTATTTATCGTGATTCCCTCAATATATTTTGATTTCTCACATCTGACAACATATTTTTGTATATTTTTTATATATTTTTTGGCTTGAATGTAGATTCTTTTTTTGTGTTTGTATTTTTTTTTTTTTTTGGGCGATTTTGATTTGTACTCCAGAAAATGTGTGTGTTTTTTGTGTCAAGTTCCCACAACACCATTGATATGTTGTTCTATTTAATCTGTAGGAGATTGTTTGGTGTTGTTGTCCCTTGTTAATTTCACATTGTACTTTAGAAATGTACCTGTCGTCACCAACAAACTTTTTGGATGAAAACACACACAGGAGAGTAGAATTTACCTAAAAAATTTTATTAAGGGGTCACAACTAAACAAAGAGGGAGGCAACGCTGGAGAAACTGCAGAAGTGGGTGAAGCCTTGGACCCCCAGGGCAGACATCAATAATTTTAAAGCCAAATTGGTGGCCTGAGGAGTCCTTATCTAAGGGAAGGCAGTCTGGTCCAGAAGTTCCAGAGATCCGGAAAGCAGCAGATGACATCTGTGTCCCCAGGCTGTGGTCATACGAGAGACTGCAGCTTCTGTCAGACCAGACTGAACCCAGGGCCATCACTCTTTGGTCTTCCTTCCACGCTTCCTTCCACGCAGTGGCTCTGGTGGTGGAGTTGTGGCAGCAGGAGGAGGAGGAGGAGGAGGATGGTCCAACTCAATGACATCCGTCTTGGGTGTTAGTTCCCCACTCACCTCCTTACGTAGGACTTTGTACAGAAGGTCCTCACAGAGCCTGCGTTAACCCTCCTGCATGCCCTGCAATTTGGTGGCAGCCATGCAGGCAAAGGCCTCTTCAGGAGTTGGTAAGGCTCTGAGGGACGCAGAAGCCTCCTGGATCAGCCTGAATGCTGAATCCTGCACGGGACTCGGAGTGGCCTTCCTGGCTCGTTTATGTGGCAGGCGGAGGGGAGGAACTTGAGACTCAGTCAGGCTGCGACTGGTCCCAGGCTTCTCCTGGCTAACACTTAGCCCCGCCTCCTCCTGGCTGCCACTAATCCCCGCCTCCTCCTGACTGCCACATTCCACAACCTCCTCCTGGCTGAGGTCTTCCTGTGTATGAAAAAGGGACATAGTTTGAGTTTTTTATTCATCAATCACACACAATTTTCACTTCCTGACTGTTGCAAATTGAATGTTAACAAATATAACAGACTATCCTTCTGAGCCCAGCATTTTTCATTCTTGTTCCAATTTTGGGTGCCCACTACTATCTATTGATATGTAAAACACTTTCAATCAGCACTTAGTGATCAATACTAACATCTAGTAAACATCATTTATTTATTGACCAGAAATCAGTAGAACAATGCTATACCTGACTCCAGCTGGGCTCCTCCACTTCTTCCTGGCTGGAAGTCCCAGGTTGGACATCGGAAGCCTCAGCTGGTATGGAAGGAAGCGTAGAAGGAAGAGTAGAGAGGGATTCCCTGACTTCAGTGTGGTCTGACAAAAATCGCAGTCACTCGTAGTACCACAGCCTGGGGACATAAATGTCATCTGCTGCAGCTCCGGACCTCTGGGAATCTGTGACCTTCTTGCGTTCCCTAAGATATGTGCTCCTCAGGCCACCAATTTTAGCTTTTAAATAAGGGATGGTTGCTGTGGAGACCACCGGCTTCACCAACTCCAGCAGTTTCTCCAGCGCTGCCTGCCTCTTCTGTTTGTGATTTTAGTGGGGGTGTCTCACTTGCCACAGACAGGGCAGCTCCCTGTATTTGTCAATGAACAGGGGCAGGAAATTGTGGTCGTTGAACCCATCCATTTTCTCTGCAAGACACAACACAAGACAAACCCTAATGTCAGGCCAAACTCCCCTAATCTTGTTACAATATAGGCTTCAATTTCGAAGCAGTATAGGCGCAAGTTTAGATCTTACCTTCGTTATCACGATTGGCGTCTCCGATGCTCCTTCCTCCGCTCACAGATCGTACGTAATACGCACGCGTGTTACGCTTTATACACACTGCGCATGCGTATAACTCCGCCCGCCCCTGACGTTCTTTCTAGTCTATTCCCCGCCCCTTTTCGTTCGGCGCAGTGGGGGAAGAGCACATGGCGGATAGACAGCAGGTGCATGCTAATTGTAGCAACGAGGAGGAGGGGGAGGAAAGGCCGGAGCCTGAAACGTCCCGATCCAGAAGGAGATTTAAGGACTCAAATATGTCCTTTGGGGAGATGTTGGAAATGGTGGACATCCTGAAGAAGTCCGACTATGATGGAAAGTATGGGCCTTACCCCAACCCCAATGTCGGAAAGGCCAAGATCATGGCGAAAGTGGTCAGGAGTCTGCACCGGAATTTCGGGGTACGACGATCGAAAGATCAGCTCAGGAAGCGGTGGTCGGACCTCAAATTACGAGAACATGAGCAGTACAGAAAGATCCGGAGAGTGCTGCAAAAAAGTAAGTAGTTGTGCTGTGTTCCTATTCTTTTTGTGTTTATTACGTTCGTGCTGCTCCATGTGCTTTTAGGAACTGTTGTACAGTTTAAAATGGCAACTTTCATGTTCATGGGCACATTATTCGTTCGGATCAAACATTTTTCGTTCCAATAATAAAATACCATTGTTTAGGCCATATGCATTTGGCCACCATTTTGACGCCCTATACTTGTCTTCAAAGAATTGGGTTGTGTAGATGGCTTTGTTACTAGAATGAAATGCAAACTAGATTCTGTGTAAGGAGAGGACACTCAGCAGCTGTTTTCACATCTGGACACTGGAGCACTAGTGTGGGACAAAAGAACACCATTTTTATTAGGGGGCCACACAGGTGCTCCAGTGTATACTATAGGGGGGTCTCCATCTGTGAAGCTTGTACCAAACAGGTAAAGTATTGCAGCTTGACAAAGGACACTAAAAAAGCTACATCTTGGAACTCTGCTAAAATAGACAATTGTACCCCACTTCCAAGCAATGTTTCATCTTTATAGTTTTGCCATCAAATATCTGTGTGCTAATTATACCATTTTTGCTTTACATAGGGGAGAAAAGACTCGGAAGACACCCCTCATCCGAGACCAGAGACCCCCCCACCTCTGGAAGAAGGGGAAATCCCCCCAACACAAGCTGAGCAGGAGGAAGAAGACGTGGTGGAACTAGTCACCACAACAGGTGAGTGTCTGCAACCACAGGCTCAGATAAGAGATGGATGGCGGCATTTTTTTTAGACCTAATTTATTTTGGGGTTCCTCTCTTTTTAGGTGATCGTGAGGTTGTGGATCCAGATCCTTTCACATCCGAAAGTGCCCAGATCCTGATCGGGGAGATCATGGGGTGTAATTTACAATTGGAAATCATCAAGCAAAACATCAATGATGTTATTCCAAAAAAGAAAAAAATCATTGATGTTTTGGGGCGAGTTTAAAGCCCCTCAAAATCACTTTCTTCTTTTGTGCACTACAATGTGCTAAATGTTTTTGTGATTTTTCCCAAAGCCAAATTTGGAGGATGCACACAGTGTGTCAACATGTGCTATCTGCCATCATGGGAGATCAAAGGACGCGTTTTGGGGGTGCAACCCCTTCCTCAATAATAAAGTAGCTGAGAGGAAGGGCTTGCTCCCCCAAAACACATCCTTTGATCCCCCGTGATGGCAGCTAGCACATGTTGACATTGGCAAAATTGTGTGCATCTTCCAAATTTGGCTTTTCCAGGGGTGATTTCCCCCCATCTGAACGCAATATCAAACACAGTTCCTAAATACTCATGTATGATATTGCCTTCAAGTTCTACCAAATGTGAACTTTGTAAGTTCAAGATTTGTGTCTTTCTTGTTGGTTTTACACAGGCCTGTTTTATGTAAAATGGACATTTTGAGTTTTGATAATGCCACCACAAAAATTGGTATACCACAAACATGTTGTTTTTTTTTAAAACCTTTGGTAAATGCACATGTGATTGTGCAGGTATTAAAAAGATTGTTAATCAAGAATGTCGGATTATTGTCTCAACGCTACAACACTTTTGGTGTGATGTAATTGCTGTTTTCATCGCAAATGGGGGTTATTTACTAAGGGCAAATCCTCTTGGCACTACAAGTGCAGTTTCAGTGCATTTGCAAGTGCACTTGTAGTGAAATGTGTTTTTGCATTTAGGAAATAACAGCCAACAGTGCTTTGTATAAGGTTACACAATCACAACATTTTCTGCACTCAAAACATTTCTGTCAGGGTCAGCTAAAACAAACACAAGCATTAAATGTCCACCAAGAATTTCTTTTTTTTTATTATTCTAAAAAGGCTTCACAGATTGTCTGGCATATTGATAGCCCCCCTACCCGCAAAGAACTCCAGGTAGCGTAACCGGACATCACGGGCACTCAGGGAGGGCAAGCCAGGGCGGCCACTTTCAAGCACCGTCAGTGTGGTTTGATGTAGGATTCCGGCCTCAGGCCCAACTGAGCCAGCATAGTTGGCCGAATGTTTCCTTAAAAAGTTAAGGAGAACACAGCACGCCAGTATAATATGGTTCAGTTTATACTCTGCCATATGGATGGGTGTCATAAATAGGCGGAACCGGCTGGCCAGGATTCCAAATGTGTTCTCCACCACTCTTCGGGCTCTGGCCAGCCGGCAATTAAAAACCCTCTGTTCCGGGGTGAGGGTCCTCATTGGGAATGGCCGCATCAGGTGGTCCCCCAGCGCAAACGCTTCATCAGCAACGAACACAAATGGGAGTCCTTCAACATTGTCCTCTGGAGCTGGCAAGTCCAAGCTGCCATTCTGGAGACACCTGTAAAACTCCGTCTGGGCAATGACTCCACCATCGGACATCCGGCCATTCTTCCCCACGTCCACATACAAGAAGTCGTAATTAGCCGACACCACCGCCAACATCACTATACTATTAAACCCCTTGTAATTATAATAGTACGACCCCGAGTTGGGTGGTGGGACGATGTGGACGTGTTTCCCATCAATTGCCCCTCCGCAGTTAGGAAAGTCCCACCGCTGGGCAAAGTGGGAGGCCACAGTCTGCCATTCCTGTGGCGTGGAAGGAAACTGTTGAGGAAAAAACAATAAACATTACTATTTTTACTCAGAAACATGGCAAGCAGATTATACACAAACATTATGGGGCAACCTCCAGATAGCATTTACTAAGGGGAATTTAACAAGGCCAAAGTATAAGGTACACCTATCATATTGCCCCTCCCCCCCTCTCATGGGCCATTTCTAACATTATAGGGGGTGTGTGGAAATCTTGGACAGGTAACCCTCTTCACTTCATTGAGAGATGAATGCCTAAATAATGGGTATTACTTTGAACAGATCCTCCTTAGTTACACTATTGGCAGACCACTGGACAGGTAAGAAGTGTCATAATACAAAGATATAAATACACATTGTACACATTTGAGGACATTTGGACATTCTGCTATTACCTATCAAGATAATAATAGGATACAAAAACTTTAAACAGTACCATTTGAAAGTATACAGGCAGGCCCTTGCACTACATGCTTTGGGGAATTCATCCATAAATCTGACCACAAAAGAGATGGGTATAGTGTGTATGGGTTTGGCAAAGTCAGCAGATAGATGATTGAGGATAGATAATTGGGATCAGCTGACTTAGCAGTTGGGGAGGAAGGGTTACTAAAAATTTTTGGGGGACACCACCAAAAAAAAACTCTGGCACTCTGCCTGAATTTAAATCAAAAATAACATTTCCAAACATTTTAGGGGGTGTTTGGGGTAAAGCACTACTATGGAGCTGATAAAATACATTGTTAAGTGACTACATGAGGTGAATATAGGGCAGGAGACACCATGCTGGGGAGGTTATTGAAGGGCAAATATGTATGAAGGACATAAAATAATAATTACATAAAAATCCAGCATGCATGAGAACAAAGGGGACATTCACAGCATATTCCAATCATGGTAATTAGGGAATGAGGAAAGAAATACAATATATTAGCAAACATTCAATACAATAAAATGTGATATAAAAGGATAAAAATCTTACCTTCATATACTCCTTCTGCAGGACCTGGATGATGGCAGAACAGGTCTCCGGGATAATGATCCCCAGAGCCTGGGGGGAGATGCCTGTCGAGAACTTCAAGTCCTGCAGGCTTCTCCCTGTGGCCAAATACCGCAGGGTAGCGACCAACCTCTGCTCCGGAGTGATGGCTTGCCTCATGCAGGTATCCTGCCTGCTGATATAGGGGGTCAGCGAAGCCAACAAGCGGTGAAACACGGGGTCCGTCACCCTGAGAAAGTTCCTGAAATCATCAGGATTATTCTCACGGATCTCACGGAGCAAAGGCATATGAGAGAACTGGTCACGCTGAAGCAACCAATTCTTGGTCCATGAACTCCTTCCACCCTGTTCATGGACTGGACTTGTGTCAAGGTCAGGACCCCAACACCAAGCCCCCGCACAGCACGCATACAAAACATGGCTAGAAAACGGTCGGCTGCTCAGAACGAAGTAACAGAACGCACTGAAGAACAGCAAGGCCTGTGAAGAGTGACCTGAAAAACAGCAACAAGCGGACAAGATCGCACAGAAAACTCCAATACGAACTGACTGCACGCACTGAAGAGCAGATACAAACCCACAAGCACAAACTGAACGGCAGAAAACGATCTGAAAGCCACGAGTCTGAAAAAGCGCGAATCGTCTCTCACCAAACTTTTACTAACACGAGATTAGCAAAAGGAGCCCAAAGGGTGCCGCACTTTGTTCTGAACCGGCCTTTTCTAGTCTCGTTGTACGTGGTGTACGTGACCGCGTGGTTGGCGATCGGAAATTCCGACAACTTTGTGCGACCGTGTGTAGACAAAATAAGTTTGAGCCAACATCCGTCGGAAAAAATCCTAGGATTTTGTTGTCGGAATGTCCGAACAAAGTCCGACCGTGTGTACGCCCTATAACTCTCCACCTTCCAACGCTAATACCCATACCCAAATGCCCAGTTAAACCTCTGTTAACTGGCATCTTACCAAGGACCCCATACCATAGATGGTTCCCCACTATACCATATCAGCATTAATTTAGAAGGCCTCCAAAGATCCCACCTGCCACAGCACACAGGTGTAAAGTCTTACACCTGTGGGTGCCCCAAAAACTGCAGGGCTCGTTGGAGTCCATCCTGCAGGTCTAGAAACCAAAAATCAATGCCCACTACGTTGAGATGGACGCCATCCCCCCTCAAGTACTGACTAGTATCAACCTCCAAGTCCCGATGCCTAACCACAAAACCACCATTACGTGTAATAAATCTGCCCACCTCCTTGTTAACCTTAATGTGGGCCTTGTTGACCTTCTGCACGACCTAGCCCAGCGCCAAGAAGTACAGCCGACAATGTCCGACCATACAATGAGAGTGGGGAAAAACTGTGCGGATATGAAGGACATCAAATTTAATGTCCCGAACCAAATGCCGCATGGACCGAACTCCTAAATCGTTGCCCCCGATGTGCAATACCAAGACGTCCGGGGCCCGATCCAGGTGGGCATACTTATGTATCTCAGGCAACACCCTGCTCCACAACATGCCGGGACCCCAATTGAATGGACCATGGCCACCTCCCAAGGGACACCGAACATCTGTCCGTTTTGCTCCCCAAAAAACTAAAGAATGCCCCATGATCCACACGAGACCAGCCGCATCATCTAAAAAGAAAAATGCGGAGCAAAGAAATAAAATAAAACAAACATGGAGAAGAAACACAGAAAAAACAGCACATGACAAGCCCGGATGACCTAAACCAAATGAGGGTGTATGTAAAGCTTAAATTGGTCAGATTCCCATCGCCCAATGCACTTTATAGCTGAAGTCTCCAATCCCCACTGGGCAGCCTCAGTGGCAGCCCTGATGCGAAAGGAATGAGAGGAATAAGCCAGGGGGTCATAACCCGCTGCCCCTAGACATCGGCGGAACACCGAGCCAAACTGGAACACAGATAAGGACAACTCATCCAGGTGCACTAAAAAGGATCCTCCAACTGTTGGGCAGATGCCCAAATACTCCTCAACAGCAGCCACAGGGCAAATGGACACCCCAGGGACCCTATAGACATGTACATACTTACCCCTCCCCAACCAGTCTGTTTTCGACTGGCAAAGGAAGAGAGCCACGAAGCACTTCCACAAGAACGTCACCTACCAGTAGTCCCCCTTGAGCCGATCTAGAAGGGCTAACCAATTCACCCAGCCTAAAAGCCCCATAGAAGGCCAATGTGAACACCGCCCTAAACAAACAGACCTCATAGTTAGAATCACACACCGAACTTACCTGCAGAAGCAACTGCTGCAAAATGGAGAAAGTGACCGGGCGCCATCCGTCCCGCTTCTTGGTACCTTTTCTATACCCCTTCAAGGCCTGCCTCACCATAAAAACTTTTGTAAAATCACAGCCCCCCGTCATCTTGAACCAAAAACCTAAACCCGCTGTCTTGCAATCCATCGCTGAAACAGACACACCCTTCTCATAATTCAAGCAAATAAAATACAGCAACATCGTAACAACCCCCTCACCAGTAACTTCACCTACCCGCTCCAACAGCTCAAACCACTCCTGCCAAACCTTTGCATATGCAGACCAGGTACTCCCGCTAACGGAATTCCGGATCAATCCTGCGGCGACTCCGAAGCAATTTGCCACAGCTGCTGGGGACATGGATATCCGTGCTACTCCACTCCCGATGCCAACTCCCGGAATCTGTCTCACTGAAACCAAGACAAAGCATCAGCCACTGCATTAGTTGTTCCCGGAATATGCACCGCAAACATAAAAACATTTAATTGCAGACAACGCAACACAAGGTGCCGCAACAGGCAGACAACCGGAGCTGACGAAGCGGACACTTGGTTGATGACTTGAACCACCCTCAAATTGTCGCAATGGAGATGGATCTTCCTATCATGAAAGAACTCACCCCAGATCTCCACTGCAACAATAACTGGAAACATTGTAGGCAGAACAAGGTTTTTGAGAAAAACCACCCCCCCGCCAATCATCCGACCAGCGCTCTGCACTTCATCGTCCCCCAAAAAAGGCCCCCATATCTTGACGACCCGGCTGCATCAGTAAAAAATTCCCAATCAAAATTACTCACCGGCCCTTCCATCCAAAGGGAACGGCCATTAAAGGAGTCCAGGAAAACATGCCAAACGCGAAGATCCTCCCTGTGGTCCCGCGTCAGTGTAATGAAATGAATAGGAGAAGAGACGCCCGCTGTTGCATCTGACAAACGGTGACAAAACACCCTCCCCATAGGCATGATCCTGCACGCAAAGTTCATCTTTCCCAAAAGGGACTGTAGCTGTCGCAGTTGGATTTTGCGCTTATCTATCACCAAGGGGATCTCTGACTGCAGAGCAATCAACTTGTCATCAGGCAACCGACATTCCATCGCCTGGGAATCGATAACTATACCCAGAAAGCTAAGCTCGACCACTGGGCCAATAGTCTTGTCAGGCGCAAGCGGTATTCCAAAATGTTCCGAAATATGTTGTAGAGTAGCCAGCAAGATACCGCACAACCTAGAGGAAGGAGGGCCCACACATAAAAAATTGTCAAAATAGTGAATGACAGAATTGATACCAGATACGTCCCGCACCACCCATTCCACAAATTAACTGAAGGTCTCAAACAGGGAGCAAGAGATCGAACAGCCCATAGGCAGACATCGGTCCACAAAAAAGGTATACAGCCAATAACACCCCAGGAGATAAAAACTTTGCGGATGGACCGGCAGCAGCCAAAAGGCCACCTCCACATCTGTTTTGGCCATGAGCTCACCCCATCTGTAATGCCGGACCCAAAAAAACGCGGCATCAAAAGAGGTATATGACACGGAACAGGCACCCGGGTCGATCGCATCATTAACCAAGCCCCTCTTAAGGAATGAAAGTTGATGAATTAAAGAAAATTTCTGGGGCTCCTTCTTGGGGACCACCCCAATGGACACTGGGGGAATGCGCGTAATTGAACATGAAATCCGAAAACCCTCCGTAAAACCCAGTTCCAGGAGCCGCGCAGCCGCCCGGTCTGGGTACCTATTTAGGAAAGGAAGCATCCTTACCTCCTTCACCGGAATCATCCCTTTTACCCGAAGCATCTTCGAAATGGTCTGTCACTTGTTTGAAGCACCGAGACAGCGTGTGACCGCCCCCGCAACCGGAGCACTCATGTTTGAAACGGCAACCTTTTCCAAAACTGCATACCCCCTCGTTGTACTGCCAAAAAAATCCACATCGTTTAGGGGCCGGCTGTCCTGGGGCATCTGGCCCTGCTGGGGAACAAATGCTGTAGAGGCCCGTGCAGACGACATAAGCTTCATCCATAAGCTGATGTCCTTGTGGTCCCAGCGCAGTGAGGGGCAGACCGCTTTCCGCTGACGAAATTGTTTGTCGTACCAGAGCCACGCCTGGCCCCCATAAACCCGCTGAGCTTCCCCAATGGCATCCAGGTAGCAGAAAAATGCTAAGCAGCTCTCAGACTGTTTCTCTCCAATCACGCTCACTAAGATAGGGAACGCCTGTAGCCACTTAACAAAGGAGCGGGGAATAAGGTGATACCAATGCTTTTCTTCTTCCTCCTTTTTTGACTCGTCCGGTTTAACACGGTTCAAGTTGAACTTCTCAAGCGGCAGCAGGGAAAAAATTTCAACATACACACCCTACCATATCTTGTCTCGCACCTCCGGCTTGAGATACGCCCCCAACGGGCCCTCAAAGCATACATACACCTCACACTTAGCTGCGTCAGCCAAGCGAACAGTGCCTGAAACCTTACACAAGTCCCTCACTGTATCAGCCTTGTTGGAAACTGATGACCCTGCTTGAGCCCCCGACGTCATCACCCCTGCCGTACCAATAATCCGGGCCGCCACATACCCAGGAACAGGGGCAGATGAGACTCCCGCCTCCATCTGGCAGGGAACCCGCCAGAAACCAGGGAAGCAGCAATTGTACTTACCTCCAAGCGTTGCACTAGCATGCGCAATCCCGTCATGAGGTGTTGTAAATCAGAGCCCGCGCCTGACACAGCAGACACACATTCTGCTGAGTGAGGTGTGGATGCATGAGACAACACCGGTGGGGGGGATACATCCTGACCCCTGCTGTCCCCACCCCCATGCCCAAAAGACCACCCAACACTGCCTGCAACCGCGCGTCCCGAATCCACCGCCGTGGAATGATCAGGCACTTCTCCATCGTCTGAGCTGGACAGCTCACCCTCGGACCTGGTGATGCCACATCCAGCCGACCAGCAGCAGAGGGGACATCAATCACAGATGCACCGGCCCCAGATCCAGGCCGTGCCGCACTCCAGCTCCAGCACCGCCATCCGAGCTCTGGGCCTTCTTCCGTGCAGTTCTCCCTGCTGCCTGGGGGGGGGGGGCGCGCGCGGCTCTGCCCCCCAATCTGAGGACCCGTCCATCATGAGAAGGAGGGGGGTCGCGGCCGCTCTAACTGACTGGCCGGCACCCGCCGAACGGTCTCTCCCTCGCCAGGCCGCTTCCCTGACAGGAGCCTTGCTAGGTGAGGTGGCCGCACAATCCTCTCTGCCGCAACGTGCAGGCGGGACCAAGGGTGAAGCCGCACCACGATCCCTGCCTGAAGAACTCCGCCTAGGACGGGGATTCCTCCCAGCGCTGACACCAGCCGGCTGAGTAGAAAGCTGTGCCGATGAGCCTGGAGGGTCCCCTGCAGGAGGGCTCCCATGGTGGCACTGAGCTGGGGGGAGGAGGGGGGTGAAAGCGCTCCAGAAGCCATGACCTCCAAGCACTCTGGCCCCTAGGCTTTACCGATACAGAATTCTCCCCCTGTGAAAGAAAGGGCCCTTGTGCCCTTGGAGGCAGCAGTCGCTCTCAGTTGGGCTAAAAATACATCCATATCACCCGTAGCAAAACTCACAGACCCAGTAAAGGCAGGCTGAAGCTGATTCTTCTTCCGATTACCTTCAACTGACCACCGGACACTTAGCACCTCCCTACCTACCCTGATTGTCCTGCTACCCTGTCGTGCCAGCCCTACACCTATTTCTATTTCTTTTTGCTACGGGCTTCTCTCAACAAAATGTTAGAACTTGGTCCAGTGACCAACATAGTGGGAGGACTAATTCAAAGAACGTGACCAAACTATTTTTTACTTGGAAAAGTAAAAAAGGAAGGAGCACCCATTGTCCAAAGGAATACAAGTTTGAGCTAGATTAAAAGGTGTTTATTAAAAGTAATGACAGGTATCAATCCAATGCATTTTGGAAGATGGGACTCTCCCTTCTTCGGGGCTGTTGTTGCCAGCAACATTAATAATATGGGAAAGTTTCCCACAGAGGGTTATCTATTTGGGGGTTTCAGAAAATCTCACTGGCTTTTTTTGTTTTGCTGCCCCTGCAACCACAGCTGTCATTTTGCCAGAGAGTTTTTCTGACCCCTCGCAAACAGATACCCATCGTGGCAACCTTTCCCATTTAATAGCTGACAGCAACAGGCCTGAAGAAGGGGGAGTCCTTTGAAACGCATTGAATTGATGTACCTGGTGTTACTTTAAATAAACACCTTTGGATCTACAATAAAACTTGTATTCCTTTGAACACCGGGCACTCCTTCTTTTTTACTTTTCCAAGTCTACATATCAAAACTACCATAAGACCTTACCAAAAGGCAGCAGCCCACGCCCCAAGAGGGTTCACAGCCACTATCCAACATTGGGCACACTTTACTGCAGGAACTGTCCCTACTCACCCATACTATCATCCATCCACGACTAGTGACCTATCTAATCAGTCCACTGTGGTCTCCAGCACAAACGAGGTACTATCTATTTTATAGAAACTACTCAGATGAGTAATTTTACTAAAGCAATCGCAGGTCTGATTAAAACACCTGTAGACTGTCATGTTCTGTTTTTTATTACCCGGTCAGTAAGTGGTTTTAGTTAGCCTCTCAGAACCTTTTTGGAGAACATGAGTCAGGGCATGGCTGAGTATAATCCCTCAAGTGATTTACTTAATAACAGGGTCCATTTAAGGCTTGCCATAGACCAAGCACAATGGATAGTGAGACAGCTTCCCTTCATTCTTGCATGGTTGGAGAACCAGACCAGACCTGTAGATTTATTGTCTACAACTCAGCTAATCTGAATGTTTGAACTAAGTAAAAGTGATCCAAGACCGGTCACAAAGAGATCTGTTGTACTTCCAGTGTTATTGTCCACTTGTTAACCTGCACAGGCCAATTAGCTTCTAACTATCAGAAGTGATCTTTGAACTTGTCAAAGTTCTTTACAATTATCAGCTTATGACTAGTTATTTTAAATTTGCCTATAAATGTCCTGCTAATCAAAAGTGATGCTCTCAATTTAAACTGAGCCATTCAGTCCTCCGTAGGGATGATAATGAAGAGGTCCAATGGGTGGAGTTATTGTGCATCTCACAAACTTTTTTGAATATCTTCATGTGAGTGGATTGTCATCATCAGCAAAGTTCAACAGCATGTCTTAGCAATACAGAAAATCGTTTGAAGACAAACAGGTATCTCTTGTTCTCAGGGATATATCTTCCCAAAATGTAAAAGATCCTGATGGAACTGTTTAATTTCTGGATTTGCAAAGTATAGGTAACCAAAACAAAGCTTCACATTAACATACTGCACATGCAATATTCATAACCCGAACAATACAGTTATTGACAGATTACAACAACATGATTAAAGGAAACCTATTTGAAAAAATAGGGAGTTGGTAGTTGTAGTGGAACTCCAGGCAAACAGCTACAATATCTCATAAAAGTGAGTACACCCTTCACATTTTTGTAAATATTTTATTATATCTTTTCATGTGACAACACTGAAGAAATGACACTTTGCTACAATGTAAAGTAGTGAGTGAACAGCTTGTATAACAGTGTAAATTTGCTGTCCCCTCAAAATAATTCAATACACAGCCTTTAATGTCTAAACCACTGGTAACAAAAGTGAGTACACCCCTAAGTGAAAATTTCCAAACTGGGCACAAAGTGTCAATATTTTGTGTGGCCACCATTATTTTCCAGCACTGCCTTTCTTGGGCATGCAGTTCACCAGAGCTTTACGGGTTGCCACTGAAGTCCTCTTCCACTCTTCCATGATGACCATCCATGATCCATCCATGATCACGGAGCTGGTGAATGTTAGAGACCTTGTGCGCTCCTCCACAAAAATATGAGGGGTGTACTCACTTTTGTGAGATACTGTAAATACACAAATGACAGACTTTTTTCTTGCCAAAAAATCTGTATTTGCCTCCACTCAGTCCTAAGATTTACACAGTACAGACATATTGGTGCCTTGACTTATCTCTACTGGGACTGGTGACATAGCCAGTGCCTTCCAGCTGCATCCTGGGATGGCTATGTCACCAGTACCTGCAGGTACATCTCGTCTGTAAAATGGCAAGATCCTTCAAGAGTTCATGAAATCTTGTGAGATCTCAAGTAGTGTCACAAAGTGATCCAGATTAATGCAGGATATATCAAAATCCTGCAAGATTTCATGATTTCATTCATGGATCTGGAGTTGCCTATAAATAATAAAATAAAGCTGAACTCTGGGCAAATTTTTTTCCCATGCAGTGGGGCTGTGCATTCACCTGATCCTCCACCCCAGCAGCGCTCCTCCGTGACCCGGTAGTGGCCTGTTCCTGACGTCTTCATGTCCAGAGCAGGTCTATGGATGTGATGACGTCAGGAACAGTCCACTGCACAAGACCGCTAGACTAAGGGGGGAGGGGGGGCAGGAGCCGCAGAGACCAGTCTTGTGCTGCCTGGGAGGATTGGAGGATTAGGTAAATATATCTCTTCTCTCCAATCCCCTAGACAAAAACAAGCAGTTAACCCATGCAGTGGGGCTCAGCCCCACTGCATGGGGTAAAAAACATTTGCCCAGAGTTCAGCTTTAAACAAATTATTGTGCAGCATGGTAGGAGAGCTGCACAGAGTGGTAAGAACTAAGAAGTAAAGGGAGATGGATTTATCTTCGCTTACTAAAAATGGCCACCATGAGACAATAGGTAAATGAAAACAAATATATGGCAAAGAATAATAAGCCTAATATTATCAATAAAAAGCGGTTTATAGATTGCCCTTACTTAATATTTTTAAAAGGGGTTTTGTTAATATTTGAAAGATTCAAGTGAAGTTTCTTTAATAGTTACTCAAGAGGAATTCAATAAAACATTACTGACAGTTTTCTGATGTTATGGCCCTTTAAAATGGCCTGTGTCAGATTCAAAAATCCCTACTGCCTGTTTCAGTAACTTTATTACCTTATGCGGCAGATTCAGGTAGTACTTAATAGCGCCACTTTTACAAAGTGGCACTATTAATGCACCACGTTCAAAAATAATTACCTGCAGTTGGTAGATAACAAAGCTGGAGCTAATTAAGACCTACACTAACATGGCATACAGAGACAGGCAGTGCCTGTCCCTGTACGCTGTGTAGCAGAGAAGCATATTTGCTGCTGCTACCCTCTCCCTGTCCACACTTGGTGTGTGCCCCAACTTCATGTGCCTGTCTACAACAGGTACATGAATCTGTCTCCCTCACAGATGTTTGTTGTGTGGCGGCATGTTGGAATTCTGTCCTAAGTCAACCATAGACGGAGCAATTTTCTTTCCTGTAACCATGGGTTGCAGAAAGAAAATCACTCAATTCCCCCACTGACCAGCAGGTCAGTGTTGATGGGGGAATCCCTCCTGCAGAGTCAGTGGGGTTGATTTACTAAAACCAGAGAGTGCAAAACCTGGTACAGCTGTGCATGGCAGCCAATCAGCTTCTAAATTCAGCTTGTTCAATTAAACTTTGCAAAAAAACTGGATTCAGCATGAAAGCAGGCATATCCAGTAGCAGGGCGAAGATCTCGAATTGCGCCCCTCGCCAGGTGGAGTCCACTTTTACATCAGGTATCCCCAATAGAGTCCCCCTTTACATCAGGTGTCCCCAGTAGAGTCCGTCTTTACATCAGGTGTCCCCAGTAGAATCCGCCTTTACATCAGGTGTCCCCATGCCCTCAAGTTGTTGCGCCCCCCACCCTTGTACTGGGAAATTGACACTCACAGTGTCTCGTTCTTCTCTCCGGTCATGTGACAAGTCATATGACAGAAGGAAAGAGGAAGGACACAGTCTGCCCTCCCTTCTCAGCAGTGCAGCACTAAGACTGAAGACAGTTCTGTCTCAGTGCCAGCTCTTTTCCACCCCATGCCGGCTGGAGGGAGGAGAAAGCCAAATCCTCCCTCCAGCAGCAGCTATCAGACGCTGCTCCTTCTGACAGGAGTGACACTGCAATCACTTCTGTCAGTAAGGAGTGGTAGGAGTGGCCGACTCAACAGCGCCAGCCCCCTTAACACAGCGCCCAGGGCAGGTGCCCTCTCGGCCCTCTCCTAGTCCTGGCCCTGGACGTCAGTGTGTGTTATCACAACACACTAGGGTGGCCTAAGATCTTGTTGGAAAGGCAGTGCAGGTCAACACACTTTGCCACAGCAACAGAAAAAAAGCATGAAAACAGACACAGAGGTGAAGCCAACTTGAAGGGGTTGTAAAAGCAGAAGGTTTTTTATCTTAATGCTTTCTATGCATTAAGATAAAAAGCCTTCTGTGTGCAGCAGCCCCCCTCAGCCCCCCTAGTACTTACCTGAGGTCCCTCTCTGTCCAGCTTTGTCAATGGCTGTCTCAGCCGTCCGAGATTCTCCTTCATGATTGGCTGAGACATAGCAGTGGCACCATTGGCTCCCGCTGCTGTCAATCAAAGTCAGCTAACCAATCGCGGGAGTGAAGGGACAGGGCCGGGTCGGGGCTCCGTGTTTGAATGGATGCACAGAGCTGTGACTCAGCTCGGGTGCCCCCATAGTAAGCTGCTTGCTGTGGGGGCACTGAACAGAGGGAGGGGCCAGGATCACAGAAGAGGGACCAGAGAAGAGGAGGATCTGGGCTGCTCTGTGCAAATCCACTGCAACAGAGCAGGTAAGGATAACATGTTTATTATTTTTATAGGAAAAAAATTTGACTTTACAATCACTTTAAGGTGGTCATAGATGGCTCAAAAATTGGCCAATTCAACAGGGATCTACCGTGTGGCCACTGCACTTGAACAGAAGTTGATCTACTGATTGACTTCTGTTCAACTGCCCTGTCAGATAAAAGCCACTTGATCAACATCTTCAGCTAATGTCTTCAACACTGATCTGTGTATTCTGGCAGCAGGGGAGTCTCTCCGCTGCCAGAATACAATAGCGCAGCGGGGAGGATTCCCCCAGCCACCTTGTATGTGTGGATGGGGAAATCGTAAACTGAACATTTAAAAATGTCAAGCCAGATTGTGTCTGCGTCGGACAGCGCCAAAGGTAAGTTTGCAGACAGGGATGCTTTTTTTTATTTTTATTTTTTAAATATGCCGAGGACTGTTTTATTTATTTTTTGCCTTAGCTGTACTGGGCTTTAATGCAGTATATTAACTCAAGGAAGGATTATATTGTGCAATTGACTCTTCTGCATTTAGGGAACATTTTCAGAATTAAGAAAATGTCAGGCTTCAAAAAAAGAAAGAAAATGTTATTTTAATCTTCTAATGAGTCCCATGTACTGTACTGCATTTCCTGTTTTTCTTGTTATTTTCCGTAGTTTTTTTCCAAAATTCGATTTTTATTTTTATGTACTATTTCTGGATTCCATATTTGCTGATTTGCATCAGTGCTAGGTAATTTCATGACAAGTCAGAGACAGAATTACTATACTTTCCATCTTCATAAAAAGCCTGCCTTCCTTACAAACGTGCAGGGCTATTTAGAGTGTGCCGAATTTTGTGCATAGTCAATAGCTGATGTTTTTTTAATTATAGTAATTTCAGCTTATCAATATTTGATGCACTTCTTTTGAGATTCGAACATTACAGATGCATGATGGTGCAGAGTTATAAAATAGGTTTTTCTTTAGAAGTCTAATTAACATGAAGTAAGATCAAGCATTGTTATGCAGATTTTACCAAGCTGTCCCATTCTTAAGATCTAAAGACCTTGATATCTGGAATTAGAGGTGGTCCCGAGGAGCCCAGGAGGTGGCAGATGGTGGAGACTGGTCCTCAGGCTAGCACAAATGCTGCTTATAGTGGCGTCTTGATGTATAATTACTAGATCCTTATGTTATCAAGAATGGGCAAAAGGAAAAAAAAAAACATAAAACAGTAAATATTCACAGTTGCATGTGTTCCTATCTTCTTATACTGTATGTGATCATATCTCAAGATTCCCATATTGTATACACACACACAGACACAGGGAATTGTAAATGGAAACTCCTAAGTACTTTCAGCATTGAGTTCTGCCAACCTGTCATCATTCAGTGTTCACTTCTTCTCTTTCTAAATGTCAACCTGCTTGCTTCTGTGGCTACCATTAAATTTTTGTCAAACTGGAGAGAAAAGTCACAGCAGGTCCTTAAAGTGCTGAGTTTTAGACAGGTACAGACAGGGCTGCTCTTAGAAATCACAGGGCCCTGTACAGCACGCCCCCCCCCCCCCCCCGAATTTATCAAATCAATATTTTCATCACATAACAGAGAACCTGTGTGAATTAAACCTTTTTTTAAAAAAAATGTACATTCTTTAAACATTTTGTTTTATATTTTTTTTTTATGTTTCCATTGTTTACAATCATTTTATTTTACAATTTAACTTTTTTTTTTCACAGTTTAACATTTGTTTACGGGGCAGGAAAGCTGTCAGTGGCACGGGGAGGGGGGCAACACAGTGACAGAGGGGCACACAGGGGGGATCAGAAGCAGGCAGAACAGGGAGGGGGGGGATCGGTGCGGGGGAAGCAACTACAGGAATAATGCCCGGTATCTATGCCTCTCCTTGCAGCAGCTGAAAGTTGGCAGGAGGGAGGAAAACTGTCTTCAGCTGCTGCAGAGAGGTGCACAGGGCATCCTTCTGTAATTGCCCCTCCATCTGACCACACTGATTCCCTCTGCTGTCTGGGCTCCCCCTGTGTGTCCGGGCCCCCTACAGGAGGACTGGTGGTCCCCCTATCAGAGGTCCTGAGTACAGACATATCCGGCCCTACCAACTGTTTTAAATAAGGGATATGAAACAAAGGTTGCAAAAAATAATCTTGGGGGTACAATGCCACACAAAGGTGGCTGGAAACTTTTCACTGACTCCCAATTGTTTTCTGTTGACAGTGCTTGGATAAGCCTTGGTGTGCTGTGCTTTCCCCTATGTGGATTCATTTTGAGATGTAGACTGTAACAGGTGAAAAAAAGATCGCCTAAAGATGTTCCCAAAGAAATAGTGGTAAACCCTTGTGAAAGGATGGATGCAGAAGGCTTGAGCTATTAAAGTGTATGTAAACCCAAATACTAATGCTGCCTTTTTGCTTTGTAAATGTAGCTCTACAAGCTGTTTTTTTTTTTTCATTACTGTGATTGTTTTTTTTTTGTTGTTAAAAAAACTGTTGATCCTGCTAATTTCTGTTCTCTCTGAGGCCTTCCTAAAGCCCCACTCCGGCATCAATGTAAAATGTTTTCATCAGTCTCCTTTCTCTGTCCCTGCAGTTTGCAGTGTGAACCAGGGCTTAAAATTGATGTTTAAGGATGTGCATGCAGAGGTGCATGCAACATACATTTATATGTTTGGAGGCTAAAGATGTATAGCCTGTGTGTTTGAAGGTTGTCACCCTTTTGTGTAAACTACAGGCAGCTGTACTTTTATCCAATCTGCTTCAGTCAATGCCCCCTGCTGGCTGATTGACAGCTGCTCTGACTCAATACTAGCTAAGATTGGGACTTCTTGTAACTGTAAGGCTGCATTCACACCTGAGCGTAGCATCTTTGAGCGTATTCCCAGCATTTTTTTGTGCATTTTTATGTGCGACTTGTGTGCATTTTTTTGAGCTTTGGCTTTTTTATATCAGCCAATAGGGAAAACTTTCATCTGTTGCATCATTTGTTGCTAGGTATTTCAGCTTTTTTAGCTTTTTTGTTATCTGTTATTTATTTTTTAATTAGTATTATTCATTTATTATTTGATTTTTTTTGTTGGGGTAAGGGGTTAGAGTTAAGGTTAGGATTAGGAGTTTGGGGTTAGAGTTAGGATTAGGATTAGAGGTTAATTATTTACTATTACTTAGTATTCATTTATTGAATTTTTTTATTGTCTATTTATAATTATTTTTATTTATTTGTGTATTTATTTTACACTTATTTATTCATTAATTATTATTATTAGTAGTAGTATTAACACCTTAACCCCAGCAAAAATAAAATAAATAAATAACCCTATGTCAGGAAGCTAGTTCAGCTAATACTAATTCTTCTGCAGCTAATGATCATTTTTCTGCAGCTACTGCTCAGTCCCAAATGCTCATTTGCTATAACAAATTCACATGAGCAGTAGCTGCAGAAGAATTAGCATTAACTGCAGAAAATTTAGCATTAGCTGCATGAGAATTAGTTTTATAAAATGAGCATTAGGGAATGATTAGTAGCTGAAGAAGAATTTGCATTAGCTGTATGAGAATTAGTATTAGCTGAACTAGCTTCCTGACATAGGATTATTTATTTATTTTATTTTTGTTAGGGTTAAGATGTTAATACTACTAGTAATATTAATAATAATAAATGAATAAATACATGTTAATTAAACACACAAATAAATAAAAATAATCATAAATAAATTCAATAAATGAATACTAAGTAATAGTAAATAAATAATTAACCCCTAACCCTTAAAAAAATATATAATAATAATAAATAACTAAAAAACCCTAGCACAAAATAAATAATCAATTATTATTATTTCTAATAATTTATTTAATATTTTTCAAGGTTAGGGGTAATCATCATTTATTTATGTATTATTACATTTTATTAATTTATTTTATTTATGATGATTTTTAGTTATATGTGAATTTAATTTACATTTATTTATTCATATATTTTTGCTATTTTATGTTTTACAATTTTTAGTTTGAGCAGAAAATCACATGCACACGCACGACAAAATGCGCAAATGCGCACAAAAACGCACGAATGGTGCGTTTCAATTTATTTCTATGGGAATAAAAACGTGCCAAAAACGCTCAAATCTGCCCAATTCCAGCTACAAAAAAAGCTCCTGAACTATTTTGAGCTTCAGGCGTTTGGCTTCAGGCGACTTGGAGTGGAGATGTAAAACATCTCCTTAGAGAATAACATATTTTTCTCCTCCAGCGTTTTGAATCTTCAAGCTTCAAGCTACAAAATGCTGAGGTGTAAATGGGGTCTAATTGTCACTTTTGTTGGAAAGCTTGCCCTCTTACAGGAAGAGGAAAAATAACAGATGTACTGGCAGGATCAACAGGCAGAAAAATGTTGACAAATTAAATAAATGAAACACCCATAGAATAAGGAAAAGCAATTTGTTTCAAATACATTTCTCCTAGGCCGCTGTAATGTTTATGGTGTGACAGGTTTGCCTTAACCTCTTGCTGACACATTGGGGTTTGTTTACTAAAGTTGGAGAGTGAAAAATCAGGCTCACTTCTACTGCAAAGAATCCAATTAGGTTCCATGTTTTATTGCCAAAGCTTAATTGAACAAGCTGAGGTTAGAAGCTGATTGGTTTCTATGCAGAAGCGAGCCTGGTTTTGCACTCTCCAGCTTTAGTAAATAAACCCCATATAACGGAAAATTATATAAATACTTACCGTAATTTTCCTTTCCTAACGCCAAAACATGGCAGCATACTAGTGATAGAGGTCCGCCTCTTGACCACTCCCTCAGGACCAGTGAATAGCATAAAAAAAAGAACTAGTTAGCCCGCCCCCCCATTCTTTGTAACAAGCTACATACCGAAACGTACAGGGTGGGTCCGTATGCTGCCATGGTTTGGCGCCAGGAAAGGAAAATTACGGTAAGTATTTGATACAATTTTCTGTTTTTCTGATGCCAACATGGCAGCATACTAGTTATAACGATAAATAACTAGCTGACAGGGTGGGTTCTACTTGCCAAACCGATCTTCTAATTAGGATGGGACAGAGGACTGAATAGTCCTTCCTACAAAGTCCCCTGATGACAAGGCACCCGGTCTACTTCGTAAAGTTTGAGTAGGTGTGTTGGGATGACCATGATACCTCTCTACAGATGGACACCATAGATGCTCTTGAATGTGCTGCCTATGAGGCTGCAACTGCTCTGGTAGAGTGTGCCCCCGCCTCTGACGGAGGCTCGCGACCCCTTTGTGCTATATGCACAACCAAGTCTGCTAGAGTCCAGGCAGTAACCTCTTTTTCTTGATGATTTCCAGCTGGAATGACAAAAGGTTTATTAGATGACCTAAAAGGAGCAATTGCGGACAGGTACTTCTTTGAAGTTCTGAAAATGACCAGTTTGTGTGACTTTCCTGTGTAATGTTCTGGAAAGTTAGGCAATGTCCAGATGTCTGTTAAATAGAGGGCTGTTGCTATTTTTGATGCAAGATGATCTACAAGACCAAACTCTACTCCTTCTGGAAATAAAACAATATATATTTTTTTTCTTTGAAACTCCAAGAGCTAGAATCTCAGACAACCTTCTGCTTAAAGTTCTTGCAATAGACACTGCCTTAAAGGTAATGGCCCGAACTGAGCACACTGCTCTGTTGGAACAAACGGTTGAACTGACATGAGATCCAGCAACACCAATAGATCTCTTTTCTTTGGTGACCGAATCCTCACGTCTGCCTCCAAAAGTTGTGCAAACTGAAGGATTCTTGGCCCACTTATGCCCCGTACACACGGTCGGACTTTGTTCGGACATTCCGACAACAAAATCCTAGGATTTTTTCAGACGGATGTTGGCTCAAACTTGTCTTGCATACACACGGTCACACAAAGTTGTCGAAAAATCCGATCGTTCTAAACGCGGTGACGTAAAACACGTATGTCGGGACTATAAACGGGGCAGTGGCCAATAGCTTTCATCTCTTTATTTATTCTGAGCATGTGTGGCACTTTGTCCGTCGGATTTGTGTACACATGATCGGAATTTCCGACAACGGATTTTGTTGTCGGAAAATTTTATATCCTGCTCTCAAACTTTGTGTGTCGGAAAATCCAATGGAAAATGTGTGATGGAGCCTACACACGGTCGGAATTTCCGACAACAAGGTCCTATCACACATTTTCCGCCAGAAAATCCGACCGTGCGTACGGGGCATTACAGCATAGATGTTGTAAGTAAAGTCCCTTCTCGCACACAACAAGGTAAAGATCACTCTGGAGCGAATTTGGAGCAACCTGAGTTGCCCAGCCTCCCCTTTTAGCGCCACTGCTTGCAGCCCTGGTCTGCGTATGTTGTGGAGGGGAAATGTCTTCTGTATCCTGAAATGAATGGCCAGGGAAAACCGAGGGCTTCCTGGCAAATATGGAGAATTGGCTATGACAACTATGTTCTCCCTTGACAGACTCAAGAAGAATCTCATTATGAGAGATGTTGGGGGAAACATATATAGGATAGATTGCAGCCCCAAGGAGAGACCGGAGCAGCTGCCCCTGCTCCTTGGGGTGCAGAAACAAGGTCAGACATACCCAAAGGTTGTGATTACTGTGGGAAGCGAAGAGGTCTGTCTGTGGTAGGCCTCACCTGTGGACCAGCTCAGAGAAGACCTGGGACATAGACCCACTTGTTGTGCTCTGGGAAGCTTGCACGATAGTCGGTCTGCCTGTGTGTTCAAAAATCCGCTGGAAGGTAAACTGCTTCCGGAATTTGCTGGTGATCTTCCCTCCCAGATGTTATGGGTTTCACCTTTCTCAATAGCATATTGCTGCGAGTTCCTCCCTGGAGCTGAATATAGGCAACTGCTGCCCTGTTGCTCAACTGCAAGGAGACTGGGCTTCCCTTGATTCTGTGTAGCAAGGCCAAAGTGCTAAAAGGGCTGTTTGAACTTCCAGCGCAATTGAGACTACCCTCCTTGGGTGGGAATGTCCACTTGCCTTGACCGACAGTCCCTTGCAGTGCACCTTCCAGGCTGTCTTGCAGACATGATTCCTAACAATTATCCAGTCTAACAGTTCTAACGGGCTGTGACTTCCTCAAGGTCTTTCCATCACTGTGGACCGCTACTCATACTGAGTGACACTGTTATTAACTGTGCTAGATCCTGATTCCTCCTTTGTGCTAAGAATCCTAGTTGAAGCTTGCGCAGGTGCCCATGCACCCAAGGAATCAGCGGTATGCATGAGGACATTGTGCCTAGATGACTGAGGCACTGAGAAGCCATCAAATAAGCGGAAGTATCGATGAAGAGGAGCTACTATTATCTGCAGGCTGCTCGCTCGCCAGAACTGAGTGGTTGAGCACCACATGCCAAGGTGCCAGGTTGCTCTTCTAGTAGCAACTAGGAGGGGGGTGCCTGGCCGGGATAATTGAAGTGAGTTAAAAAAAATCTCGCACCATAAATAATAAAGACATTTGGTCTGCAAACTCCTCTGGGCAGTCTTTAATCACCAACCTATTGGGTACAGGCGCTGCGCCACAGGCCCTGCAGGACTCTTGCTGGGGCACTGGGGTTGCTCTGGGGAAGAGGCGATAAGACGTCTTCCTTGGAACTTTTTCCCTTGAGTGGGTGCGGCATCTAGGGCTACGCTTTTTCGAAGACCGTCCGCCTTTCCCTGGTTCTTGATCACTGAGGGCTGAAAAAACTCAAAGCAATCCGCACAAGGAGGCACTCTTTTCCTGCAAACTTACCAACACCCATACCTTTTGAATTTGAGGGTCTTTTTGCATAAGCGGTGACTGACTCATGGCTTGAAGACAAATAGGACGGCTAGCTGAAATGAGGATAGCCAGAAAGGAAAATAGCACTAGAGAGAGAGAAGGGCTTTTGACATGAAAGAGAGAGGAGAAAAAATAAAATATGCCTTCATAAAATACAGAAAATTAAAAAAAAAGTTTTTTGTTTGTTTTTTTTTAAACCAGAAATAAATATATTATTATATATACACATTTCTCTCTTTCTTAAAAAACAAAAAACAAAAGAAATAAATTAATTAATTAATATATATGCATTTCTCTCTCTTTTTTTTTTTTGGTGTCCTACCTGTTAAAAAGCCGTAGGGGGCACAGAGAAAGCTCTTGTTGGCAAGAGGGAGCTTTTGCCCATAAGCAAGATGGCGGTCGGAACTCCCAATGGCCGGCACAGCCCGATGATGTCGTCAAGGGTGCCCTAACCAAAGAAAGACAGCACTGGGCGGCCATTCTTTCCCTATAGGCTGCCTTGGGACACCCCAGGCAGCGCAGTCTAGATCCCCACATGGGCAAACAAAAGGGGAACAGAACACTAACAAAAATGGAGACATGGGAGGCACTCAAAAGACAAACAGACCAAGGTAAGGGAGAACACATATGAGGAGACAGAATAAAAGGGATAGGCAGCCCTGTATGGTGCAAGGAACCAAAAAAAAGGAAAAGGAATGAACTAGCTGGCCCCCCTAAGCCTCAGCCCACAGACACTTACTTGATGGCAGATTTTGTTCCTAATGAGGAAGCACTGCAAGGCCCCATCAAGACCCACAGAAGGGGTTCACAGGCTATTAGCACATTTAGCAGCCCGAGCGCTGGGACTTTGCACTGGGAGAGGCTAAACCCAGACGGCTTGTGCACTGAGGCAGAGGTGGGGACATAGCACTGCTTACTCTTCACTGGTGCGTGGAGGTATGAGGAAAAAGAAGAATGGGGGGGTGGCTAACTAGTCCTTTTTTTTTTATGCTATTCACTGGTCCTGAGAGAGTGGTCAAGAGGCGGAGCTCTATCACTAGTATGCTGCCATGTTGGCGTCAGGAAAGTTGCTTCAGCAGGAAAAGTGGTAGTTTAACCGCTTCAATACCAGGCCAATTCTGGCATTCCCTTCCTACGTGTACAGTAAAAAAATCATAATTTTTTGCAAGAAAATTACTCAGAATCCCCAAACATTATATATATATATATTTTTAGCGGAGACCCTAGGAAATAAGATGGCGGTTGTTGCAATTTTTTTATGTCACACGGTATTGCGCAACGATTTTTCAAAGAAGATTTTTTGGGGAAAAAAAAAAACACTTTCATGGATTAAAAAAACCAAAACACTAAAGTTAGCCCAATTTTTTTGTATAATGTGAAAGATTATGTTACTCTGAGTAAATAGATACCTAACATGTCACGCTTTAAAATTGCGCACACTCATGGAATGGCGCAAAACTTTACTCAAAAATTCCCATAGGCTACACTTTAATTTTTTTTACAGGTTTCCAGTTTAGAGGTACAGAGGAGGTCCAGTTCTAGAATTAATCCTTTCACTCTAACGTTCATGGCGATTCCTCACATGTGTGGTTTGAATGTCATTTACATATGCGGGCATGACCTACATATGCGTTCGCGTTTGCGTGTGAGCTCTTTTACTTTTTTTTTTCATTGTTTATTTTATTTAAGAAATATTTATTTAAGAGGAATAGGCATGACAAGTCCTCTTTACGGAAAGATGTGGGTTCTATAAGTCCCCACATCTCTCCTCTAGGCATGAAAGGGGGAGAGACACAAGAAGTGCCAAGCTGAGTGTAGTATATTAGATACGATTAATTAGCAAAGTAAGTAATGCACTTACAGGAAATAACATAAAAACGGGCTCATCTGTAAATGGTGGTGTCTGCAGGTGTAGACCTGCATCCAAAACGAGCATCCATGGATCTGGAAGATGACTGGTGGAGCCTCAATCCGTCCTGTGGCCACCAGGAAGCCGGTCTGGGCCACCATGGAGCGCAGGGAGATGATGTCACCAGGAAGCAGAGAGACACACAACTGAATAAAAGAGGCTCTAGGCATGAAAGCCTGAGATTAAAAAAAAAAAAAATAAATAACCTCAGCTTCACAGCAAAAAAAACGGCAGTGTTTTTACATCTGCCGAAACTGGAAGTGACGTCATAATGACGCACCCGGCCTCCGAAGGTCAAGGAGATGACAAGGGACCATCTGGTCCTTGGTCAGCTCTATGGTAAATGGCCACCACTGCCGTGAGGTCCCCTTCCGTGGCCTATAAAAACAAAAATCAAGTGGCTGAACAACCGCTACGACTGTTTTTACATTACATGGAATCGCCACCAGAAAAGAAAAGATATCCGAATGATGCCTGCAGCTGCAGACATCATTCAGATATCTCCATTTAAAGACCAGGACATCATATGATGGCCTGCGGTATTAAAGTGGTAAAGGACCAGCCACTGCTTATAAGCATTCACGGCAGCCTGGGATTGAGTTCCAAGAGGGCACTAACCGAGCTGCCACTGACAGCTCTTGCTTTTGGCTTTTGATAGGGAACCAGCAGGACAGGTCAGTCACAGTAGCCACATTATAGAGAAGCCACACAGCCTTCTGGGTATTAAAGTGGTTGTAAACCTCTGAATTGAAAAATGAACAAAACATATTATTGTGTACTTATCTCAATCCAAAGCACCTAAAGTCATTTCTGTCTGCTCACTCATCTGCTATCTGCACAGCAGGTGATTGACAGCCTCAGCTATGGAAGTTAACCTATGAGATTGTGTAGGGGTGGTGTGTGTGTGTGTCCTTTCCCTCCACTCAGGTCTCATATTACACTCAGCTTCCTGCTCTATTCTGTGTAGCTTCATCAGATCCTCACCCCCTGCCTTCTGTAGCTGAGATATGCTGTGAAAAATGCTGTACTTTGAGCAGCTGTAGAGGAGAATTAGCTGCAGATAAACAGGTACAACTCATGTAGGAGGATTTGTTTATCTCTGTACATCACCTAAGGCCAGACACTTCACTGGGTATATGTAAGGGTTTACAACCACTTTAAAGCCCACTTAAAGGGCCACTGGGAGGTGGAGTGAAGGTGTTAAATGTCTGAGCTAACAAAGCATATTCACAAGTGAACTAAATATAGATGTACTGTATAATTTCTTCGATACCCTCTTTTCAAATGTTTGCATGAAATAGCCATCAGTTAATAGTTCTAAATATGCACGAAGCTCTGTAAAGTTTACTGGCACAGAACATGCTTACTGAGGATTTTCCTGGCACTGTAATGACATTTAATATTGGGTAAATTTTGCATCAGCCAGTTTTCATGGTTAGTGTACACACCTGTTTTACTTCTGATATGCATTTGGATTGGTTCACAAATACATTTTGTGGCTCCTTATTTAATTCTTTTTTTTTTTTTTTTGAAAAATCTTTTTATTACAGTTTTTATACACAAACACAAATACAGAACAAAGATGATGCGCTTAAAGCGGAGGTCCGCCCAAAAAAAAATATTAAAAGCCAGCAGCTACAAATACTGCAGCTGCTGACTTTTAATATATGGACACTTACCTGTCCAGGGAGCCCGCGATGTCGGTAGCCGAAGCTGACCTGTCCGTCGGCTCTCGGCTGCTGCCGCCGCCATCCTCAGTAAAGTAATCAGGAGGTGAAGCCGTGCGGCTTCACTTCCTGGTTCCCTACTGCGCATGTGCGAGTCATACTGCGCATCCTCACTGGTCCCTGCTGTCTCCTGGGACCTGTGTGTCTCCCAGAAGACAGCGGGGGAGGACAGAGTAGGCGCCGGAAGTTCCGTAGGTCACCACGATCACCACGGTGATCTATGCCAGGAAGTTGGAGCAAATACCTGTATTAGACAGGTATCTGCTCCCTCCTCCCCCCTGGAAGGTGCCAAATGTGACACCGGAGGGGGGGAGGAATCCAAAAAGTGGAAGTTCCATTTTTGGGTGGAACTCCACTTTAACAAAGATTAGCAGAACAGCTGCTTAAGGGTTCAACCCATAATCTTGCATGAGATTACATCAGGATGTGGGTCTGAAGACAGTGGATGTACCTTATAGTAAAGTGGTGCCGCCTATTGCGATAGTACAAAGTGCCCTCCAGCAATCCTAAATTAGGAACAGTGAAGTTTTTGACCACATAAAGTATGCATATATATACTCTGGAACAGAAAAGCCCTAAAGGAAAGGTAGGGAACCACTCCATTAGTTAGGCTGTCGAGGGTTCAGTTAGCCATGTACGCCACACCTTGTCATATTTCGTGGGACAGCCCCTGTTCATGTATGTATCTTTGTATAGGAGGAGACTGTTATTTACTAGTTGTTTCCACTGCGCTAACGATGGGGTGGAAGGTTTCTTCCATTGCATGGCTATATTTTTCCTGGCATAGAAGAGAAGCATTCCAATCAGTGTTCTCTTAGCAACAGTTGGCACTATAGTTTCCATCAGCCCCAATAGTAATACTTCCATTGATGGCTGGATTGAAGTAGAAGCGACTAGATCTGTCAGAGCCAGAACCTCTTCCCAATATTTCCTGACCCTGTATTGAGACTAAAGGGGAGATTCCAAACATCATCCCAGTCATTGCTCTCCAGCGCAGGGATGTCACGCTGCCATCGAGTCCACAGCCCCTCTAGGGGCGCCAGTGATGCAAAAATTAGATTTGAATACAGGTGCGAAGTGGGCTTCACCCCACACTCTGTTTGGAGTGCTCGTTCCAACCCCGACTGGACAACCATGCAGGAGGATCATGGAATTTGAGCAGCAAAGGCATGAGAAAGTTGTAGATAGCGAAAGTGATAATAGTTAGGGATATTATATACTGAAGAAAGTTGAGATAACGGTACTAATGACTGATGTAATACTACTTGCGAGATTAGTTTAATACCATACTTGTACCAAGCAAATGGTTTAGACATCTTGTAGATGCGTGAGGAGTTGGGATTCAGCCAAATCGTTGCGTTGGGGGAAACTTCTGTTTTTTCACAGCTCTACACAGCCAGTCCCATCCTCCAAGCCGCAGGGTGGTAAGCATGGAAGGTGTCAGGTCATAGGGGGCTCACGGTCCTCTATAGGCCAAGAATTTAAGCGCCTCCAATGACCTGACCACCACAGCCTCGAGCACTGTGAACGAGTTATACAAATCAGGACTCAGTCACCACCAGGCCACAGTCACCAACTGAGTAGCCAAAAAATATTTGGAGCAATCTGGAAATGCCATACCACCCTGTGAACATGGTCGCATCAAGGTGCTCAGTTTGTTTCTGGGTGGTTTGGGACCCCAACGAAAGGATGAGAAAATTTGGTTCAACTTCGTAAAGAAGGACTTGGGTAACCATTGGGGAGAATGCCGAAATAAGTAGGTAAGCTTGGGGAAAATTTTCATTTTGATTATATTAATGCTTCCCAGCAAAGACAATGGAAGATTCTCCCATGCCTTTGACCTTAACCTCGAGTAAAAGTGGAGTTAGATTTAAGGAGAGGAAGTCTGATGCCTGGGAAGAAACCAGAACTCCCAAATATTTAAAGGTGTCCTCTCACTGTAAAGGGAGCAGTATTTTTTGCTAGAAAGTTACTTAGAACCCCCAAATATTATATATATATATATATATATATATATATAGAAATATATATATATAAATATCTCTATCTCTATCTATCTATCTATCTATCTATCTATCTATCTATCTATCTATCTATCTATCTATCTATCTATCTATCTATCTATCTATCTATCTATCTATCTATCTATCAAAACATATATATATATATATATATATATATATATATATATTTCTTTTTTTTTAGCAGACCCTGGGGAATAAACTGGCGATCGTTGCAATTTTTTATATCACACTGTATTTGTGCAGCGGTTTTCAAAAGCAATTATTTTAGAAAAAATATATTTTAATTAATTAAAAAAAACCCACAATATATACCCCAATTTTTTTTGTATAGTATGAAAGATGATGTTACGACGAGTAAATAGATACCTTACATGTCATGGTATAGAATTGTGCAGTCCTGTGGAATGGCGACAAACTACAGTACTTAAAAATCTTCATAGGCAATGTTTTAAACGCCTTTACAGGTTACCTGTTTAGAGTTACAGAAGCGGTCTGGCACTACAATTATTGCTCTTGCTCTAATGTTTATTTTTTATTTTTCATTTTTACACTGTCCCTTTATTTTTTTTTTTAAGTCACTTGACTTAGTGCCATTGTGACAGAGACAATTGAGTACTGTCCGTGATACTTTTTTTTTTTGCAAAATTGTATGATGTGGAAATAAAAAAAGTATCACGGACAGTACTCAATTCCTATTACAATGAATGTAAACATCCCTTGTGATAGAAATAGATAGAGATGACAAAACCTTTAAAAGCAAAAGATTAAAAAAAATAATTTTTGATCCTTTGCTTTAAAGAAAAAAAAAATCTGTTTACTTCCACCTTGAACCAGAAGTGACGTCATGACAGTGCTCCGATCCTCCAAGGCCATAGAGGCGATCAAAGTGGATCTAGTCTTTGAACACCTGTGTGACCACCTGGCGGCACCATCGGATAGTTTCTCTGGTGAACCGGCGTAAACGATAAGCCCGAGAGACATCGGCGAGCGATGAGCGAGGGTTGTCGTCCCCTCCCCCTGCTTCTTTAAGCATTCCAGTGACACATGAGCCACTAGGAATGCTTTCAAGAGAAAGACAGCCGCCGGCTGAAACAAACAAGGTTGGCCATGTTCGTTCTCCATGGTCCCACTGTATATAGGAAGGTAGCCACCCTCCCTTGCTCACTCCTGAGATAGACTATGTACTATGAGATTTGTAGTGTATATAGAGCAGGACACATGACCACAACTAACGTGAACTCCTTGTTCTAAACGCACAGTAAGAAATGATTTCATGAAACCTAGATTACAGGCAGTGCCATCTTAAGGGCATTATAGGCCCCCGGGCAATACAGTGCACTGGGGCCCTGTCTACACAATCACGCGCAAGAATATAAATTCCTTGTCAAAAGAAGTTTATTGAGTATACAATGTTATAAAGATACATAAAGTAAGTTTTCAAGGATCTATAAAGTAAGCTCATTGTTTTACAGTAGGGTTTATATAGGTAAATATCATGAAATTTCAAATATTAAACATTGGGTTCACGTAAACCTAAATTAAAGATATATATCATTTCCTTAGTTACTTTTGTAGGTATTTAAATGATTTATACCTACTATACATATTGTGTACAAGTAGAGTGTATATAGGTCAAATAAATTCTGATAATGAGCTTTAATCGTAAGGTGGAGAAAAGGAAAGAGAAAGAAGAAAAAGGGTTGAAAGGTATGGTCCACAAGGTTGTCCCGCTCGTCAGTTTATTATTCTTTTTAGTTCTCTTTGAAGCCTTAGAATGGGTGTCTCTGTAAGTCATTTAATCTGTTACCATGGCAACAGGACAGAGTCATTGAAGTTTGACAGGAACTGTTGTTTTATCCAAGGATGCCAAAGTTTTTCAAATTTTGGAATTTGATTTTAATCGATGGCTACCATCTTAGCATGGGACATTGTATTATTCATTCTGTGAATTGTTTCTGCTAGTACCAATGTAGGAGATTTCCATGCCTTGGCCACTGTTTGTTTCTGCTAGTACCAATGTAGGAGATTTCCATGCCTTGGCCACTGTTTGTTTTGCAGCCGTTATTAGTTGGATCATAAGTTTGAATTGAGAGAGTGTTAACCATTCCGGTTTTAGATTAAGTAAAGTTAAATATGGATCTGGTTGTATTATTTTTTTAAATATTTTAGATGCAATCACGAAGACTTCCTTCCAGAAGGTTTGGATTACTGGGCACGTCCACCATATGTGTAAATATGTGCCTATTTCTGGGCATCCTCGAAAACAAAGAGCTGAGGTATTAGGTGAATATTTTGCCACTCTAGCGGGTACAAGGTACCAGCGAGTTAGGACTTTATAATTTGTCTCCAGTGCTAAGATGTTGGGTGAAGATGACTTAGATGTGAGCCATATGTTAGACCAGTCCGTGTCTTCTAAAGTTCATCCCAGGTCCTCCTCCCACCTCTGAACGTAAGAGGGTCTATTAAGATTTGCTACTCCATATAATTGATTATAAAGTGATGAAATTGTACCTTTAGCAAATGGATCTTTTGTACAGATTGATTCAAAAATGGATAATTGGGATAATGGTGTATCCCCCTTTAGGAATGGTGTATAGAAATTTTTGATTTGGAGATATCTAAATATCTCAGAGTTTGGTAGATCATATTTTTCTCTAAGCGATGGGAATGAAAGGAATGATTTAGATGCTATGAAGTCATTTAGTGTCTGAATGCCTGATGTTGTCCAAGCTTTAAAAGAATTTGGGTAGATCCATGCCGGATAAAAGGCCGGATTTCTGATAAAAGAAAGGAGAGGATTGTGTGGAGATTGTAACTGATATTTGGTTTTTAGTTTATCCCAGAAAGATAAGAAGTGTTTAGTTATGGGATTATGAATTTTAAAGCGGTCTTTAGGATCAAGCCATAATAAATTTGATATTAATAGAGGGTCATTTTCTCAAGCCTCTATAAATACCCATAATGGGATTTCCTGTTTTGCATGGTATTTGGACAGACTAGCCAAATGTGCTGCTCTGTAGTAGTTAGTAAAATTAGGGTATCCCAGGCCTCCTTTATTTTTGGGAAGATGTAGTGTGTGTATAGGTATACGTGGTTTAGAAGAGCCCCATATAAACGAAGTTGCTCTTTTTTGTACTATTCTCAAAAAATAGGAAGGAATTGGAATAGGGAGGACTCTGAATAGATAAAGCAATTTGGGTAGAATAGTCATTTTGATTGCATTAATCTTCCCTATCCAGGATAAAGGAAGTTGCGACCATTGTTTTATTAGATTTGTGATCTGTCTTAATACAGGAGGATAATCGGTTGAGAATAAGTCAGAATGAGATACTGTTAAATTAATTCCAAGATATGGGATTGATTTTTCTGCCCATGTGAATGGGAGTGCAGCCCTTGCCGGGATCAATTCCATGTTTGTGAGTGAAATATTAAGCACTAGGCATTTCTTAGGATTAATCATAAGGCCGGATAGGGCTGAAAATCCATCAAGAGCTGGTACTAAGTTAGGACCAGAGACCTGTGGTGATGATAGAAAAAGTAATATATCGTCTGCAAATATACATAATTTGTGTGTAATACCTCCTACTTCAATGCCAGTTATAGTTTGGTTTGTTCTGATGTATTGGGCCATGGGTTCGAGTATAAGGGCAAATAATAAGGGAGATAATGGGCAACCCTGTCGGGTACCTCTTTCGATATTAAAGACTTCAGATTTGTATCCAGCATATTTTATATAGGCTTTGGGTTTATTATATAATGCTTTGATCCATGTTAAAAAGTGGGGTCCAAAACTCAATTTTTGTAATGAATATTGCATATATTGCCAGGATACTGTGTCAAATGCCCTCTTAATATCGAGAGATAGAAAACATAAAGGGATTTTCCGTTTTTTAGCAATATGTGCCAATAACACTGCCCTGCGTATATTATCGCCTGCCTGTCTATTTGGCATGAAGCCTACTTGATCTCTATGTATTAATTTTCCTATAATGCTATTGAGGCGTTTTGCTATTATTTTTGCTAATAATTTAATATCGAGGTTTAACAGAGAGATAGGCCGATAATTCACACAGGAAGTATCATCAGAAAGGGGTTTTGGGATCATACAAACAATTGCCATTAGTGTTTCTTGCCGAAAAGAATGTCCATCTAGAAGTTTGTTAAAAGTTTCAGTGAGAATGGGAGAGAGTATTTCTGAGAATGTTTTATAGTATAAAGCCGAGTAGCCGTCTGGGCCTGGTCTTTTGTTAAGTTTTAGGTCTTTTATGGTGTTAGCAACTTCATCTATAGTTATAGGCTCATCCAAACTGCTTTTTTGATTCTGAGATAACTCAGGTAAGGTTATTTTTGAGAAGAAGGATTCAGCCTCTGTAGGATTAAATTCATTGTTTGTCTTGTATAAAGTTGCGAGATGTGAGTGAAATTTATGGACTATTTTAACTGGATTACAAGTGTAAACATTTTTTGATAATTTCAAACGTATTGGTTTGAAAGATTTGTTAGTTGAATTTAATGCCCGAGCCAAATATGTACCTGGTTTGTTTGTATTCATGTAGAAATTGTGTTTGGAGCGTTTGAGGGATTTATCAACTGACTCAGTGAGAAATAGATCGTATTCCAATCTAGATTTTTCCAGATGAGATTTTGTACTCTGAGATGGATTATCTTGAAATGATATGTAGGCTGCATTAAAATTGAGTTCTAGTTTTTTTGCTAGATTTTTGCGTTCCCGTTTAAATAGTGCCATTTGTCTTTGTATTGTCTATTGTACCACGCAAGACAGGCTTATGAGCTTCCCACAGTGTTATTGGGGAGATGTCTGTTGTATTATTAATTGATATGTATTCCTTTAAAGCTTGTTCAATGGCCATCTGATGTAGTGGGTGTTTGAGCATTATGTCTGGTAAGTACCATGTTGGGTCATGCGCTTTTGGTATGGCTGAGGCTATAGTATTGTATACTGCATTATGGTCAGACCACGGAATCGGAATTATATCTGATGCAATAATTTCTGGTATCATTCCTATTGTTAGAAAAATATGATCTATTCTGGTGAAGGTTTGATGAGGGTGCGAGAAATAAGTGAATTTCTTTTTCATTGGGTTATTTTCTCTCCACGAATCTACCAGCAAGAATATAAATTCAAATTATCAATAAGGCTATATTTATTGGTACTTCCAACAAAATCATTGTTTAAACCAGGGCTTTTTTTCTCAGAGAATAGGTGCAGGAACTCCCTCTTTCTGAGTCACCCCTTGTCACCACCCCTACCCACCTCCGAGCCCTATTCCTTGCTTCCACCCACTACCCACCTCCCAGTACCGCCCCTTTTAAAGAATACAGAACCACATATAATTTTGTGGTGTTCAGTAATTTGTATGGAATTTGGTAATGATAGCAAGAAAAGCAGTAAAATATAGATCCCCTGCAGCCAATAACAATAGGGCCCCACGCCAGCAACAATATATGCCCCTAACAACAATGGATCATATGCAACAACATTTCCCCTCTACTAACAATAGACTGCAGCAACAACAGATCTCCCTGCAGCCAGCATCAATAGACTCTCCGTCAGCCAACACCACTAGATTCCTCCCTCAACAGTAGATCTCTCCCAGAAACATCTGACCCCCCAGCAATATAAGACCCACCCTCAGCAACAATAGGTCCCCCACCAGCAACATTAGACCTCCTCAGCAACAATAGACCCCCCTGCAAAAATAGACCCCCTCCAGCTAGAATAGATCCCCCAATCAATAGTCCCAGCAGCAGACCCAAGATTTTCTTGCCATTACATACAGTCAGTCCTGGAGCTGCGGGAACTGCATTCCCCCACGTTCCCGCTGAAAAAAAGCCCTGGTTTAAACATTACCACAACGTTTGGACAATATAACACGAGCTTGAAAAGCAAGAAATTAAGAAATTGAAAAACAAGAAATTACAGATTGAAATGGGACAGTACAAAAGCACTAATTATGTGTAAGCGTGTAAGCGGGAGATATTTGTAATCTGGCGGTGCTGGGGACTTCTGGTCACCCTAGGCTAGTGGCCAGCAGGGCCCACAGGTCAGTGGCCAGCAGGACCCACAGGTCAGTGACCAGCAGGATCCACATGTCAGTGGCCAGCAGGACCCAAAGGTCAGTGGCCAGATCCCAGCAGGACACACAAGCTGTGGACCTGTGGGTCCTGCTGGTCACTGGCCTGTGGGTCCTGCTGGGAGCTGGCTGCAGACTTGTGGGTCCTGCTGGGAGCTGGCCACTGACATGTGGGTCCTGCTGGGAGCGGACAATAGCCTATGGGTCCTGCTGGCCATGGTCTGTGGGTCCTGCTGGGAGCCGACCATGGCATGTGGGTCCTGCTGGCCTGTAGGCCATGGGCAGCTCCCAGCAGGATTCACAGGCCATGGGCAAGGTAAATGAGGTGTATGGGGGGCAGATCGATGGGATGATTGATCCTGTGGGGGTGTCAGGGTCTCTCACCTCAGCTTGCTCGGCAGATTCAGTGCTCAGCAGCAGCAGGACAGGTCCTCTCTTCCTCCTTCTCCATGGCTTCCTCCAGTCCTGGGGGGTGAGTGATGATGTTGCTCCTGGCCGGGGGTCATATCTACTCCAAAGTACTGTTACTGTACCACCAGCCAGCAGCAGCGCGCCCAGGCCAGCCACGTCACATGGTGTTTTTACACAGTGTCCAGCCAAGCAGAGGCACTGGGGCAGGCAAAATATCCTGGATTCCGACCGTGGCGATGGGGGTTGTAGCACGTGGTAGGCTGGCTGCGCTGCTCTCCTTAGACAGACCTCCCAGGAGCAGGGAGCCTGAGCACCCAGCCGCCAACGTGGACTACAACTCCCATAAACAACAGCGGCGGCCGTCACGCAATGTCACCTCACAGACTGCCACTCAATAATGAGTCATTCAACGATCAGCGGGCGGACACTCGACCAGCTGCGGCACAGCACTGGCCGGTTGCCATTGTTTTGGTTATACAAAAACAGTACAGCACTTAATTTGGGGGCACAGGTTAAAATTGGGGGGGTCGTGGCCCCATCAGGCCCCATGCTGGTGATGCCATTGCACAGCACTGGCACAATGCGGCAGTGAACTTTGTGACACCTGAATGATGCTTGGCTGGTCAGGCCCCCTGGAAACTGCTCAGCGTGCCCATGCGAAAAGACGCCCTGATTACAGGACCATTGGGTATTAGGTGCATATAAATTATTTTTGGAGAATAAGCATATCATTTAGTGACACTTTTAAGGGGTATCATCAATATTTTTGTTCTGTTAGGCTTTATGCATATTGGCATCAAAAATAGATCTTTTGGCTTTATGAACAAGAAAACACCTTGTTTTATTGATTGGGGATGGAAGTAATAACCTAGAGATGCCTTATATAATAATATTTTTGCTCGAAGTATATCTAAATCCAAAACTTTGGTAAGCTGTATCCTTCACTTTCTGTTCTGTAGACAACAAATGAAGTGAACGGAAATCTCTCTAAAGTGAGGGAAATCCACTCGTAGGCAGTTGTCAATGGAACAAATGTCCCTACTGAAAAACTTTTCCTTTATTCCTGTTTTGGCACAACTGAAAATGTTGGATTTTCTTCACAATCGTTTTGAGTGGCAGTGGTCAACAGGACACAGAAAAAGTAAATCTTCCAAGCAAGGACACAGAGAGCAATAAAAATCTGACAGACGTTCCAACCCTTCACAGCTTTATCAAAAACGAAAAAAAAAAAAAAATTCTTTAGATCTACTGTATTTCCACCTTTGCAGTCAAATTTGAGAAACCCCACATTTGTTATGTGTTCCCATTGACATAGCGTACCTAAAAATGATTTTTCAAAAATTATTTTTTACATTTTGAATTACGTAGTTACATAGCTACATAGTAGGGGAGGTTGAAAAAAGACACAAGTCCATCAAGTCCAACTATGTGTGTGATTATATATCAGTATTACATTACATTGTATATCCCTGTATGTTGCTGTCGTTCAGGTGCTTATCTAATAGTTTCTTGAAGCTATCGATGCCCCCCCCGCTGAGACCACCACCTGTGGAAGGGAATTCCACATCCTTGCCTCTCTTATGCCGCGTACAGACGTTCGGACATTCCGACAACAAAATCCTGGATTTATTTCCGACGGATGTTGGCTCAAACTTGTCTTGCATACACATACACAAATGTTGTCGGAAATTCCGATCGCCAAGAACGCGGTGACGTACAACACATACGACGAGCCGAGAAAAATGAAGTTCAATAGCCATCAAGTCTTCTGCTTGATTCCAAGCAGGCGTGGAATTTTGTACGTCGGAATTGTGTACACACGATCGGATTTTGTTGTCGGAAAATTTGAGATCCAGCTCTCAAATTTTTGTTGTCGGAAATTCCGACAACAAATGTCCGATGGAGCCTACACACGGTCGGAATTTCCGACAACAAGCTCACATCGAACATTTGTTGTCAGAAATTCCGACCATGTGTACGCGGCATTACAGTAAAGAACCCTCTACGTAGTTTAAGGTTAAACCTCTTTTCTTCTAATTTTAATGAGTGGCCACGAGTCTTGTTAACCTCACTTCCGCGAAAAAGTTTTATCCCTATTGTGGGGTCACCAGTATCGTATTTGTATATCGAAATCTCCAGAGAGAATAAGTTCAGTGCTCGCAACCTTTCCTCATAACTAATATCCTCCAGACCCTCCAGGTCGTTTATGAACAAATTAAACAGGATTGGTCCCAGCACAGAACCCTGGGGGACCACACTACCCACCCCAGACCATTCCGAGTACTCCCCATTTATCACCACCCTCTGAACTCGCCCTTGTAGCCAGTTTTCAATCCATGTACTCACCCTATGGTCCATGCCAATGGACCTTATTTTGTACAGTAAACGTTTATGGGGAACCGTGTCAAATGCTTTTGCAAACTCCAGATACACCATGTCCATGGGCCTTCCTTTATCTAGATGGCAACTCACCTCCTCATAGAAGGTTAATAAATTGGTTTGGCAAGAACGATTCTTCATGAATCCATGCTGATCACTGCTAATGATACCGTTCTCATTACTAAAATCTTGTATATAGTCCCTTATCAACCCCTCCAAGAGTTTACATGCTATTGATGTTAGGCTAACTGGTCTGTAATTCCCAGGGATGTATTTTGGGCCCTTTTTAAATATTGGTGCTACATTGGCTTTTCTCCTATCAGCTGGTACCATTCCAGTCAGTAGACTGTCAGTAAAAATTAGGAACAATGGTCTGGCAATTACTTGACTGAGTTCCCTAAGTACCCTCGGGTGCAGGCCATCTGGTCCCGGTGATTTATTAATGTTAAGTTTTCCAAGTCTAATTTTAATTCTGTCCTCTGTTAACCATGGAAGTGCTTGCTGTGATTTGTCATGAGGATAAAACTGCAGTTTTGGTTACTGAAGCCCCCTGATTCCCTCGTGAAGACTGAGGAGAAGAATCAATTCAATACCATCTCCCTATCCTTTGTAACCAGATGTCCTTCCTCATTCTTTATGGGGCCAATATGGTCTGTCCTCCCTTTTTTACTGTTTACATACTTAAATAATTTCTTGGGGTTTTTTTTGCTCTCCTCCGCTATGCGTCTTTGATGTTCTATCTTAGCCGTCCTTATTGCTCCCTTACATTTCTTGTTGCATCCTTTTTAACGTCTGAATGCTGATGATGATCCCTCAACCCTGTATTTTTAGAAGGCCTTCTCCTTTGCTTTTGTATGCATTTTTACATTGGAGTTAAAGCGGAGTTCCAGCCCCCCCAAACATTTTTTTTTAAAGACTGCTCTGTAACTGTCTCAACCTGTAAATGAACATTTCTAACATGTCATATTTTTGGCGATTTTACTCTCTTTAAAAATAGTTATTTACTGATCTCGGAAGCAGGCAGGTTCCATTTTAATTGTGGGCATCTGAAGCCCTCTCGTGTTAATTTCCTGGATTTCTGTGCAGCTGTCTACCCATCATGCACCACCAAATCTCGCACATGCTCAGTAATGCCTATATATAATCTATATATATATATATATATATATATATATATATATATATATATATATAAAAAATATATATATATAATCACTATATCAAGCAATGTGTAGCCCACGCTGAGACCGTATAACATTGAGCAGATATTGGTGCTTGTAAGATCCGTTGTGTGTGACTCTGTCTTGTAATATAACTGTGTGAAGAGAGGAGCTGTCAGAATTCATCAGTGATGTCGGGGGTGGGCGGGACTGAGCAGCTATCAAACACCAGCCAATAGGATGGGTTCAGGGCGGGCCGCTACCTGTATGCAGCTCCACCTCCTTTCTTAGGAAGCACAATAATTGGCTGGTGTTTGATAGCTGCTCGGTCCCGCCCACCCCGGTCATCACCGATGAATTCTGACAACTACACTCTCTCCCTGCATACACGAGATTTCAGCAGTAGGTGATTCACAAGGAGTCATGGGATACATGACGCCGCTATCCCAGAAACCCTTGTGAATCGCCTAGTGACGCAATCGCCTAGGCGATCTAAAGGTGGAAGTAATGTATAACTACAAAAAAAGGTATTTACCAGAAAAAAAAAATTGCCCATTGTGAAAACTATGAGCTAAGGGCATGCAGCACAGCCAAAGATAAAAAAAATGGGTGGAACTTCGCTTTAAGCCATCCAGGACTTTTGTTCGCTCTTTTAAATATATTGCCCAATGGGATGCATTGGCTAATGCCCTTATTTAATATGCTCTTAAAGCAAACCCATCTCTCCTCTGTTTTCTTTGTTCCAAAGATTTTATCGCAATTTATGCCTTCTAGAGAGGTTTGTAGTTTAGGGAAGTTGGCTCTTTTGAAATTCAGTGTCTTTGTATTCCCCTTATGTTTCCTATTTGTGTGATTTATACTGAAGCCAATTGACCTGTGATTGCTGTTACCTAAATTGCCCCGTATTTCAACATCAGGTCTGTATTGTTGGTAATCAGTAGATCCAATAACACTTTTTTTCTAGTTGGTGCGTCTACCATCTGACCCATAAATTTGTCTTGCAAGACATTTAGGAACTGGCGAGCCTTAGATGAATGCGTGGTTCCCTCCACCCAGTCTATGTCTGGATAATTAAAATCCCCTATTATGATAACACTTCCCATCCTTGCTGCTAATCCAAATTGTGATAGGAGATCTGTCTCCCCTTCCTCCCTCAGGTTAGGGGGCCTATAGCATACTCCCAGTATTATTTTCCCCTTAGCTTCATCCCTTTGGAGCTCTACTCATAAGGATTCCACCTCTTCCCTAGCTCCCTTAGTGATGTCATCTCTCACATTCACTTGTACATTATTCTTGATATATAGGCATACCCCTCCCCCTTTTTTACCCTCCGATAAAGGGTATACCCTTGCCAGCCAATCATGAGAGCTGTTGAACCAGGTCTCTGAAATTCCCACAAAATCCAAATCCTCCTCGTTCAACAGTATCTCTAGTTCACCCATCTTGTCCGCCAGGCTCCTGGCATTGGTGAACATGCCACATAGTTTAGATTTCAGCAGTAGGTGATTCACAAGGAGTCATGGGATACATGACGCCGCTATCCCAGAAACCCTTGTGAATCGCCTAGTGACGCAATCGCCTAGGCGATCTAAAGGTGGAAGTAATGTATAACTACAAAAAAAGGTATTTACCAGAAAAAAAAAATTGCCCATTGTGAAAACTATGAGCTAAGGGCATGCAGCACAGCCAAAGATAAAAAAAATGGGTGGAACTTCGCTTTAAGCCATCCAGGACTTTTGTTCGCTCTTTTAAATATATTGCCCAATGGGATGCATTGGCTAATGCCCTTATTTAATATGCTCTTAAAGCAAACCCATCTCTCCTCTGTTTTCTTTGTTCCAAAGATTTTATCGCAATTTATGCCTTCTAGAGAGGTTTGTAGTTTAGGGAAGTTGGCTCTTTTGAAATTCAGTGTCTTTGTATTCCCCTTATGTTTCCTATTTGTGTGATTTATACTGAAGCCAATTGACCTGTGATTGCTGTTACCTAAATTGCCCCGTATTTCAACATCAGGTCTGTATTGTTGGTAATCAGTAGATCCAATAACACTTTTTTTCTAGTTGGTGCGTCTACCATCTGACCCATAAATTTGTCTTGCAAGACATTTAGGAACTGGCGAGCCTTAGATGAATGCGTGGTTCCCTCCACCCAGTCTATGTCTGGATAATTAAAATCCCCTATTATGATAACACTTCCCATCCTTGCTGCTAATCCAAATTGTGATAGGAGATCTGTCTCCCCTTCCTCCCTCAGGTTAGGGGGCCTATAGCATACTCCCAGTATTATTTTCCCCTTAGCTTCATCCCTTTGGAGCTCTACTCATAAGGATTCCACCTCTTCCCTAGCTCCCTTAGTGATGTCATCTCTCACATTCACTTGTACATTATTCTTGATATATAGGCATACCCCTCCCCCTTTTTTACCCTCCGATAAAGGGTATACCCTTGCCAGCCAATCATGAGAGCTGTTGAACCAGGTCTCTGAAATTCCCACAAAATCCAAATCCTCCTCGTTCAACAGTATCTCTAGTTCACCCATCTTGTCCGCCAGGCTCCTGGCATTGGTGAACATGCCACATAGTTTAGACCGGTCGCATATTGTCCTCTTAATAGGTGTTCCAAGATTGCAACTAGGACTTGCTACTATACTTACCTTGGGTTTATGTGCTTTGGTCAACCTACCACTAATGCCCCCAATACTACCCTCTGGAATATGTTCAGCGCTGACTATTTCTACCTCTGGACCCCCCCCCCATCGTCTAGTTTTAAAAAAAACCCTCTAACTTTTTGGCCATCTTCATTCCCAGCTGATCTGCACCCTCCTCATTTAGGTGCAGTTTATTCCTTCTATAGTACTGGTTATCGACTGAGAAGTCGGCCCAGTCCTCCAGGAATCCAAACCCCTCCTTACTACACCAGCTCTTCAGCCACTTGTTTACTTCCTTAATCTCCCTCTGCCTTTCTGATGTGGCTTGATGTACCAGTAGTATTCCTGAGAATACTACCTTGGAGGTCCTTTGCCTCAAATTAGCTCCCAAGTCCCTAAAATCGTTCTTTAGGACACTCCATCTGCCTCTGACTTTGTCATTGGTGCCAATGTGCACCATGACAGCTGGGTCTTCCCCAGCCCCTCCCAGTAATCTGTCCACCAGATCCGAGATGTGCCAAACCCGAGCCCCAGTAGACAAAATACAGATCAGCTCTTCAGGTCTTTGTTACAGATTGCCCTCTCTGTCCTTGTATGAGTTAAGTCGCCTACCACCAGAATCTGTCTTTCCTTTCCCTTCGCTGCCCCTCCACTCTCACTGGAGGAGTTCTTCCCCCGGCAGCTAGGAGAGTCCCTCAGCTCCAGCTCCAGGACTTCCCCCTCTACCCTTCCTGACTGTCACCCATCTACTCTTTACTAGTGCCTGCACCTCTTTGTCCCCACCCGCCTCTGTGCTGGCCCCTGCCGGCACCTGCTGTGTACATTCCCAGCTCTCCTTTAGTATGGAGGGACTTCTCAGTGCTGACAGTTGCTTCCCCAGATTCAGAACCTGGGCTTCCAGGGAAACAATGTCCTTACATTTTGCACAGCAGTATTCACCCTCGATCGGATGATCAAGGAACGCATACATGCCGCAAGATGTACAACGAGTCGCCTCTCCACACCCGCCGGGCATCGTACCTATTAAATTTAATGAGGATTGGGGATTATACCCTGTCCAAATTACCTAACAACTAGCTTCCTGACACTAATACTCAACAAGACAATACACAGGTACTCAACAAGACAATACACAGGTACTCAACAAGACAATACACAGGCACCCGCAGACCTACATGCACCCGCAGACCCACGTGCACTCACAATACACAAGTACACAGTACACAATACACAAGTACTAATGATCCACACACACTACTCAGACAACACTCAGGTACTCATACTACACAGGTACTATGCAGGCCCATCTTTAATACTGATTGGACCCTGGGCAAACGTTTTTTTTTGCCCCCCCCCATACAATTTTGCTCTCCACCTGCTCTGAGACATACAATAAATAGCAGCTAGACTTAAAAGCAGTTTACTGTATTAGATCAGGCAGCGATTGCGATTGATTGCCAGAGGTTACAGTGTATCATTACCACTTACTGACTGGTTGCTAGAGGCTACAGCACACATTACGGCTCACTGATTGGTTGCTAGAGGTTACAGCACATCATCTCCTCACTGCAGGGGGCAAGATATAAATATGAATGCTGCCTTTATTTACATATCTATGCTGCCCGTTGCAGCTATTTACATTTGAATGCTGCTGCTATTTACATATGAATTCCGGTTATTTACATGTAAACACAAGGTCTGCAGGTGAGTCATCTATACACAACAATAGGGCAGAGCTGGACATTATTAGTAGCAGCAATTCACACTGAGATATCTGGGCACAGCAAGGGATTAAAAGTTCAAGGGACAAGGGAATTTAAACTGGGATAGTTGTCAAGTATGAGGCAGCTGCTTTGGGCCCCACAACAATGACAGGGCCCAGGGCAGCTGCCCCTTTTGCCCTGTGTTAAAGACGGCCCTGGTACTATGACCCCTGTTATAACCTCCTGTTTTGAACTCTGGTTTTTAACTCACCACTTAGTCCAGTTCCAATAACACTGTCTATATTCATTCATCCACTGTGTCCATGTAGGAGCAACGTAGCCCTCATTGGACAGCAACAATTTGTGGTGTTAGATGGACTAGTAGCTTTAGATTGACATCACATAAGTGACTAACAAATTAAAGCTGAACTCCAACTAAAGCTGGCCATACATGGATTGAAATGTGGCTGGTTTAGCAGGGACGGGCCAAATTTTGATCCTTGTATGGGCTAGCTGGCTGTACACAAGACTATCTATCGATCGACTCGACTGTTCCTTTAAGGGGGCTAGGGCAGCCTCCAGGCTCACCTGTCCCACACCTATCCATTCCATGCATGTGCTTCTACTGTGGAGACACTTATAAATTTTGTAGTGTTAGGACTGCAAGCAACACAGGGTGCCGTGGCGAGACCTTGCAGCTTTCACATGGGTTTGCATATATGTGCTAACTAAACTCCTGCTTTTAACAGACGGTTAAACAGGCTAATTTGGTCGGTTAGCAGACTGGTCGGTGAGTTGAGCTATGGAATTGTTTTTGTCTTACATATCTATCGATCAACTCGGTAGCCGGCAACCATGCTCATTGCATTCTACAGGCAGGGAAATCTACTCGCTATCAGAATACAATACTACAGTAGGAAGTATTCCCCCATCCATGTGTGGATGGAGGAATCGGCTAATTTTTTTTAGCAAAAAATCTAATCATGCAGTGGCGGCTCGTGGTATTTTTTTTTGGGGGGGGTGTCGGCACCCCCACCCCCCCGGTTGGTCAATGGGTCCCCACACTTACTCCATCAAGGTCGCAAGCGGGCGGCACAGTGGCGCAGTGGGTAGCACTCTCGCCTAGCAGTAAGAAGGGTCGCTGGTTCGAATCCTGACCACGACACTACCTGCCTGGAGTTTGCATGTTCTCCCTGTGTCTGCGTGGGTTTCCTCCGGGTACTCCGGTTTCCTCCCACACTCCAAAGACATGCTGGTAGGTTAATTGGATCCTGTCTAAATCGGCCCTAGTATAAGTATGAATGTGAGTTAGGGACCTTAGATTGTAAGCTCCTTGAGGGTATAGGGACTGATGTGAATGTATAATATATATATGTAAAGCGCTGCGTAAATTGACGGCGCTATATAAGTACCTGAAATAAATAAATAAATAAATAAGCTTCCTCCAGGCGGCGGGCCTCTGCGTCTCCTCCTTCCTCAGATTCACAGCAGCACTGCTTCCCCTGCGTCTCCTCCCTCCTCCTCCTCGGCGGCCAAAAGGATTGCTTCTTCTCTCGGCCAATCAGATCTCAGGCAAAAACTCCCATTGGAATCCATGCGCCAGGTGCCCTGTAAATTAGGGGCCGGGCACATGGATTAGGGGGGCGGCACCCCAAAGCCCTGTATGGACGGGCTGCCACTGTAATCATGTATGACCTGCCTAACACTTATTATTCAGTTAGGGCAGCCATAGACAGTTCGATTCTCGGGTGGTTCAGCAGCAGCAGCAGTGATCAGTCAGCTTGGGTACAACCAGCCTGTTTTACATATGATTATTGCTACCGGCTGTTATACCCACTAGCAATAATACCTGTGTTCTCACACAATAGCTCTGCGGGAGGGATTCCCCTGTCAACACTGTCACTGCTTCTATGACCATCCTTACAGAAACATTTTACTTTGGTTTGGGTATAAATGTTCTACCTAACCCTGTCAGTGTTAAATGGTTTGTCTCAACCCTCTAACCGCTACTTCTGCTGTTCAGCTTAGTCTGTTAAAGGAAGTTGAAAACTAGCAGATTTACTGGCCGGATCACCAGAGGAAACTAAAAAAAAAAAAAAATTAAAATGAAACGAATGCAGGTATAGCACAGTAGCTAAGTGGTTAGCACTTCTGCCTAGCAGCACCGGGGTTGTTGGTTAGGGACTTTAGATTGTAAGCTCCTTGGGGGCAGGGACTGATGTAAATGCACAATATAAATAGTGTAAATTGTCAGTGATATATAAGGAACGGTAATAACTCAATGCAGCCACTACATCTAAGGACCGGTAAGTTGCAGTATGTTAACTTTTTGTTTTATGCTTTAAAGTCTTGTGCAAACCTGGAATTTGTTGCTTTTAAGACTGACATTCTTTTATGTTTTTAAACTCAACTCTATATCACTATGACTAGTAATCTCATGGAATCATTGGCCAAGATCAGATTGCGTATGTAACCATGTATCGTAATATCTCACAATTCTAAAGGCTGGACCGGACGAAGATCTTTATGTCTACATGAGGACTATGTGGTGTCCATCACAGATCTGGAATAGCAAATCGGGTCTGTTTGCTTTATTTGGCTTATTGCTATTGTGTAAAGATAAGATCAGTGCTAGAGTCCCTTCCCATGGTATGAACAAACACGAGGATCCCAAAGGTGATAGAAGGGCACATGTTTTCTTTGTACAAAAAAGATTGTTCTGCAATGAGATAATGTCCTCCTATATGACAACTCTCTCTATGGCTAGCATTAATGCAGATGACCCTTGACAGCTGAGCTGACCATGGATTTTATCCCCTACTTTCACTACCAATGTTTGAACCTTGTCTGACCCTGCTCTATCTCCATGTACCACAGTGACACAACAGTTATATGGAGGCATTGTCTGAACAACAATACAGGATCTGTTGGGGGTTTGTTATCACAGGTTTCACCAGAAATAAAATACAGCCAGTTTGAGTTCTTACTCCACAACCCTCTTTAAGTACCTCTTTTTGCTATGATTTATGATAATAAGAACATTATCAGAATACTATATGACAGAAGAGAGAAAGAGATGGGTGGTAGGCAAGAAGATCTCTGGTTATGCAGTGGCAGAACCCATCACTGTTTGTTTTGGGACTAGAGATGAGCTGAATGTACCAGGGTTGAAGGCGGGTTTCTAAACTGTACTGAAGCGCAGATGCTGAATCCAAACGCCTGAATTCAAACCCCTTGAAATTTTCCAATTTTGTCAGGTTACAACCAAAAACATAAATTTATTTTCCTGACAAACTCCATGGCAGCATACATTTGGGTTTAGCCCCGCCTCCTCTCCTATAGGACCCCACACCCATAAATCTTTGCTCTGAGCCAGCAGCCATGTTCATTTTTTTTGTCCTCCTTCGAAGGACCTAAATGATTGATTTTCCTACCCTGAAGACATCATCTACGATCAAGGCCTGGCAAGCTCTGACCATGGGCGAAGATGGATTGGGATACTCTGATAAGCCCTAGCTATTAGCGGGGTATGGAGTGGTCAATGGAAGAGACGCCATGAAAAGCGAGGCCTGGCCATGTGGTGGCCAGATAGCCCAGCTATTTAGCGGGTGGCGGTACTTGCCCCAGAGCAGTTTCCCTTGAGCCTGGCATGATCATGGCGGGAGTGGTAAGATGTACCTGTTTCCATGGCAGCAGTGTTTTGTGACTTCTTTATGTGTTTGTCCGTTTTGTCTTCCATTTGGCTTACTTTCCCTGGTGTCAGTGTCCCTGGCCATGGCAGCTGGTTCGCTTCCGCTCTGTGGCGCTCAAATTTGCGGCAAATGCCCCATAAGTTCGGTTTGTTTGTGAACGAACACCCGATGTTTGAGTCGAACTTACTTTCGATTTGAACTCCGGGACCATCCCTAGTGGTTTTGTAATGAATAAAAAGCAAGTTATGTTTTTAATTTCCGCAATATATGTGCAATCTTTGATAGAGCTGAATCTTGCTGTAAGTCACATGTGTCAACCACAAGGCCCACGGGCCGAATCCATCCCCCCCGGCCAATTCATGTGTCCCTCGCACCTCTCCTGCAGCACCCCCCTGGTCTGCGCCCCCACATTGTCTCAGCAGTCGGCAGCAGAGAGGAGGACAGAACTCCTCTGCCAGATCCTGCACTTTTCTATGCAGGCTGTGGAGAGGCTCATCTCTGCCCCCCCATCTCAGCAGTCGGCAGCAGAGAGATGGACAGGTGTACTCATATAAATCTTGCGTCTCCCTGTGCAGCCGCAGCACCCCTTGTCTCCACGTTCCCTGGTCTTAGCATTTGGCAGACCTTGGCAGGTGACTCCAGCCCTCCTCTGGTCCTCCTCCAGACCCTGCACTTTCTGCTTTCCAGCTCCACCCCCAGCTTTTTCCCGGCTGCAGCACAAGATAAGGGGGGGTGGTGCACTGTGATGCAAGGGAGGATTAGGGACTCTTGACTCTTATGGTGGGGGGGCTCTTGACATGTGATATAAGGGGGGTGGGGTGCTCTTGACATCTGATTATAATTATTATGAGAATAATTACAATAATATGCCAGTTGAAAAGGAGGGTCACACTGTTAGGTTCAACTTTTAAATAAGTTGCTTATAGTTTATATTGCTTTGTCTAATTATTGCTTCATATAGGAATTAAGACACAGAGTCAGGTATGTCTGACCTTATCACACACACTGCTAGTTTTGTCCACAAGAAACTTTATTGCAGAACACCCTGGTAGTACCATGTTCTGTCTGTGCAGTCTCCTACAACGTTTCTTGTGGATGATACCAGCAGTGTGTGACCCTCCCTTTTCTGATTTGCATCATGTGCTACAGGAGTGTGCTCTGTGACGGTCTGCCCCTGCCCTTTACCTCTTAAGTCTTAAGTTATTACTAAACCAAGAATAATTGAATGCAGAGGCAATTTTTTAATGTGACAAAGAGTAGATACATTTATATAATCTAATGCCCTGTACACACGACCGGTTTTGAGTCGGAATAAACTCTGAAGGTTTTGCCGATGGAGTTCCGACAGAATCCCGCTCAAGCTGTCTTGCATACACATGGTCACACCAAAGTCCGACCGTCAAGAATGCAGTGACATACAACACATACGACGGGAAAACAGAAGTTCAGTAGCCAGTAGCCAATAGCTTCCGTCTCGTACTTGCTTTAGAGCATGCGTCGTTTTTGGTGCGTCAGAACAGCATACAGACGAGCGTTTTTTCCGATAGTTATTTGTTCAGTCGGAAAAATATACAACATGTTCTCTATCTAAGTCCGTCTGAATTTTTGGCGGAAAAAGTCCGATGGGGACTCCGATCGGACTCTTTCTGTCAGAAATTCCGCTCGTGTGTACGCGGCATTACAGATACAACTGGTCCTTTTAAGCAGCTTTATAACAACTGCTTGAAGTGTACTTAATGCTCTATAAATATTTGCTGAATCCAGTGCTATGCAGGTTAGTATTTACAAGTTTCAATGGCAGCATCAATTTTAAAAAGGAATCAATTTAGTGACTTAAGCGGCCCTTTGCTACATGAATTTTGGCCAATTCCTGTTGAATTGGCCAATATTTAAGCCATTGGTTTCCCTGTTGGCACCACTCATCTTGTGAAACTTAATTTTGGGGTGTAAAATTGTTGGCCGAACATCGATTGCATCCAATCAGATGAAAACTGGTTATTCTGATAGCTGCAGGAGCAATGCTAATCTATAGATTCCACTTGTTCAGCTCACGGGGTTGAATGAGATAAATCCATATGGGCATGGATAATCTAATGCCGTGTACACATGATCTCAATTTCCGTCGGATTAAAACCTTTGGATGGTTTTTCCGACGGAATTCCGCTCAAGCTTGCCTTGCATACACACGGTCACACAAAAGTTCTCTGAACTTTCTACCGTCAAGAACGCGGTGACGTACAACACCACGACGAGCCGAGAAAATGGAGTTCAATGCTTCCGAGCATGCGTCGAATTGTTTCCGAGCACGCGTAGGAATTGTGCGCGTCGGAATTGCTACAGACGATCGGAATTTCTGATAGGAACTTTTTCCGTCGGAAAAATTGAGTAACTGCTCTCAATCTTTTGCTCGCAGAAATTCCGCCAGCAAAAGTCCGATGGAGCATACACACGGTTGGAATTTCCGACCAACAGCTCACTTCGGACTTTTGCTGTTTTGCTGGCGGAATTTTCCATTGTGTGTACGTGGCATTAGTCTGCTCATATGATAGATTTGCATGGTACACATAAAGTAAACCTGTACTAAGGGGAATGTGAGTGCTGCCTTCTTCCAAAAATATACAGTAAGTTGTCTATCTGGGGCTTAAAGCTGAAATCCAGGAATTAAGCCACTTTGTAAAAAGTGAAGGCGCACTATGATTTAAGTTCAAGGAGTTATATGACATCTGAACGGATCTCTTTTATTTATACCTGACAGGTTTATGGCTCTTTGTCATATGGATGTGTAGGGATGTAGAATAGAAGAGAGAGGCATACAGAGCAGCTATGCCCACCCCTCCCCTCTGCTGCCCATTCAAAGAAGCCTTTGTGTTTCGTGAATAAATTAACATAATACAAAGTCATTCTCAATAGTCAATGATAGATATTGGCAGTAAACAAACTGTATAATGACACAAAGTATGAATAAAATCATAAGATCGTACTGATCTCTATTTCCTCATTGAGGCCCACTGGAGCCAATGTATTGAGTATGTAAATCCAGTGAATACTCTGGGGGTTATTTACGAAAAGCAAATCCACTTTGCACTAAAAGTGTCATTATATGTTTACTGCCAGTATCTATCATTGGCTATTGAGAATGACTTTTCCCTCTCTTTCTGTTATAGAAGGTACAATGATCTTAGATTAGCTGCTAATAGCATGTCTTACATTCCCTTTTCCCTCCCTCTCTTTTTTCTAGTTGATATTCTGGGACATCTGTATCCCCATTGCCAAAATATTTATATCCTTTTCTAAATATCTTTTAAGGTTGCATTATTGTTGCCAAAATATTCATATGCTTTTTAAAATATGCTTAAGATTACATTATTGTTTCTGCATATATTCCTTAATGTTATATTATTGGTTTACTTTTAGTTGTTATGTTTTTTTAATCTTAAATTGTTTTTCTATGGTTAATGGAAAATATGTGGAATCATATGTGGGGCGCTGTGTAGCCCTGCAGCACTTCCGATTTTTCCTAGTGCTGGAACAGCCTTCCCTTCTTATTGGCTCCACACCTACTTCACCTATAAGTATTAGCATTGAACTCCATAGTCTATTTGGTTTGACAAAGGAGCTGATTGGTGCTCCAAACCGCGTTATGAAGGCAACAGGATCGTCCCTCGGTGTGGCATCACTTCCAGTTCTGCGTTCCATGGTGCTCCCAGGTGCCTTTCCACCTCAGCTGACGAGCGGCTCCCCGGCTCATCTCCCAATGCTACAAGCTGCTGCTAATGCTTCTGTCTTAAAGTGATTGTAAAGTCTTGGTTTTATTTCTATAAAAATAATAAACATGTTATACTTAGAGCCCATTCACACAGGGGCAACACGACTTCCAGCACAACTTTGGGAGGCAACTTGGACACGACTTGAGTATGAATCACAGCACGACTTGGGGCAACTTACAACACAACTTGAAGTTGCCTCCAGGACAGGGAACTTTACAAGTGGCCAATCAGAGCTTATCAGCTGTGTGTGAGAAGGAGGGGGGTGGCTGTTTAGTGGAGGAAATTACTTTCTGTTTCCTTTCTGCTTCCTGTAAAGTTGCCTCAGTATGAACAGTGATCAGACTTGGAGGCAACTTCCATTGAAATCAATGGGTACAAGTTGCCTTCAAGTCGGATTGAAGTAGTACAGGAACCTTTTCTGAAGTCGGAGCGACTGCAGTAGTGTGCATTAAGACAGATCCATTCACTTACATTGATTTATTCATGTAGCGCGACTTGAGGCGACTAGGGGCGACTTGGGGCGACTTGAAGTCGGATCCAAAGTTGCCCCTGTGTGAATGGGCTCTTACCTGCTCTGTTGCAGTGGTTTTACAGAGCAGCCCAGATCCTCCTCTTCTCAGGTCCCTCTTCGGTGCTCCTGGCCCATTTTCCTGTCGAGTGCCCCCAGAGCAAGCAGCTTGCTATGGAGGCACCTGAGCCAAATCACAGCTCCATGTGTCCTTTCAGACATGGGGCCATGCCAGACCCTGCCCCCTTTCTTCCCTGATTGGCTGATTGACCTTGATTGACAGCAGTGGGAGCCAATGGTGCCGCTGCTGTGTCTCAGCCAATCAGGAGGGAGAGTCTTATATAATTTTTTTTTCTATTATATTCTTTTCCATTCTATTCTTTTCTTATGTATTCCAATTCATTCTATTTGAGATTCGAATTTCTGAAGATGGTTATATTCTTTCTATTTTGTTCTATTCTATTATTTTCTATTCTATTCTATTTGTTTAAATTCTATTCCTTTATTTTCTATTTCCTTTATTTTTTATTATATTCTCTTGGAAATTGGAAAACAAATTGAAAATGTTTCGAACTCGAAAACAATTCAAATTTGAAAACTATTTGAATTCGAAAACTATTTGAAATGTATTCAAAAACGATTTGAATCAATTAAAATTTTAATTTCCTCCAAATTTTTGTTCCTTATTTCGGATTAGTTTAAGTTCAGTACTATTGTAATTCGAAAATTCGGATACATTCAAATTTCCGAAAAACTTTCCGAAATTTAAATTCGGAACGAACTGCACACGTCTACTACAAACTGTGGTATATATACTGGAATTTATGCAGCAATAGAAGCTATACTGGAATGGTGGTGATCAGCGACTTATAGTGGGACTATGATAGGGTGGTGGGCAATCTGGTGCTAACAAACACTATCTGAGAGGGTGAGGTGACGTACTGGACACTTTTGCTGCCATTGTTCTATATGCTGGGTGTCCAGTGTGCCCATGTGCCTTTAAGGAGGGGTGGGCTCCCTCCAGGCTCACCTGCCCCCGGCCTATCCATTATAATGTATGTGCTTCCACTGTGGAGGCTCTCAGGATTTAGAGTTAGGACTACAGAAAGTACTGGGCTGCCTTGACCGGGCTCTGTAGCTTACTCATGTATTTGCAAATGTGTGCAAACTAAACCCCTGTGTATTAACGCATACTGTAAGACAAGATAATATGGCTGGTTAGCAAGCTGGTCGGTAAGTTGGGCAGGAAATTTTTTGGGTTTTGCCCTTCATTGTGCTCCTTGCTGCAAAGGCCAGTTATAGGTGAGGGCAGTGGCCATTTGATTGTACTATCTGAGAGGGTCACTAACTGGCACTGACGTCGCTAGTGACACTAATACAGTGATCAGTGATAATACTGTACACTGACACTGTACTTATGACACTGGCTTATGAAGGTGTTAACATCTAGGGGCAATCAAGGGGTTACCTGTGTGCCTAACAATGTGTAAATGTGTGCTGCTTTTACTAAGAGATTAGACTGTTTTTTTAGCCAGATCGCTGTTCCCTCTGATTGGACACAGCCGATCAGCTAACTTCAGGTAGAACAGGTAGTGAGGCATTTAGCTCAACTCCAGTCGAAAAAAGTTCTCCCTTGCACTGCACATTTTTGTCATTTTTGTCTAGGGAATTGGAGATATACACTCATCACCATTGGGATGAATTAGAGCGGAGACTGTAAGCCAGGCCTTCTCGTCCAACATTAGCGCCTGATCTCACAAATGCATTTTTGGTAATATAGTGTACTTACCTAATCCTTCTGTCCTCCCCTCACAAGACCGATCTCTGTGGCTCCTGCCCCCCCCCCCCCCCCCCGGGTCTAGCGGTCTTGCGTGGTGGACTGTTCCTGATGTCAAGCCAATAGACCTGCGCTGGACATGAGGATGTACAGAACAGTCAACCACTGAATCAGGGCACCATTTGCAGGTGGAGTGGAGGATCTGGTGAGCAACTGGCAGCACAACAAGTGGTTAAAATTTCCACCTAGCAGCCTCTGGATCCCGCCGCGCCGGGGGCCGCTACCGGGTCATGGTTTGAATCCCAAACACGGCACTACCTGCCTGGAGTTTGCATGTTCTCCCTGTTCCTACATGGGATTCCTCTGGGTACTCTGGTTTACTCTCACACTCCAAAGACATGCTGGTAGGTAAATTGGCCCTAATAGGTGTATATATAAATGTGAGTTAGGGACCTTAGATTGTGAGCTCCTTGAGGGTAGGGACTGATGTGAATGTACAAAATATATGTATGTGAAGCACTGCAAAAATGTATGGCGTTATATAAGTACCTGTACATAATATTAAATAGTATGAGCTTTCTGGTCGCCCCTGGACAAAACGAGCAGTTAACCTATACAGGCACCTATACAGGCACAGCCCCACTGCATGGGAGAACTTTTTTTTACCAAGAGTTGGGCTTGCAGGGAATGCATTAAAGAAACTGTAAACTCAAAAAAAAAAAAAAAAAAACCCTGTAAGACAAAGGCATAATGAGCTAGTATGCATAGCATATTAGCTCATTATGAAATACTTCACCTTAGAACGAAGCCTTCCAGCGGTGCCTGCACACTGAGATGGCTGACATCTTTCCCGGAGTTACTTCCGGGTAAGCAGCCTAAGCCGCAATGACATCACTCCCTACCGTTAACAGCACAGGGCTCGGAAGGAACGGCACCCGTGGCTGTTCTTTCAGAGCGCATGCGCCAGTAATGTCACTGGCTGCATGTAATGTAAAAATCCCCTAAAAGGTACATGTTTAGGAGATATTTACACTACCTATAGGTAAGCCTTATTATTGACTTACCTACTGTATAGGTAAATGTCAGCAGAGGAAGTTTACTTACTCTTTAAGGTCAAAACTATTTTGACCTATAACCACTATAAACACTAAACTTTGCATATTATTGGATTCATGCTTGATGTATTATGTAGTGTCTACAGGACCTTTGTGTGTGTTATTTCTCCTTGTCACTAAAAAAAGTCAATACAAGATTAAAGTGAATGTGCATTTCCACCCACTCCTAGTAAAACAATGGGATTTATTTGCACTCATTTATTAGCGTTCCAGCAAACAAAAGAAAGTCTTGACCTTGGATCTTGGATCAGTGTCTTTGCATACCTCCCAACTTTTTGAGATGGGAATGAGGGACACCTATTATCGAAAGTATGTAAGCATAGGACACGCCCCCCTGCCACACCCCCTTCAAGGAGAATTATACGAAAATGTATTAATTAAACCCACAAGTGCTTTTTTTACTACTACTATTCCTTTGTATTGGCTTTTGAAATCTACAAATGCAACAATTTAGAAGCTGGATGAAAAGTTTAGCACTGGGAAACACTTTTTGAAAGATAAAAAGTGCATTTTATATACAACTATATAGATCAGAACAAAATCAGGGGCAAATGAGGAGGAAAGAGAGACAGAGGGAGTTTGTTCCAAATTAAGGACAGTCCCTCGAAATCAGTTGGGAGCTATGGTCATTGTCTCCTGTGTGGGACAGCTTCAGCTCCCATTTTCTGATTTTAAATTCATTTCTAGCAGAGTCCTATGTCTGCCTCTGACATGTCTGAACTTTTCTGACCTTGGGGTTGATTTACGAAAGGCAAATCCACTTTGCACTACAAGTGCACTTGGAAGTGCAGTCACTTTAGATCCGAGAGAAAGATCTGAAATAAGGGGAAGCTCTGCTGATTTTATCATCCAATCATGTACAAGCTAAAATGCTGTTTATTTTCCTTGCATGTCCCCCTCAGATCTACAGCGACTGCACTTCCAAGTACAAGTTGTAGTGCAAAGTGGATTTGCCTTTAGTAAATAAACCCCCTTGTGCGTTATCTAAGCACCTGCCACTCCTGGTTTGTAAGACCCCTTTCACACTGGGGCGCTTTGCAGGCGCTACAGCGCTAAAAATAGCACCTGCAAAGCGCCCTGAAAGAGCCGATGCTGTCTCTCCAATGTGAAAGCCCCGAGTGCTTTCACACTGGAGCAGTGCGCTGGCAGGACGCTAAAAAAAGTCCTGCTAGCAGCATCTTTGGAGCGGTGAAGGAGCAGAGTATACTCTGCTCCTTCACCGCTCCTGCCCATTGAAATCAATAGGGCAGCGCGGCTATACCGCCGGCATAGCGCTGCTACAGCAGCGCTTTGCTGTGGTTTTAACCCTTTCTCGGCTGGTATTTAACCCTTTCTTGGCCACTAGCGGGGGATAAAAGCGCCCTGCTAGCGGCCGAATAGCGCAGCAAAATTGATGGTAAAGCGATGCTAAAAATAGTGGCACCTTACCTCCGACGCACCCACCTCCCCAGTGTGAAAGGGGCCTAATAGGACACTATCAGAGTTGCTGACAGGACACCTTGTAGAGATTTACCTCCTCGTTTCAATATCCACCACATGTTCCTTCACTCAGCTTCTTCTGTTATTTTAGCATTATTGTGGGGGCGATAGAAGTCTGATATGAAGAAAAATGACAGGAATTTACATATAGCAAAGCTTTTATATGTAATTAAAGTGAACCTGCCATGGATCAGGACACTGCATAATGCATGAAATAAACGTGTTTAGCCCTGGTTCACACTGACTGCGGCAATGAAATTGTGCGAGTTCAGCTGATCAGGATTTCATTCCCACATTTCAGTACTGACTTCGGGGGCGATTTCAGAAACATATGTGTGCCAATTTCCGCACAGATGACAATGGAAATCGCACTCCCAAATCGCCAAAAGTAGTACAGAAACTACTTTTGGGAATCAGTGCAGCACCGCAAATGCGAACACTGCCATTGCTGGCAATTGCCACCGATTTGGCATGCGATTTGACAAATCGCATCAATGTGAACCAGGGCTTAAAGTGTCACTAAACCCACAACAGTAAAATCAGTCTGTATATGCAGTCAAGCATGCTTGTTATAACCAAAAAACCTAAGTGGTTGATCCTCTGCATTGTGTAAAAAGGCTGTTTGATCCTGTCTTCTCCGATTCTCCCCTTCTTCCATTGTCCCCAATCCATCTCCCAATAGAACAGAGCCTTGTGAGTAAGCTGCACATGCTCAGTTTGGTGTTTATTGCTAGGGAGTTTTTTTTCTTTTTTCTTGGGAGGGTGCATGTGATCAACACAGGGCCAATCAGCACTGACCAGACAGAGGGTCAGGGGTCCTGCAGCCTTATAGGACAATGAGGGGAGAATGAAAACTCCTCCTACAAGCTTTAACCAGGCCGGACACTGATAGAAATCACAAGACTGATATATACTGCTGATGAGAAAAGGTATTTAGCAGTTTATATTTACTAAAATTATTGCATGCTCTGTGGGAGACTGGATATAGTGAATGCAGGGTCCTGGGTTTAGTAACACTTTAAAGCCCAAATATAGTCACAAATGAAAAATAAAACCAGCACAAGGGACATTACTAACAGTCAGTAGGATGTGTACTGTTGGCTCCTTTATTAGCTGAAATCCTCATTAATTGATCAATCCCTGTCAAGAGTGGCCAACTATGCCCGCCCCTGTAAATGAAACAAAATTTATGATGGAGAAATGGAGGAGCTGGGCGTACAGGGCGGGCAGAGTTGAACACTCTTGATGAGTGCCTGTCAAACCTACACTGGCCTTATTAATCCAATTGCAGTGGTGGGGATAGAGGTAGGGTTGTCAGTTTTTCTTCAAGCCAAACACAAACACTTTAGTGACGCACATCAAGTGTTTTTTTTTTTTTTTTTTTTTTTTTTTTTTAGTATACACTATAGCAGTAATGGTGAACCTTGGCACCCCAGATGTTTTGAAACTACCTTTCCCATGATGCTCATGCACTCTGCAATGTAGTTGAGCATCATGGGAAATGTAGTTCGAAAACATATGGGGTGCCAAGGTTCACCCTCACTGCACTATAGGATTGTAACAAACCTGGGACACCTTTGGGCACTCCAAAGAGAATAGTAATGAGGCACACATAGTGCCCCCTCACCCTCCTGTCAGGCCCCTGTTCCAAGCCACATTCCTGTCTGAATAATGTGTCCGGGTTTTGGGTGCACAAAAATGGGTATAACCCTGTATTTAAAAGCATAAGATGACACATAAATGCACGCAGTAACATGTTTAAAAAAATGTCTGTATCTTTATATGCATTAGAGTGAAATGCCCCTGTAGAATCAAGGTCTGTGTGGTATGTGGTACGGCAAGCACACCAGGCTTATCTGATGTAACCAAGATAGGGCTAAAAAGTTTGTGTCCAAAACATTGCGGTGTGTTTGTACGGCAACATGTGGTGGTTTATAGGAATAATACGAGGCAGCGAGGAGTGTGCAGGGTTTGTTCTCCGTGCTGAAAGGAACAATAGTCTAGAGAGTTCAGTAAGGACAGTGTTTGTAGCCATCTGCCATTTGTAATTAGTGTATGTTTAGATATAGACAGGTGCTCACCTTTCATGTACTCTGAACACACTTCCCAGGACAACAAAGAGACCACGCTTTATTGTGACAGCAAGTCATTTACATGTAAACCTGTGTGTTTCCATATGGATCCAGGCTGAAACCACATCTTTCTCAAACACCTGCAATCTCCAAATATACATTTATTTTGCATTAAAGTGTTAGTTCGCCTTTACAGAAAAAATGAAAAAAGTGAACTAACCCCGTACAACCTCCCCACCCCACATGAAAGCCTCGTACACACGATTGTTCGCCAACAAAACTGTGGCATTTGGTCCGAAGGGTGTTGGCCCAAATATGTCTTGCATACACACGGCCACACAATTCTTGGCTAACAATTAAGAACGTAGTGACGTACTACATTGTTTTTCAGCTCTTTAGCCCCACCCTTTGGGCTCCTTCTGCTAATTTCGTGTTAGTAGAAGTTTGGTGAGTGTTAATTCGCGCTTTTCATTTCGCATTTATATTTCGCATTTTTCAGTTCGTTTCTGAACGGCCGTTCGTCAACCAGCCATGTTGCAGGATCGGAGGAGATAACGTGTTATTTATTATTGGCCTTGGAATTATTGTTTTGACATTATTTTTTTGGTTGAACAATGATTTGATTTGTTATATTTTCTATATTTTTGAATGCATAGAATGCACTTTTTGGCGCAGCGTTTTTAATGCAATTTTAGTACTTTTACATGGTTTATGAGACATGTTTACCGCTTGCAGCTGATTCAGAGAGGAGTTATTGATTTATTATTGTTAGTGGAGGCTCAGGACGTTCTATATAATTTTAATGGTGTTGTGGTAACTTGCCCAAATAAAAAAAAAAAGCATAATAATATTATTCTTAATATCACTAGAAAAAAAGCCTTTGAAAATTTGTTTGCAATAACTCCATCAGTATCACCAGCAAAGCAGCTTCATTATTATCCCATTAAAGAAGAAGAGAATTGTGCGCTGCATTTAGAGATTTCATAATTTGCCACGTCACAAATGTTAATTCTCCATTACGAACGCTAGTTTACAAGACCGACCGCTTCTGGCTCGTCCTTGCTTCCAAGCATGCGTGTTTGTTCTTTGGACTTTTGTCTGACAGACTTGTGTACACACACTCGGAAAATCCGACAACACACATTTGTCTGCGAAAAATTTTAAAGCCTGCCATCCAACATTTGTCTGCGGAAAATCCAACAACAATTGTCCGATGCAGCATACACACGGTCTAATTTACCGCCAACAGCCTGACATCCAACATTTCCCGTCGGAAAGTCCGATCGTGTGTACAAGGCTTTAGGATGCTGAGCTGTCAGTGCCCAATGGTCCAATTTGAAATCCTGGACTGCTGGATTGGCTGCATGGACACTGTCCATGCAGCCAATCTAGCAGTCCAGGATTTCCCATCCCTGCTCTTCTCCCTCTTCTCTGCACAGGGCTTCCATGACGGATCAAAGCAATTAAATTGAGATTGCTGTTGCTGAGGTGGGCGGTTAGGTGCAGCTGCTGGCCCCATTCACTACAATGACAGGTTGCCGGTGGCTGCAAGTAACCATGGCTGCAGGGCCTATCCTAGGCGGGTGCGTGGGGTGCTCCGCACCCGGGCGCCGCAGAGGTGGGGGAGCCGAAGCTCCAGAGTGCTCCCCTCCCTCTTCCTCGTCTGTGTCCAGAGGCGGAGCGCATGTAGCGGGTGCTGCAGTTCCCCATCCCGCTTGCTGTCTCCCCCGGCAACTGAGAAGAGCGCATATCGCTCCCGCTGTCCCTGAATCCGTGCTGCCTGGGTACTGCAGTGGAGCCTAGTACCGGAACAAGTTTCGGTACTAGACTCCACTAATATTTCTGTCCTGGTGCGCGTGGAGCAGTCTCCTGTCTGCGTGTGTAGTTCTTCTCCCATAGGCGGTGTGATGAGCAGCTTCTGGGTTGGCCGGAGCTGCTGCCGATCATCCAGTGCACTCCCAGAAATCCGAGTGCCGCCCTCCTAGTGACCAAAGATGCCACGAATGCCCCGTCCCCTTGCAACGTGCATCTGCTCCCAGCATGCCCGAGCTACAGGGATGATGGATCTATTGGACAGGTACTGATCTATGGGGGACACCTGCTGTGGGGGGGCTCTTATGGGGGACAGCTGCTGTGGGGGGATCTGATGGGGGACACCTGCTGTGGGGGGCTCTGATGGGGGACAGCTGCTGATGGGGGATACCTGCTGTGGGGGGGGCTCTTATGGGGAACACCTGCTGTGGGGGAAACTCTGATGGGGGACACCTGCTGTGGGGGAAACTCTGATGGGGGACACCTGCTGTGGGGGGGCTCTGATGGGGGACACCTGCTGTGGAGGGGCTCTGATTTGGGACACCTGCTGTGGGGGGGCTCTGATGGGGGACACCTGCTGAGGGGGGACTCTGATGGGGGACACCTGCTGTGGGGGGACTCTGATGGGGATACCTGCTGTGGGGGGACTCTGATGGGAACCTTGATGTAAGGAGGGACTCTGATGGGGACGTTGATATAAGCTGCAGGTGCCGCAGGTCACTCTCTCCGCAGAATGACCCTCATTCTCAACTTTAAATGTTGGGAAGTATGCAGGAGCGGATCAGGGGAGGAGAGACTGTGCCACCGCCGTCCCTGTTATTAACGGGAAGAGGGCTCTCTGTGTTTACTGCCCATCCCTCCCCTCTTACTGTCAGAGGAGGAGAGCGAAGCAGCCAGAGAGCCTGTGTCTGAGTGGAGAGAGAGCAGCTGCGGGCTCTTAGAACCTCCCTCCCTCCCCTCCTCGCACTGCTGTACTAGTGAGCGGCGCTTGCCAGGTCAGCTGCCCGCTATGTTTCTTCTCCCTCCTTCATATTGGCCAGGGAAGAAATACAATAAAAAGGGAGCAGAGAAGAGGATTGTGGAACATGTAGTCCCGAGGACTGGCGGCCCCATTGTGGCCCAGAAACTGCAATCCAGACAGCATGCTCAGCTAAATAAGATGGGGGGGAGAGAGAGAGAGAGAGAGAGAGAGAGAGTGCCAGGAGCCCGGGAAAGCTTTCGGGGAAGTGCACCCAGGACTCCAGGGAGAGGACAGTGCTGAGGGGACGCCATCAGAAAGAGAACCCTGCGCCACCAGAGGGAAAGCCGCACAGCCTGGTGCCATCCCTGGTGAAGTCATTGCCAGATCCTGATCCTGATCAGAGGAACTGATGTTGCTTTATCGCGGGGTCTGGTGATAGGGCTGTTAGGCCATTATCTACTGCCATCCTTAGGAACTGCAGTCTCTAACCATCTCCTGTAGTGTTTCTGCAGTCTCTGACCATCTCCCATACTATGTCCTCTCCTGTACCCTCTTCTGTACTATGCCTGCAGTCTCTGACCCTCTCCTGTACTATGCCTGCAGTCTGTGACCCTCTCCTGTACTATGCCTGCAGTCTCTGACCCTCTCCTGTACTATGCCTGTAGTCTCTGACCATCTCCTGTACAATGTCTGCAGACTCTAACCCTCTCCTGTGCTATTTATGCAGTCCTCTGATCATCTACTGTACTATGTCTGCAGTCTCTGATCATCTCCTGTACTATGTCTGCAGTCTCTGACCATCTCTTGTATTATATCTGCAGTCTCTGATCTTCTCCTGTACTATGTCTGCAGTCTCTGATTGTCTACTGTACTATGTCTGCAGTCTCTGACCATCTCCTGTACTATGTCTGCAGTCTCTGACCATCTCCTGTACTATGTCTGCAGTCTCTGACCATCTCCTGTACTATGTCTGCAGTCTCTGACCGTCTCCTGTACCATGTCTGCAGTCTCTGACCGTCTCCTGTACCATGTCTGCAGTCTCTGACCATCTCCTGTACTATGTCTGCAGTCTCTGACCATCTCCTGTACTATGTCTGCAGTCTCTGACCGTCTCCTGTACCATGTCTGCAGTCTCTGACCGTCTCCTGTACTATGTCTGCAGTCTCTGACCATCTCCTGTACTATGTCTGCAGTCTCTGACCATCTCCTGTACCATGTCTGCAGTCTCTGACCATCTCCTGTACTATGTCTGCAGTCTCTGACCATCTCCTGTACTATGTCTGCAGTCTCTGACCATCTCCTGTACTATGTCTGCAGTCTCTGACCGTCTCCTGTACTATGTCTGCAGTCTCTGACCATCTCCTGTATCATGTCTGCAGTATGTCTGGGGGCTCTTTCTAACAGACTCTCTAACAGAAGCCCTCTTTGTGTACATTAAAGAGACCCCCCTCCAGGTCCCATTAGTATACTCTTTCTTTATTGTTAATAGATCATGGGAGGATCCCAGGGTAATGAAGACTTCTCAGGGGAGCATCCCTGTGTTTCAGTCGTAGCCATAGAAACATTTGTAAAGGGGAGGAGTTAGTAAGATGACCACGCCCATGTGGGGGCATCAGAAATATTTCTGCACCCAGTCGTCTGTGACCCTAGGATCGACCATGCAAGGGTGTTTGCACAGACAGCGATTGTGGATGCACAGAGTGTGGATGCACAGAGTGTGTCCAGCAGCAACCACTTCAGGTAAACACTGGCTGTGTGGAGAGCCGAATAACGGTGGCCACAGGCAACCTGTGATTATAGTGAACGGGGTGGCAACCTGTGATTATCGTGAACGGGGCCCGTGTTCTATCGAGAAATGCCCTCAGTCAAAAGATGCCTCCGATGGGTATGCACAGTAACCAAAGTCACTCCAGCTCATATGTTGATCAGCTGGCGTGATGTCAATGTGGCGCATGCGCAGTTCATCGGAGGCAGTATTCGACGATCTGCTAAGTGCCTAGGGAGATTGTAATTATCAGATTCTGCCTCACTATTGCTGGGCGGGTTGTGGGTGTCTTGAAGGGCGGGTTTTGTGTGTGTTTTAACCCGTCCTTAGACACAGCCAAAACATGCCATTTATCACACTGTACCTGCCGTGCAACAGACAGAAAACACGGCGTTCAATACAAGCTAAAACCCTGCAACAGTGAGGCAGAATCTGACAAGTACATTCTCCCATTCTATGCTGTTGGCATAGTGCCGGATAATGCCTCCGACGATGTGCGCATGCGCTGTGTTGACATCACGCCAGCTGATCAACATATGCGCAGACCCATCGGAGGCATTTTTCGGCGGGGGGCTTTTCTCGATAGAACACCGGTATCCGCACCTAGCCACTCACAGCAGCAGCAGAAATCAGACGATCAACCTAAATCACCAGTGTGAATGTAGCCTTAACATTTTCACTATATGTCACTCACATAGAGAAAGCATGCAGCAAGCAAAGCTGGGTTCACACATGCTGCAGCCGCGGCTCACAGCAGGGAGTCCGGTGTGTCCCTGTACACTGATTCATGTGCAATTCTGGTCTGAATTTCTGCCTGAATTCGCACCTGAAGCTGAGTCAAAGATGCACAGGACCCTTTTCCAGTGCAGACCGCGGCCACTCCGGAGCTGTGTGAACCAGCTCTATTGAGAGCAAGTAAAACTCTCCTGTCATGCGAATTGGATGCGGAGAAAACCACATCCAATTTATATCAGTGTGAACCCAGCTTATAACTAGAGTTATCACCTGATGTGCATAGCTCCAAGTCTATGATTTACAAAATATTAAAACCATTGGTTTGCTTGATTATTATTCTTATCATCATACAGGATTTATATAGCGCCAACGGTTTTTTCACAGTGGTTTACAGCGTGAGGGACACAGTATGGTTACAATACAATTCAATACGGGAAGGAATCAGAGGGCCTTGCTCGTTAGAGCTTACAATCTAAAAGGAAGGGTCGAGTGATACAAAAGGTAATAACTGTGGGGGGGTGAGCTGATGGAGATAATAAAATAGGTGTGGGTAGGATAGGCTTCTCTGAAGAGAGAAGTTTTCGGGGATCGCCTAAAAGTGGATAGTGTTGGAGATAGTCGGACAGATTGGGGTAGGGAATTCCAAAGGATGGGAGAGGCTCAAGAGAAGTCCTGGAGGCGAGTATGAGAGGAGGTGAAAAGGGAACTAGAGAGCAGGAGGTCTTAGGAGGAACGAAGAGCACGATTAGGTTGATATTTTGAGACTAGATTAGTGATGTAGCTGGGGGCCGAGTTGTGGATGGTTTTGTAACTTATTGTTAGTATTTAGAATTTCATTCCTTGGGTGAGTGGCAGCCAATGGAGGGTTTGGCAGAAAGGGGTAGCAGACACTGAGCTGTTTATAAGGTGGATGTGTCTGGCAGCAGCATTTATGATGGATTGAATATGGGATAGCCTATGTAAAGGTAAGCCAAGGAGGAGTGAGTTGCAGTAAATGAGGCGAGAGATAACCAGGGAGTGAATTAAGAGCTTTGTGGTGTCATTGGTTAGAAAGGGGCGTATTTTGGAGATGTTGCTAAAGTTGAGGCAGCAAGCTTTGAAGCTTTGAAAAGTGATTGGATGTGGGGCTGAAAGGAGAGATAGGAAAACTAAATTTTTATTCCAGTAATCGATATAACATGTATAATACAGTGGTGGCTGGTGGTAATACCCTGCTCGGCGGCTTACATCTCCTCCCTCGTCCTCTGCGGCTAATCAGAATGCTTCCCCTTTCGGTCAATCGGGAAACGGGTCTCAGACCCACTTCCTGACTGGCAGAGAAGAGATTCAGTGTGAGAATAGTGAATATTCATTTGCTATTCTCACACACCTGAGTGGGCTCTGAGTGCATACTCTACGCCCTGAGCCCACCCTATTTTGAAGCCTATTAGAGCCTGTGGCTCTAATCGGTGCTTTAAAAAAAAACACCCCCTCGCATTGGAATTCATGCGTCTGGCATCCTGAAAGGGGCCAGATGCATGGATGGGGGGGCGAGCCTTAAAGGATGGTCCGCCCCTGGTATAATTATATATTTGCTATACAAGCAACTGTGTTATTTAAAGGCTAAGTCCACCTTTTATACAATGTTACACCCATATGTGGGTGCCAACCTGTCCCCCATCCCCACCCTCTTCCAGCATCCAGGGCTTCTTCTCCCTGGCAGCTGCTGTCATACACAACACACACAACTACATCATTTAAGATAATTAGCAGTGCACACCACCTGCACAACACCGCAACATGGCAGTATGAACCAGCCACATAGAAGACAAGGCAGAAAAATATTGGTGTCACCCCCCCTCCACCAACTATAGTCCACCCTCAGTACAGACCCCCCTCCCTCAGTACAGACCCCCCTCCACTAACTACAGACCCCCCCTCCACTAACTACAGACCCCCCTCCATTAAGTACAGACCACCCCACTAAGTACAGACCCCCTCTCCCTCATTATAAATCCCCTCCCTCAGTACAGACCCCCCTCACCAAGTACAGACCCCCCTCCATCAGTATAGACCACCCTCCATCCGTGTTGACCACCCTCAGTGCAGACCCCCCCTCCATCAGTGCAGACCCCTCTCCCTCAGTGCAGACCCCCTTCCCTCAGTGCAGACCCCCCCCTCCATCAGTGCAGCCCCCTCTCCATCAGTGCAAACCCCCTCCATCAGTGCAGACCCCCCCTGCATCAGTGCAGACACCCCTCTATCAATGCAGACCCCCCCTCCATCAGTGCAGACCCCCTTAGTGCAGACCCTTGCCCCTCCATCAGTGCAGACCCCCCCATCAGTGCAGACCCCCCTCGGTGCAGACCCCACCATCAGTGCAGACCCCAGTCTCCCCTCTCATAACACCCCCCAGCAGGAAACAGTGGCAGGAGGAGCTTCTAGTCACATGTTCAAAATTAAAATAAAACAGTCTTTGGACTATAGAGTAAAAATGAATAATATCAATAAACTGTTTTAAATCATCATACATAAATATTTGAAATCAAATCTTTATTATTTATTAGCAATAACATGGCGTGGGCTGATTTCTGCCAGTCGCAGGCTGTGTCACCCCCCCCCCCCCCCCCTCCCAGCCTGTGTCTTACAATAACAGGGAGGTGAAGCCTCCTCAATCTACATGTAATATCCCACCCGAATGTGTTTAGCTGGTTAATGGGCATAGAGGAGGAGTGAAGGGAGTGGGCTGTCATTTATCACTATGTATATGCCCACATGAGTGACTCTATAGTCAAATAGACTGCTCAGATGTGATAGGGAGAAAATGCTCATCACAGAAACCCATTGAAAACTGAGCATGTGCAGAGCTGCCAACACTGCTCTTCATAATCCCTAGCTAAATTGGGGACTTGGACAGAAAGGGGAGATAGAGAACAGCAGGATCAACCATTTTTTTTTTTTTCAGAATAAAGAAATGGAATCTCAAAGTGAGCATGAACTGCATGTAATACAACATTTATTGAAAGTTTTCTATGATGTGGTTTTAGTGACACTTTACCAGCCTCTTGGCACTGGACACCATGCCTAATCACAATAATCCACAGAGCAGGCATCCAGGTATTAATTAAACTGGAGCACTTCACCAAAACATTTTAGTATTCATAAGTTGCCCATGCATTCATTGTTTCAAGTGATCTCACATTTTTGTACTGAAAAACAGTTACTATTATTTTTTTCCTCCCACTTTAGCAGATAATAGTGCTCAAATGCTGAATCCTTTATAATATGTTTCTATCTGTTTTTAAGGACACTTATATGGATTATCGTTTTCAAAATGTTCGTTGTATTTCAAGGTCAATTCTTTTTAAGCCAATTATTCAAAAAATTGAATCACCACCACCAGAGACCTTCACAAATGGATTGAATCCTGGCAGGGAATGACAATCTAACCACAATGATCAACAATAATACACCTGCTAATTATCTTAAATACTAGTGATTGCTGAAGCCTTGCTGCAGTCTCCAGATAATGACAAAGAATGTCAATCTTCACACTGCCTATTGTGATTGCAAGTAGCATAATAGCGATAAGTGAGGGCACAGCAGTAGCCTAACAGAAAGCAATGTACATAAAAGAAACATTATATCCTATTATTGTGAAAATAGCTAGCTAACCAACATAAACAAAGGTACAATTTATTTTATGCTAATTATTTCTAGCTTTTATGTATTTTTTTTTTAAATTAAATTAGTTTCATATATTCCAAATAAAGTCGTCAGTCTGACAGTCATCTCATGTCTATGGGCAGCCGTAGGAATTAGAGTAGAAAATATTTTTTCCCCCACATTATATCTTTTTTTTTTTTTTTAGTTTTTTATGTGTGCTGCCACTTTCTCATTATCAAATGATGTCTGCAGTATCTGAAATTTCTTAGCATGTTCGATCGTTACTTCAGACCTCGTTCTTAGACCAAGGTCATATCGTGGTTGTCCACAAATCATATGTATGCAGACTCTGGAGTGGCTGAGTCTAAATTCCCTGGAGCTGGCAATGAGCATTTCACATCTTTAGCTACCCTTGAGTTCAGAGGAGCTAGTAATGCATTTTTATTTCCTGCAATTAATAAATTACATTACAATATTATTTGAATTTTTTAAGAGGAAACTACAAAAGTTGGGGTCAGTTTTATTTTTTAAGGTTTAGGCCCCTTTCACACTTATACGACTTGCCCCACGATTTTGTACCGCAAAATCGTATGACAAGTCATTCTCCATGATTTTCAATGACTACCATTCATATTGGCAGGACTTTAAGTCATGCCAACTTCAAAGTAGTCCCTGCACTACTTTGGTCCAACTTCCATACGATTTGTACTCCATAGACCTCAATGTTAAACCCTCAAGTAGCATGCAAATCGTACCTGAATAATATAGACACGATTTCAGCACTACTTTGTAAGCACAAGCTGAGAATGGTTAATGCCAAAGTTGTGGCAAAGTCGTACAAAGTAGTACTGCTCCCAAATCGCGGTAAAATCGCAGCAAAAAAGAAGCCACGAAATCGCAGTAAAATGTATAAGTGTGAAAGGGGCCTTACAAGTTTATACATTGATGTTTTATATAATGTGTATTATATTTATAATATCTTTTTAATTATAAAGTCTTTATTTTACAACACAAATAATTAAGATTTGCTATATTAGGAAACATTTAGAAATGTTCATCGTGCCAATGCACTAACTTGAAAGATTTACACTTTTTCTTAAAGTTAAGCCACTCTAACATCTATATACAGTGCCTTGAAAAAGTATTCACACCCCTCGAAATTTTCCACATTTTGTCACGTTACAACCTAATACGTAAATGTATTTTGTTAGGATTTTATGTGATAGACCAACAAAAACAAAAAAATTGTGAAGTAAAAGGAAAATTATAAAATGGTTTTCAACATTTTTTACAAATAAATATCTGAAAAGGGTGGCATGCATTTGTATTCAGCCCCCTTTACTCTGATACCCCTAACTAAAATCTAGTGGAACCAATTGCCTTCAGAAGTCACCTAATTAGTAAATAGAGTCCACTTGTGCATAAGTTAATCTCAGTATAAATACAGCTGTTCTGTGAATCCCTCAGAGATTTGTTAGAGAACCTTAGTGAACAAACAGCATCATGAAGGCCAAGGGACACACCAGACAGGTCAGGGATAAAGTTGTGAAAAAGTTTAAAACTGGGTTAGGTTCTAAGAAAATATCCCAAGCTTTGAACATCTCATGGAGCACTGTTCAATTCATCATCTGAAAATGGAAAGAGTATGGCACAACTGCAAACCTACCAAGACATGGCCATCCATCTAAACTGACAGGCAAGAAGAGCATTAATCAGAGAAGCAACCAAGAGGTCCATGGTTACTCTGGAGGAGCTGCAGAGATCCACAGATCAGGTGGGAGAATCTGTCCACAGGACAACTATTAGTCGTGCACTTCATGAATCTGGCCTTTATGGAAAAGTGGCAGGAAGAAAGCCATTGTTGAAAAAAGCCATAAGAAGTCCTATTTGCAGTTTGCAAGAAGCCATGTGGGGGACATAGCAACCATGCTCTGGTCAGATGAGACCAAACTTTTTAACTTTTTGGCCTAAAAGCAAAATGCTATGTGTGTTGTAGAACTAACACTGCACATCAATCGAACACACCATCCCCACTGTGAAACATGGTGGTGACAGCATCATGTTGTGGAGATGCTTTTCTTCAGCAGGAACAGGGGAGCTGGTCAGAGTTAATTGGAAGATGGATGGAGCCAAATACAAAAGAAAACCTGTTGGGGTCTGTAAAAGACTTGAGACTGGGGCGGAGGTTCACCTTCCAGCATGATAATGACCCTAAACATACAGCCAGAGCTACAATGGAATGGTTTAGATCAAAGCAAATTAATGTGTAAGAATGGCCCAGTCAAAGTCCAGACCTAAATCCAATTGAGAATCTGTGGCAAGACTTGAAAATTGCTGTTCACAGACGCTCTCCATCCAATCTGACAGAGCTTGAGCTATTTTACAAAGAAGAATGGGCAAAAATGTCACTCTCTAGATGTGCAAAGCTGGTAGAGACATCCCCAAAAAGACTTGCAGCTGTAATTGCAGAGAAAGGTGGTTCTACAAAGTATTGACTCAGGGGGGCTGAATACAAATGCACCCCACACTTTTCACAAATTGATTTGTAGAAAATTTTGAAAACCATTAATTATTTTCCTTCCACTTCACAATTATGTGCCACTTTGTGTTGGTCTATCACATAAAATCCCAATAAAATACATTTACATCTTTGGTTGTAACATGACAAAATGTGGAAAATTTCAAGGGGTATGAATACTTTTTCTAGGCACTGTACTATGCGCGCTGTCTCCTAATGCTGTGTCCCCCTGTGTGTGTGATTTATAAAAAAATGCAGTATATATCTCATTTTTGAGCGCCGCTTGGCGCTCAGGTGACCGGCTGGCTCTCTCCATCTGACAGCTGAAGCAGGCGGGGCTGAGATTCCCCCCACTGACGTCAGTTGGGAGGGGAGGAGGAGAGAGTCGGCCGGTCATGTGAGCACCATGCGGCATTCAGAAATTAGGTATATACTGCATTTGTTTATAGATCACACATACAGGGGCATACAGCATTAAGAGACAGCACAGATATTATATAGATCAGGGCTCAAAATTTCAAGTCCTGAGCTACTAGTCAGGCCTCAAGGGTTACTTGCCACCAGTTGCCCCACCCAACCCCTACCCTTCCCCCCTAATCCCGCCCCTAAACACGCCCTCATAAATTATCTCATGAAATGACACTTAAATGTTTTATGCAGAATTAAGTTATAAAAAGAAATATTAACAACAACTTTATCAGTGCAGCCTTACCTGTGCCCAACAATGCAGCCTACCTGTATCCATCAATGCCGCTTCGCCTGTGCCCAACAATGCAGCCTACCTGTGCCCAACAATACCACCTACCCGTGCCAACAATGCAGGCTGCCTGTGCCCAACAATGCCGCCTACCTGTGCCCAACAATGCAGCCTACCCGTGCCCAACAATGCAGCCTACCTGTGCCCAACAATGCTACCTACCTGTGCCCAACAATGCAGCCTCACCTGTGTCCATCAATGCAGCCTGTGTCTATAAATGCAGCCTACCTGTGTCCATTAATGCAGCCTGCTTGTGTCCATCATGCATACTGCCTGTGTCCATCAATGCAGCCTGCCTGTGTCCATCAATAAAGCCTGCCTGTGTCCATCAATGCAGCCTGCCTGTGTCCATCAATAAAGCCTGCCTGTGTCCATCAATGCAGCCTGCTTGTGTCCATCAATGCAGCCTACCTGTGTCCATCAATGCAGCCTACCTGTGTCCATCAATGCAGCCTACCTGTGTCCATCAATACAGTCTTCCTGTGTCCATCATGCTAGCTGCCTGTGTTCATCAATGCAGCCTGCCTGTGTCCATCAATGCAGCCTGCTTTTGTCCATCAATGCAGCCTACCTGTGTGTCCATCAATGCAGCCTGCCTGTGTCCATCAATGCAGCCTGCTTTTGTCCATCAATGCAGCATGCTTTTGTCCATCTATGCAGCCTACCTGTGTCCATCAATGCAGCCTGCCTGTGTCCATCATGCAGCCTGCCTGTGTCCATCATGCACCCTTCCTGTGTCCCCTAATGCAGCCTGCCTGTGTCGACCATGCAGCCTGCCCGTGTCCACCATGCAGCCTGCCCGTGTCCACCATGCAGCCTGCCCGTGTCCATCAATGCAGCCTGCCTGTGTCTATCAATGCAGCCTGCCTGTGTCTATCAATGCAGCCTGCCTGTGTCCACCATGCAGCCTGCCTGTGTCTATCATGCAGCCTACCTGTGATCATCATGCAGCCTGCCTGTGACCATCATGTAGCCCGGCCTGTGTCCATCATGCAGCCTACCTGTGTCCATCATGCAGCCTACCTGTCTCCATCAATGCAGTCTACCAGTGCATGAGAGAGGAGAGCAAGCGGCCAGATTATCAGAGAGCGGGGGCATCGCTGTAACAGCTTACATTTCAAATACCGAGTGTTCCCGCAGCTCGCCGTCACATACAGCCCTGCCTCCTGGCCCAGGGAATTTGATATACGTCACACGTCCCGGGATTGGACGGGTGATCTGTCTATCAAAGTACCGGGGCCAGGAGGCGGGGATGTATGTGACGGGGAGTGCGGGGAACATGCGGCAATTGAAATGTAAGCTGTTACAGCGATGTCCCTGCTCTCTGATAATCCGGCACCTGCTCTCCTCTCTCTTCCCCTCTGCAATCACTGAGAGAACGGCTCCTATTCAACCCCGTATGCCGGTGATGCTCGCCCCCTCACTCCCAGGCAGCCCACGCTCGCCAGCCCTCATTTTCCACTCGCAAAATGCAAGTAGGCGAGTGGAAAAATTGAGGGCTTATATAGATGTATATATTATTCCAGAAGCAGGAGGGGAGGGGGCGAGCACAGACACGGAGCTGACAGGCAGGGGGGAGGGAGAGGATGGAGGAGAGGACGGAGGAGAGGACAGAGGAGAGACAGGAGAGCTGCGGATTTATGAAGGCACGTAAACTGACCACGGTGTCGGGGCTCAGCAGCCATGATACACTGTGGTCAGTTTACAGAGGGGAGGGTATAGCCAGGCAGGATCAGCCAGGTATTTCAGGTGCTACAGGGGGGTAAATTACACAGCACAAGCACTGTGCTGTATAACATGCTTTAAAGGGACAGAATCCATTTTTTTAGGGTAACAAACGCTTTAAATTAAAATTGGAACCTTTACAATCACTTTAAGGAACATTCACCTTTCATCATGCATACCAGTTAATGCAATGCCTTGCCATACTTTGTTTGTTGCACTTACATTAGCTTACAGAAATGAATGAACTGAAGAATTGTCATACAAATGTTTGTGTGAGCATTCATTCGAAAATTGAATAGTGTATGGCCAGCTTTAAGTAACACCTATCGGAGTATGTACAGACATAGAATAATTTCCTGACCTGAATGTTGAATGTTGAATGCTGGTTGGATTAACCACTTCAGCCCCGAAAGGTATACCCCCCTTCATAACCAGACAATTTTTGCGAAACGGCACTGCGTTACTTTAACTGACAATCGCGCGGTCTTGCGACAATGTACACAAAAAAATTGATGTCCATTTTTTTCCCACAAATAGAGCTTTCTTTTTGTGGTATTTGATCACCTCTGCGGTTTTTATTTTTTGCGCTATAAACCAAAAAAAAACCCGACAATTTTGAAAAGAAAAAAACAATATTTTTTACTTTTTGCTGTAAAACATACCCAATAACATTTTTAGAAAAAAATCTAATTTCTCCAACAGTTTTGGCCAAAATGTATTCTGCTACATATTTTTGGTAACCCCCCCCCCCCCCCCCAATAAGCGTATATTTATTGGTTTGCACAAAAGTTATAGTGTCTACAAACTAGGGGATATTTTTGTGGAATTTTTATTTATTTATTTACTTTTACTAATAATGGTGGCGATCAGCGATTTTTAGAGCGACTGCAACATTGCGGCGGACAAATCAGACACCTAACTGACATTTTTGACACTTTTTGGTGACACTGACACAGTGATCAGTGCTAAAAAGTATGCACTAACACTGTACTAATGATGCTGACAGGGAAGGGGTTAACATCAGGGGCGATCAAAGGGTTAAGTGTGCTCCTAGGGAGTGCTTTCTAACTTTGTGGGGGATGCTGTGACTGGAGGAAGACAGAGATCTGTGATTTTTAGCAGAAACACAAGATCTCCATCTTCCTCTCTCACGGAAGCAGACCGCTGTTCTGCCTCTTCAGAGAACGATTGGCGGGTCCCGGCAGACATTGTGTCCGCCGGACCCACTGATTGACCCCTGCTGTATCCAATCACAGTGGTAGTGGGTCGCCGGTGGTGTGCTCGCGCCCCAGACCCTGTGCACAAAATCATGGACCTGTACATGGTTTCGCACAGGAGTGCCGTCCTGCCTCAGTATATCTGTGTGGGGAGGTCCATAAGCGGTTAAGCAAAATGGATCCTCTATCCGTGACTCTCTCTCAGTTAAAGGCTAACATCTTTTTCACCATGTTACATGTTACATTCATATTTAAGGTGTCACATGTAACATGATGCAAATGGGCCCTCACCACCCTCAAACTGCCACTGTGGAAGACTTGTAATTGACCAGTGAAAAAAAAAAATAAACACATTTTTTTTTGCACAAATGTGTACATTTATATACAGTACTGTGCAAAAGTTTTAGCAAGGTTTTAAGAAATGCTGTAAAGTAAGAATGCTTTCAAAAATATATATTTTAATTGCATTAAGTTTCCTTGGCTGACCACTGCATCTACGGTCCTCAATGTTGCCCAGTCAATGATGTCCTCAATGCTGAGATACTTATCCATCATGGCATACCATCAGGGAGTTGTGTGTTATTGGACCAAAATTTATTCTGCAGCAGGACAATGACCCAAAAACATACAGCCAATGTCATCAAGAACTATCTTCAGCGTAAAGAAGAACAAGGAGTCCTGAAGTAATAGTTTGGCCACCACAGAGCCCTAAACTCAATAATATCAAACAGGGCATCAAGCAGTATTGGCCATCGGGACTACCGGGAGTTTCCCGGTGGGCCGATGGCTCAGTGGGCCGTTTTCAGAGACAGCTGAGGTAGAGCAGGCGGGGACTCCCAAACCCTCTCCACGAATAAGCTAATCTCCCGCTGTGCAGCTGTTTAGAAAAAAAACTTCTCCGGGCCCCCTGTGTTTAGTGGGGTCCAGGGGGACAGAAAGCAAACTATTTAATCACTTTCGGCTTTGGGCGGATTAATCCACAGCAGCGCACTACACAGTTGAAGGGCCGCCTGTGCTATATCAATACACTGGAGCCAGCCATGAGTGCTGCTGCGGATTAATCAGTTTAAAGCCGAAAGTCATAAAATAGTCCGCTTTCTGTCTCCCGGCCCCCACTGAACACAGGAGAGACCCGGAGAATTTTTTTTCTAAACAGCTACACAGCAGGAGTAGGGAGATTAACTGATTGGTGGACAGAATTTGGGAGTCCCCGCCCCCTCACCTCGCACCCCACCTCCAGCCCCAGTTACCCAGCTCTGTGGTGCCCAGGAGGAAGGGAGAGAACCAGATGTACCAGCAGTGCACAGCTGGTCCCGGGCTCCCAGCACCAGAGGAACCACCTGCCGGACAAGCACTGCACCCGGGACCTAGGTAGAAGAAACTGTGCAGACCTGGTACTGGGGGGGAACTCTCATTGATGTGCACTTATGAGGCTGCACTGATGGACACTGTTTAGGCTGCATTAATGGGCACTGGTGTGGCTGCATTAATGGGCACTGGTGTGGTTGCATTAATGGGCACTGGTGTGGCTGCAGTAATAGGCACTGGCGTGGCTGCGCTAATGGGCACTGATCAGGCTGCATTAATGGGCACTGATGATGCTGTATTAATGGGCACTGGTGAGGCTGCATTAATAGGCACTGGTGTGGCTGCGCTGATGGGCACTGATCAGACTGCATTAATGGGCACTGGCGAGGTTGCATTAATGGGCACTTGTGTGGCTGTGCTGATGGGCACTGGTGTGGCTGCATTAATGGGCACTGGTAGGGCTGCGCTAATGGTCACTGATCAGGCTGCATTAATGGGCACTGGTGAAGCCCCATTAATGGGTACTAGTGAGGCTGCATTAATGGGCACTGGTGAGGCTGCATTAATGGACACTGGTGAGGCTGCATTAATGGACACTGGTGTGGCTGCGCTGATGGGCACTGATCAGACTGCATTAATGGACACTGGTGAGGCTGCATTAATGGGCACTTGTGTGGCTGTGCTGATGGGCACTGATCGGTCTGCATTAATGGAAACTGGTGAGGCTGCATTAATGGGCACTGGTGTGGCTGCATTAATGGGCACTGGTGTGGCTGCGCTGATGGGCACTGATCAGGCTGCATTAATGGGCACTGGTGTGGCTGCGCTAATGGGCACTGATTAGGTTGCATTATTGGGCACTGGTGTGGCTGCATTAATGTGCACTGGTGTGGCTGCGCTGATGGGCACTGATCAGGCTACATTAATGGGCACTGGTGTGGCTGCACTGTTGGGCACTGATCAGGTTGCATTATTGGGCACCAGGAAGGCTGCATTAATGGGCACTGGTGTGGCTGCGCTGATGGGCACTGATGAGGCTGTGTTAATGGGCACTGGTGAGGCTGTGTTGATGGGCACTGGTGAGGCTGTGTTGATGGGCACTGGTGAAGCTGCATTGATGGGTACTGGTGAGGCTGCTTTGATGGGCACCGATGAGACTGCAGTCATTGCCATAGAAACATTTGTAAAGGGGAGTAGTTAGTAAAATGACCACACCCATGTGGGGGGCGCCAGAAATATTTCTGCACCCAGGTGCCTGTGACCCTAGGATCGGCCTGTGAGGGGCATTGCTGTAGATTAGGGTACACTAGTTTTGCCCTCTGAAGAGTGAACCACAGTGGATCACTTTTCAGAGGGTGTGTAACAGGTGGCAAGGAAGCATCATATTGCCTCCTCACCATCTCATTTTATACTTAAAAACCTGCACCACCACTGTGTTTGTTTTGGGGGGGGGTGCCAGATATTGGATCCGCCCCGGGTGCCAAATGCTCTAGGTACACCCCTGCCTATAAGAGAAATAAAGTAGAATGGCTAGGGGCCAGTGAAGGAGGTGGGGGCTTGGGTGGCCATCGGGGGTTGTCCGGCCAGCTGGTATGGAAGAGACCTGTCATCTGCACTGCCCATCATCTCACTTCATAGTGCGAAACCCGGCTCAGCCTCAACGCCACTGCATTGCTGAAAAGCAGCCAATGGCTGTGCAGCAATGTCAGTTTCTGAAATTCCAGCCAATGAGGCTGTTCCTGCATGACGTTAGCCCTCCCACTTGACGCAGTGATGTGAGAAGGAGGAGAAAAATACAGAGGAGAATAAGTGAAATAATAAAACAGGTGAGTGAGGAGTTTATTTTCAGTTAACACATTTTCATAGAAAAAAAAATGTTGTAAAACTTGGAGGACAGATATATGTTTTGTCCTATGCCCAATAGTGGAATGTTTTTACTTATGTTTTTTTCCGCAATTGCATATAGTTTATATACTGTTTTTGTGCGTGTTTGCAAAATTAAAGGGGGCCGGTCTGGATGAAGAGACAGAAGGATTTGAGGCAGCCTACATCCACAGAACATCTGTAGTTAGTTCTCCAAGATGGATTCAGGGAAAAGAGACCGCTGCTCCAGGTGAGCAATTATGGTCCGGATGTGTTGGGTGCAAGCCACAGCTCGCTGCCGACATCAGTTGGAGAAAGAAGAAATAGCTGCACACCAACAAACGATCCAACTTGATTTTATCTCCTTAGCGCCGACCGTACTCACATATGTGGCCTTGGGTTTAAGGGGTTATACTGGGATGATGCCTGCAGACTAGAGCGAGTGGTCGGCTTTTCAGGGATAACAACCGATGCAGCTAAAAAGCGCTCGGCTGTTATCCCAAAGGAGCAAGAGGGGACGCCCCCCCTCCCCCCACCTTCCCCCGCTCTTCCCGGGCTTCCCGTCCCACCGAGAGACCCAATCCACTTTCCACACTTCCGCCGGCTAGAGTGAGACTGGATGGAAGCTGGAAATGGCTTTCTTCCAGTCTCCTTTGTGTAAACACGGAAGCGATGTCACAACGCCACTTCCGGTTTACTTGGCTGCCAATGGCACAGTTTTAAAAAAAAATTACAGTATTCAGAATCACAGTTTTTGGCGATCTGAATACTTTGAAGTGCAAAGGAGGGAAGAATTTTTGTTCCTTTAAAGGAGAAGTAAGACGATGGCTACGATGCGAACCGTAGCCAGAATACGATCAGGAGGAATCACAGAAACCGGAACTGACTCCAACTTGGAAGTGGAGGAAAATTATCGTGACAAGGCGTCAGCCTTGTCATGACAAGAATGAGACAAATTAATTGAAACTTGACAAGAAAAGAGCCCATCGTGCCCTTCTGGGAGAGAGGCGTTTAGCCTCAGACAAGAATGTGAGATTCTTATGGTCAGTAAGAATGAGAACCAGTGCAGTGGTACCTTTGAGGAGATGTCTCCATTCTTTCAGGGCTACAATGATCACCAACAGATCTCTGTCACCAATCTGGTAATTGTACTCCGCAGGTTACAATTTCTTGGAAAAGTAGCCACAAGGATGCATAGCGCTCTCAGAGGTAGGACGTTGAGACAGAAGGGCGCCAACACCGGTCTCAGAAGCATCAACCTCAAGGATAAAAGGTAACGTAGGATCAGAATGTGCCAACACAGGAGCAGAAACAAAGGCAGCCTTGAGACTCTCAAAGGCCTTAATTGACTCCGGAGACCAACTCTGTGGGTTACCGTCCTTTTGGTCATATCAGTCAGGTGCTTGACCAGAGACGAGAAGTTACGAATAAACTTCCGATAATAGTTGGCAAAGCAGAGGACGTAAACCCATGGGTCGAGGCCACTGTAGGACTGCCAAAAGTTTCTCTGAGTCCATCGAAAAACTAGCAGTGGAAAGGAATTTAACCTGTTCACGATGGAACTCGTACTTCTCCAGTTTACAGTAGAGATTGTTCTCTCTTAGTTTCCGAAGCACACGACAGACATCTGTGTGGTGGCTCTCCAGGGACTTGGAAAATATGAGGATATCATCAAGATAAACCACCACACATAACTGCAACAAATCTCAGAAGACATCGTTACTAAACTCCTGGAAAACTGGCAGGGCGTTACAAAGGCCAAAAGACATTACGAGGTAATGGCCTGTCCTGGTATTAAACGCAGTTTTCATCTCGTCGCCCTCCTTAATTCTCATGAGATTGTATGCCCCTCTCAAATCAAGCTTCATGAAAACCGTTACTCCCTTGAGGCGGTCAAATAACTCCGTAATCAATGGAATCACATAGGCATTCTTAATCGCGAAATGATTAAGCCCCTATAATCAGTACAAGGTCTCAGTTCACCATTCTTCTTCTTCACAAAGAAGAAACCAGCACCAGCAGGAGATGAGGATTTGCGGATGGAACCTCAAGAAAGTGCGTCTGCAACATACTCCTCCATGGCCTTATCCTCCAAGACCGACAAAAGGGTAAACCCGGCCACGAGGGGGTATGGCCCCAGGTCAATTGTGCAATCATATGGCCAGTATGGAGGCTAACTACTGGCTTGACGTTTGTCAAAGACATCGCTAAAATTGCGGTACTCCTCTGGCAGGAAGGAAAGTGAAGAGGTGCACAGAACCTTGGCTACCTTCTGGAAGCATGTTGTTGTGCCTCTGTAACCAAGGATAACCAATAACCAGCGGAAACTTGGGTGAGGAAATACCTTAGAATTGGATTATCTCATGGTGAAGAGCCCCTTTGGCCATGGACAACGGTTCTGTCTCATGAGTCACATGGGCAGGCTGTAGAGGTCTCCCATCAAGAGCCTCAATGGCAAGTGGAGTGTCATGCAGTTGTAGTGGAATCCAGTGCTTCGATACAAAGGCAGCATCAATGATGAATAGGCCTGCAGCTCCAGAGTCGATTAGAGCCTGTATTTTGATGGACGACTCAGCCAAAGAAAGGAACCAAAACCAGGGGCTTATCCATCTGGATAACTGGGGATGAAACAATGCCACCTAAGGTCTGTTTGTGACAGGACCTCAAGGTTCGGGCATTCACTGGACGGGTAGGACAAGACTTCAAAAAGTGACCCGCCTGGCCACAATAAAGGCACAATCTCTCCCTCCTCCTAAAAGTTCTCTCATCTGCAGAGAGACGCATGAAACCCAAGTGCATGGGTTCACCTTCCCTGACCGACTCGGTACCAGGAGGCATGGGAGGTGAGGGAGGCAAGGGTGGGACTGCAAAGCTCGGAGACAAACGTACAGGAGGCTTCCGCAAGCGCTCCTTAAAAGAGAGTCTTTCTCTGAGTCTGGAGTCAATGAAGATGGCAAACGTGATCAACTTCTCGAGCTCAGTGGGTATATCTCGGGCTGCTATCTCATCCTTGATGGTATCCGAGAGACCATGAGTAAAAGCAGTCATGAGGGCCTCATTGTTCCACGTAACCTCTGCTGCCAGAGTATGGAATTCAATGGCGTAGTTGGCAACAGTTCTCATACTCTGTTCGATGGACATGAGACACTTGGCAGCAGAAGAGGAGCATGCGGGAATGTCAAATACCCTTTTAAACGAAGCCACAAACTCAGGTTTTTGCGTCTCCCATAGAGGGTTTGCCCAGGCCAAGGCTCTCTCAGAAAGCAAATATATCATGAAACCTACTTTGCTTCTGTCTGTGGAAAACGCCTGGGGCAGCATCTCAAAGTATATCTCAACCTGGTTGAGAAACCCTCTGCATTGGACTGGATCTCCCCCAAATCGCTGGGGAAGCGGAGTGGAACCAGACACACCTTTTATAGAGGTAACACTTGAGGCGGGTGCCTGCACAGAGACTGGCACAGCAGTAGGGTCAGCCTGCAACATAGGTTGTACCGGGATGGCCACAATGGGAGATTCCAGGTGAGCTGTGCAACTCAGGAGCGTTTGCAACGCCATGGCTAACTGATCCATGCGGTGATCCAGTTCATTCAATCGGGGAAAAATATTACCAACAAGTGGATTGACTGCTCCTTCTGAATTCATGGCCTTCGCCTACTGTCAGAAACCATGAAATCAGACAGAGACAGAAGTACAGTTAAATCACACTTGTTTAATAATAAAAGTAAAAAGGCAAACGTAGTGAAAACATCGCCAGAGTTCAGTAATCGGAACAGATAGTCAGCCAAGCCAGAAGTCAGGGATCAAAGTAATGGAACAGCAAGCAGGATCTGGAGGCAGAAGGGATGTCAGCAAAGCCAGTCTTTAAACAGGACCGCAGGAGATGTTATTTGTGATGTTGACCAAGGCGAAGGCAGAGACCCTCTGGACTGGACGGCTTAAAGTGGGAGTCTGGCGACCAATCTTTTTTTTTTTTTTTTTTAGGTCATTGAGGCACTTTGCTAATCCCAAAATAATACTCACAGTTTGGGTGTAATATTTCCGCCTCTGTCTGTTTTCGTACTGAAGAATAACTTTAAAAATGTGATGCTAGCTGTTTCCATCTTGCTTGTGGGCATGTGAAGCCCACAAGCATTGATTTCCTGGATGCGGTGAATGCTGTTCATTCACAGCTTGTTCACAAGCATGATCATTGTTTCCACACTGAATCTTGGGAAGCCTGACACTAAGCTCCCAGGAGACAGTGCGGCGCAGGGGAAAGGCAATAAACACGCCTACTCCCATGGGAGGAGAGACAGGAAGTGTCACAATAAAGTACAATATAAAGGTAATTACAGCGATAAAAAAAAAATTTTGTGCGGCATTTGAACATCTATGCAATTAACTGAAGGGGGTAAGATTAAGTTAAAAATTTGAGTGGAACCCCGCTTTAAGTAAGCAGGACTGACAAGCAGGATATGAACAACAGCTGAGTAACTGTGGAGAGAGATGGGAGCTGGCAATTAGCCGACGGTTGAGCGGCCAGCTCAGAGAAGGAAGGGCTGAGCCCAGCCCTGACATGAGTTCCTTCAAAAGCTGTGTGTAAGTGTACCTAGAAGAATTGATGCTGGTTTGAAGGCAAAGGGTGGTCAACATTGATTGATTGATGTCTAATGTTTTAGTGTTAATGCATTCCTATGGCCTGAATAAATTAATACTAGAATTCTACAAATAGAATTAATGAATGCTCAAACACTCGCCATGCCTGAACGTGTGTGCAATACGTGGCTTTATTTATTATTTTAAGCAGCTTTTCCTGACAGGAGTTTTGGTGTTCAGAGGGGCTTAAACAGATGCCCTGTGTGCATGAAGCATTACAGCTCCTAACAGGTGCATTCTGGTCAAAGATTTGAATGGATTGCAGGATGAACCACTGCCGCTCCAAACTGCATTGTGAAAAATGGCTATTGGTCATTTGGATCTGGAAAACGCAGAAAAACAACTTTATTGGACACAGGCTGATTTTTTTGCGCAAGATCCTGAAGATTATAACTTTGTTTTCCAAACTGGACATCAATAATCAAGAACCAGACCAGGGTAAATGGTCCTTTCCTGTAATATGTATTAGCGATCCATGTGTTTTGTCTGGGGTTCTCTTTTAAATGCACAGCACAAGCCTTTCAAGCAAAATAACTGATAATATAATAGGGCTGGGCTCCATTCCTCTGATTAGGATATTAGCATAACTAATAGCATCCTGTCATGCAGACTGCCAAAACATCTATCAAATAAAGGATTTATCCATCCAGTTCTTTTTGTAAATGTAAGTCGCACTCTCCCACTAATCTGGTAATTACTATCCTCACAATGACTTGTGTAAACTGACACTGCTTCACCTGCTGGAAGTAGAGCATTCCCAGAGGATGGCATGTGTTCAGAGCAGGTGGGTGGCTTACAATAAATGTGACGGAGAATCCAGAAAAAGAGCAATATTCTTATAATAGTAAAGTATGTAATAGCAAAACATGATTTCAAGCTGAAATCCAGATACTCAGGTCACGGATATGTATGGAATACATATAAGAGAGCTGTTTTATCTTCCAAAGGATTTGTATTTCTGTCCGTTAACTCCTGAGATTAGCATAGCTCTGCCACACCGCACAGCCAGAACGATGACACCACTTTCTCCATTATAGTTAAGAAATACAGTGTTGTCTTCTTTACAGCCCCAATAATCAGGCTGGACAGTAAAATAGCTGCAGCAGACTGCTGAAGTCATCCCTCTGCTCACTTTGCTCTCTCCCCTTATTAGCATGTTCCTTGTCAACACATTTGCATGCACAACACAAGGTTGGCTCCCATTCCTCCATATCCTAGTGCTGACGTATAGGGGAGGTCAAAATTTAGGTGCTTACACCATCTGCACCAAAATAAATAAATGTAATGATTTATTAATAAATACAGCTGAGTTAAAGTAAAATGAAAGAGAATAACAGGACAATGTGCGCCACTGTCTAAGTGTAGTATTTATTAAAACAATTACACATTTTCAATTTTTTTCCCTTCTATTGGTTGAACTGGATGGACTTGTGTCTCTTTTCAAACAGACTAACTATGTAGCTAAATTAAGGTCCATAAATATTGGGACATCGACACAATTCTAATCTTTTTGGCTCTATACACCACCACAATGGATTTGAAATGAAACAAACGAGATGTGCTTCAACTGCAGACTTTCAGCTTTAATTTGAGGGTATTTACATCCAAATCAGGTGAACGGTGTAAGAATTACAACAGTTTGTATATGTGCCTCCCACTTTTTAAGGGACCAAAAGTAATGGGAGAGATTAACAATCATCCATCAAACTTTCACTTTTCAATACTTGGTTGCAAATCCTTTGCAGTCAATTACAGCCTGAAGTCTGGAACGCATAGATATCACCGGACGCTGGGTTTCATCCCTAGTGATGCTCTGCCAGGCTCTACTGCAACTGTCTTCAGTTCCTGCTTGTTCTTGGCTTGTTCTCTTCAGTTTTGTCTTCATCGAGTGAAATGCATGCTCAATCGGATTCAGGTCAGGTGATTGACTTGGCCATTGCATAACATTCCACTTCTTTCCCTTAAAAAACTCTTTGGTTGCTTTCGCAGTATGCTTTGGATCATTGTCCAACAAGCTGTTGTAATTCCTACACCGTTCACCTGATTTGGATGTAAATACCCTCAAATTAAAGCAGAAAGTCTGCAGTCAAAGCACATCTTGTTCGTTTCATTTCAAATCCATTGTGGTGGTGTATAGAGCCAAAAAGATTAGAATTATGTCGATGTCCCAATATTTATGGACCTGCCTGTATATAACTATGTCAAATAAAACCAATATGCACTCACTTGATAAAAGAAATGATTTAGGCACATCAACAGTCATGCGATTAGCTGCAGAGTTCACCAGGGAAGCTTGATGGCATGGATGGTATAATTCCTTGGAGCTGCTGTATAATAGTACAAAGTTTGGCAGGAAAGCATTGTCAGGCAATGTCGAGATGCAGGAAGCTGTTGGGTATGTAGAACGCTGTAGCACCAGTGTGGAACAAACCACTGGAACAGGAAGTGACGTGCCATTAGGAGGACACTGAAGCGGGATGATGACATGTTGGTGGGCATGGCTACACATTTCAGGGCATTAAGCTGTGCCCCTTTATCAAGCCGCAAAATAAATGTAAAATAAAATGACGCTGTTAAAATGGAAGTAAATGGGTTAATACTCACCTTTCCAACAGTCCCTTGCCAGCATTGACATCTTCTTCTGTGTGCCAGTCTTCAACTTCATTGGCCAGCGCGGAATGACATCACTTTTTTGCATGCACAGGAGTGTCTCATCTCAGCACATAGGGATCGGCTCAGAGCTGTAAGTTGAGCTGCTGTGCCAGAGAAGATCAGGCAGGTAGGGCGTTTTATTGCAGAAGACATTGCATGTCTCTTCTGCAATAAAGCCTGTCTGCTCGCTGTTTGTTACAGAGGAACTTTAGTTCCGCTTTTAAGTGGACCTATCAGTTACATAGTTCCATAGTTAGTGAGGTTAAAAAAAGACACAAGTCCACCAAGTCCAACCTGTATGTGTGTTTTTATGTCAGTATTACATTGTATATCCCTGTATGTTATGGTCACTCAGGTGCCTATCTAATAGTTTTTTGAAATTATCTATGCTCTCTGCTGAAACCACCGCTTGTGGAAGAGAATTCCACATCCTTACTGCTCTTACAGTAAAGAACCCTCTACGCAGTTTAAGATTAAAAGGCATCTCATCTAATTTTAGTGAATGGCCGCGTGTCTTTTTAAATTTCCTTTCGCGGAAGAGTTTTATCCCTATTGTGGGGTCACTAGTATGGTATTTGTACATTGAAATCATATCCCCTCTCAAGCGTCTCATGTCCAGAGAGAATAAGTTCAGTGTTTGCAGTCTTTCCCCGTAGCTGAGATTCTCCAGTCCATTAATTAGCTTTGTTGCCCCTCTCTGGACTCTCTCCAGTTCCAGCACATCCTTCATGAGAACTGGTGCCCAGAACTGGACGGCATACTCCAGGTGCAGCCGGACCAGAGTCTTGTAGAGTGAGAGAACTTAGAGAACTTAGATACTTAGATACTTAGATACTTAGCTTAGTATTGCCTGCAAATACTGAGATTGAGCTGCTTATCCCATCCTCCAGGTCGTTTATGAATAAATCAAATAGAATTGGTCCCAGGACAGAACCCTGAGGGACCCCACTCTCTACTCCGGACCAATCTGAATACTCCCCATTTATCACTACCTTCTGAACTCGCCACTGTAGCCAGTTTTCAATCCATGTACTCACCCTTTGATCCATGCTGACAGACCTTAGTTTGTACAGTAAACGTTTATGGGAAACTGTATCAAATGCCTCTGCAAAATCCAGATACACCACGTCTACGGGCCTCCCTTTATTTAGATGGCAGCTCACCTCCTCATAGAAGGTTAATAGATTGGTTTGGCAAGAATGATTCTTCGTGAATCCATGCTGATTACTGCTAATCCATTATCATCCCCTCCAAGAGCTTGCAAACTATTGATGTTAGGCTAACTGTTCTGTAATTCCCAGGGATATATCTTGGTCCTTTTTTAAAGATTGGTGCTACATTGGCTATTCTCCAATCTTCTGTTACGATGCCAGTCAGTAGACTGTTCTTAAAAATAAGGAACAATGGTCTGGCAATTACTTGACTGAGTTCTTTAAGGACCCTCGGGTGCAAGCCAACTGGTCTTGGTGACTTATTAATTGTAAGTTTTTCAAGTCTATTCCTAATTCTATCCTCTGTTAGCCATGAGGGTGCTTCCTGCGACGTGTCATGAGGATAAACATTGCAGTCTTGGTTACTGAATCCCCCCGTTTACCTCGTGAAAACTGAGGAGAAGAATAAATTCAATACTTTCACATATCTCCATCTTTTGTAACCAGATTCCCTTCATCATTTTTTATGGGGCCAATATGATCTGACCTCCCTCTTTTACTATTTATATACTTAAAGAATTTTTTGGGATCTTTTTTACTCTCCTCCGCTATGTGCCTTTCGTGTTCTATCTTAGCCGCCGTGATTGCACCCTTACAATTCTTGTTGCATTCTTTGTACAGTTGAAATGCTGACGATGATCCCTCAGCCTTGTATTTTTTGAAGGCCTTCTCCTTTGCTTTTATATGCAGTTTTACGATGGAGTTAAGACACCCAGAACTTGTATTAACTCTTTTAATTTTATTTAATATGCTCTTAAAGCACACCCATTTTTCCTCCATGTTCTTTGTTCCTAGGTTTTTATCCTATTTAATATCTTCTAGCAAGGAGTGTTGTTTATGGAAGTTGGCTCTTTTGAAATTCAGTGTCTTTGTATTCCCCTAACGTTTCCTATTTGTGTGATATATACTGAAACTAATTGACCCGTGATCGCTGTTTCCTAAATTGCCCCGTAATTCTACATCCGCGATCAGGTCTGTATTGTTAGTAATCAGTAGGTCTAGTAACGCATTGTTCCTTTTTGGTGCAATTACCATCTGACCCATGAAATTGTCCTGTAAGACATTTAGGAAATGGCCTTAGCCGAATGCGTGGTTCCTTCCACCCAGTCTATGTTGGGATAATTAAAATCCCCCATTATAATGACACTTCCCATCCCTGCCGCCATTCCAAATTGAGATAGGAGGTCTGCCTCCCCCTCCTCACTCTGGTTAGGGGGCCTATAGCATACTCCCAGTATTACTTTCCCCTTGGTCTCCTCCCTTTGTAGCTCTACCCATAAGGATTCCACCTCCTCCCGTGCTCCATTATTGATGTCGTCCCTCACAATCACTTGTACATCATTTCTGATATACAGGCATACCCCTCCCCCCTTTTTTTACCCTCCCTCAGTAACTTTACAAGTCTGAAAAAATACATTCCTTCCATGCCACAAAATACAGCAATGGTATGGTAAAAGGTTTCCATGTTTCTCATCTGAGAAGACTGAAAGGTATAAACTCACACCTCCTAAATTTAGCTGCTCTAGGCTGTGGCCTAACCACAAACCCAGCTCTTTTTATCCACGATTCTAAAACAAGGACTAAACCCATTGTTTTCTGGACCTGTGGGCAAAAATACCACCTAGATTACATATTTATTTTAATCTGGGACTATTAAGAGACTAAAAATGTGCCGTTCAGCAAATGAACCAGTGGGCTGAGCCATTAATCTTCATTTTACCATGATAGGAAAATAATTTATACATTTACAGCTTCAGTTGTGTTCTCCGGTCTGAATAAATAGTCTGTGTTCCCGGCACCCAGAGTGCGGGAGATGTTTCACCATGCTGGTGGTAATTGTAATGTAATTGAAATGTTATGATGGATGCAGTGGATAACTCATTGTGATTTACGACGAATGAAATGTTTTCTTACTTAATTTTCATTACCTGATATTGTGTCACAGGATGAGACATCTGCTGGCCATGGTGACATGGGAACACGATTACCAGGAAATGCTGTCTTCTAATAAAGATTATAGAGAAAATAATATATTTTGTAACGGCATTGTTTCACAAGCAGGCATAAACACCACAGTAACTTAGAGAGTTTAATAAAATAGCTATTGGGATGTGTTGGTATATTTCATGTTAATATTCTTTGGGGCTTAATTACTATATATTACTATATATTATTTTATTTTAACCCCAAAGCATGTTTTTACTGTAAGTGTACCTGGGCAAAAAAAAAGTCATATTAAGCACATCTCAGATATACTATTCTTTGGAAATGCAGCAAGTCAGAAATACAATGAGTGTTTAACTTCCTATTTAAGTTGATAACACTGCCTGTGTTTTTTTTAGACTTAGATACAGTGATGAGCCACAGGTTTTTATTGCTGTCTGTATCCCTTTTATGGGTATTCACTCTGCTTAACTGTCCTGATCACCAATGTCATTGGGAATGAGGTTAGGGTGAAACCAAAATTTGGAGTGGATACCAGAAAAATGGAAATCTTCCAATGGAGACACTTATTCTAGGTACGACTGTTTAATAGGGTATATCCCTAACATTGGAAGGATTACACTTCCTCTTAAGTCTACAAGACAGGAAGTGAAGAAAAGTCTCTTTGATACACAAGTAGCGTTACCCCCCTAAGAGCCGCTGAATAGGATGGGTTCTCTGTTCTTTGCCTTGACCTTCTCAAGAATTTCAGCCTCTCTGACACACCAGCTTGAGTGTACAAACATAAAGTATCATAGGAATTCACCGAAAGTAATACTTAGTCACCCAATATGATTGGTAGCTAGGCAAGCAAAAAATAAATTCATGGTAATAACACAATTTCGTTATGGTAAGTAAGTTGGGAATTTTTCTTTGTTGTTTTTTGACATGCATCGCCCCTCCATGCGGTTCTTGTTGCAAAGGCCAGTTATAGGTTGGTTATAGGCTGGGGTGGTTGCCATTTTTTTCTACTATTGGTTAATTGGTGAGGGGGTGCACTGGATACCTTTGCTGCCATTGTGCTATTGCTGGGTGTCCAGTGTGTTCCTATACCTTTAACGAGGGGTGGGCCCCCTCCAGGGATACCTGCCCTTAATCTATTCATTATTTTTATACAGTATGTCCAACTTTGGAGACTCTCCAAATTTATAGTTAGGACTGCAGTACACAAGGGCGCCGTGAAATGGCCCTGCAGCTTAGGCATATATTTGCAAATGTGTGCAAACTAAATCCATGGTTTTAACATGAACTGTTAGACAGGACAATTCAGTGTGTTGCAGGTTGGTTGGTAAGCTGGGAATTTTTCTTTGTTGTTTTTTGTCATGTGTCACCCATCCATGTGCTCCTAGCTACAAAGGCCAGTTATATGTTGAGGTGTTTGCCATTTGTTTGTACTAATAACACAAGTTAGCATGCAAAGTGATTAACAGTAAGGACTAGACATAAGATGACCTTTGGAGTCCAGATCAGCCTAAACAATAGCAAGGCCACCTCAAGAGCAGCAGTGTGCAGTAGTAAAGTTTAATCTGGCAAGTGCTAAAACTATACTGCCAGAGCACATTTATGGAAGCTATGCTATTTCTGGGCCGACTGGGTATGCACTTTCCAAAAAAAAAGGAGAATAGTAGTGGAGGGGGCAGGGGAACTAAGAGGGCTTGCAGAATAATTATTATGGGAGGGGCAGTCCTTTGAGATGTTCTTCTGCCGGTTATCATTTGGGCCCTTTAGGAGTGTTGGTGCTCTTAATGACAGTTCCAGTAAACCTGCATGCAGTAAAGGCATGGTATCATTTTGGCACAGGTGCAAGGTACTGTAGATGTGGTTCAGAAGCGGTAAGGGTTTGGTATAAATTTGAAGTAAATGCAGTATGGAGTTTGGTATGGGTGCAGTATGGATTGGGTGCACTGTGTCCTGCTCTCAATGGCTCAATCCCCACTAGCAGTATCAGCATTGTGTGAATAACCTTCTCACCAGTCCCTGGGATGCTGCAATGACCTCTCTCTATAGAAGGGGGCCTCCTTGGACTCTCCCCAAAAGCCTCCGGTGATCAACAATTGGAAGCTCAAATTTTCCTGTGGTAGTGTGGGTGCTGTGATGTGGGCGGTGCTGCACCCCTTCCTGGGGTGTCCTCACTCCCAGTCTCAGGCTCAGATCTATGCTGGTATGGTCACCAGCTGGCAGGCAAATATCCAAACAGGGGTGCTCCCTCTCTCTCTAACTCCCTTGATGCCAGGGGGAAGAATTTTCATGGGCAGTTTAATAAAAATCATCTCTCCACACCTCTTACTGCACAGTGCCTATTGGGATTTGTAGTGTAAGGAGTCTATTTGTCCCATTATATTGCTGCCGTCTGAAACTACAACTCCCAGGATTCCCAGGACTTTCCCTAAGCACTCTCCATAGAAGTCTACGGGCTTGCTTGGCTTTAGCTAATCCTCTGCTGGCCAGAGGTTAATGGTGCAGCACAACAACAGTATCTCAGTAATAGGAGAGAAGAATGAAAATCAAGAAATAAGGTCTACAAATAGGTTTCACCCACCCCCTAAAAAAATAAAAAGACTAGAAAAAAATGGTTTTGCAGCAAAATTGGAAATATTATTTAATAAATGGGGAACTGGAAAAGAATAAAACTGACAAATTTCCGTCCTTAACAAAGCCATTTAACAAACTTTTATATATAGGATACATAAAAAAGTAAGTTGTAAAATAAAAAAATAAGCTAACCAAAACACACTTATTTGAGCTTCTATTAAGTACATAGATATCTGGCCCCCTTTTAAAAAAACTTTGATGAAATCGTGTCTTGAAAGCACAAACTTATAGCAATCTAAAAAGAGTTGATCAGAGGATATTTCCAGTAAGGAATCTTATTTTTTGCATTTACAGTATGTATAAATGATTGAGTGCAATATTGTGATGAGCATTGATTTTGGTGCCAAGTATCAACGTGTAACTAGTTCAGTGAAATATTTCAGGATCTGGTATTCAGGTCACCACGCAATAATGGATCTAAATAGCTGCTGTCCTTCATCTCAGGAATTTAAGAGTGATGTGTAATCTGAAATGTTATAATCAAATTAGCAATGTTATAAAAGAAGTCTGAAATCTGTTTTTAGGCCAGATGAGCTCTTGTATTGGGTAGCATAACCACAGAGGCAGCAGCAGCTGGGATGTCCCCTTCAAATGCTATGATCACAAGTGATCATAGCAGGAGAGATTTGTGTCATGTCCTTGGTAATGGCACTCCACTAAGTCCCAGAGCCTAGCAATGTTGATTGAAGGATCACATGACAGGGGAAATTATTTCAGTAAACCTAAGGGAGGTACAGAATGCATACTGAAGTATTACGAGTCAATCATTTGCAACTTTCCATTTTGTCCCAATGGGGAATTTCATATCCACCACCCAGTTTTTGAAGAAATACATATAACAGCGGAAGGCTGTAATAATAGGTTTTGGTAGTGCCCTCTATATATAGTTTATTTACCTTTAAATAAACAATTAAAAGTACAAAACCTCATATGGTAGCAACAGGTTGAATTTAATCAAGGAGCCCTCTTGCCTAGACAACTTTTTGGGCATAAGGGGCAAAATGTTAGGGTTACCTTGGTAGATGAGCTTTGTATTGTAAATAAGTTATTGTTTTTAGTACACTTTCTTCTTGTAATTTTGGCCAAGTTTTGTTTGTATTTTCACCTTTTCTAACCTAATAAGCCATTGGTATCTTAAAGCTTACAAAATATTTATCCAAAATATTTTTTGATGGAGTTGTAAAGGAATAAAACCATTGGTGAAGTTTTTATGCAGAGAATACTAACCCCCAAACCAATGGATGGGACTTCTAAGGCAACTTGGAAAACAAATAGAAAATTATATAAAAATTATATTTTATTACAGCCATTTAAAAATAGTAGATCCTACAAATAGTTAAAACATGAACGTCTGAAATTGCATAAAACTTTAGTGACAGTATCTCCTCTCCATGCTGACGCATTTCAGGAAGAGATCAATAATTTCTTCAGGGGTATAATGGGAAAGGGGCACATACTTTTTTGTTTCATACATAATGATCAATGATTATTACAGCTGTGCAACATCTAAAAACCAGGACTTGGCGTTCCATGCTGTACGTCCTCCAACCACACCTAAGATTTTCCATCTGTATTGTCTGGCAGTCTGGGAGTAGCTACTGGGGAGCCTCTGTGTGGGTCACCCGGAGCCTTGGATGTGGGAGTGTACGGATGCTTCCTCCATCTGGCAAAAGTGAACCTGGTTTTTAGATGTTGCACCTGGTGTTAACAACCCACTAGACAGTGCTGCACTCTGTAACTAACACATTGAGGCTGAAAGGAAGGTTGGCTATTCAGGCAACATCCCCAGCAGAGAAAGACTACCATAGCCATATCAATAAACAGTGTCAAAACAGAGGCAATAAACAGTATATAGATTAACACTACTTTACAAACAAGATCGTATCAGATTCATAAATAAAAAGCACCCAACAACCTAGTTACCCTAACTATAGGAGAAGAGATATGCACAGGGCTATAAAACATTGTCTCTACCGATTCCCTTCCCAATGGCCAGTTGTAAATGTCTGCCAGTAGCTGGTGATGGGGCTTAAGTCTATGGTGGACTGCTCTAAGCAGAGTTTGTGACCCCCTCTACATGTATGATATGCATTGTTCATGACTCTGACTTGGATAGTAAACTGCCTTGTTTGGTTTTTGAGCAAAAACAGGGAAACAGCCTTTCACCAACTGTGGGGCACAATCCTCCGCTGAAAGCCTTGTGGGACCCTCCGATCCAGGGCATGGTCCACTGTGCACATGCAGCAGTCACCATGGTAGAAACCATAGGTGTGTACAGCCTATTGCATTAGGGTGTGCACCCCGAAGCTCAAACACATATGCGTGTGTGTGCATGTCTATATATACTGATAGTGTCAGTAGGGCAGAGATTGGTGTCAGTAGGGCAGTGGGCAGTGTCAGTAGTTTTTATTTTTACTATTTTATTTTGTATTATTTTATTTTTTATTTTTATTATTTTTTACTATTTTTTTTTAGCAGCTCTGTTAGGGGCTTTGGTGCAATATCAGGGGTCCAAACAGGGAGTATCTGCACCACACAGGGTGATAAGGGTGTGCCCAGGCACACCTGGCACACCCTGTGCACACGCCTTTGGCAGAAACAGTCTTTGGACAGTTGAACTGGTTAAGTACAGTGGTTCATCCCCCACTGCGCCTGCAGTAGGCCTGCTGGGACTTGTAGTCCCACACAGTCTTGTCCTGAACAGAACTGAAACCCCCAATGGCCCCTGCACCTGCAACGCCCAGTTCTTTCTTCCCTCCTCTTCAGGCTTCAGCTGCAGCCAATCACAGCGCTTCTCTTTTCTCTGAGCAATGCAGCTTGTGCATGTGTCCCTCTTTCCCAGCATGGCCACACAGTCCCATTGCGACAGGGAAGCAGGAAAACAGCAGAGTGGGAGGCCTGCGGCAGCCCAGGCAGTAATGACTGCAATAACAGCAGTGCCACAAGCAGGGCTACAGCAGATTAGGGAAAGGCTTGAAACCCCTTCACCATTTTAGTGCTTAAAATCGCTCTTGCAGATTTCCCTCACTTCCTGTCTGGTGAAACCATTGTTACTGGCATAGAAAGTAAGGGCAGATTACGTAATAGCCCTAGAAGGCCTTCCTTACTCTAAAATTGGAACAAATTGGTTGGATATACACCTTTAAATGTATTTTTCCTTGGAGTTGATGTTCTTCTAGTCAAGCCTAGTGAAGGCCATATACATAATAATAACAACATGAGATTCACACACTGCTTGAAATAATCAATTATAGATTAATGTCAGTGTAATAACAAATGCTACACTGTGGTTGCATCACAGATTTAATACACATTAGTGATTTTTTTCTCCCTTTGCCACTTGCCACATTTTTAAAATGTTATTGTGAGTTTTTAAAAGTACCTATAGGCGAATTGGATTTTGTTTTATTTATGTAATTGAACATTAAGAATTTTTGAAGATAATATTGTAAACATAAGACAATTAGCACTGGGCTTGACCAGGGCTGGCCCAGGACAGTGTGCTGCCCGGGTCAAAGAATTAAATGCTGCCCCCCCCAAAGAAATCACGCTCACCAAAAGGCCCCCACATCCATTATTGTATATCATGAGAGGGTGAGAGAGAGAGAGGGTGAGAGAGGTGGGAGTAAGAGAGGAGTTGAGAGAGAGATAGAGGTGAGAGAGAGGAGGAGTAAGAGAGGTGGGAGTGAGGGGGCTGAAGGGGTTGAGAGAGAGAGGGGGATGAGATAGAGAGGTGGGGGTGAGAGAGAGGGGAGAGTGAGGGAGAGGGGAGAATGAGAAAGGGGGGGAGTGAAAGAAAGGGGGGCTGAGAGGAGGTTGAAATAGAGGGCGTGAGAGAGAGAGGGAAATGGGGTGAGATTGGGTGGGTGAGTGAGAGAGAGAGGGGGTGAGTGTAAGAGAGAAAGAGTAAGAGAGAGGGGAAGAGGGGGTGAGAGAAAGGAGGGGGCTAAGAGAGAGAGAGGAGGGGGCTGAGAGACAGAAGGGGGTAAGAGACAGAGGGGGTCTTAGAGACAGAAGGGGGTAAGAGACAGAGGGGGGCTGAGAGACAGAGGGGGGATGAGGGAGGGGTGGAGTATGAGAGAGGGGGTGAGAGAGAGAGGGGCTGAGAGAGGGGGTGGGTGAGAGAGAGAGGGGGTGAGTGTAAGAGAAAGGGAGTGAGTGAGACAGAGGGAGGCTGAGAGCCTGAGAGACAGAGGGGAGGGAGAGATAGGGGGTGAGAGAGAGAGAGGGGTGGAGTGTGAGAGAGAGGGGGTGAGTGTAAGAGAGAGGGCATGAGACAAAGGGGGTAGGCAGACGGGGGAGTGGGAGAGAGAGGGGAGGGCTGAAAGAGACCACATAGCCCTGTCCCTATCTGCAGTCCCTCCTCTGCCCCCCCCCCTGCAAGAAGGTATGTGTAGGATGCCCGGTACACGATAGCCAGCAGCGGGCAGTGCTGAGTCTCCTTCTTGATACAGAGGTGCTCTAACTGCTCTGCTCCTTTCAGCGGCTCCTTGGCAGCTTCCGCCTCCAGCACATCCTCTTCCTCCGGGCCCCCAGTCAGCCTGTCCTCCGGTCTGGGCCTCACTGTTGATCAGAGGAATCCAGATTCTGGGAGCGCTGGGGAGGCTGTGCCCGCACCTGTTCGCCTCTTTGGTGGTCAGGGAGGGGGTTGAGCTCTTCTCCCTCCCCAGCTCTCACAGGTCTAATTGCCCTCCTAGCTGGCCACCTTCCCCAAATCCCTGTGGCCTCACCACTGTTTGCTGCCACGCCCCCGCTGCCACGAACTCTACGTGAAAACAAGTGGCTCAAGGGGCAGTGTGTTAGGCACTCTGCTGCCCCTTTTAAAATTCCGCCTGGGTCCAATTGACCCAACAGGACCCATGGTAGGGCCGGCCCTGGGCTTGACACTTTTTCAGTTAAACATTAAGACACACAGCCTTAATATTGAATAGCATTTTATTATAATGCAGTTTAATAATGAATGCAGTTATAAAAATGTGTGACTCTTGGGTGAAATCATTCAGGCTCCATTTATATGGATGTTCTGCCACACTGCAGATCCTGCTGCTGGGATTGACAGCTGTGTGAGGATAGCTGCAGTTCTGCTATTCATGCCTGTTGGCATTGCCAGCAAACGTGGCTGAATGCACACAAACTGTTATCTGCATGTAGCTGTCAATCTCAGCATCAGGATTCAGTAGATCCCTGCCATTAGGCATGCGCACAGGGTGTGCCAGGTGTACATGGGCACACCCTAATCACCCTGCAGGGGATGTTTTAGGATGGAGAGCAGGGGGAGGGCCCGTAAATATGTTTTTTACCTCCCCCTTACTTTTCCAAATTACCACAGTGAGTGACTAGTACCGATCACTCACTGTGTCCATTCATACTGAATTATAGTAAACTGCTTAAGTTTGTGAATGAACAGGAAGCCGCTCAGCACAGAGCACTTTCCACTGATTCACCGTTCAGTGCAGCTGTGACCCTGCTAAAAGCCAACGTAAATTACACAAGTTCCTCGTTGGAGCAGCAAGCAAAAGGTCCCGACCCACCCTCCTCTTTTTCTCGTCATTTGTTCTGTTTGATGTATCATTTGCTTCTTTATGTGTACATGATTTTCTGCTGGAATTTATTTTATTTTGATGACAAAAAAAAGAGAAAAAAAGTATTACTTTTCCGTTTGTCTTCTGATTTCCTATTTGTTTGTATGCTCTTGGTTTTTTTTTCCTTGTAGGTGCACTGGGTGTACCTTTCACCTGTAGTTGATATCATTGTCACAGCAAACGGTGTCCCTTGGCTGACTGAGATGACAATAAAATGTCTGGCGGAGTGGGACCAGCTTGGAGGGCTAGAAGTGGCACAAAAACTGGTCGAGTTATCAGTCCCACTAACACCAAGGGAATGAAAAATGTTGTCTTTTTTTAGATATGTCAGTTATGTTTTTAACATTTATTGCAGGTTTTGGAACGGCTGAACCCCTGGTGAGCTCCCGAACCAGAATAAGCGGTTGGGGCGGTATTGGCTTCAGGCATAAATAAGTTTGTGGTTTTGGTAAAATCGAGCGATTGTTGGTAACATCTCAGATCAGCTAAAAAGGGATTGTTTTTGGTATTTGTAAATATTTGGACATCAATGACTATTGTGTGCTATTTTTTAAGCTGTGGTCAATACTGTATATACATTTACATAAAATATATATCAATCCAATGAAACAACTGTGTAAGTGTCGTTTGTTCTCGGGAGGGGCATAAGGTAATTAGGAAAGGGGTTGTAGTTATCGGGGGAGTAAATATGACCACTCCACTAGTCGTGTTATGCCCAGTACACACGAGCGAAATGTCCGACAGAAAAAGTCCAAGGGAAGCTTTTCATCGTCTATTCCAATCTTGTGTAGGCCTCGTCGGACTTCTTTTTTCGAAAATTCTGACGGACCTAGAAATGGAACATGTTCTAAATATTTCAGACGGAACCAATTCCTATTGGGAAAACCGATCGTCTGTATGCTGTTCCGACGGAAGAAAGACAAGGCATGCTGTAAAAGCAAGTACGAGACGGAAGCTATTGGCTACTGGCTATTGAACTTCCTTTTTCTAGTCCCGTCGTAAGTGTTGTACGTCACCGCGTTCTGGACAGTCGGACTTTGGTTGGACTTTGGGTTGATCGTGTGTAGGCAAGACAGCTTGCATGGAGTTCCGTCGGAGAAACCTTCGGAGTTTATTCCGACGGCTAAACTGGTCGTGTGTACGCTGCATTAGAACTTGATTTCAAAAAAGGATGGCGAGATTTTTTTTTTTATCACCAATCATTGAAAGTGAACATCTTTTCTTCAATTGGTTACCCTAAATTATTCTGTACAGCAAATAGTCTTCCTCTTACCAAACAATGGACTAAAAAAAGGCAAGTTCAAATAGCAAAGTGATCATGTAACTCTGTGACATCAGGTGACATTATACATTTCTTACATAGTTACATAGTAGGTGAGGTCGAAAAAAGACACAAGTCCATCAAGTCCAACCTATGTGTGTGACTTTAAATTTCCTTTAAATTAAACTTAAAAGCTTCAAAGGTTTATTTTTGAAATCTTGAAGAATGGAATGGCTTGCTTGGGCATATGTAATGACAATAAAATGAGCCCCAGCAAAAGGTGCAATACCACAAAAATGCTGCAAGGCAAGTTACGGTGCCTTCCATGATGACAAAAGCCAAGACAATAATGGAAGTACCGCAGGTGGGAGAGCCCACATAAAAAGCTGTCCTCAGCAGCGGGATGATGACAGATTACATATTTGAAAAATCCATAAATGGGTGGAGCTGAGGAAAAAATAAGCGTACAATATATGTCAGCAGCTGTTGCATGGTAAATGACATTATGTAGGTGTTGTTCTGTTCTTTCACCATATACACATTATCAGTTCATGTAATGACTGGGTGAGGATTTCTATGTTAGGACAGGATTGCTAATTCTACAGGCTACAATTAACGGGCAGATGTTTTAGAAAGACTGCCCGTTTCTATCCTAGCTGTTAAATACTAAATATACTATATACATATATTTCTATACTTTTGGAGGTAGACAGCCTCAATATATTTATGTATTTCAAAAGTTTTCACCACATTTCAGGTTTTAAATTGACTGCAGCTAGCATGATTATGCTTCCAGCATCAGAAATGATAAAGTCAGCATTTTCAGCATTATTTAAATAAGGTGGCCTGTCCACAGCAATAACCCATATCTCACAAAAGTAAATCGTAGCCTGTCTGGCTCTAACTATACATCAAGATCTATTTTTGAAGGCAAACGGACTTTGTGTCAAAAGCCCAAAAAAATTTTAGTTCTTACTTGCAAAATTGCCTCTACACCGGTGTCTTTATGAAGAGCAACGCTATGCAATGCTCTATCTTCTCTAGAGGTTTGTGAGCATTTGGCCTTACTTAGTGGTTTCCCCAGATGTAAATGAGCATCCTGATGAAAATGTAGACATCCATTATGGTCCTGCCATCCCTTATTTTAATGGTATATATATTATATTCATAAATGCAGCCAATGCTTGGGACTGCCAGCTCCATTATTAATCATATTGAATATGTAAAGTGGAACTCTTGGTAAATCCAGAGCAAGAATTTTATTATAGGTACTTATATCGCGCTGCCAATTTATTTACACGCACACAGATATATATTTATTTATATATATATATATATATATATATATATATATATATATATATATATATATATATATATATATATATATATATATATATTGGCTTGTTTTTATGGTCACAGCTGACGCACATAATTTCCAGGTTCACAGGGTGGCCACGTCACTTACGGTTCTCTGCAGAGCGGCGGCCGGCTGCAGGAGTCTCTTGGCAGTTCTTCTCCTGGTGCTCACGCCAGGCAACATTGGGGGGGCGCCCCCGCCCACTTCTCCCGGGCTTACACCGGCATCATCGGGGGGTGGCCGCCCACTTGCCGGCTCACTTCTCCAGGGGCTCATGCTGGCATCTTTCGAGGGGGGGCCGCCTGCCCACTTCTCCCAGGCTCACACCAGCATCATCAGGAGGGGCGCCCACTTGCCCGCTCACTCCTCCCGCACTCCAGGTATCAAAGGGGGGGCGCCCACATTGGTTAGCTACTTAATCCTGGTATGTGCGGGCTGGGGTCGCCAATAACGGGGGGGGGGGCTACTTGCAGAACAGCATGCCAATTGTCCTGGCATGGTCCTGTGAGCCGGGAGAGCAAGCCAGCTGAGACTTGCTTGATAGTTCAGGCCACTTTGGGGTCACAAATCACATGGGGGATGCAGACCAGCAGGTTCATCGGTCAGCACTTGTGAGGTCTGTTGTGTCATCTCTCCCTGCAAGCTTGGGGAGGTCATTGAGGGCAAGTACCGAGAAGGGTGGAGGCAGATTGGTGGGGTAGCTCCACTTCCATGGTCATTTCATGATTCCATGCCTCATAGCGGTTCTGTCACAGTGTTTCTGTCATAGCGGTTTCTGTCATAGCTGGTTCTGTCATAGCTGGTTCTGTCATAGCGGATTCTGTCATAGCGGATTCTGTCATAGCGGTTCTACCATGGCATGTTCTCTCAAAGTGGTTCTGTCATAGCGGTTTCTGCCATTGTGGGTTCTACCATAGCATGTTCTGTCATAGCGTGTTCTGCCATAGCAGTGTTGTCAATGTGTGTTCTGTCATAGCAGTTCTGTCATAGCATGTTCTGTCATAGCTTGTTCTGTCATAGCTTGTTCTGTCATAGTATGTTCTGTCATTGCGTGATCTGTCATAGCATGTCGGTGTCATGCAGTTATGGCATACACCAGTAGCCGTTTTATCTTTGTTTGTTTCCATGTCTCATCGTATCTTTCGTTCAGGTTTCTTTGTATACCTGGGGTTTAGTTAGCTAGTGTTCACATCTCAGGATCTGTCACGTCTACAGATCCATATGGGCTGAGGTTTCGTTTTTAAATGATTGTTGACCACAATCTTCTCGCCCGTATACCATACATCATACGTTGCACGTTCATTTCTTTACACCTGTACGACTACCCACCACAATCTGTGGGTACATTAGCCCTGAGTATTTAGTTTTAATTACCTGTCTTTGCACTGCAGGTTACTCGGGTTCACTTACTATATGCACTAGGGTGGGGGTCGTCATCATGTTCATTCACACGCTGTGATCTCGTCATTACTGCTTATGTCCTTATATTTGGATAGGCACAGAGGGGTGTTATTTATATAGATTATTCCTGCGCTACCTCGGAAACAATGGTGTACATGGACAGCTGCAAACACAGAGTGGGATCAAACAAGGCCCATAAATAGTAGAAAGCATAAAGAAAAAAGTGCTTCGCTGGTCCAATATAATGTGATTATGTGACAGTGCTTAAAAATACAAATGAAAGTAAAAGGGGGGGTATACGGGTACTCTGTTTGTATGCACAGTATCCTGTGATGAATACAAAAAATGTATAAAAGTGAGAAAATGTCCTGGATGGGAGCACCAGGTGTGTATGAGGATTACTTGTACCGGCTCCCTGCACGCACGGTGCCGTTACAGTCCTTACATAAGCTGAACCAGGATCCAGGACATTTTCTCACTTTTATACGTTTTTTGTATTCATCACAGGATACTGTGCATACAAACAGAGTACCCGTATACCCCCCTTTTACTTTCATTTGTATTTTTAAGCACTGTCACATAATCACATTATATTGGACCAGCGCAGCACTTTTTTCTTTATGCACAGAGGGGTGTTGTTGTTCTCATGTCTGGTTGTCTGTTGTCACTTCTCTAGTTTTTGTTTCCTTGGGTTTGGGCATGCCACACATTTCAGAAGCGACTAGTTCACGTTCATCCCTTCAGCCTTGCGTGGGGGTTCAGAGCATGGTAGCACTCTGTTGTTTAGGAGTTGGTCCATACTTAAGCACACAGCAGAGCTTTGTCACAGGGATTTTCCTTTCCCGGCCACAGCTGGGAAGGCAGAATGCTTCGAATTGTTGTTACCAATTCCATCCCAGCTACTCCCATCCACCGGCATGTAACATGTTCTGGGCATTATTCTTTAACTCTGATTCATGTGGGCTAAATATGCTCTCCACGGCCTGTTAAGGTCCTGCACTACAGGATGGAGGTGATCAAAGCTTGGAGCTTGTCAGAGGCGGGGTGTCAGCGCACCCCCAGCTTCTGCTCTTTCTACATTCTTGCAGGCAAGGTTGGCATCCCCTTAGTCCATCGGTCTTGTCAAGATTTCTGGTTCAATATGTCTGAGCCAAGTAATGTTCCTTGTCAGGGGCTGTGTTGGAAACTCCCATCCCCAGTCTTCAGACAGTCCCTGCTGGGAGAATTTTTCAGGCCTGCACGCGGGCCTCATCACTATCTCGTCAGAGTCTTTCGTATGTAGTATCTTGGCTTCAGCGGACAGTCATCTTTTTGCTTTCAATAAGTAATTTCCGGGGGTGCTTAGTCAGGTTCTTCACCTTTGTTCTGAAGGTGGGTCGGCCCACCGGGGTGTCCAGTGGCAAGTTTCTGATACTGTTTGTTATATTTTGGCTGCCCTCTCTCCTGTGGAAGTATTTTCATCGAAGTACTTGTCTGTGGATCTGGCAATTTGGCACTTTCTACCGTTGGGGGGGGGGGGGGTATTGGCTATCCAAGCTGGTCTCATCAATGCTTTGAAGCAACTTCCATCAGACCTGCCCGCTAGTAGGGCATGATAAATGGCGCAAATGTCGTTTCACCACTGGGTTAACCTTGGGATCAAAAGCAGTCCTTGCTTTAACACCTTTTGCCAAGCACTCCATTGGATCTTGGGTACCTGCAGGGGGGTCAGAGGTTAATTAATTTAGTTGATTTCCTGTTGCGTGGAGACCCTGGTTACTGCCCAGGGATCTGCAGCCTTTCTCAGGGTGTGTGCTGAGCCAACGTCCCCTTGACAGCAAAGTGGTAGGTCCGGGCCAAACATCATCATTTATTCTGGGTTCACTCCCTGCTCTAATATCTTGATTGCGAGGTTGCCTGGAGAACAGGTCAGATACGTCAGACTATATATCTTTTGTCAGATCCGCAGCCTGTTCCAAGGGGGCTTACAGTCACTTTGGGTAGGTTGAATCATGCCATGGGAATTATTCCTAAGAATGGAGTCTGGCTCTCCTTCCCCTGCTCCTGACTCTGACTCGGTTGTTAGGTTACATGCAGAGGCACGACCCGACTCAAATAATGTAGGACCAGTTTTCTGTGTGTCTGGTATGGTTTCTCCATGTTTATTTCACAACCATGAGCAGGGCTCATGTTTCTGTTGCCGCTGACTTAGTTGGTTTCAGCCATCTTGGGACATGAGTGGTTGGTCCGCGGATGTTTTTTCGTCTGCCCTAGTTTGCGCATACTTCAGTATTTTTTCATTATCTGGCAGTTGCAGTCACATGAGGACCGGTTGGTCAGGGAGATCAGTGTTTACGGATGGTTGGCTATAGCCAATTTTAATAAGGTAGATCAGGGGGTTGGAAGATTTCTCAGGTTCCTGTCTTTTTTGCCCTCTTTTAGGCATACTGACCAGCTAGGCCAAGGCACACCTCAGGTCTTGGTAGTTAGGGTATCGCATTTCCAAGTGAAGACTCTGACTACAAGTAAGAAGGCTGGCTGGAGGCTAGCCTGCATTTGTAGGAGAAGTCTGGGGGGCCTACCTCTGTTGGTTGGTCCCTGACTTGATACCCACTGAAGCTTCCTGATTCTTCACTGTCCCCAGTTGGTGAGAATGCTGCTCCAGTACTTGCTTCAGTTACTCACTGTGGTCCCTGGTAATAAGGTGATTGGTCCCTTAATGGCGACAGTTTCCCCTCAACCCCCAACCATGACAGGTTCTTCGGCCAGCAGAACCGGAGAACCTTTCATAATAAGTAATAAGGTGCTGTTTCGGTGGTTCCCGCCAATGGTAGAAATACTTCTTCCCTTAAGGTTGGGAGGTGAACAATATGATGTAGAGATTTTTGAGGCCCGATGTATGACAACTACTTTACGTAACAGTCACGTTATTCGTCTCGTATATTCTCCATTCCTTCTTCGCTTACTGGCTTCAGGTGCGGCGGGGGAGGACCACGGGATCGTTCGCCTCTCTTAGCACACGATGAGCGAACGTACTGGGCCAAGTGGGTAATGACTGTCGGGCCACAATCCTCTGTAGCAGTGACACCCGATGTGGTAGTCGATGCAGATACTTGAACCCCCTGAGGAAGGAGACGGGTTGCTGGCACTACCTGTTCCAGACTAGCAGTCACGGTGGGGATCTCGAAGGAAACAATGGCAGCGGGAACTGAAACTTCAACTGCGGACTCTGTGAGCTCACCGGACACATCTGGTTCTTCTGGGGAGAAATCTGCCGGGCAGGGATAGGACTGCCAGGGTCAGTGGCTTCGGAACCAATCCACCCTCATAACCCGCAATAGCAGTGGCGGTCTGGCAGCTATCAGTAGCAATTCTCCACATCTAAAGTACCAGCTCCAAGGGAGCAAAAACAGGACAAACCCAAAACACTGCTGACAAACGATCCCCATAGCCGCAGAACTTTGAGAGATATACAGTATCTCACAAAAGTGAGTACACCCCTCATATTTTTATAAATATTTTATTATATCTTTTCATGTGACGACACTGAAGAAATGACACTTTGCTACAATGTAATGTGTAGTGAATGTACAGCTTGTATAACAGTGTAAATTTGCTGTCCCCTCAAAATAACTCAACACACAGCCATTAATGTCTAAACCGCTGGCAACAAAAGTGAGTACACCCCTAAGTGAAAATGTCCAAATTGGACCTAAAAGTGTCAATATTTTGTGTGGCCACCATTATTTTCTAGCACCGTCTTAACCCTCTTGGGCATGGAGTTCACCAGAGCTTCACAGATTGCCACTGGAGTCCTCTTCCACTCCTCCATGATGACATCACAGAGTTGGTGGATGTTAGAGACCTTGCGCTCCTCCACCTTCCTTTTGAGGATGCCCCACAGATGCTCAATAGGGTTTCGGTCTGGAGACATGCTTGGCCAGTCAATCACCTTTACCCTTTAGCAAGGCAGTGGTCATCTTGGAGGTGTGTTTGGGGTCGTTATCATGTTGGAATACTGCCCTGCGGCCCAGTTTCCAAAGGGAGGGGATCATGCTCTGCTTCAGTATGTCACAGTACATGCTGGCATTCATGGTTCCCTCAAAGAACTGTAGCTCCCCAGTGCCGGCAGCACTCATGCAGCCCCAGACCATGACACTCCCACCACCATGCTTGACTGTAGGTAAGACACATTTGTCTTTTTGTACTCCTCACCTGGTTACCGCCACACACGCTTGACACCATCTAAACCAAATAAGTTTATCTTGGTCTCATCAGACAACAGGACATGGTTCCAGTAATCCATGTCCTTAGTCTGCTTGTCTTCAGCAAACTGTTAGCGGGCTTTCTTGTGCATCATCTTTAGAAGAGGCTTCCTTCTGGGATGACAGCCATGCAGACCAATTTGATGCAGTGTGTGGTGTATGGTCTGAGCACTGACAGGCTGACCCCCACCCCTTCAACCTCTGCAGCAATGCTGGCAGCACTCATACATCTATTTCCCGAAGACAATCTCTGGATATGACGCTGAGCCTGTGCACTCAACTCCTTTGGTCGACCATGGCAAGGATTGTCCTGAGTGGAACCTGTCCTGTTAAACCACTGTATGGTCTTGGCCACTGTACAGCAGCTCAGTTTCAGGGTCTTGGCAATCTTCTTATAGCCTAGGCCATCTTTATGTAGAGCAACAATTCTTTTTTTTCAGATCCTCAGAGAGTTCTTTGCCATGAGGTGCCATATTGAACTTCCAGTGACCAGTATGAGAGATTGAGAGCGTTAAAAACCAAATTTAACACACCTGCTCCCCATTCACACCTGAGACCTTGTAACACTAATGAGTTACATGACACTGGGGAGGGAAAATTACTAATTGATCCCAGTTTGGACATTTTCTTCAGTGTCGTCACATGAAAAGATATAATAAAATATTTACAAAATTGTGAGGGGTGTACTCACTTTTGTGAGATACTGTACAAGGCAATCTCACCCTTCGGCACCATTTGAATAACCGTGTCAGTAATCGTGGTTGAAACAGAAACTGGCGATTTCCCGTGGGTCATATTCAGCCAACATTGAGTGGGGGGCCTCAAATCTAGGAATTACCAGATGCGCCATGTTTCCCTTTAGGCCACAAGGTCTCAGCATGTGGACCCAAGATGGCGACCCAAACAGTAATATGTCTTCCTCTGCAGAGCGGGAACTCCTCCCCCTGCCAACGGATTGGTGCAAATGTTCTCTGAGAACTGTGGCGCTCGCCTTCTTCATACTGCGGCGAACCAAACCTGTACTGGAGTCTATTTTGAAGTCTGTATTAACCCTCACAGCACTGGTGGGAAGTGTCAAAAGATCAGACTGATCCTCTCCCCTGAGCAATGAGACTTGTTGGTTCTTCCCCACATTGGTAGTACACACGACAACATAGTCTATTAGAAGTATAGATGTTACTTGCCACCTTCCCATGGAGCCAGACGAAATCCTGATGACGCTGTAGCCAGTTGCTATGGGTAACAGCTGTAGAGATAACACTTTGGCCCCACGTTGGGCGCCAAATGTAGCAAGGTCCCAGGCCTCCTTCGGTCTAATAAGAATCTCCAGGGCCAGACATAGCTGACATCCTTCTGTATATGGTGGGTTGCGAGGCATGATGGGTGCAAGGTAATTAAAGTTATTGGGCTCCAGACACTTCTTGAATGCAAAAGACAGTTTATTTCTCTTAACAGACTTTTTGGGGGGGAGAAAGGATTAGGGCCAGGACACCCTTAGGTAGTTGCAAGATTAATTAGCAGACTCCGAGACTTCAATAGGAGGACGGCCTTGCAGGGAAAGGCATCCAGCAAGACGCCACATCTGCATGTGCAGGAATGCTGTCTCCTATGACAACAGTCTTTAACAGTTCATAACACAAAACGTAACAGTTCTTTCACTTCCACTACAATCACTTCTTGTAGTTCTTCAGCCCACTGAACTTCCAGTTTCTCACTAGACTAGATGATTCACTTACACTGAATCCCTTAAAGCGGTGGCAAAAAAAATAAATAAATAAAAGCCAGCAGCTACACATACTGCAGCTTCTGGCTTTTAATGATAGGACACTTACCTGTCCTGGAGTCCCGCAATGTCGGCACTGCAGCTGATGTTTCCATCAGCTGTCAGGTGCTGCTGCTGCCATTGCGGGTAGGGGTACGCGGCTGTGTAGCCTTGCGGCTTCACGCCAGGAACCCTACTGCGCATGAGTGAGGCCCCGCTCCTTTCCCCTACTGGCCCGGACCACAGGGAGAGGAGGAGGGAGCCCCACGTTAATGTCATGCGCCCGCGGCCCGGACTCCCGGAAGTGGGAACAGGATACCTGTCTAAGACAGGTATCCTATCCCCCCTCCCCCCCAAAGGTGCCGATTGTGGCAATGGAGGGAGGAAACAAATGAGCGGAAGTTCCACTTTTGGGTGGAACTCTGCTTTAAGCTCTTCCAATCTACATGGTGGTATCTTCCTCAAGCGTCACCCCCACTTCTCTGCCGTGTCCCTAGCTTGGCACTCAAAATACCTCCCAAGCTTCACCCCACTGGCCTGCTCGGTCCCTGGCTTGACACACAAGAATGCTCTGCAAGCGTCACCTCCGCTAGCTGGGTCCCTGGCTTGATACCCACTGAAGTTTCCCGATTCTTTACCGTCCCCGGTTGGTGAGAATGCTGCTCTGGTACTTGCTTCAGTTACTCACTCTGGTCCCTGGTAATAAGGTGGTTGGTCTCTTAGTAGCGACAGCTTCCCCTCTAACTCTGACCACGACAGGTTCTCCGGCCAGCAGAACCGTCACTTCTGGTTGGACCGCAAGCCACAGTTAGAAGGGGTGGGGGTCAGCCTGTCAGTGCTCAGACCATATACTGCACACTGCATCAAATTGGTCTGCACCCCAGTTGAAGTCTAAGCAGACGAAACGCGTTGGGTGTGTGACGCTACCACAGCCATCATAATTCACTGCGCCAGATTTTTTATTCATTTGAGCAAAATTTTAAACTTGTTTTTTATTTGGAAATTTTTTCAATAAAATCTCCTGTTACCCGGGATTTTACACTATGTGGAAGCTTTCTTTCCTTTTGTCACTACATATGGGGATTGCCAAATGAGTGATATCCGGTGGAGGACTCCAGGTGGCTACGGAATTCCTTTCCCCCTCTAAGAGGACGAGGTCCCATCCAAGAGATTTCAGAGTGGTGGGATACATCTCAGCCATTCCCAGGATAGGAGACATCTCTATACCGTTTATACGGTAAAAGCCTGCATGACTCACCGCCAACGGCCTGTGAGTCCACCAGTTCCGGTAAGGGCATTTTATGCACATCTCGTATATTTGAATGCAAGAGGAACCTCCATGATTTTGAATATGTATTTAGCAAGATGAGATCCACACACACGTGTTTGAGATCGCCTTCACATTTTATTGAACAGTTATAACCTGAGAGACTGATTCAAGATCACCTTTGTTTCCTACCTCTACATGAGGATAGTTGGATCCCATCTATGTTTATTGGTCACTTTTGTATTAGGATAATTTTTGAGGATGTATATTTTTTTGATATAGAAATGTGGAGATTGTCACATCAGATTACAATAGCACATTTATATTGAGTTTATTCTGTTCACTAGTTTTTGGTTAGAGTTGTCACTTACACAGATATACTCTCACATAGAGATACTTGTATGTTATGTTTATATATATAAGCACTTTCTATTGAAATATAGCGCTGCACTTTTTACCCTTGATTTAAATTGGTCTGCATGGCTGTTCTCCCAGAAGGAAGCCTGTTCTAAAGATGATGCACGAGAAAGCCCGCAAACAGTTTGCTGAAGACAAGCAGACTAAGGACATAGATTACTGGAACCATGTCCTGTTGTCTGATGAGACCAAGATAAACTTATTTGGTTCAGATGGTGTCAAGTGTGTGTGGTGGAAACCAGGTGAGGAGTACAAGGACAAGTGTGTCTTGCCTACATTCAAGCATGGTGGTGGGAGTGTCATAGTCGGGGGCTGCATGAGTGCTGCTGGCACTGGGGAGCTACAGTTCATTGAGGGAACCATGAATGCCAACATGACATGTCCTGTGACATACTGAAGCAGAGCATGATCCCCTTACCTATGGAGACTGGGCCGCAGGGCAGTATTCCAACATGATAACGACCCCAAACACACCTCCAAGATGACCACTGCCTTGCTAAAGAAGCTGAAGGTAAAGGTGATGGACTGGCCAAGCATGTCTCAAAACCAAAACCCTATTGAGCATCTGTGGGGTCATCCTCAAATGTAAGGTGGAGGAGCACAAGGTCTCTAACATCCACCAGCTCCGTGATGTCATCATGGAGGAGTGGAAGAGGACTCCAGTGGCAACCTGTGAAGCTCTGGTGAACTCCATGCCCAAGAGGGTTTAGGCAGTGCTGGAAAAAAATAGTTGCCACACAAAATATTGACATTTTAGGCCCAATTTGGACATTTTCACTTAGGGGTGTACTCACTTTTGTTGCCAGTGGTTTAGACTTTAATGGCTGTATGTTGAGTTATTTTGAGGGGACAGCAAATTTACACTGTTATACAGGCTATACACTCACTAGTTTACATTGTAGCACAGTGCTCAGCATAAATGAGTATACTTCTTTTGAAAAGAAAAATTTTAATCAATATCTCAATAAACACAAGAACAATTTACAAAATTTTAACAAAACTGAGTTTTATAGAACATTTGTTTAGCTCATTACATGAAAGTAAGGTTAATAATATAACTTAGATTTCAAAATCTTCAGTTTTACTCAAATTAGTTGAAGCAAAAATGAATACACCCCACAACAAAAACTACTACATCTACTATTTTGTATGACCTCCATGATTTGTAAGGACAGCACCAAGTCTTCTAGGCATGGAATGAACAAGTTGGCGACATATTGCAACATGTATCTTTTCTATTCTTCAAGAATGACCTCTTTTAGAGTCTGGATGCTGGATGGAGAGTGATACTCAACTTGTCTCTTCAGAATTCCCCATAGGTGTTTGATGGTGTTCAGATCAGGAGACATACTTGGCCAATGAATCACTATAACCCTGTTCTTCAGTAATGCAACAGTGGCCTTAGATGCAGTGGCAGCGCCCTCTTAATCCATGCGCCCAGCCCCTAATTTACATGTAGGGCGCCAGACGTATGGATTTCAATTTTTTTTTTTTAAGCACATGTTTAGAATCTGAGGCTCTAATTGGCTTCAAAAAAGGGTGGGCTTGGCTTCCCCCTGCATCTCCTCCTTCTCGGCGGCCAATACGGTCGCTTCTCCTCCCGGCCATTCGGGTCTTAAGACCCGCTTCCGCCGAGGAGGAGAAGCAGGGGTTGGTTTGTTTGCGGCCTCCCAAAAAAATGGAGCACCAGCCACCACTGCTTAGATGTGTGTTTTGGATCATTACCATGCTGTAAAAGTGCACGACAACCAAGAGCACGGAGTGATGGTAGCATCTTCTCTTTCAATATAGAGCAGTACATCTGTGAATTCATGATACCATCAACACCAGCAGGACTCATGCAGCCCCACAGAAGGACACTGCCACCATCATGTTTCACTGTAGGCACCAAGCATTTTTCTTTGTACTCCTCACCTTTGCAACACCATACAGTTTTGAAGCCATCAGTTCTAAAAACATTTATCTTGGTTTCATCATTCCAGAGTACAGAGTCCCAGTACTCTTCTTCTTTTTCAGCATGGGCCCTGGCAAAATCTAGGTGGGTTATTTTGTGCATGGGCTTTAGGAGAGGCTTCCTTCCTGGACGACACCCATGCATGCCATTCCTTTGCAGTGTACGCCGTATTGTGTCACGGGAAACACCCCACTTTGGCTTTCTATTTCTTTAGCTAACTGCTGTGAACTTTCATGATGATTTTCTTCAAGCCTGCTTATCAGAAGACACTCCTGTCCAGGTCTAGTTTTAGAAACTGCAGCTTGGCATTGCATGCTATTATTAAAAGAGAATTATGGGATTTGTTTTCTTTTTTCCAGAATCACACTTACCTAGGTGGATGCAGCATTGGTCCGATGCTGCATCTGTCCACCGCTGGCTCTAAGACTGAGAACCGAGTGATCAAACATCGCCAATCACTCGGTTCTCAGAGCTCCCAGAGCAGAGAGGAGTGACTGTTAGTCACCCCTCTATGCTCTGCCCCCCCCCCCCCCCCCCAAGTGCTGGGCTGTGAAGGGGGCAGGAGTTGCTGAGAGGCTGAGCAGGGTGCCGGTCCAGGCATGTGGGCGGAATCCAAACCTGGACCGACTCTGTGACATCTACCAGAGTCGGTCTGCTGAAAATGGGTCAAGGGAGTGCAGAGCGAACTGCACTCCTGTGATTCACAGGAGAAGTACAGCCAAACAAGCTTTGGCTGTACTTCTCCTTTAAGGTTATGATCTACCAGAACACCCAGATCCTTCTCAACCACTGACTCCCCTAGCTGTTCTCCCAGAAAGAATAATGCATGCATGCTTTTTAGCCCTGAAGTGCAACTTTACATTTATAAACCCTAAAGTGGTTGTAAAAGCACGAGGTTTTTTACCTTCATGCATTCAATGCATGAAGGTAAAAAACCTTCTGTGTGCAGCAGAGCCCCCCCCCCCCCAATACTTGCCTGAGCTTCCTCTCGATCCAGCAATGTCCACAAGAAGAACCTTGGCTCTCCGGGGACTCACACTCCTGATTGGCTTTTGGCAGCAGCAGGAGCCATGTCAATCACAGCCAGTGAGAAAATCAGTAGATGGAATGGACACACAAAGCCTCAGCTTGGGAGTGCGCCTGCTTGGCTGCCCCTGAAGCAAACTGCTTTTGTGTGGGGGCCCGGAGTGACGCCATGGGATCTGAGAAGAAAGAGGATCTGGGCTGCTCTGTGCAAAACCATTACACAAAGCAGGTAAGTATAGCATGTTTGATATTTTTAGAAAAGAAAAGCAAGACTTTATTATCGCTTTAAACTTAATTTGCCTTATAGTCGCCCAATCAATTTATGCATTTAGGTTTACTTTTGTAGAAAAATTCACTTAATTTTAGGATTTGTGATGTAATTGGTGTCTTTTGATTGGCTGGTTCTTCATGAACCTCACCCTTTGGCAAAGACCACATGAATAGTTCTGAGGTGTTGCACATAGGTAAGAATTTTAGAACGTTCTATAGCTTTTTTTAGTTTAGGACCTATTCACCTTTATACATTACCAAGTGCACACTGTGTTCAGTAAAGGAGCCATTCATTTTGCACCCCATACCACGGTTACTTTAGTGGAAAATGCTGTAGCACTGAAGCCCACCACATACCACATGCCACTATTTGCTCTTTGATAAAATCGCCTTAACACAACGCACATTAATATGCAACATAATGTGCATTAATGCACGTGTATTTTGTGCACCGCACCAGCCCGAAGAAATGTGCTTGTTTTATATATTACGTCTGTAAGTAAGGATATAACGCCACTTTAAAATGTAAGTGTAAAACCTCAGTATTGTAAACTATATGCAGTTTTGCATTTGCATTAAGCAGGAAATAATAAATGAATGTTTTCTTCCTTCTTACAAACATAATTATGTGGAAGATTTCCCTTGTAAGCTGTGTTAATTTGTCATATCCTTGAAGAAAACGACTGCTGGGAGAATCAATAATGTCTGTCTGTGCCAGGAAGGGGGACTCATTGGTTCTTGGTGTTCACTCCAATTTAGTGTTCTGCCAGCATGCAGTCACTGTGTCTACAGATGTGCTTCGTCTTTTGATATATGGTACAAAATATTATTTGATTTGCTAAGCCAATGATTGTTCGCATTAAGGAAACGTTCAACTTCATAGGAACAAGTGTTCAATGCATATACCAACCAACCCAACCTTTAAGCCCTTGGGCAATAGGGAACACCCCTGTTACGCCTGAACTTATGTGAACCAAGAAAAATATTGCTTGGTTAAAACCTATAAGTGCTTTTTTTCAGCATTACTTTTGTTTGAGGAGTTACTGCTTGTACATTGATGTGCATGAAGCCATGCATTAATGTGTGTTGTGTAAAGGCAGCCTATTCATTTTGAATGGACTGCCAACACACCTCAAATTCCCCAAACCAGGTCTGACCAACGCAGCGCACAACAGTTCATAATAGTACATTACGGTGTGTTGTAGTGTGCTGTAACCCAGGTTTACTGCTTTATTGAGATGACTTCAAATTCTATTGCATCGCAATACACTTGTATTTAAAGAGGACCTTCGCTCTCAAAAGGGAGCCTGTTCTCTTCCCTCCCTACACAATTGGAATCTATGTTTTGTTTTCTTGTGCCTGTTTACCTTCTTTAAAAATGTTTCCTCTGGCCAAGCTCCCCATCGTCAATCTCGCCAAGGCAAGAATGACGTATCCTTGGTCCAACAGACTCCTGAAAAAGCATGTTGCATCTCCCAGGAGGATGAAGGAACAGGGACACAGAGCAGTCAGAGAACAGGCTCATTGCAAGTCATCAGTAAGAAGGACCAAAGCTATATAATCTAAAAAGGGCAACAAAGCAATATAGCACTGGATATGCTGGGTGGGTGACTGCAAAAAAAGTAAGAAGGGGACAAAAAAAAAAAAAAACATGGGGGAGTGAAGTTCCTCTTCAATAGCAAACACAATAATTTAGAGGTTGGATGAAAGGTTTAGTTCAGTATGACAAATGTAGCGCTACCCCTCAAGGGCCACTGATTTGAGTTCCAGGGTCTGTGGGACTGTGGGAGCTGTGGGATACTCCAAGACACTAACCAGAGAAAAAAGGACACTCTTCCCTTGAAGCTTCTTGACCAGGCCCTTTAAATAATAGGAAAAAGTGGACAATACTGGAGCACTTGTAGTAATGTCCCATGCCAGGCAAGCCTTAGGCCCCTTTCATACCGTCTGACCAATCGGGTCAGTCTGTCAGTTTTTCAGGTGGACTCAATCGGATCATCTATTGCTCTCTACGGAGCAGCGGATGTCAACGGGCATGTATCTGTTGACACCCGCTGACATCCAATCCGATCCTATCCACTAAAAACAGAAGGATGGGGATCTGTACCCCATCCTTCTGGCGGATCGGATCAGATGACAGATGGATGTAAATGGACAGGTGGTCCGTTTCAATCCAACAGATAATAGAGGGCTGCGTCCATGTCCACTCTGCATTAGTGGAGCAGACACGGACCTGTCATCTTCCTGCTCAGTGGGGATCAGCAGAGAGATCCCCTTCTGAGCAGGCGGATCCGCTGGAAGACTCTGCCAGTGTAAAAGGGGCCTTATGCTCTGCGCAGAGGTGGTTAACAAAAACAACAATCACTGAGATCCTTCTGCCTTAGCCTGTACTCACAGTGTCCCGAAAGCTTGGAATGTCTTCATCAGACTCCGGCATGCAGACTTCTCTGTAAAGCTTCCAAGGCAGATTTCCAGTTGCACCCCTTTTTAGCTCCTAAAGGGCTTGTGGCTGGATAGGCCCCCCCATCTGAGCACAGCTGAGACCACAATGATCAGGCTGGGACCTCATCAAGATGGCCAGGAAGGGAAGACAACCACTCCTGACTGGGAACCTCTCCCCCCAGGGAAAAGAACCCCTCTTTCTGTGGTTCCAAAGTATGCATCCTTCAACCACCACCTGAGCACATATCCTCAGGCATTGGTTAGAGCTGCAAAAATATTCAGGCTGTCTGTTTGACTCTCCCACTCACTAGATTCTGGAAATCTCTAGAAAATAGGAGGAAGTAATCAAACCAGCAGCCTGCAGAACCCAGAGTAGCCCAAAGCAATCACATGCAGACAGTGGAGGCTGGTGGGTTTTTCTTTTGGGGGGGCGGCAAACAAGCACCCCCTCCGGGTGGCCAGCAACGCGGCACTGACAGCCCAACCTCCCCCCCTCCAGGAGGCCGGCGGTCAGGCACCTACCCGATCTAGGGCTGGCAGGCTGTGGTAGCCTCTCCTCCTCTCCCAGGGTGCTGTCAGCAGCTCCTCCCACGGCTTCCTTCGCCATGTGTCTCCTCTCTGTTCCTCCTAAGCGCTAGGCATCCAATAGGATCGCCTGGCGCTTTGGCCACGCGGGAAACAGGTCTCACGACCTGCCTCCTGATTGGTGGGGAGGAACTTTAGTGCAAAAATTCATTTGCTATTGTTACACAACTGGTTGGGCTCGGGGCCACCCTTTTTTTAAAAAAAAATTGTGGGGTCAACCTGCGCTAATGAGCAATACGTGAAAAATATATATTCAAAGAATGCAGCTGCAAAAAAAACTCCAAATATCCATGAAGTGAAAAACATATAAATAAAACTTAATTGCGCTAGCAATAATGATATAATTGAAAAGTGTTGAGGAAACACAATGTATGTGTAGATCCCAACCCAAATAGCAATAGGTGCAAAAATCTTACAACAAAAGATATTATATGCTAAAAATCAATAATCATGCACCAACACCATTTATAATCAGTCCATAATTAGATAATTCAGGTAGGAAGGAAAAGTCCGCTTAGTTTGTCTCGTCACCAAGCCATGAGGACTGATGGGCTGAAGCAATTCTTATCAGATGTGCATTGATTGCAGAAAGAAAGTAATAGGTGTGCGCTTACCCCTATTGTTGGACCTCCTCTGTGGCAAGGTCTTATGGACTTGCAGATTTCACCCTCTGCAGGGACGAAGTGCTGGTAACCAGGTCTTGACAGCATGCACCGCCGACTTCAGAATGGTCTGGATAGCCCAACTGCTCCCGCATCAGAGGGGGGATCATAAAGCGATGTACATTCTTACATGGAGGAGTCTTATACAACAGGTCTTCCTCTCAGTATCATGCTGCTGCTTCCAGTCCCACACACACTGACTGACTTTTTTTAAGCCTATTAGAGACTCTGGCTCCAACCAGGTGCTTGAAAAAAACACTCCCCCCTCCATTGGAATCCATAGTTTGTTGCCCTGATATGTAGATCAGAGGGTCGGACGCATGGATAGGGAGGGGTGGCGCCCGTGCGCCCTCTATGGACGGCCACTGCATGCAGTTCTGCTGATTACAGGAGATCCAACAAAATAAATTTGCCTCACCAGAGCTAGCAGTCTAACAAGGAGGGTGATACACAAGTATATGTTGTGAGCTATGTATGAGTGTTAGGCTTGTCTGTGCTCAGTCGCTTGTGGAAGAGCATTGTAGGTTTCCTTGTACTCTATGAGATTATGTGTGTCCATGTAAAAGTTTGCAATGACTTGATTTTGGAAAACTAAGTCAGATTTAACTCTGGCCAGGCCAGCTTGGTATCTGCAGTTAATTTTGTAGTTTGCCTCACCCTTAAACTTTTTTTACAATAAGTCATGGAAAACATCATGGATGAACATCAGCTCTGATCAATTGATTTTTTTTTTGTAGCCAAGTCCTGGGCCTCTCCAGGCCTAATGTCAGAGTTGGGGACAGCTGACATCTTTCTGTGTAGAGTGGGTTATGAGGCACGGTGGGCAATGTAAGGTAGATTAATGGGCGCCAGATTTATTGTCTCTTAAACAGAACTGTGGGAGAGAGAGTTAGGGCCAGGACACCCTTTAGTAGTTGCAATGTCAATTTAGCAGACTCCGAGACTTCTATTTGTAGACAGCCATGCAGGGAAAGGCATCCAGCAAGCCACCACATCTGCATGAGTAGGACCGCTGTCTCCTGTAGCAACAATCTTGAAACACTTTCTAATCATTTTGTCAGGATGGTCGAGTGGTCTAAGGCGCTAGACTTAAGAGATGTTTCTTCACATTGTGTGGGTGCTCTGGTCTCCAAATGGAGGCGTGGGTTCAAATCCCACTTCTGACAAAACGTTTACACATTCAGCTTGAACTAGAATGACCACTTCCACTGTGTTTTCATGCTACCATGTCACTGACAAAAAAGTGTTAGGTTCAACTTTTAAACAAGTTGCTTAAGTTTATATTGCTTTGCCAAATTATTGCTTCTATAAGAAAGATGACACGGAGTCAGGTATGTCTGTATCACAGTTCTCAGCAAAAAAAAAGGACTGCTCCCTTTACTTCTTTTATAGGCAGTTCCAAAAGCAGTAATCTTATCGGCATTACCAAATGAGGTTAAGGTACAAAGAGTTTCTCATCAGCGAACATGTAATGATTATTCAGCAGTTCCAAATTCCATCTAGATACAGATTGATAGAACAATTGATACGTACATAGGTAAGAAAGGAGCACAAACAATTTAAATAGAACAATTGATACGTACACAGGTAAGAAAGGAGCACAAACAATTTAAATAGAACAATTGATGCGTACACAGGTAAGAAGAAACAGAAACAATTAAAGTGGAACTCTAAGTCATTATTTCAACCCTATCAAAAGCAAAAACAAATAAACCCAAAACAGTTTCTAACAAAGGTGGTAATGAACTTATTCACTTCTTCTACAATCTCCTATTGTAGATCTTCACTCAACTGAGCTCCCTATCTTCCACCAAACTTGCTGATCCACTGCCACTAGATCCCCTGAGCTCTTCCAATCTTCTCACTTAGTATCTTCCCCAAGCGTCACCCCCGTGTCCCTGCTGGGTCCATAGCTTGGCATTCACAGAGACTCAAGCGTCACCCCACTGGCCTGCTCGGTCCCTGGCTTGGCACACAATTTTGCTCTGCAAGTGTCACCTCCAATGGCTGGGTCCCTGGCTTGACATCTGCTGAAGTTTCCCAATTGTTCACCGTCCCCATTTTGTGAGAATACTGCTCTGGTACTTGCTTCAGCTACTCACAGTGGCCCCTGGTAGTAAGGTGAATGGTCCCTTAGTGGTGACAGCTTCCCCTCTACCTCCGACCACAACAGATTCTCCGGCCGGCAGAACCGTCACTTCTGGTTGCAATGCAAGCCGCAGTCCCAACCCCAACCCCAAGCTGCTCTCTTTCTTCTGGATAGACCCTCAGACAGCCTAGCAGCCAGATGTCCCCAGGATAGGCCTCAGGCTCTGGCCTAGCAGCCCGGGGCAACACAACACACATCCACCCAGACAGCCATCCAGGTGGCATAGAACCCTGATCACCTGACTCCACCCAAATAACCAGGCTCTCCCAGCAGGTCAAGGGACCTAAGAAAATCACTGCCCATTGGCTGAGACACCCCATCTATTCCTAATATGTCCTTGCAATGCCCTTGTCTTATCTATGGCCACCAGATACCCGGCCATCTAGTGACAGAAGAGAGAAGTGAAGCAATTCCAGAAAAAGGGTGAAATCAATTGACCTCCTATCAATTGGCCAAGCCAACTATCATTGGGAAAATAAATTTACTAGCAACCCTGCCCAAACATCAGGATGCTACAAATTATTAAAACAATAAGAAGACAAAGAGATGTCTCCAAAAAGAATAGCAAAAAGGAAGATCAGCCACGGTGTATTAAAAATAAAAAAAACTTAATTGAAAAAACAGTATGATTCAATAAAGTTCTTTTATTTTTGATACACCGTGGCTGATCCTCCTTTTTGCTATTCTTTTTGGAGAGATCTCTTTGTCTTCTTATTGTTTTACATATATTGACTCTATATAATCTTGGAGGTATCCCGTCAACATGGACGAATCTGTGATAACTAACCAAATACTCAACTATTTCCAGATATTGGAAAGTGGGTACCATTTTTGTTTTTATTCTTATGCATTCATGCTACATATTATTTAATAGTATACACTTGATGTCAGGGAAGAGGCAGCAGCCCCAAAAATATCAGCCCTGAGCTTGGAACAAGGACCAGTTAGGCTCCAAGGAGGCCTTATAACCTGACACTGGGCTGAAAATTCTGCTCTGCCAGGGAGAGCATACAATGAAATAACAGCACAAACATCCATGTTTAAGTAGAAAAGCTGCACTCTAATACCAACTTAAGATTGACAATTCCTAATTGTTTTTGACCTGAGCTGTCAGTTTGGGGTCTGAGAATGAGGGGTATTTCCCTGTCTCTTCTGTCAGAAGCCTCTTATGTGGTTTTAGAGACATGCCTACTTTTAACATACTCATATGTGTAACTTATATGATGGCCACACACTTTCTCAGGCTAGATCTAAGGTAGGCAGATACTTAATATGCTGAAGGCCCAAATGCCAACAAGGGTCCATGGCTATTAAATTCTACCTATTTATTATAAACTTTGTGATGAATCATCCCTTCTTATTTTATTCCAAAATTGTCACAAGATACTGCCCTCCATTTTGGAATCAGCGAATGTAATTATTTAAAGCAATGAAATGTCCTTTCCTTTACTGATATGCTATGGTTACATGTGTCATTCTGAGTCTGCGTTTCTAGTGGCTGTGACACATTCTAAGTGTCAAGGCTACAATTTCAGGGACATCCAGATAAATGTGCAGCTAGTGAATCATTTTGGTTAAAATTAGAGATTTAAAATATGACAGCTGTGTCTAAGGTCAGTGCCATTTATTGCAAATCCAGATCTTCCTGGTTGAGGCATCTAAATGATCCCAACTGCTATTTATGTGCATTTTTCACTTTTGTAGCGGCACCGAATGCATAGAATGTCATTATTTTTAATGGAACTTTCCTGGGGAAATAGTGCCTTATCTGCTCAGCGCGCCACAGATAGAGATTATACGAGGTAACTAAAGCTGCAGTGTTCATCCCAGGTCTATTATAAAATGCCATTTCTGAGAATGATCAAGTAAGCAAGGGGAATATTATTCTGCAAGGAGAAAATGTAAGACATAATATCGAATGAGCACTGTTATTTTCTGATGGTATCAGTAGCAGTAATGATGATATAATATTAATAATAACAAATAACAACAAAATGGTAGACACTGTTGTATACAGATTTGTTAAAAAGACAAAGTGCAATTTGCAAGATGTGGTATCAAATGGTGTGCAACTGGAATCAATGAAACTAGGACGAAACTCTACAAAGCCTGTCTTTTCTACTGAGTGGATCAATTAGTTCATCAATTGCCCTTTAACCACTTGCCTACTGGGCACTTTTACCCTCTTCCTGAATTTTCAGCTTTCAGCGCTGTCACATTTTGAATGACAATTGCACGGTCATAGTTTTCATAGTTTGTTATAAGATTTTGGAAACAGGTAATTTTTCTCCTTCACTGATGTGCGCTGATGAGGCTGCACTGATGGGCACTGATAGGCTGCACTGGTGGGCACTCATGAGGCGGCACTGATGGGCATTGATAAGTTGCACTGATGGGCACAGATGAGGCGGCACTGGTGGGCAATGATGAGGCTGCACTGATAGGTGGCACTAATGGGCACTGATAGGTGATGCTGATGGGCACTGGTAGGCAGCACTGGTAGGTGACACTGATGAGGAGGCACTTATTGGCAGCACTGATGGGCACTTATTGGCAGAACTGGTGGGCACTGATTGGCAGCACTGGTGGGCACACATTGGCAGCACTGGTGGGCACTGTTTGGACTGCACTGATAATCAGTGCCCTGAATATCAGTGCTGATGTCTCTTTTAGAGAAGCCAGTTAACGGCTCTCTTCTCCTCTCATGCTCTCAACATTTGAAAAGGAGTGCCGATAACCAGTTTCTATTTACATCCCTGACTAGTTGTAATTGGACACAGCTGATCACGTGATAAAGACCTGCTAATTGGCTCTTTACCTCAATCTGTGATCAGCAGTGTCCTCCGGACACTGTGATCACAGAGGGCGCCGCCTGCACCCAGCAGCGGGCCACAATCATGGGAAGCCATCATATGACGGCCTCCCGGAACTAGCCGTCTGAGTTGTAGCCGTCATTCGGTTATAGCACGGTCATTACGTGGTTACAATTCTTTGGTCACAGCATACACTTTAATTTTATGACATCAGCATTGTAATATCAATACAAACAATAGTTATTTTTGACAATCCAATTTAAGCTTACTTGAAAGATTTCCTTTTGTGAGTACTACCTGTCTGCTGACCATTAGACATGTGCACAGCCAAAAAATTCGTTCATTTTCGTTTTCGTTTCATTAGTTTATTTTTTTTTTCGTTTTTCAGGTCATTCGTTATGATCGTAATTCGTAAATTCGTACATTCGTAAATTCATTCATTCGTAAATTTTTACATTCGTTCATTCGTACATTCATGAATTCGTACATTCTTACATTTGTGAATTCGTACATTCTTACATTCGTACATTTGTGAATTCGTACATTCTTACATTCGGAAATTCGTACATTCGGTAATTCGTAAAATCATATATTTGTAAATGAGAAAATTCGGAAATTTGTAAATTCGAAATTTGAAAATCCAAAAACCCGAAAATTTGAAAATCTGAAATAGTAACTAACAATTAAATTATAGGTACTGTAATTTCCCTTTCAAATTTGACTGTCAGTGAACGTAACAAATATGAATTTATCCGAAGTTACGAATTATCCAAAACGAATGCTGCATCTAAACACAGTAACAAATTAATAATAAATAATAAAACGTTTTTATTATTATTATTATTGTTATTTATTATTATTAATTCATTACGTTCCATTTGTTTGGATATGGCATTCGTTATTTCGGATCATTCATAACTTCGGATAAATTTTGTATGTGTTACGTTCACTAACAGCCAAATTTGAAAGGAAACTACAATACCTATAATTTAATAGTTACTAGTAATAGTTAAGTTATTATTAGTTAATTATTATTTCAGATTTCCATATTTCCGAATTTACAAATTTACGAATTCTCTAATTTACTCATTTACGAATGTACGAATTTATGAATGTATGAATTTACGAATGTACAAATTTTTCGAATTTACGAATATTCGGAAAAATTTGTTAAACGTGTTTTCGTTAATTTGGATATTTCCGAATTAACGAATTTGTCGAAATTCGTTAAAAAACTAATTCGGAACAAAACGAATTGCACATGCCTACTGACCATCTCTTTCCACAACTTCCTGGATCCCCTACATGCTTTGCAGCTTCTCCTCTGCTATTTACATTACATTTCTAAGGACTACATATACCTTGATACCTTTCTGCCTGCAAGCAGTGATTCCTGTACTGACTCTGCCTTCTGAAACTCCTCCTCTCAGCTCCTCTGTAGTTCAGAAGGCAGGCTCTGTGAAATGTGTGACACAGCAAGTTTAAAAACTTCAAAACTGTTCTCACTTAATAGGAGTAGGCTTGGGTTAAGGACTTCTTTCCCCGCCCAATAAAAAAAATGGACTGTCCTACATGGAGCACGCAGCCCACATAGATGTGAACCCAGGATAGGGGATTGAGGAAAGGGTGCTCTTTCATCCCATGCCCCTGATAATTTTGCATTTTATATTTATATTGCCTAATCTTTAGAAGTGCTTTTAGTTTATAAGATACACCAGCTATATACAATGACCTGCGACCTTATAGGGCAGTGATTGCATTTACTCATTAACACGTCAAATATTCCATCCAACCTCAAATTCTTTACTTATAACTAAAGCAGCATTTCAACAATTATTTTGATAACTATGAGTGGAAAGTGTGCAGTGGCATCACCATTTTAATTCATTTTCAAGACAACGTTGCATTGTTCCATTTCACCCATCTCTACAACACATCAAAATACTTTTTCACTTTAAGGATAGGGTTTGACACTACTGAGTTCAGTCAGCCAGTCACTTTTATTCGCTGAACCAACATGCCTAGGGCTATTGCCTGTAAAAGCAATATACAATTATGGTCAGCAGATAGTCTTTTGCTGACTCCATTCATGCATCACAGCATGCAGAGCCACCATTACACAGCACTCCCCTCCCCCAGTGTACAGAGTAAATAACACATTTTCATTGTCATAAGCATTAAAAATGAGTACTGCACAGGGGGGAAATGAGACTTCTAGGTGCAGGGGGGGGGGGGGGGGTGGACGAGTCTCAACATGTATTTCCCATGCTGCCACAACAGGAAATCCAGAATAATCCTCAGGCAAGGTATGCAATTACATAAAAAATTGACAGTTATTGCATTTCTGTGCTTAACACTCCGAGGATCTGCATGTGTGGATCAACTCCAACACTCTGGTTCTGTGCATGCCACTAGGGTTGCCACCTTTTCTGAAAGTCAAACCCGAACACTTTAGCGGCGCACAGTAATTTTTTTAATAGTATAAACAATACATACATTTTGTGGTTAAATCATATGAAGTTAATCACAAGAATCCCCCTTTACATCAGGGTCCACAGAGTTCCCATTTTACATCTGAACTCACAGAGTTCCCTTACAGTGTAAGGGGGGACTCTGCAGACTCTGATGTAAGGGAGAAATCTGGGGACTCTGACATAAGGGATGCCCTGGGAACCCTGATTTAAGGGGGAACTCTGAAAATTCAGATGTACGGAGAGGACTCTGATATAAGGGGGAACACTGCGGCCTCTGATGTAAAGGGGAACTGATTTACCTTAGTGTACTCACTCAGAGGTAGGAGAGAGAAGGGGGGGGGCTTTAGTCACAGACAGGGATGGGTGGTGAGTGAGCTCACCCCTTGGCAATCAGCACCTCTCATCCAGATGTATCTGTGGCAGCTGGGCTTCAAATTTTCCACCACCCCACGTCTGTCTGTGTGTGTGTGTGTGTGTGGGGGGGGGGAGGGGGACTGTTAGTGCGGACTTTAGGCAGTGTGAAAGGGAGTGTAACAGACACTCTTGGCTTAGACAACTGCAGCCAGCAACCCTGTTGGGAATCCATAGTCAGGCAGTCCCAAACCTGGATGCATGATTCAAAACCCAAACTGTCTGGGTGAATCCCGAACAGGTGGCAACCCACATGCCTCTGCATGCCCCCTTTACCTGTGTGCTCAAAGCACCCTTTGATTCTGCATGTATTCTGCACCCCCTCCCCCAACTCTGTATGCACTGAGCAGCCCCTGACTCTGTGTGCTTTGCACCCTCCAACTCCATATGCACTGAGCACCCTTGACTGTGTGTGACTGTTTGTGTAGTTACAAGAGCTGTGCAAACTGTTGGCGCTATATAAATTCTGTATTTTAATAATACTTAGCACCTCCTTTGCACTGTGTTCCCTAAGCACAGCCTGACTTCGCTTTGCACCCTCCTTGTGCACTCAGCATGCTTGATTCTACAGGCGCTCAGCACCCCCTCAATTCTGTATGTACTGAGCACCCTCTAACTCTGCTTATATACAGCACCAACAAACAAATGCCCCCTGCCCCCACCTATAACTGACCTTCACAGCATGGAGCACATGGAAGGGCAACGCATTAAAAAAAAAAACAGAGAAAATTCCCAGCTCATCTCATCAACCAGTCTGCTACCAACTGAATTATTCTGTCTAACAGTTTGCGTTAAAAGCAGGGGTTTAGTTATTATTTGCACATTTGCAAATACATCCGTAAGCTGCAGAGCCGCTCCAAGGCACCCCAATATTTCTGCATAAATAGCAGGATAATTTGGTTGGTAGCAGACTGGTTGGTGAGTTGAGCTTGGAATTTTCTTTGGTTTTGTTTTGCATGTGTTGCCCTTCTATGTGCTCATTGCTGTGAAGGCCAGTTATAGGTGGGGCAGGTGCCATTTGTTTGTTACTGATGTAATATTGGTGAAGGGACACGCTGGACACCATTGCTGCCATTGTCCAGTGCGCCCTTGTGCCTTTAGGGAGGGGTGGGCTCCCTCAAGGCTCACCTGCCCTTTATTTGTCTATTAGAATGCATGTGCTTCCACTATGGAGGCTCTCATAAATGTACAAGAGTTAGAACTGCAGAAATATTGGGGTGCCTTGGAGTGGCTCTGCAGCTTATGCATGTATTTGCAAATGTGTACTAACTAAATCCCTGTTTTTAATGCAAATGGTTAGACAGGAAAATTTGGTTGGTAGCAGAGTTGTCATTCAGTTGAGCTAGGAATTTTCTCCGGTTTTGTTAATATGTGCAGCATCCCCTAACTCTGCAAAAGCTGAAAATCCCTTGGTGCTGCTTCTGCTGTACACCCAATAACTATGTGCACATTGAGCACCCCCCTGACTCAGTCTTTGCTCTGCATCACCGGATTCTGTGTGCCAAACACCCCTGACTTTATGTGCATTGGACACCTCTTGACCCCGTGTGTACTGAGCATTCCCTGACTTTGTGTGTGCTGAGCGCCCCCTGACTTTGTGTGTGCTGAGCGCCCCCTGACTTTGTGTGTGCTGAACGCCCCCTGACTTTTGTGTGTGCTGAGCACCCCCTAAATTTTGTGTGTGCTGAGCACCCCCTGACTTTGTGTGTGCTGAGCACCCACTGACTTTGTGTGTACTGAGCACCCCTTACTCTGTATTTACTAAACACCTACTTACTTTGTGTGTGCTGACCCTCTGACTCTGTGTACTCCGCACCGCCCGACTGTGTGTGCTTGTAGGTGGGTGTAGCTTGGAGCGGAGGCAATAATTCACACACAGTCCAAGTGTAATCAGCATAACTTGTAGTGTAGTGAAGGCAGAACTTGTATTGTAGTCAAGGTAAACAGTTCACAACAAACCGAGTGGGAGAGGGCCCAACCAGGAGCACTCACGAAGTCCAACAGACCAACAGCGTGTAGCGGAGCAGGTATCAGCCGAACTAACAGCATCTGTCTGGAGGGGCAGAACACGGCCTGGCCATCTCGTACCCAAATTGGAAGATGTCCCAGGCAATTGTAAGCCCTATGCTTTCCCTTCTCATCTGGAACGTTTCCCTGCAGCTAATGCTGCCCCTGACAGATGGGTGACCTGTTACTGCACTACCCACAACCTGGGGGGCAGGGACTTAAAAAGACTCTGCTGACACAAGATGGCCGCCAAGGATCACCTGGATACAGTGCATCCAACTGGAAAGCTGTCTCCGGGAACCAGGAAACCACAGAGAAAACGAGTTTTCCCTGACTTCCACTCCAAGCTGTAATGCCGCTCCGGTCAGGCGTCACCTACAGTGAAAGAAGCAGACTACACCTGCCTACATCCTGACCCCCTGACTCTGCCTGCACTGAGTAACCCCCAAGCTGTTCCTCAGTTGGTGTAATTAGCCTAATGCCCCATACACACGAGCGGATTTTCCGTCGGAAAAAACTTGGATGGTTTTTCCGACAGAATTCCGCTCAAGCTTGCCTTGCATACACACGGTCACACAAAAGTCTCTGAACTTTCGACTGTCAAGAATGCGGTAACGTACAACACTACGACGAGCCGAGAAAATGAAGTTCAATGCTTCCGAGCATGCATTGAATTGTTTCTGAGCATGCGTAGGAATTTTGCACGTCGGAATTTGTACAGACGATCGCATTTTCGGATAGGAACTTTTCCCGACCGAAAAATAGAAAACATGCTTTCAATCTTTTGCTGGCTGGAATTCCGCCAGCAAAAGACCGATGGAGCATTCACACGGTCGCATTTTCTGACAAAAAGCTCTCATCGGAGTTTTGCTGGTGGAATTTCCTATCGTGTGTACGCAGCAAAACGGTTCAGCATACACAATTGCTTAGTAAAGTATATTTCTTCATCTTGTGTTCATACAGGAATCTTTCCTTTGACCTCACCTGATGCTACAGCTCTGTTTATGAATATACTCTCACGCATAGTGTTCCAGGAGGGTGTTGCAGAGCCATGCACAAAATCAGCAATTCTACATTCACCATTGCCCATAGAGAGACAGGAACCAGCTATCAGGCTCCTGTCCATCCTTTCTTCCTTCACCATGCTAGGTGCAATATTTCCGTAGATATTAGAGGGGATTTTGTGTCCCAGTCTTTGGTTTAATAAATCATTTTAGTGAGAGGTAGTGAGTTGGGCTTTCAGCTTCCATCAATTCCATGTAGCCATAACCGTGAAAATCATCTGGTTGCTGCTGGTTACAGTGCTTTGTCTGCCAATTCACCGGAAACAAATTACATCATGGAAGCAAAATTCACAGCAAGCCAAGTCTCTGATGTCCAAAGTCTTTTGTTTTCACTGAAATACTAGGCCACATTCTCATAACTATGCGCACTGAAAATGATCACCTCCTCCATGAAAAGGTACTAGTCAAGAGAAAGTCAGACAAGCTCTAGATCAACATGACCCCAATCACATTAGGTTGGCTGGCATCTCTGAAAATGTACTGCTAATTACTTGATATATATTATTAATGCATGCTTATATGATGTGAAAATAATGGAGATGGTTTATTTCCTCACTATGGAAAGTCCTAACGTGCCGCGTGTACTGATCTGTTGAAGGACACTTTTGGCACAGTGGACAATTAAAAGAACACATTTTCAATATATGATGTTATTTACTAAAGTGTTATTCCTACTTTTTGTAAGGAACATTCTATTATTAAATAGCAACATTTGAAAAAAAATATCTTTTTAAATTGTCAGTCCACCAGTTCAATTCTAAGTAGAAACCGGTGATTAATATTTCATGATGACCAAAATGAGTTACCCTGCTATTTTAAAGGAATCCATAAAATCCCAAACTTCTACTTTTAATATATATGTTAATAAGCAGATAACGCTGCAAGGAAATATACAATGGACTGCACATCAGCATTTGTATTGCTATCAGCAGTCTTGAATCTATCCATTCCATTAGTCAGTATATGCCCCCACGATTAAAAAATCACATGGGCCATCAATACTGATTTATTGCAGGGATGTAGGAGTTAACATAAAGATCTGCAAGATATTATTGATGCTGCTGAAGGCCCAAACTAAAAAGAATATTTTTAATCAATCTGTAGTAAAGGAAACCTGGACTGAGGAAGCATGGCGGCTGCCATTGCTGACCTCTAGGGATGAGCTCAGGCGTGTTCAGGTCCTAGTCTGAGCCTGGAAGCAGATGATTGGCCTAGTACAGGTGACAGCTTCCTGGTGGGCTTGCTCAGGTGTTTTTGGACTAGGATCCGAACATGCCTGAGCTCATCCCTACTGTCCACCCCTTCTGAAAGTGCTAGTTCCATGGCCATCATGATGGTAGAGTGGCTTTGGTAATTTCTTAGTTCGCAGATTAGGAGTTCTGACTGCACTCTAGCATTCTAATCAACATTAAAGCCAGAAACAGACAGACAACTAGCATTTTGCAAGAAGCAATAGCAGTCTACTTGTCTCTGTCAGTGAAGGTATACTTTAGGTAGGGGTATGCCCTTGCTGATAATGTTGTAGTTTGCAAAAGACACAGGTGTAGCACATACCTAGAGTTGTGACCTCACCCTTTAAACCCAAAAACATATTAATTACACAGGTTCTGTGGCTGATTAAGGTGGTAATTAAACGTAGTTAGTGCCTTATCTGCATTCAATTAGCCTCAGAACCTGTGTATTCAGTATGTGTTCGGGTTTAAAGGGATGAGCTGGCAACCCTACACATACGGCAGACTGGGCTGACTGTATTATCCCAGGTTCCATTCCATGTGAGGCACATGGCAGCCAGGCACACAGTACCTCATAGTCACTCAAGTCAGAAAACAAGGAGTGCATGTCTTTTTGTAGTTTATTGGCTGGTTTAACTTGGGTAGGGTTCAGGTGAGCCTTGGAATACTCCAAACTAGCAAGAATATAATGGAGGTCACCTCTAACTGTTCTGTATGTTCAGGGTGCAGCCACGCTCTTAAATTCAGTATTTGGTGAATTAAAACTCAGGTGACCCCTTTTGCGAAGGTATAACCTGAGTCAGCAAACTGTATTGAGCTCTCCCAAAGGTGACAAGGACAGTCTCTAGGACCTTTAAGGCTAGTTGTCACTGTGCCCTGGGTTCTGTAACGCTTTTTTTGTAGGTCTAGCCAACCTCTGTACTGGATGCCTTCAAGTCAGATCCTCTGTGGACTTCCTGCAATGCTTCAGCCTTTAGGCTGGGTCTTCCCCCCCATAGGAACAAGGACCCCTAACAGCAAGGATAACTTGCCACAAATTTGTGGCAGTGTTAAATTGTAGGTCTTGTTAGCTTGCTGCACATTTTCACTGACAAGTTGTAGCAAATTTGCATGGCAAGTCTCTAGCAAGAGCAAAGTTGCAGTGGAGATTCTACAGCAAGACCTCTACAAGTCTACAGCATGACAATTCAGCCACAGTGACCCCTGTGGTGGGATGACTATTGCTCAACAGAACTGAACCAGAACTTGCAGCAGACTTGCAGAATGTTTGCAAAGAAAGTTGATCTGGAGTCATGCCATGTGGACTTGCTGCAATTGTGCAACAAACTTGTTAAGCCTGGCAAGTCTAGCAATAGCTTAGCAAGTAATTTTAACCTTGCAGCTCAATTGCTTGCTATCTGGGACCTTGCTGTTCCAGGCCCTAGTATAATTATGCAAACCTCAGCCCCCTACTGGCCATTCTTCCTGCCAGGGATTGGCTGAGGCTGCATGAATATGCAGGTGAGGGTCTGCCTCCTCCACCCACTAAATTCTAGAACCTACCAGAATCCAGAGGGAAGTGCCAAAGCCTGCAGGGAGCAGAACACAGAATGGCCAAAAGCAATTGAACACTCCACTTTTACAGAGAAGCTAAAAACTAAATCTCTCTCAACTATAGGAACCTAACTAGTACGGTGCTACACAAGGTTTTTAAAATGTAATTTTGGCTTGAGTCTTGAGATGAAAGCAGAATAGATATGGCTTTTTTTCACGTCACCCACCTACTAACATGATGGTAAAATGTTAATGCTTCTCCTCCAAACATGAATCCCTTATCTTTTAATTATTAAGGATTTAAAAGTTGATTGGAATAAATCTGTAGGCAACAATTTTAGTGAGTACATGTGTGCAAAGGTCACATAGGCTGGAGGCTGGGGCCGAGGAGGGAGGGGGGTAGAAGTTTAGGGGGTGCCAGACTGTCACATGTTTATCCTATCATGCTTCTGTCCAGGACTATGGATAGATGGCTATAGGTGCAGAAGTCAACGTTGATTTACTATAACTGGAGCACTCAGAATCTGGTGCAGCTGTGCATGGTGGCCAATCAGCTTCCAATTTGAGCTTGTTCAGTTAAGCTTTGACAGACAAAATCTGGAAGCTGATTGGTTTCTATGCATAGCTACACCAGATTTTGCACTGCAAGTTTTAGTGAATCAACCCCATAGTACCTATATTGCAAATTTCATTCTTCTATACTCCCTTCAGTGAGCACATGCCTCCTGACACAATTAAACTTTTTTAGCACATGATGAGCCCCTTTTTAATAGCTGTTGATAGGGTTGAAATAATGACTTAGAGTTCCACTTTAATTGTTTCTGTTTTTTCTTACCTGTGTACGTATCAATTGTTCTATTTAAATTGTTTGTGCTCCTTTCTTACCTGTGTACGTATCAATTGTTCTATCAATCTGTATCTAGATGGAATTTGGAACTGCTGAATAATCATTACATGTTCGCTGATGAGAAACTCTTTGTACCTTAACCTCATTTGGTAATGCCGATAAGATTACTGCTTTTGGAACTGCCTATAAAAGAAGTAAAGGGAGCAGTCCTTTTTTGGGGGATGCTCAGAACTGTGATACAGACATACCTGACTCCGTGTCATCTTTCTTATAGAAGCAATAATTTGGCAAAGCAATATAAACTATAAGCAACTTATTTAAAAGTTGAACCTAACATTTTGGCGCCCGAACAGGGACTCACCGATGATACTACAAGAGGTGGACGAACGCGGCTGACGGAACAAAAAGACAGGCATTCCGGGAACCACAGATCAAAAAAAACCTGCGCAGGTAAGAAAAAGCTTTATTTTTCTTATATTCTGGGCTCCCCTGATTTGTGCCTATCCGTTCTGTCAGTTACGGTTCTCCTGGTTTTAAAACACCAGCCTCTGTAGTGGTGAGTCTAGAATTACTGGATATTTTAGTTTATATTGCTGGAATTATTTGTTTGTTTTGTCTGTCTTGTCTGTCTTGTCTGTCTTGTTGAGAAAGTGAATGAGCCTTGTCAAGGATGGTATGAGTTAGAAGGGGATTGCCGAACTAAGCAACGGAATGCGCCTTACCTCAAACGATTGGGAACCTGAGAGCTTGTGAGCTTGGGGGTCTGACGCTTATGCTTAACCTCACATCTAACTCATAAACCATAGACGGGTTGAGAGTATAAGCCCTGTCTGCTCCATAAAGCAGGGATAAGAGTGTATGAGAGGGATTCCCAGATACGGGGAGGGAATAAGGTCTCAACAAAGTCCCGAGATCTAGTCGGATACCTGGCCACTTAAAGGAATGCTTGTATATGTTGTAGCCGCATTTTTGTATATGTTGTAGCCGCATTCTGGTTTGTTATTGGGCTAGCATATAAAGTAATTATTTATTATTGGGCTAGCATATAAAGTAATTCGGTTTCAGAAATCTCATTCCGGAGAGGTTTCTAGAATTCTAGCACCCTAGGAGGAAGGCAACGAGGAACTAGTGTAACTTAGCTGGTTTGCTATTGGGCTAGCATATAAAGTAATTATTCATTCTTGTATATGTTGTAGCCGCATTATATTGTACACTAAGTGTCCCACACGCTACCTAGGCAGGACTGTTAGAATGGGCCAGAGGAACACAAAACCCCGTCAGGGAATTGTGGCGCACTATACGGTGCCACAGATAATTAAGAACATTTATGGGAAAACCGAAGCACAGGACTTAAAGGATGTCCTTCGTAAATTTAAGGTGAAAGGAGCAGCGGGCTTAGACCCGGATGTATGGAGTGAAATAAAAAGGGACAGACAAGGAGAGGTGTTAGAGAAGCAATGGATGCGTCAGGTTCAATGCTTAATTAAGGTCTCAAATAGAGCGAAAGAAGAGGGGTGGAAGTATAATCCAGATTGTGATGGTTGGGATATGAAAGATAGAAGAACAAAAAATGTCGAGGCTCCCAGCTCAGCCATCCCACCCCCATACACTGACGTAGAACGCAAACCACACAAGATATATCCGGTACTTGAGGGGAGAGGATGGGTTTGTCAGGATTGTGGAGCACAAAACCCAGAATGGGCAGTAGAATGTGTGCATTGTGGGGCACAAAAACCTCATCCAGAAACTGTAGCTCCCGTACGCACTGATACACGCATTGTTTAGGTAAACAATCCAGAATTTGGACAAGCAGCCCATCCAAATGCCCCGCCTACTGTCACTCGTAGAATGCAAATAAGGACTTGGGCACCATGGTCGGCAGACACCCTTATGGTATTAATACAGAGCGCCCCAGACCCGGTAGCAAAGCCAGCTGCTTTTTGTAGATTTGTGACACAGTTAATGAATACACATGAAGCGACCTGGCAGGATGGGGAGGATCTATGCAGACACAAAATGACTCTGACCCTGTTTAACCAGTTTATGACAGAAATAGGTCCACACAGACCTGCAGGACAAGTTGATGGGGATGGCAATTTAGAGACAGGACATGTCAGACATATAGACTCAAGGGCCCCTTTTATTGCTAGATTAGAAGCTTTTTGTCAGGCAAAACAACAGGAGAGGGGGTCAATATCACCCATGAAACAAATGCCAGGACAGACTGTATCAGAATTTTACTTATCTATGGAAAGTATGATGGCAGATGAGGGATTGGACTTGGCCCTGCCAGTCACAATCCGAGCCTTCAATAGACAATTTATGGAAGGATTAATTCCACAGATAAGTGAAAGACTGAAAGCTTGCACACCACCCTTAATTTGTTGCGATTTTTGGCAGAAAAAGGTTGCAAGGTTAATAAGAAAAAGTTACAAGTGTGTCAGGAAAAAGTTATCTTTTTGGGACATTGTATATCACAGGGTACGAGACATCTCACTGAGGAGAGGGTTCAAGTGATAAAGGGAATGTTACCCCCACGGAATTTCAAACAATTGCGTATGTTTTTAGGTATCGTGTCATATTGTAGACAGTGGATACCACATGCTAGCGCTTTGATGCAGCCATTATACGATTGTTTGAAAATTGTACCGTATGTGCTTACAGAAGTAGCTTATGAGTCGTTTATCACTTTGAAAAAGTTGTTGATTTCTGCCCCGGCTATTGGTATACCAGATTACACCAAGATAATTAATCTGTACATTGCTGAGATCACTGGACACGCCACAGGTGTTCTGACACAGGCACATGTAAAACAAAGACCAGTCGCTTACTTTTCAGCAGCATTAGATCCAGTATCTAGAGGTTCACCGTCTTGTGTACGGGCGGTAGCTGCAGTGTCAATTATCATAGATAAGTCATCAGAGATTGTTCTAGACAATCCAGTCGTAGTGCATACCACACATGACATACATGCAATCTTGTCTCAGGTACAGCCCAAACACATTTCAATGGCTAGGCAATTAAGATTACAGTGTACTTTACTCTTACCTCCAAATGTTACTTTTCAGCGCTGTACAACCTTAAATTTGGCCACCTTTTTGCCTCTTCAGTCACCAGATTTGGCAAGGGGGAATGATAGTACTAATAGTACTAGTGAGAAAAGAAATGAGGACACTGACACTCTTTTGTTTAAAGAAGTAGATCAGCACGATTGTTTTCAGCTCATGGAACAGGAGACAATGGGATTTCCACATGTTACAGATACACCAATTTTAAATGCTGAGCACACCTTGTATATAGATGGTAGTAGGTTTGCTGATGACAAGGGTAAATATCACACAGGGTATGCTGTAGTGACTGATACGCAGGTAATTGAAGCACAGCCCTTACCAGCCCACATGTCAGCACAGGAAGCAGAATTAAAAGCTTTAGAACAAGCCCTAGAATACTTAAAAGAACGAGAAGGGAATATTTACACTGACTCTGCCTACGCTTATGGTGTAGCGCAGGATTATGGCCACATATGGAGGGCTAGAGGTTATCTGACAGCAGCAGGTACACCTGTAAAACATGGAGAAGGGATTAAGAGAGTCCTGAACAATCTTCAAAAGGTTAAACGAGTAGCCATTATGAAGATAGCGGCACACACGAGCGCAAAAACAATTGAGGCAAAAGGAAATGCATTTGCAGATTTGACTGCAAAACAGGCAGCTCTAGGGGAAGGAAGCCCTGAGACCTTAGCAGCGGTAGAGGTGAGTATCCCAGAACCAACATGGCAGCAGCTGAGTAAATTACAGGAGCAAGCAGGGGAGAGCGAGAAAGATAAGTGGGTCAGGATGGGAGCAGCACCAGACCTTGACAATGTATGGAGGGAAGGAGGCAAAATATGCCTGCCTGCCTCTCTGTACCCAGAAATGGCAGCGGCAGTTCACCTACCCACACACGTCAGTTCCAATTCCATGTATAGGATTGTGAACCAAGGATGGCTCGCCCCTGGATTCAGTAGCACTGCAAGAAACTACTGTGCAGCCTGCCAAATCTGTCTCCTGAATAACCCAGGACAGAGAGTAAAAACCCCACGAAAACACCAGGTCCGGGCCCAATACCCCTTCCAGAGACTGCAGATTGATTACATACAAATGCCTAAGAGCGGCCCTTTTGAATTTGTCCTCGTGTGTATCGATTTATTCTCAGGTTGGCCCGAAAGTTATCCAGTAAAATCGTCTACAGCTAAAGCCACAGCTAAGAAACTGATCACTGAGTTAATACCTAGGTTTGGTCTTCCTGAAACCATAGAATCAGATAGGGGGACACACTTTACAGGAGAAATCATGCAGAATGTGATGACCATGTTAGGGGTTCAACAAAGTTTTCACACCCCTTACCACCCACAGTTCAGGATCAGTGGAGAGAGTAAATGGGACAATAAAGTTAAAAATACAAAAAGCCATGCAAGAGTTAAACAAGCCTTGGCCAGAATGCCTGCCTTTGGCTTTGTTCTCTATAAGATACACTCCAACAGGAAAGACAGGATTATCCCCATATGAGATACTTTTTGGGAATGCACCGAGATTGGGTTTATACTTTCCACAGAGTATGCAATTGCAATGTGATAGTTTGACTGCATATGTGATACAATTACAGCAACGTCTAACTAAGATCCACAAAAGTGTGTATTCTTCTCTTCCAGACCCTAATTCAATAACAGGTACACATACTCTGCTACCAGGGGATTATGTATATGTGAAGAAACACACCAGAAAGACATTGGAACCCAGGTTTGAAGGTCCTTACCAAGTACTCTTGACCACAGCCACCTCAGTAAAGCTGGAAGGAAAACCTACCTGGATACATGCATCACATTGCAAGAAACAACCCGAGAAAACAACATGATGAAATATCTACTTACATATTTTTTGTTGAAGATTGTTGTTTTACAAATATATGCATGGACTCCTGGTATTAATGTACTTGAAGTAGAGGAAACAACAACTTTCGAATGGGCTATAGATGATCCTAAAGTAGCAAATTATTATTGACAAAGGTAGACTAGTACATCTTTCCTCACAGATACAACAGGATACTGCACCACATTGGTGGGATATATTTAGTGGAATGTCTTCTACAGCAACCAATACCTTTCACTGGTTGTTAAGTCCAATGGTAATTATTATTCTAATATTAATATCACTTACAATCACGAATATATGTGTATACAGGAAAATAAATAGTAAAATTAGGAGAATAGACAGGGTATACTGATAAGTGTGTATTGACATCACCCTACTCCTATAAAACTCCTCTTCTTGAATTTTAAGATGTTGGTAATACCTAGGGGGATGGGTTCTACCCCTCTGACAACTCGCGGTCAGGGAAAGGACTCTGGGGAAAAACTGACTAGAACTTATTCATGAGGACCCAGGGGGAAGGAGAGGATGATGTCAAAGGGGGAAATTGATAGGGTTGAAATAATGACTTAGAGTTCCACTTTAATTGTTTCTGTTTTTTCTTACCTGTGTACGTATCAATTGTTCTATTTAACCACTTGCCGACCGCCTCACGCATATATACGTGAGCAGAGCGGCACGGGCAGGCAAAATCACGTACCTGGTACGTGATTGCCTTCCCGCGGGCGGGGGGTCCGATCGGACCCCCCCCCGGTGCCATCGGCGGTCGGCGTTTGGCTGGGAGAGTTGAGAGACGAGGGGGAGACCATCCGATCGTGGCCCCCCCCTCGCGATCGCTCCCAGCCAATGAGAAACATCCCCTGCCTCTGTATAGTACACAGAGGCAGAGGATGTGATGTCATCTCTCCTCGGCTGGCCAGTTTCCGTTCCAGCACCGAGGAGAGAAGACATGTAAGTGCACCAACACACACACAACACAGTAGAACATGCCAGGCACACTAAACACCCCCGATCCCCCCCCGATCGCCCCCCGATCCCCCCCCAATCACCCCCCCCCCCGTCACAAACTGACAGCAAGCAGGTTTTTTTGTTTTGTTTTGTTTTTTTCCTGATTACTGCATGGTGTCAGTTTGTGACAGTTAGCAGTGGTAGGACAGTTAGTATTAGCCCCCTGTAGGTCTAGGGTACCCCCCTAACCCCCCCTAATAAAGTTTTAACCCCTTGATCACCCCCTGTCACCAGTGTCGCTAAGCGATCATTTTTCTGATCGCTGTATTAGTGTCGCTGGTGACGCTAGTTAGGAACGTAAATATTTAGGTTCGCTGTCAGCGTTTTATAGCGACAGGGACCCCCATATACTACCTAATAAATGTTTTAACCCCTTGATTGCCCCCTAGTTAACCCTTTCACCACTGATCACCGTATAACTGTTACGGGTGACGCTGGTTAGTTTGTTTATTTTTTTTAGTGTCAGGGCACCCGCCGTTTATTACTGAATAAAGGTTTAGCCCCCTGATCGCCCGGCGGTGATATGCGTCGCCCCAGGCAGCGTCAGATTAGCGCCAGTACCTCGAACACCTACGCACGCACCGTACACGCACCGTACACCTCCCTTAGTGGTATAGTATCTGAACACATCAATATCTGATCCGATCAGATCTATACTAGCGTCCCCAGCAGTTTAGGGTTCCCAAAAACGCAGTGTTAGCGGGATCAGCCCAGATACCTGCTAGCACCTGCGTTTTGCCCCTCCGCCCAGCCCACCCAAGTGCAGTATCGATCGATCACTGTCACTTACAAAACACTAAACGCATAACTGCAGCGTTCGCAGAGTCAGGCCTGATCCCTGCGATCGCTAACAGTTTTTTTGGTAGCATTTTGGTGAACTGGCAAGCACCAGCCCCAAGCAGCGTCAGATTAGCGCCAGTACCACTAACACCCACGCACACACCGTACACCTCCCTTAGTGGTATAGTATCTGATCGGATCAATATCTGATCCGATCAGATCTATACTAGCATCCCCAGCAGTTTAGGGTTCCCAAAAACGCAGTGTTAGTGGGATCAGCCCAGATACCTGCTAGCACCTGCGTTTTGCCCCTCCGCCCGGCCCAGCCCAGCCCACCCAAGTGCAGTATCGATCGATCACTGTCACTTTTTTTTGTAGCGTTTTGGTGAACTGGCAAGTGCCAGCGGCCTAGTACACCCCAGTCGTAGTCATACCAGCACTGCAGTAACACTTGGTGACGTGGCGAGTCCCATAAGTGCAGTTCAAGCTGGTGAGGTGGCAAGCACAAGTAGTGTCCCGCTGCCACCAAAAAGACAAACACAGGCCCGTCGTGCCCATAATGCCCTTCCTGCTGCATTCGCCAATCCTAATTGGGAACCCACCACTTCTGCAGCGCCCGTATTTCCCCCATTCACATCCCCAACCAAATGCAGTCGGCTGCATGAGAGGCATTTATATGTCCTCCCGAGTACCCCTACCCAATGAACCCCCCCAAAAAAGATGTGTCTGCAGCAAGCGCGTATATAGACGTGACACCCGCTATTATTGTCCCTCCTGTCCTGATAATCCTGGTCTTTGCATTGGTGAATGTTTTGAACGCTACCATTCACTAGTTGAGTATTAGCGTAGGGTACAGCATTGCACAGACTAGGACACACTTTCACAGGGTCTCCCAAGATGCCATCGCATTTTGAGAGACCCGAACCTGGAACCGGTTACAGTTATAAAAGTTACAGTTACAAAAAAAAAGTGTAAAAAAAAAAAAAAAAACACAAACAAAAATAAAAAAAAATAGTTGTCGTTTTATTGTTCTCTCTCTCTCTATTCTCTCTCTGGTGTTCTGCTCTTTTTTACTGTATTCTATTCTGCAATGTTTTATTGTTATTATGTTTTATCATGTTTGCTTTTCAGGTATGCAATTTTTTATACTTTACCGTTTACTGTGCTTTATTGTTAACCATTTTTTTGTCTTCAGGTACGCCATTCACGACTTTGAGTGGTTATACCAGAATGATGCCTGCAGGTTTAGGTATCATCTTGGTATCATTCTTTTCAGCCAGCGGTCGGCTTTCATGTAAAAGCAATCCTCGTGGCTAATTAGCCTCTAGACTGCTTTTACAAGCAGTGGGAGGGAATGCCCCCCCCCCACCGTCTTCCGTGTTTTTCTCTGGCTCTCCTGTCTCAACAGGGAACCTGAGAATGCAGCCGGTGATTCAGCCAGCTGACCATAGAGCTGATCAGAGACCAGAGTGGCTCCAAACATCTCTATGGCCTAAGAAACCGGAAGCTACGAGCATTTTAGGACTTAGATTTCGCCGGATGTAAACAGCGCCATTGGGAAATTGGGAAAGCATTTTATCACACCGATCTTGGTGTGGTCAGATGCTTTGAGGGCAGAGGAGAAATCTAGGGTCTAATAGACCCCAATTTTTTCAAAAAAGAGTAACCTGTCACTACCTATTGCTATCATAGGGGATATTTACATTCCCTGAGATAACAATAAAAATGATTTAAAAAAAAATATGAAAGGAACAGTTTAAAAATAAGATAAAAAAGCAAAAAAATAATAAAGAAAAAAAAAAAAAAAAAAAAAGCACCCCTGTCCCCCCTGCTCTCGCGCTAAGGCGAACGCAAGCGTCGGTCTGGCGTCAAATGTAAACAGCAATTGCACCATGCATGTGAGGTATCACCGCGAAGGTCAGATCGAGGGCAGTAATTTTAGCAGTAGACCTCCTCTGTAAATCTAAAGTGGTAACCTGTAAAGGCTTTTAAAGGCTTTTAAAAATGTATTAATTTTGTTGCCACTGCACGTTTGTGCGCAATTGTAAAGCATGTCATGTTTGGTATCCATGTACTCGGCCTAAGATCATCTTTTTTATTTCATCAAACATTTGGGCAATATAGTGTGTTTTAGTGCATTAAAATTTAAAAAAGTGTGTTTTTTCCACAAAAAATGCGTTTGAAAAATCGCTGCGCAATTACTGTGTGAAAAAAAAAAATGAAACACCCACCATTTTAATCTGTAGGGCATTTGCTTTAAAATAATATATAATGTTTGGGGGTTCAAAGTAATTTTCTTGCAAAAAAAAATAATTTTTTCATGTAATCAAAAAGTGTCAGAAAGGGCTTTGTCTTCAAGTGGTTAGAAGAGTGGGTGATGTGTGACGTAAGCTTCTAAATGTTGTGCATAAAATGCCAGGACAGTTCAAACCCCCCCAAATGACCCCATTTTGGAAAGTAGACACCCCAAGCTATTTGCTGAGAGGCATGTCGAGTCCATGGAATATTTTATATTGTGACACAAGTTGCGGGAAAGAGACAAATTTTTTTTTTTTTTTTTTGCACAAAGTTGTCACTAAATGTTATATTGCTCAAACACGCCATGGGGATTTGTGAAATTACACCCCAAAATAAATTCTGTTGCTTCTCCTGAGTACGGGGATACCACATGTGTGAGACTTTTTGGGAGCCTAGCCGCGTACGGGACCCCGAAAACCAAGCACCGCCTTCAGGCTTTCTAAGGCCGTAAATTTTTGATTTCACTCTTCACTGCCTATCACAGTTTCGGAGGCCATGGAAAGCCCAGGTGGCACAAAACCCCCCCAAATGACCCCATTTTGGAAAGTAGACACCCCAAGCTATTTGCTGAGAGGTATAGTGAGTATTTTGCAGACCTCACTATTTGTCACAAGGTTTTGAAAATTGAAAAAAGAAAAAAAAAAAAAATTTTTTCTGGTCTTTCTTCATTTTCAAAAACAAATGAGAGCTGCAAAATACTCACCATGCCTCTCAGCAAATAGCTTGGGGTGTCTACTTTCCAAAATGGGGTCATTTGGGGGGGGGTTGTGCCATCTTGGCATTTTATGGCCTTCAAAACTGTGATAGGTAGTGAGGAGTGAAATCAAAAATGTATGCCCTTAGAAATCCTGAAGGTGGTGCTGGGTTTTCGGGGCCCCGTACGCGGCTAGGCTCCCAAAAAGTGCCACACATGTGGTATCCCCGTACTCAGGAGAAGCAGCTGAATGTATTTTGGGGTGCAATTCCACATATGCCCATGGCCTATGTGAGCAATATATCATTTAGTGACAACTTTTTGTAAATTTTTTTTTTTTTTTTTTTTTTTGTCATTATTCAATCACTTGGGACAAAAAAAATAAATATTCAATGGGTTCAACATGCCTCTCAGCAATTTCCTTGGGGTGTCTACTTTCCAAAATGGGGTCATTTGGGGGGGGTTTGTACTGCCCTGCCATTTTAGCACCTCAAGAAATGACATAGGCAGTCATAAACTAAAAGCTGTGTAAATTCCAGAAAATGTACCCTAGTTTGTAGACGCTATAACTTTTGCGCAAACCAATAAATATACGCTTATTGACATTTTTTTTACCAAAGACATGTGGCCGAATACATTTTGGCCTAAATGTATGACTAAAATTTAGTTTATTGGATTTTTTTTATAACAAAAAGTAGAAAATATCATTTTTTTTCAAAATTTTCAGTCTTTTTCCGTTTATAGCGCAAAAAATAAAAACGGCAGAGGTGATCAAATACCATCAAAAGAAAGCTCTATTTGTGGGAAGAAAAGGACGCAAATTTCGTTTGGGTAGAGCATTGCATGACCGCGCAATTAGCAGTTAAAGCGACGCAGTGCCGAATTGTAAAAAGTGCTCTGGTCAGGAAGGGGGTAAATCCTTCCGGGGCTGAAGTGGTTAAATTGTTTGTGCTCCTTTCTTACCTGTGTACGTATCAATTGTTCTATCAATCTGTATCTAGATGGAATTTGGAACTGCTGAATAATCATTACATGTTCGCTGATGAGAAACTCTTTGTACCTTAACCTCATTTGGTAACGCCGATAAGATTACTGCTTTTGGAACTGCCTATAAAAGAAGTAAAGGGAGCAGTCCTTTTTTGGGGGATGCTCAGAACTGTGATACAGACATACCTGACTCCGTGTCATCTTTCTTATAGAAGCAATAATTTGGCAAAGCAATATAAACTATAAGCAACTTATTTAAAAGTTGAACCTAACACTGTCAATACAGATAGTACATGCCATTATATGCTTAGGAAACATTAGCAGCAACCAGGTCTGGATTTTGATGGTGTGCCAAAAATCCTCTGACAAATCTATACAGCTGCAACCCCTTCCATCCCCAACACACACACACATATACCCTGCCTAGCATGGTTATTACAGGCTAATGGTCCAGCTATTGTCACCAGCTTGAGTTTATCATGTATTCCTATGTAGGAATCACTAGAAGGCGCAACCTAAGGAAATAGAGCATCATGCTCCCAGCAGGATTGGTTCAGCTGAGCTTTCTCATCAGTAATAACCATGCTAGGAGTTGAAAGAGTATATTGCTACTGTGACCACAAACAGCAATGAAGTTTCAGCAGGGAATAGAACCCCTCCCCCTTTCCACCCAGTAGGGGTGGGAGTAGGGCACCAGCATTATTGATGTTATCTAATCTATAAAGCTACAAATGCATTCCTACAAAAAAAAACTGTCATACGCCCTCTAGTGTACTTTCCATTGAAATATATGGATAACTCCAGGGCTGATGACCCAAGTAGCTTAGTTGAATGAAACCAAGTGCTGCCTATAATGTCCATGCTACAGGCTGGGGAATGGGGGGCTATTAAGCCCATCCCACCATACAGCCAGGAACCAGTGATACATCAAGCCTTACCCCATTCCATCCAAAACAGAAACATCAGGTTTGACTGGCCTTGCTCCATTCCATCCAAAACCAGATTTGAATTGCATTTTTTTAATACCTTTTTTGATTATAGAAGACACATACTTGTTTTATATGTAGTACATATGGCAAAGCACAAAGAACTTGGTCTACAAGGGATGATGTATCTGAAATTCCACCCTTCTTGCATGTTCGTAGTGAGCCAAAGGATCCCTGCTGGTGTTCATGTCTACAAGAACAGTGGAATAGCAAACATTCCTGATTTCAGAGGCCACATATTCCAATGATGTCATTTGTCTATCTAAGACTCAAGTATGGATGCATATGACGTGACATCACAACAATGTACAGCTGTCTACTTTATCACCATACATTTACCTCTCCACTGAGAGCTGTTACTGTTGTCCCTGTGACCTCACCCCACTTCCATGTACCCTGGCCATGTGGCACAGATGGTACCATCCAGTAAGGCCGGGGCAGGTGACTGCTGCTCAGCTCAGTGCTGAGTAATCAGTGACTGTAATTAGTTAGGCTGAACTCAGGCTCAGATAATAGACAAGACAACCAGCTGCTAGTCAGATGGGTTTTTTTTCCACTGAAGGGGGATGGTAAACCTTTATCTCTAATAAAGCATGCCTTTCACTAGATAGGCTTAATAAGCCATGTGTAGAGTAAACCTATTAAGCTGAGTATTGTTATATGTGCGTCTCTAGTCTTGTACTGTAAATTGTAACAATTATATGCTACTTATAAGGCTTAGTAAAACATATGCTCTATATTTTATGCTAATAAAGGTGCCTTTTAGACAGTATATGGTGGTTGTCTAATAATCTTTTTAAAAGAAAAAAAAATAGTTGTGTAAGCATGCTTCATTGCATCGAGCTTACGCATTTTGACCTATAGAAAACAGAAATAGAAATAGGAGATCTCTACTAACTTATGGAATACCAATAATAAATGTTGGCATTATGTTGGCCATAGACTTCATAGGGCTGACGGTGGAATAGCACATCTCGGCTGACGGTGGAATAGTGCTTTGGATTTTGAGCATGGAGGTGGCCCTAGCATATTCCTAAGAAGAACAATAGGAATTGATGTAGGTTTCCTCCTAAACATAGTCATATAATGGTGGTGGGAATGTCTTATAGACATAAAATTGTCACCTTGTGTCTCTGGGTTGCTTTAGACTCCAAATAAGAAATGCAATGAACTAACACATTTCATGGTGGTTGTTTACTAGAAAAAGCGAACGGTACGGGAATGCAAAATCAAGTGGCCCTAAATTTCTCAAGAATGCAGAATTTTTCAGATGGTAAGGGAAAAAGAAGTATATGTACTACATACACACACTATGGTATGTATTACATGTATGTCTGTGTATAACTGCATGGATTATGCAGACTATGTGAACACATAATGTTCAACTGCATGTTCAACATTCATGTTTGCATGGGTTACCTCTCGGTACACTGGTTTCCTCCCACACTCCAAAGACATAATTGTAGGTTAAAGTTTAGACATGTGCACTGCTGAAAAATTTGTTCATTTTTGTTTCATTTTTGTTTTTTTTTTGGGTCATTCGTTATGATCGCAATTTGAAAATTCGTAAATTTGAAAATTCAAAAATAAGAAAATCCAAAAATTTTAAGAATAACTAACCAATAATAACTATTAAATTATAGGTATTGGAATTTCCTTTCAAATTTGATTGTTAGTGAACGTAACAAATACAAATTTATCCAAAGTTACACATTATCAGAAACAATGAATGCTTCTAAACAAATAGAACGGAACGAATAATAAATAATAATAAAAAGTTTTTATTTATTATTATTAATTCATTACGTTCCATTCTTTTAGATACGGCATTCATTTTGGATAATTCGTAACTTTGGACAAAGTCATATTTGTTACGTTCACTAACGGCCAACTTTGAAAGGAAATTCCAATACCTATAATTTATTAGTTAAGTTATTATTAGTTATTATTTCAGATTTTTGAATTTTCAGGTTTTCGGATTTTCAAATTTCGGAATTTTTGAATTTACAAATTTTTTAATTTTCGAATATTCAAATTTACGAATATTCGGAAAAATTTGTTAAACGGGTTTTCGTTAATTCAGATATTTACGAATTAACGAATTTGTTGAAATTCATTAAAAAACTAATTTGGAATGAAACAAATTGCACATGTCTATTAAAGTGTAACCCCAGGTTTCATTTCATCTTGGGTCAGGCAGAGTCTATTTAGGCCTCTGGCTCCTTGGTTTGGCATGCTTTATGCGAGTAGCTAGCATAGGGACAGGATCCCCGTCAGACAGAAACAGTGCTTAGAGATAGGGAAAGGTTCCAGAGGAAAAGGGACAGTGCAGGGACTACATCTACCTCTTTTCAGGAAATCTCCCCTTTGGATGTGAACTGGGCAGGCTGCATACCACTCTTCTTTGCAGACACCGTCGGCATCTTCAAGTTTTCAGACCGCTATCACTGTTTGTAAGTGACTCCGGACAGGTGTGCCTACCCGCTGAGTCTGAATAAGTTGTGTTTGAACCTTTTCTACAAATATAAATCTCTATGTGTTTACTACCCACCACACCAGACTGCACCTTGCTCACATGCGGGCACTCCCAGTTCCTTCCCTGGATCAGAATTCCTTCCCTGGATCATCGTGAATGGTCGTGCAATCTTCTGGCACCTGTGACATATCCTAGAAGATTGCAGGGAGGGAGAGGCCACCTAGGGGGAGAAGAGGAGTCGCCTAGGTGGCCCGGAGCGGAAGTGAGAGCTGGGTACCTGTCAAAACCAGGTTCCCGCTCCCCCTCCCAAAAAATGACATGCCAAATGTGGCATGTCAGGGGGTAAGAAGTACTTAAAGCGGAAGTTCCACTTTTGGGTGGAACTCTGCTTTAATAAAAAATACAAGGCTTCCTATGAATGGTTGAGCAGCACCCAGCCTAACTTGATTTTGTTTCGGGAACAGTACAGGAAGTACCATTGCCGACACACACCAATGTATACTGTATGTAGTTAATGCTACATATACTTTATACAGAGTTGCCAGCGGCTGCATGTATTAGCAATTGAAATAATTTGTTTGGGACAGCTTGACCATAATAAACAATTTAAAGTGAAATGAAACCGGGAGTTAGGCTTTAATTGGCTCCTATGCAAATTAGCTCTGGTATGTGTGTGCGTGTATGTATTGTTGTGCAGAGTATTGAACTCGTGCTGAAAGATTCTTGTTTGCAGTAACTAGTTTTACTTTCATGGAGGATTAGCAATGCATGTCTTACAGCATGAGAAACATGAAACAGGAACCAAATACAAACATGTGCACTGAACTTATATAGACGGTACATCCTGTTATTATTTTACCATAGAATACACACTATAATACTGCAGTGCCATCTGCTGGATAGATAGGTATAATGCATACAGTATATAGTTCACAGTACTTTACATTACATGCTGTTGTTCTTCCAACATGTATTCATGGGAGATAGGGGCCTTAGTTTATACGTTCCTTAAGGGCAGGGATTTAATGCAATGTACAATGTGTAAAGCGCTGCCTAAATTGTCATCGCTATATAAATACCTATAATAAATACTGAATGGCAGTCTGTTTTCTTGTTTCCATCTATTGCTATCTAAATGTGTGTGGCCTTAAAGACTTCATCCAAAATTGAAGTTCCAGCAACAGTTACATCATCAGCTTCTCACCCCTTTCTAGAGATGTAAAATTTCTGGAAATTTTGAAGCCATGAGCCTGTTTTTATCTGGAAATAAATGGAAAGAGAGTTTAAACTTAACTTGCTTTAACATTTTTATTTACATTTTTATTACAAATGGAATAACAAGGACTGTATTGTGTATTTTTGGTAGGCAGTGGTTTTTAACATTTCCTTACTTGAAGATGCTGCTGCTCTCAGCAGAAATTGCACTGTGGAAATGTTTTCAAACTCTAGATGTTGGTCTCACCATTTTACTGAGAGGAGGACAATAAAAGCCAATGTACTTACCATAGTATAGGTAAACATTATGCTGTGATAGTGGAGAACATTAATAGGAATCATTTAAAAGGTTATAAAGATAAACTAAGTTGTCAGATAAATATACCCTATCATCTGTCAATTAAGGCCTGGGAGGACAGAAACTATCATCTACTATATCCCAACAATCACCCAACTGTAGGAGGTACAAGATGGAGCCCACAAGCAAACTAAACTGGAGCCTTTCCCTTGCAGTACCCCCTAGTGGCAGAAATGCACATTTCTCTTGTTTGATAACTGCATTGAGAAGTACAGTGTTACCTGAATTGAATGTCAGGATTTGCTTGTCTTCAGCAGAGAACTAGAAATCATTTAAGACTTTATATAAAGTCTCAGAAATCTTTTATTAAGATCTTCATGTTATATAGATTGAACTCCATGTCATAGATATATTATTTAACAGTAAAAGAACACATTTCATATTTTAAAATTGTTACAAAAAGAAACAAAAAACAGCATTTACCAATTTTTCTGGATTTTTTCCATGCCTTCTCATCTCTACTCCTTTCTAGGGCTCTGAGAGTTCCCACTCTCCCCGTCAGATCTTTCATTTACAGTATGCCCAAAAAATCCCTCTGTTTTAGCGAGACTTCAAGATATGTGTGAGAAAATCAGGAACTTTAATAGTTATAAAAGCCTCACAAGTGACTTAGTCATCTAGACTCGGTCTATAAATGAAATATGACTTTTAGGTAGACTGACCTAGTAATGCAGAAGAAATGGCAACATGAGACGACTGTTTCTCTAGGGCCACGTCTCCTAACATCCAAAGCTTTTTTTCTATTACACAGTGATTTTATCAAAAAGATGCACTTACGCAGACTACATTAAAAGGAATCAATATCCCAAAGTAGAAGCCAAATTAGATATGCGGTTTATCTTTATCTTTTATTTTTGTAATCCAATGCCGGAAGCTTCCCAGAAATCAGACTGTATCGAAATAATTCACAAATCTCTAAAAATACATAAACAACAACATTAAAATAGTTCAGTAGTAGCTTTTTTCCCCAAAATGGATTCTTTATCAGATTTTATGCTTTTATATTGATTTTGATAATGCTGTCTGTATAATTTAGGTAATTAAAAGGGCACAGAGCTTCCATCACATTAGAGCTCATTGGTATTCTTTCTCTGGTCAAGGACCCAGAGCTCAGTGTTTATCATTTAGTCTGTAGGAAAGTTATAGAGTCTACAAACTATGGTATATATCTGCATATATATCTGTATATCTGATAATCGATCAATCCTGATGTACTGTTTGTCCCTTGATAGGCCTCTTTTGAGGCCTAAAAACACCAGGACAGTACAAATACCGCCAAAATGGCCCCTGTTTGGCAAATAGACAGTCCAATGTATTTAGTAAGAGGCATGGTGAGTTTTTTAAGTTGAAATTTTTTGTCACAATTATTTGGAAAATTAAATTTTTTTTTTTTTTTTCACAATTTTTTTTTTTACATACTGTCACCAGTGCAATACAGTGTTATCATATATAATTAACCAGAGTGGCCACATGATACAGAAGCCACTCTGACCACTTAAAGAGGGTCTTCACCCTAGAAAGAAAAAATAACAGTCAGCAGCTACAAATATCGTAGTGGTGACAGTGCTGTCTCCAACCATGCCGGTTCTTCAGGTCCCTGGTGCTGTCATGCTTACAGTGGGAAGTCATAGCCAGCTTCCGACTGTGCATGTGTGAACGGCACTGCGTTTTGTGAATGGTCCCGCTGCCTCCTTTGACCCATGACGTGTCCCAGAAGGCTGCTGGCAAAGAGAGGGGGGCAACCTTCCGCTTAGATTGCTTACTGTAGGCAATCTGAGCAGAAGTGGGAGCAGGCACCTATCAAAACTAGGTACCCCCTCCCCCCAAAATATATAATGTGCTAAATGTGGTAGAGAAGGGAGTGAGGAGGACATAAAGTGGAACTTCCCCTTTTAAATGAAGTTCCATTTTAAAGAACCACTAGGAGGTAGCGTTTAGGGGTAAGTAGTGTAATATGTTTTTTGGCTGGCTGGCAAGTGTTCTGGGAAATTTTTGTACTGTGTTCATTCTGTTAAAAGAGCTTCAATGTGAACCTCACTTTAAAAAGCTAGTTATAAATTGAATTGGAGCAGCTACCATTTTTGTTTAGAATGTTGGACAGTACTATTTCTTTTCTACTGTGTGCTGGCTAAGATCAGGCTGACTGTACTTGGCGCAGAAGTAACCCTCATCCATGTTACATATATTTGCCTGATAATTAAATTACTGTTTTCCACTAAGATGGCGTCCTTATTCTCTACCCTCTCAGTCCATCATAACCATGGACTATCTAAGTATACACAAAAAAAAAAAAGAAGATGTCTCAGTGGTCAACTCTTGACCACACATCTGACCACTCTACAATGTCCACGGGTACACTGACACAATGGGGTCGATTTACCAAATGCAAATAGATTGTGTGATTTGCAAGGTCAGTTGCATCTCTGCAAGTGCAGTTGCTCCAGATCTGTGACTGACTTTCACTGCAGAGAAAATCTGATACATCCTGTGGCAGAGGATTGTACGGATTTACCCCCCAAACGAGTCTGTGGCAGAGACTTTTGATTCGTGCTGTGTACTGGCTGCTAGACCGATGAGAGAGGCCTATCCAGACGAGCAAGGAGTGTGTCCCACAAGGGGAGCGCATTCCACCTAATTATTTGAATTCTACCAGGACATTTGTTGCTTATGCCGCGTACACACGAGCGGACTTTCTGGCATACTTGGTCCGGCGGACCAGAGCCTGCCTGACAATCCGACCGTGTGTAGGCTCCAGCGGACTTTTCCGGCTGACTTTTTCCCAAAAGTCAGCCGGACCTAGATTTGAAACATGTTTTAAATATTTCCGTCAGACTCAGTTTCTGACGGAAAGTCCGCTCGTCTGTGTGCTGGTCCAACAGAAAGCCCGCTCGTCTCTATGCTAGTCCAACGGACCAGATACGACGCTGGGGCAGGGTATTGCATTTCGCGCTCGCTGCAATAGGAAAAACAAATTTTCCTATTGCAGCGAGCACGGGGCATACCAGGCCCTTAGGTCTGGTATGGATTTTAAAGGGAAGCCCCTATGCTGAAAAAACGGCGTGGGGTCCCCCCTAAAATCCATACCAGACCCCGATCCGAGCATGCAGCCCGGCTGGTCAGGAAAGGGGGTGGGGACGAGCGAGCGCCCCCCCCTCCTGAGCCGTACCAGGCCGCATGCCCTCAACGGGAGGTGGGTGCTTTGGGCCCCCCCACCCCAAAGCACCTTGTCCCCATGTTGATGAGGACAAGGGCCTCTTCCCGACAACCCTGGCCGTTGGTTGTCGGGGTCTGCGGGCGGGGGCTTATCGGAATCCGGGAGCCCCCTATAATAAGAGGGCCCCCAGGTTCCGGCCTCCCACCCTATGTGAATGAGTATGGGGTACATGGTACCCCTACCCATTCACCTAGGGAAAAAGTGTCAATAATAAAACACACTACACAGGTTTTTAAAATAATTTATTAAACAGCTCCGGGAGGGGGGGTCTCCCTCCGGCTTCGGGGGTCTTCTTTCGGCTTCGGGGGTCTTCTTCCTGCTTCGGGGGTCCCTCCTGTTCCTCTTCTCCCTGCGTCCGGTTGGTTCTTCTCCGCTCTCTTCTCCCGGTGTTCCAGTTCTTTGGCCGGCTCCTCCGCTGTCTTCAGGCCGCTCTTTTGCCAGCGAAGGTCCGGACTTCTGGGCTTTTTGTCTTCTTGTCTTCTTCCCTCTTCTCTTCTCCAGATGTTGGCACAACGCTCTCTCCGGCTGGACTGCTCTCTGAGCGCTCCGTTGTGACTTATATAGGCGGAGACCCCACCCCCTTATGATGTCACAGTCCCTGGGCATGCTGGGACTGTGACGTTTTAGGGGGCGTGGTCAACATCCCCTGCTGACCCCGCCCCCTAAAACGTCACAGTCCCAGAATGCCCAGAGACTGTGACATCATAAGGGGGCAGGGTCTCCGCCTATATAAGTCACAACGGAGCGCTCAGAGAGCAGTCCAGCCGGAGAGAGCGTCGTGCCAACATCTGGAGAAGAGAAGAGGGAAGTCGACAAGAAGACAAGAAGCCCAGAAGTCCGGACCTCCGCTGGCAAAAGAGCGGCCTGAAGACAGCGGAGGAGCCGGCCGAAGAACTGGAACACCGGGAGAAGAGGCCGGAGAGAGCGGAGAAGAACCAACTGGACGCCGGGAGAAGAGGAACTGGAGGGACCCCCGAAGCTGGAGGAAGACCCCCCGGAGCTGTTTAATAAATTATTTTAAAAACCTGTGTAGTGTGTTTTATTATTGACACTTTTTCCCTAGGTGAATGGGTAGGGGTATCATGTACCCCATACTCATTCACATAGGGTGGGCGGCCGGGATCTGGGGGCCCTCTTATTATAGGGGGCTCCCGGATTCCGATAAGCCCCCCGCCCGCAGACCCCGACAGCCAACGGCCAGGGTTGTCGGGAAGAGGCCCTTGTCCTCATCAACATGGGGACAAGGTGTTTTGGGGTGGGGGGGCCCCGCAGGGCGCCCCCTCCTCCAAAGCACCCACCCCCCATGTTGAGGGCATGCGGCCTGGTACGGCTCAGGAGGGGGGGGCGCTCGCTTGTCCCCACCCCCTTTCCTGACCAGTCGGGCTGCGTGCTCGGATCGGGGTCTGGTACGCATCTTTGGGGGGACCCCACGCCGTTTTTTCGGCGTAGGGGTTTCCCTTTATAATCCATACCAGACCTAAGGGTCTGGTTTGACCCGCGACGGGGCTCGCAAGGTGTCAATCTCGCCGATAAAAGCGGCAAGATTGACTTCCTTTTCTAGTCCCGTCGTACCTGAGTCACGTTCAAAATGAACGGACTTGTCCGTGTATGGGCAAGTCCGTTCATTCTGAAAGCCCGCCGTAACTCCGGTGAAAGTCCATCGGAAAGACGGGCGGACCTAGCCCGCCGGAAAGTCCGGTCATGTGTGGGCAAGTCCGTCCGTTTTTAAGTCCGGCGCACCTGGCGGACAAAGTCCGTCGGAAAGTCTGCCGGACCAAGTATGCCAGAAAGTCCGATCGTGTGTACGCGGCATAAGATTCTATAAGAAGATATTTGAGTTTCTCCTGAAAGTTTCCTTTTCCGCCTCTATCCTGCTACTTCCTAAAGTTTGTTTGCTCAATAAAGCATTGAAAACGTACTCCAGTGTTGGTGCGTGTGTCGTCCAGAAGTAAACTCAACGGAACCCCTAGACCGGTGCCGGTGAAACTAAGGGAAGCAAGGTAAAGGTAACAGACCCGCTTAAACTAGCAGCTCCACCGTGAGTTAGTGCTACACCAATATGCATTTTTTTAGGGTCGAGTATCCCTCTTGTTTATGTGTTGTCAAAATTCTATGATTTGCTGTTTGCTTATAGACTTTTTTAAAAAGGACAGTAATTACAGAGTGTAACCTTCAACCTCTCCTGGGCATAGAATTTCAATTTCCTTGCATTTATAAAATGTCTACGGTAAACAAGACTGGGAAAGAGATATTGCCTCCATAAATAAATCATGAAGATTTGGATCTGGGATGGGGTTACACATTGTTAGCCATGTATGGAAGAGGCTAACTCTGGCTGTGCAGCTGTTGTCTTTATGATAGCAATTGTTAGACTGATTACAAGACACCAGTCAGTGCTGGGGGGGTTGGGGTGTGATGGAGGGGGTGTCTTATTATTGATAACATTTGGCACGCTTGCTGGCTGCAGTGATAGATTTATTTGCTGAGCACTTGCAAAATACATACTGTACTGTTTTTTTTTTCTTTTTGCTCTGTCCTTTAAGTGAGTCGACAGCTTTTAAGGGACCTCTGTATGTGACGTTGCTGTCATTTTCACAGATGGACTGGCTTAGACACAGCAACATGCAGGGACTGTGTCAACAGATGGTAACAAAATAAAAAAAAGAACAAAATGAACATTTTTGGCCACTGAATATGCAATATTAAACAGGTGTTGAGGTCAGGACAATGTGACTGAATAAATAATATGAAACATGTTCTGAAAAGGATCATTCACTTACCACTAATCTAGGATGCTGAGTCTTTCAAGGACTTTGTGTAATAAGAAAAGATGATTAAGTGGGTCTCTCGATTTTCTTTAGTGCTGTTAAGTCTGATGTCTTTATACTCACTTCCCGACAGACTGACTTGTCACTTCATTAAAATATATACTAATTAGAGAGTTAGAGATTGATCTACTAAAGGCAAACAGACTGTTCACTTTGCAAAGTGCAGTTCAGCTCTGCTCCAGATCTTAGTAAATGGGATAAAGCTTCACTTTGCAAAGAATACCCAATCACAGTGGCGGCTGGTTGTAATTTTTTTGGAGGGGGGCAGGAAACAGTGCACCTGCCACCCCTCCCCCCTCGGGTCAGGTCGGCCGGTCAGTTGCACCATTCCTCTCACTGACACCAGTGATGGGGCACAAAAGGAAAGAAAAATCTGCGCTTGTGAAATAAACAATAAAAGCAGCTGAACACTATACCCTTGATACTAAGGGCCCTTTCACACTGGGGTGGGGGCGGTGTCTGCTATTGTAAGCGGCGCTTTACCGTCGGTATTCAGCCGCTAGCGGGGCTGTTTTACCCCCCACTAGCGGCCGAGAAAGGGTTAAAAACCACCGCAAAGCACCTCTGCAGAGGCGCTTTGCCGGCTGTATAGCCGCGCTGTCCCATTGATTTCAATGGGCAGGAGTGGTGAAGGAGCGGTATACACTCTGCTCCTTCACCGCTCCGAAGATGCTGCTAGCAGGACTTTTTTTCCCGTCCTGCTAGCGCACCGCTCCAGTGTGAAAGCCCCGAGGGCTTTCACACTGGAGAGACAGCAGCGGCACTTTCGGGACGGTTTGCAGGCGCTATTAGCGCAATAGCGCCTGCAAACCGCTCCAGTGTGAAAGAGCCCTAAGCAAATAAACATCTAATAAAAAGTGCAGCACATATAACAATTATGTAACAATTATTTCAGTGATGTTTCAATAATTTACATAAATGAAAATCTGTGAAGATAAAGTCCATGAAAAAGTCCACAAATTGCACACCATGGAATGTGCTAACAAATACACCTCACAACCAAAAGTGATGCAAAGAAAGCCGTGAGGAAATCCCAACCATATATCTTGTGCTAGAGAGAAAGGAAGTCCAGGGATAGCCGATGTGACACCCATGGGAATTTCAACACCAGAGGCTTACCAGAACGCTGGTGACCTCCTTATTCAGAATGGACAAAGATCGCTCAATCAGCCAATAAGGATGTGCATGGGCAGCCGCCCGGGTGCTTCTTGGTATCCAACCAATCCTCGCTCACAGTTAACAGGTCACAGCATATGCAAGATAAAGGCTCCACATAATAAAGTATTGTAAAATGATCTCACTTTTTTTAAAAAGTTTTGCACTTACATATACTGTATATCAAATGGTAACAGCACGTACAAACGCCAAAGACTTGTGCACGTCCTCCTCCAGAAACAAAGATGGCTGACCCTACCACTGACACCAGTGATGGGGCACTATTCCTCCCACTGACACCAGTGATGTGATATATTGTTCAAAATACACTAGCTACTGGTGGTCTAAAGTCTTTTCTGTCTATAGAACTGAGCATCGATAATTTAAAAAAACTATTAGATAAGCACCTGGACGGCCACAACATACAGGGATATACAATGTAATACTGACAAACAAACACACACATAGGTTGAACTTGATGGACGAATAACTCACTCTGGAATTATTTGCTTGTGTTAGTGGAGTAACAAAATTGTCACTTTCTTTGATTTGGATGGGATATAGTTTGAGGTTCTCCTGAGTGTTTCACAGTGGATCTCCAAAGACCCATTAAACGTGTTGTATTGACTGTTGGTACCCACCTCCCACGTGCCTCAATCCTATTACCATGCAGGACTTTGGGAAATACCATGTTCATAAAGATGTCAGTAATGTGGTAGAGGCAGTGAACAACAGCTAATTGTGAAATAAATATTTGGTGTATTGTAAAATTTATTGTTGTGTTTATGAATGAACTATTTGTAGCCAGAACATTCTGCATTTTAAAGATCTAAAGATCAATGTTTTTAGAGGAGTGAAAAAATATATATTAGGTCTTAATTTTGGAGTACATCTTATATATATATATATATATATATATATATGAGGGCACCTAAAAGTCCTATTTATGTTCGGTTTTCTATTCTTTACAATTTGAGGGATGTTGGTGTTCAACTGTGTGATTTGGGCAACTTATATGAATGAATGGTCATCAGCCATACCATGTTGTGCCATGCTTATAACACTTCCTTCACCTGTGTTCTCTCTCTCTCAGACTCTCGCTGCTTCTCGGCTATATAAAAGTAGTAAAATACAGATCTACCAAAATGCAGTAAAATACACATCAATACATTACATTGAAACACAGATTCCAATGATGACAGACGGTGTTGGTAACCAGGCACTACTGTCGCAGATTAGCTAAGAGGTAGTTACTGTAAAGGCAAGTATCCAACTAGATTAGTCGAATGTTACCCTTATCAGAAGATATTTTGAAGAGTAGTACATTTAAAAGTATATATTTGTCTATTGATATTTTGGGAATAACTGAACCTGTAAGATATTTGTCTAGGATGGGGAAAGAGGGTTACTGATTAATAGCTGGTTGAGATAAAAGAATGGGTGTGAGAAAAAAGTGATTGGAGGTATGGGGGGGGGGGTAGGGTATTGGGGTCACGCCAACATGGTTGAGGTAGTTTTTTCCTTGACCCAGTCTCAGAAGAGTCACAAAACAGAGACCAGGTGGTCCAAGTTTGTTTGAATTGTTCTTCCTTTCTGGTTTCCTGGAACAGATGTTCTAGGTCCCTGATGGATTTGAGTTCAGTTGCCCATTCCACAAGGGATGATGTAGAGGTTGTTTTCCAGTATCGGGGTATGACCATCCTGTCTGCAGCTAGAAAGTGCCTGAGGACAACTTTCTTTGCTAATTTATGGGGTCCAGGAATCATGGATAGGAGTACTATTGTGGGAGACACTAGGACGTGAGTGGCCATAAGCTTGCAGTAGAGATTAACGATTCACGTCCAGAATAACTGGATGGGGGGGCAGTCCCACCAGATATTAAGCATGGTGCCTTTAGAGGTGTGACACCGCCAGCTAGCGTCTATGACCACGCAGTGGAGGTGGAGGCAGGGCCACCATCAGGGGGGTGGCAGGGACGCCATCAGGGGGGTACAGCAGATACAACAGTAATGTCTGTACTGACATGATAGGGTTGAAATAATGACTTAGAGTTCCACTTTAATTGTTTCTGTTTTTTCTTACCTGTGTACGTATCAATTGTTCTATTTAAATTGTTTGTGCTCCTTTCTTACCTGTGTACGTATCAATTGTTCTATCAATCTGTATCTAGATGGAATTTGGAACTGCTGAATAATCATTACATGTTCGCTGATGAGAAACTCTTTGTACCTTAACCTCATTTGGTAATGCCGATAAGATTACTGCTTTTGGAACTGCCTATAAAAGAAGTAAAGGGAGCAGTCCTTTTTTTGCTCAGAACTGTGATACAGACATACCTGACTCCGTGTCATTATTCTTATAGAAGCAATAATTTGGCAAAGCAATATAAACTTAAGCAACTTGTTTAAAAGTTGAACCTAACAGACACCTCTGGCTACTATGTGCAAGTGCACCCCTCATGTGAGCTGTCTGTACTGTGCTCCTCTGTGTCAGCAACATGTCAGCTTTGTGAAAATGAGCTGGGACTAGGCAGGATTTTCTTTACAAGTAGGGGCTGTGAAGGAAAGGGAAGGGGGCTGTTTGTGTACAGGGAGGGGCCAAAGGCTACACAGGGCTGTGTAAGGGGCCCAAGAATTTCTGATGGCTGCCCTGGGTGGGGGACAGAGGGGTACCTATACCACCTAGTGATAAGTTTGAACCATTTTTACTGTGTCTTAGTTGCCAACCATAGTTTTAGGGTCAGAACAAAGCACTTTTCCCGGTCCGAGGGGGTAACAGTGAGCTTGAGTTCTTTTTTCCCCAAGTATGTGAATAGGAGGGAAGGTCTAGGTGAGCGGCAGCTAGGATGATTATAGCTGAGGGTTAGTATGAGTCAGTGGTGGTGGGTCTTTTTGTAGAATTAGACTTTTAAAATTCTTCAGTTTGGAGGTTATATCTGAGAGTATGATAATAATAAATGCACATTTTATTCATTAATTGATATGGGGGCATTTATTACTTTTTAGCAAAAGCTAAAATCACCAATATGAGATGATCGCTCCCCATTAAAACTAATTTTTACTGGGCTTGGTAGTGATCCCCATGTCTTTGGGTGTTTCTGGCTACTCTTATCCTCTCTTTCCTATTGACATAAATGCACACATGCAGAAGGTCAAAATGTTAGGACAAAGGCTTTCTGTTTTGCTGGATTGTACCTGTATTCCCGATAGCCATCTAATGTGTTTCCTCTTTTCTTGCCATAGATAGGCAGACCCAAGAACTATGGACAGTGAAAAATATTCTCATGACTTCCAGCACGTGAAAAGGTCCGCTATTGCGGAATAGATTAACTGTCATGTTACCTACAAATGTTGCGCCATATACGGAAACATCAAGTGTCGAAATAATAATTGCAACAATAGCTGACCAAACACAAACCTTTACCCTGACTCATCCTCGCAGCAAAACAATTGCTCCTTTTTCTTTGGACAAATATGATGATTGAAGATCATGTCTCGCATGTTGAAAAAACGTCTGTAAGTATCATTGAGCCCTTCTATCCCTCAAGAAGCCTGATATCTTTCAGATTGCTAGCAGCACTCTTATCAGAAGCATTTTATGTATTTGTTGGATTCAGCCCCTCTTTAGCTGGCCATATTTTAGCAAGCTAATGTATGTGGTGAAGCTTCTATAGCTAGTAGATAACCACTTGGCTAGCTAAGGGGCAGGATGAAGAATCTAGTTTAAGGACCACATCTTTTCTGGAACCACAGCATTTCCATAGAAACGAGTTATTTAGAAATTATCCCTTTCCTCCCAAATCAAAAAACGATGGAATTAAATCTTCAATTTAGGATGGTAAGCAGTGCCATGTAAATAAATGGTTATAGGGCAGTTAGTTTTCTTCAGTTTCTTAGATAGAAGCAGTAGTATGAAAACTGCAATGACCATACCAGCTAGTCTATATTCTAAAATGTGTGTATTGTGCTCAGCAGTCTCTGGAACCAACTATGGTTCTGTTAAGCATTTGATTTGCCTGATAGGAATTGCTATGGAAATTATAATTGATAATGTAGTTCACCTGATTGCAGCAAGGAATGGATTAGTAGCATCTATTTATCTTTAGGTTTGGATGAAATTATGTGCATTGCCCCAAAGGTCAGATTTGCCAACCTTGACAGAACTGAATTATGAGCTAATCTTCCTGTTCCACTCACTGGAATGTGTCCACTAAAGACTCTGAGAAAAAGCCACTAGGGAGGCCAGTAACAACCATAATGTTGCTGTTACCATCTCGCTGATGGTTTCTTCATAGTAATATATAGAGAGTTCAGTGCAGAAAGCTAAACAAGGTATATTTTGTTACAGTTATGCCAGGAGTGGAGGGAAATCTCCCTACTGGGGCAGGAAAAGGCAACCCACCAACAACAAAGAGGTATGTCAGTTGTAGCTCCACATATGTTTGCCCTAGATACTAACCTCAGACATCTGTGTTGTACAGCATATTCCTCTACACATACAGTCATCTCTGGTGACTTTTTGTATTTGTGCCTTTGAGGAGAGGTTGGGTAGGTACACTACATACACTAAGGGTGAAAACAATAGATGGTCAACCTGTCCAGTAGCGACTTCCCTCAATAAGCCTCTTGCTGCCCACGTAATGCATATCTATGGCAACAAAGTGGATAGGCTCTAATGCCCACACTCTACACATGTGCATCTATAGGCACCCAAGGTTCCTGTTCTGAGTGCACGCTACCTGCATGCTCCATGCTCAGTGACCGAGCTGTCATAGATATAGAGCTGTCATAGCTATGACCAAGAGCCAGAGGGATGGGCTACTGATTATGTGACCAACGCAATAGCCAATTATAGTGGTCATGTGATCGGGAAGTCCGAAAGACTAAATTTAAAAAGGGACACCAGGATTTTGTCACAATGGACATTGAATTATGGTGTGCAGACTTTTTTCGTTGGACATACTGTATTTGCATTAGGATTTTTGTTTGAAGTCAAAAAGTGAGTAGGTTGGACTGTGGTATTTTACTAAAAACTAATTAAAGCACCCTTTTATTGAAGTAAGTGGGCCCTCTGGCATTAAACCAAAAAAAAAGCACCTCAGGCTTCAAATCAGAGTTGCCCCCCTAAAAGATGTCCTCAGTCTTCTGGTTGAACGAATCACAGTGTCAGACATTCAACCAGACTGAGTATATACTATGATGGCATAGCGTCATGGCCCCACTCCCAAAATTGGTCGTACATGACTAAACTGTTTCGATCTATACACACATTCGAGGTGGATGCAGAAATCCTCACTAATGTGTTGTTGTATTCTGACAGTGGGACTTCCTCGCCATCAGAATGTACTGTCCTGATCAGCGCTGCAGATGACTGGCTGCATGCACTGATTGAAGCAAAACTTTCCAGCAAGCCCATTCATTAGAAGTCGAAGTTAGATTGACTTCCCATGAATGGAAATGGCCATAGATGGATCAAAAATTAGGCTGGCCCCTGCTGAATCTGCTGAATTTTTATCCATCTTTAGCCAGCTTTAGTGGGCATCAATACAGAGAAGAAGAGGACCAATGTTACATGATTGGCCATAAGACATTAGAAAAAACGTAAGTGTATTACAATAAAAAAGCATAAAATACAACTGGGGGTCCACAAATGGGGAGGGGAACCTTGGAGGTGGAGACCATGGAGTTGGACTAATACAATATTTAAAATGGATGTAAAAGAAAAATAATTTTACAGGCTGTTATAGGTTTCCTTTTAAGAAGACAAAAAAGAAGCTTACTGTGCTTCAATAGCTCTATGTACTTATTTACTACTATAGTCCAGTTGCTAAAATAGAGCATGAAAACAACAGGCTTCCATCCTGCCTGGAGGGTAAATTGAGCACCTTTACCTAGGTACAGCAGCTGGAATCAGAATGTAGAGGCATCCAGCTGATAGACATTGCACTACGATAATGCATCTTCTCAGCAGAGCCCAGTCTGTTTATGATTAAATCTTCTATTTTTTACACATCTTCAGTGTTCCCTGCTTTTATGGAAAATGGAAAACTTGAGTATGAATTTGTTCATGCATAAATGTTTGACATTATGTACCCAGAAACATTTTGAATTTTACATTGTAAACATTTACACGACAGTGTTGCAGTAACGCATTGTAAGACATGCACTACAAGGCATTATAATGTACGAAAAACAGATTGCAGTGGATTACGGTGCTATTCATTTTGAATGTTACTCCAGTGCATCTAGGCAGCGCAGCACAACAGACTTGTGCTGTGATATATCTGAGCATGGTGATGTGCTGTGCAGAAATTCATTTTGGTGTGTTGGCAACCCATTCAAAATGAATGAGCTGCCTTAAAGTGGCTCTGTCACTAAAATAAAAAACATGAACTAAAGTGTCAACCGTGAGGAATAAAGAATACTGACCTGTCCTTTGCCCGCTGTAATGAAGATAAATCCATGTTCAGATTCCAACACTTTCAGAAGTGTCAGATTTGTACTTATCTGCCACACTCATTGGCTTAATCCATTGGTCCCTACACCACTACTGTGTTCTGTAGTAATGAAGGGGCTAGTGGGAGGAACCATAAATCTGTCCCTTCCAGAAGTGTCAGATTCTGTAGATTCTTTGGATGACAGTTTTTCTTCATTACAGCAGGGATCAATAGTGCAGGTAGTGGGAAAGGTGGGTATTCAGATGCCAATTGTTGTAATAGCGTCTATCCCTCTCTGAGACCTGTATGCCTGGGCTGAGTATAGCAGAGGCACTAACCATGGACAATCTTCATCAGATGGCTAAACTCACCAAACACTTGACATCCACTAATGACTTTATTGTATGCAGAACACTGTGGAAATACAATAAGATGCAATAGACTTGATATAAAAGTGGTTAAGGTGGCCAAAAGGGGGTATTGGCTTTTCTAGCCCCGACATGTGTCTTGTAGGAAGAAAGTAGAATTACAGTAGCCCACACACAGAAAAAGGAAATCGCCTCACAAGAAGGTTGAAGGAAATACAGAAACTAACACGTAAGGCAAAAAAAAAAAAAAAAAAGTGACAAGATAGCAGCATAATAAAAGAAAACAGTTATAAGGGATCTTCACCCTCAAATGAAAAGTCCTTCCTGTCCACCCTGCTCTCCTCCTCCGATCTAAAGGCTACAGTGGGAGGGACTGAGCGGTCGGCACAGCGGTCACGTGATGTCCCCGGCTGCTGTCAGAGGGGAGCTCGGCACTCAGCGATCGCTGTAGCCCTTATCGGAGGAGGAGAGCACGCGGGAGGTCTTGTGACTGGCCAGAAAAAAATCTTTTTTCCTTTACAACCATTTTAGACATGTTTTTAATGTGGAAATTTAAAAGAGAAGTTTGGGAAATTAAAAAAACAAACATACATACTCACCTTGGTGAATGCAACGATTTGGTGTCACATCTGTCCCCTGCCGCCTCTAAAATGAAGTACTGAGCGATCAATCACCGCTGATCGCTCAGTTCTTGGTCTCCAGGAAGTAGGGAGTTGGTGTCAGTCACGTCTCTCTGTTCTGCCCCTCCAGCTCACACTGGAGTGTAATGTACCTAGTGATGGAGCCCGAGGCACAGAGGAAGGCCTCTCTCTTACAGCTCTGGCTTAGGAGCTCTGGTAGAGTAAAAGGCAATGCCAGAGCATAGAGTGGCATGAATGCCTAATAACACTTCTGCTGGAGGTTGCTAATGTGAGTCAGGATACGCAGGAGCAGCTGGCTGGTGCATGCTGGCAGAAAAGCAGTTACTGCTGACAGGCACAGCTACGGCTGGTTCAGGTGCAGGTAGAGGAGCCAAGACAAGGTTAGGCAGTCCAGGTCAGCAAGTAGCAGGCAGATCAGACACAGGCGGCAGGCAGAGGAGTAGTTGGGAGGCAAGTCAGGGGGTCGGTAACAGCAAGGCAGATGAGCAGAAGGGTAAGGCAGAAGCGTCGGCAACAGAAGACCAATACAGGAACAGATACATAGATGCTTCAGAAACCAAATAGACCATAGGGCACTGACAAAAGGAACTAGTGCAGTTTAAAATTTCTCGCCTGGCGCCAATGTGTGCACGAGCGGGAACCTATGTGCGGGCTCGCGCACATGCACCTGCTGTACGACCAAAAATAGGGCTTCTAGGAATCACTGCCTGCGCACATGTATGCACCTTTCCTGACAGCTGGGCTGTGGATGGGTGCGGCTGGCTCAGTCTCCCAGTGGCTCGCTGAGAGGCTGAGCCAACTGCTGGTATAGGCATATGGGTGATTCCCAACATTAAAGTTGGGATCAATCCAGAGCCTGAACCAGCTGTGTGGAGTCAGCCGACAGCGGGCTAAAGTCCGCTGTTGGCTGAATATAGGTCACAGGAGTGTGGAATGAAGTGCACTCCTGTGATCCACAGGAAAATTAGGGTCAAAAGAGCTTTGACTAGAGACTAGTTCCACATCTGGTCCCCATGCTTTTGATTGGCAGCACAAGGCACCAAATGGATTTGTAAGCCGCTACTGGACTGAGGTTCTGACCCCAGTGCTTGCCTCAGACAGATCCATGTACCTGTTTCTGACAAGTACCTGAATCTGGTGCAAGGCCTATCAATTTCAGTGCAGAGGCCACATGGATTTCAAAAAGGTGTATACGACACTCTTTATAAATTTCCCCTACTGATCTCACACTACCTATATACAGCTTTAAAGATACAAGAAAGGAGTGCCTAGGCACAGGAAGTACACTGCGAATTTTGAAGAATTCAAGGAATGGCTGCTACACCATTGTACACTTCCATAATCAGCCCGGTAAATGTATGAACACGTTTTTCTAGTTAACAATATTATTATTAATAATAATAATAATAATAATAATAATCATCATCTTAAATATAAAGCAAAAAAAAAAAATTCGGTTATTACCAGGGGGCGGTATGATTATTTCGGATTTTAGGTGCTGAAAGCGGTACAATTTTGCATGGAAATTTGGCGTTTTATATTGTAGGCCTGTAATTCTTAACAATAACACACTTAAATCTGTCCAAACAAGAGTCTAGTAGATATCCCGGGTATGATGAAGTTTGAAACACAAAAACATAAATTATAATATAACAAATAAATATCAATAATTAAAAAAATATATATATATATAATAATAATAATAAAATACATTTCCCCATGATTCACTATCGCTCAATACTGCAAGTGTTCTAATTTACTATCGCTGTTTTCTAACTGGTCTAAAGCCACTTTTGACGTAAAGGGACACTTTTTGGTTGCTATGGACAATCTCCAGTTTCAAGGCAGAAAGAACAGTATATATCATATAAAACTGCATGCAGGGCATGGGCCAAAGCACTGGGCACAAAAGGGATGTGAAATAATTTCACACAGTACTGTGTTATGGTTTGTACAATTTTTTTAATTTGCCGCCAGGCTCCGCCCCCGTGCTTTGCGACGCTCGCAGGGAACGGAGCCTGGCACGGAGAGGCTTCGGAGAAGACAGAGCCCGCAGACACAGCGGGGGACATCGCAGGATCCTGGGGACAAGGTAAGTAACGCCGCACCAGGATCCTGCAATATAATCCCGAGTGTGGCTCGGGGTTACCGCTAATGGGACTGAAATTTACCCCCGAGCCACACTCGGGAAAACCGTCAGGGAGGTTAAACTAATTAAAAACTTTGGGTGTGTTATACACACATCATTGTGCAGAGGACGTGTGTAGAACATACAGACTCTCTGCCTGTTTGCCAGGACCCCCTTCAGTAAACAGTTGTCAGCTTTAATTGATCAAAGCCAGCATTGTTGTGTACATAGAGTAGGTTAACAGCTTCAAGAGGAGTTCCGCCCGCCCCTTTAAAAATTAAAGGTCCGCAGCTACACATACTGCAGCTGCTGACATTTAACATCAGGACACTTACCTGTCCTGGAGTCCAGCGATGTCAGCACCGCAGCCGATGTTCACATGTTTACTTCGCCGTGGCCCGGTCTCCTAGAAGTGGGGAAGGAGACCTGTCAAAACAGATGCCAAATGTGGCACCAGGGGGGGGGGTTGAAGGGGGAGACGAATAAGTGGAAGTTCCACTTTTGGGTGGATCTCCGCTTTAAAGGGGTTGTAAAGGTTCGTGTTTTCTCACCCTAATGCATCCTATGCATTAAGGTGAAAAAACACCTGTCAGTGACCGGCCCCCAGACCCCCCCCCATTTTACTTACCTGAACCCTCAAATTTGTCCCATGGGCGAGCCTTCTCTCTGCTAGGGGGTTCCCGGCTGTTGATTGGATAGATTGATAGCAGTGCAGCCATTGGCTCCCGCTGCTGTCAATCAAATCCTATGGCGCAGCCACCGGGGGGCGGGGCCGAGTCCTGCATTCGGCGCCTATGGACGCCGAATGCTGGACTCAGGAGCGCACCCGCAAGGTAACCCCCTGGGAGAGCGTTTCTCCTAGGTGTTTATCTGATGCAGGGAGGAGCCGAGAGAGCCGCCGAGGGACCCCAGAAGTCGAGGATCAGGGCCACTGTGTGCAAAACGAGCTGCACAGTGGAAGTATGATATGTTTGTTATTTTAAGAAAAAATAAAAATGACCTTTAGTGTCACTTTAAGCTCTCAAAAAAAAAAAAAAGAAAAAAAAGCATGCTGACAGTGGTTGTAAATAACGCTTGCTCAGACAAAAACACATTGTAGCATATTGTTACTTTTGTATCATATTGTTCATTCATCTATGGATCAAAGGGATGAACTTCGATCTGCAGATGATTAAGCATCTGTTCACACCGGTGCAACTTCAGATTTGACATGCAATTTCTACCCAAAGTCGCACCTAATGTATTTCTATGGCTCTGTCTTAATAGCTGCGTGTAGAAGTGGTACATTTTGACAAGTAGTTCATGTATTACTTTTTCCCAACTGCAGTGCAAATTTTTCTCTCATAGACTAATGTAAATCGCACTGAAGTCATGCCTGTGTCCATATAGCGCGACTTTGAGCCATTTTTCACTTTATTGTTAACCCTTTCATACTAACAATTTTGTTCACAAAACAAAAGCTGCCGGCTGAATGTAAACAGAATTGCCGGAAAATTAATAAATGAGGAAAAAAAAAAAAACTGCATGGCCCTTCAGATCTGGTATGGATTTTAAGGGAAACTCCATGCCAAAACCATGCGTGGGGTCCCCCTAAAATCAATACCAGACCCTTATCTAAGCATGTAGCCCAGCAGGGCAGGAAAGGGGGGGAGAGAGTGAGCGCCCCGACACCTGAACCATACCGGACCACATGCCCTCAACATGGGAAGCATGCTGCGGTTGTACTTTGGAGAACATTTATTTTTTAGTAAAGGACAAAACTTGTGTTTTTACTCACTTTTTAGAATAAGTAGGCCATACTCATTCACATGGAGGGGCCGGGATCTGGGGGGGGGGGCCCAGATTCCAATAAGTTACCCCCTTGTCTTCATAAACATGGGGAAAAGGTGCTTTGGGGGGGATCCCCTCCTACCCCAAAGCATCCCCCCCATGTTGAGGGCATGTGGCTTGGTATGGTTCACTCACTTGTCCCCCCCTTTATTGGCCTGCTGGGCTGCATGCTCAGATAAGGGTCTGGAATGGATTTTGTGGGGGACCCCACGCCATTTTTTTTACATTTTGGCATGGGGTTCCCCTTAGAATCCATACCAGATCCGAAGGGACTGGTGTGGATTTGGGGGGACCCCCACACAGTTTTGTTTCTCATTTTTGTAATTGCTGGTAATTGTGCTAGAAGGAAAAGGAATTATGTCACACGCTGTACTTTTTTGATTGGACATTGCCAAGTCATAGTACATTGAAATTGCATTGAAGTCACACTTAAGTCTAACCAAATCGCACAACTTTGAGGTCGCACCTGGTGTGAACCAGGGCTAAAGCAACCTAAAACAAGCAAAATAAGTATTTTTTTTAAATAAACTGTTCGTCTGTTTGACCCCTTATTAACTCTAATGCCGCGTACACACGGTGGACTTTTCGACCGGACTGGTCCGACGGACTTTCTTTCGGACTTTTGAACGAACTGACTTGCCTACACACGATCACACCAAAGTCCGACGGATTCGTACGTGATGACGTACGACTGGACTAAAATAAGGAAGTTGATAGCCGGTAGCCAATAGCTGCCCTAGCGTGCTTTTTCGTCCGTCGGACTAGCATACATTCGAGCGGATTTCTCGATAGGAACTGGGTCCGGCAGAGTTATGACGTAAAGATTTGAAGCATGTTTCAAATCTAAAGTCCGTCAGAATTTCGACTGGAAAAGTCCGCAGAAGGTCCGATGAAGCCCACACACGATCGGATTGTCCGCCGGACTCGGTACGTCGGACCAGTCCGGTCAAAAAGTCCACTTGTGTGTACGCGGCATTAGTTTACTCTAGTCAGCCCTAATTAACTCCTTTACTGGCTTAGGAAGAAGTGTTTGGAATCCAGACGGAGGAGAAATGTATTTGTTGCACAATGTTCTATTTACATTTCATTTGTGCCTGGAGTTTGGCTTAAAAGCACTCCCAGGTGATGACCATGGGTTTATATATTATAAAAATGGTTTGTTTTCAGTCAATTTCCAGAAAACAGTGCTTTCATAGCTCTCCTGGTCTCTCAATGATAATTTTATATGAGTTGCTGCAAGGATATGATGTAGCAGAGACATTGGAGAGACCACAGACAACATTGAGGTCTGACCTCAGAGATGAGACAGCCAATTGTTTATTAGAGGAAAGCGACCTGATCTAAGGTTACAGGTATCTTGGTCATTCTGCATATTGCTTTCCCAGATCAATGTGTTTTAAATGGCAGTGCTTGATTCTCTACCAGTGAGGCTGCTTTTACACTGAGGTGTTTTACAGGCGCTATAGCGCTAAAAATAGCGCCTGCATAACGCCTGTAAAGAGCCTCTCCTGTCTCTCCAGTGTGAAAGCCCGAGTGCTCTCACACTGGAGGGGTGCGCTTGCAGGACTGTAAAAAAAGTCCTGCAAGCAGCATCTTTGCAGCTCTGTATACACCGCTCCTAAAGCGCCCCTGCCCATTGAAATCAATGGGGCAGCGCCGCCAGACCGCCGGCAAAGCGACGCTGCAGCGCTTTTTCGCAACCCTTTTTCGCAACCCTTTTTCGGCTGCTAGTGGGGGTTAAAAGCGCCCTGCTAGCGGCCGAATAGCGCCCCTAAAACGATGGTGAAGCACCACTAAAAATAGTGCTGCTTTACCACCGTCGCCCGCCCGCCCCAGTGTGAAAGTAGCCTTAATGTCTGATAACACTCACATTTACTGTGATGAATAATGCCTCGTACACACGATCGGACATTGATCGGACATTCCGACAACAAAATCCATGGATTTTTTCCGACGGATGTTGGCTCAAACTTGTTTTGCGTACACACGGTCGCACAAAGTTGTCGGAATTTCCGCTCGCTAAGAACGCGGTGACGTACACCACGTACGACGAGACTAAAAAAGGCCATTTCAGAACCAAACGCGGCACCCTTTGGGCTCCTTTTGCTAATCTCGTGTTAGTAAAGCTTGGTGAGAGACGATTCGCGCTTTTTCAGACTCGTGGTTTTCAGATCGTTTTCTGCTGTTCAGTTTGTGCTTGTGGGTTTGTATCTGCTCTTCAGTGCGTGCAAGCAAGCTACGCGTGACTTAATCATTGTGTTCTTGTTCGTTCGTTACTGTCTTTCAGGTCGCTCTTCACAGGCCTTGCTGTTCTTCAGTGCGTTCTGTTACTTCGTTCTGAGCAGCCGACCGTTTTCTAGCCATGTATACGTACTCCTCGTAGAGTTCGTGCCCAGTCCATGAACAGGGTGGGGAGGAGTTCATGGACCAAGAATTGGTTGCTTCAGTGTGACCAGTTCTCTCATATGCCTTTGCTCCGTGAGATCCGTAAGAATAATCCTGATGATTTCAGGAACTTTCTCAGGATGACGGACCCCGTATTTCACCGTTTGTTGGCTTTGCTGACCCCCTATATTAGCAGGCAGGATACCTGCATGAGGCAAGCCATCGCTCCAGAGCAGAGGCTCATCACCACCCTGCGGTACTTGGCAATGGGGAGAAGTCTGCAGGACTTGAAGTTCTCGACAGGCATCTCCCCCCAGGCTCTGGGGATCATTATCCCAGAGACCTGTTCTGCCATCATCCAGGTCCTGCAGAAGGAGTATATTAAGGTAAGATTTTTATCCTTTAAGATCACATTTTATTGTATATAATGTTTGCTAATATATTGTATTTCTTTCCTCATTCCCTAATTACCATGATTGTAATATGCTGTGAATGTCTCCTTTGTCCTCATTCATGCTGGATTTTTATGTAATTATTTTTGTTGTCCTTCATACATATTTGCCTTCGCTTACCTCCCCAGCATGCTCTCCTGCCCTATATTCACCTCATGTAGTCACTTAACAATGTATTTTATCAGCTCCATAGTAGTGCTTTACCCCACACACCCCTAAAATGTTTTGAAATGTGATTGGTGCTTCAAATTCAGGCAGAGTGCCAGAAGCTTTTTTTGTTGGGTCCCCAAATCATTTTGAACCCTCCCCCCCCAATTGCTAAGTCAGCTGATACCAATTCTCTATCTATCCTCAATCATCTATCTGCCGACTTTGCCAAACCCATACACACTATACCCATCTCTTCTGTGCTCAGATTTATGGATGAATTCCCCAAAGCATGTAGTGCAAGGGCCTGCCTGTATACTTTCAAATGGTACTGTTTAACCACTTCAATACCCAGCCATAGTCAAATGACATCCACAGATGGGATCTCCCATCCTGGGTGGACGTCATATGATGGCCTCAGCTTTCCGCCACTACTGCGGGCCCCCGGGGGCCCGCAGATCGGCGATCGGGGTACCGGTGTGTCCCTCGGGACACAGCCGTTCCCCGATGGGGGTATTGAAGCGGCGGGCGGCAGAGCGTCGGACCTGTCACAATGCAGAGAGGCATTGGGAAGCGGTGTGTACGGTGCCTCCGGCGGCGCGCAGAGCGGTGATCGGGGCTGAGGCTTTTCCCTTGGATACAGCTCAGCCCCAATCACTGTAGCCAATGAGATGGCTCTTCACCATGTGACCGGCTGTGTACAATCACAGCCGGTCACTAATGTAAACAAACACAGTGTAACTGCTGTTGCTGGACTCTTCTCCTCACACACCAATCCAGTGTGAGGAGAAGAGATCAGCTAACAGTGAGTTACCTACATATATATGTACTACTGTGCCCAGAATGCCCCCCCTAAATAAAGAGTACCTCTCATCAGGAGTACCTGTCATCTAGAGTACCTGTCCATCAGGAGTACCCGCTACCTCACCACCTGCCACTAGAGTACCTGCCACCTCACCACCTCATCACCCGCCACCAGAGTACCCGCCACCTCACCACCTGCCACCAGAGTACCTGCCAGAGTACCGGCCACCAGAGTACCGGCCACCTCACCACCTCCCACCAGAGTACCTGCCACCTCACCACCTGCCACCAGAGTACCCGCCACCTCACCACCTGCCACCAGAGTACATACAGCCAGTCAGCCACTATGTCCAGAAAGGTGTACACCCCAGAAGAGGCATACCAAATACTCAGTCTGACCGATGAGAGCAACGAGGAGCTCTCACTGCTCAGTTCTGATCCAGAAGGCAGCACATCAGGATCCGAATCAGAGGAGGAAGCAGTCCGTCCAAAAAGACGACGGTCTGAACACCAGGCAGCTACCAGCAATGCCAGCGGCGGTAGACCCCAGGAGGAGGGGCCCAGTACAAGCGCTGCTAGACCCCAGGAGGAAAGGCCCAGCACAAGTGCACACCAAAGAATTAAGGCCCAAACCCAGCTTCCAGATTCCTTGGCAAACCCATTGTGGCTGCCTTCTACCACAGGGTCAGCCACGATCCCCCCTTTTACAGCACAGCCAGGTGTGCAGGTCAACACTGCAGGATTTTCCCAAATGGATTTTTTAAATTTATTTTTCCCTAACTAATTGATTCAAGGCATCGTGGACCAAACTAATCTCCTTGCCCTAACAATTAATTGCAACCAACCCCAGCTCCAGCTATGCCCGCCCTTTTGAATGGAGGCCCCTAACAGTAGTGGAGCTAAAATTGTTTTTAGGCCTAACCCTAAACATGGGGCTTACAAAAAAAAAAAAATGAAATGCATAAGTATTGGTCGACCAAACCCATCCACCATATGCCAATTTTTTCATCGGCCATGTCCAGGTCCCGATACGAAATCATAATGCGCTTCTTGCATTTCAGTGACAACTCACAGTGCCCACCCCGAAATCACCCAAACTTTGACAAACTATATAAAGTTCGCCCCCTAATTAATTTTTTTTTCCAGAAGTTCGCCGAAGTTTATGTCCCTGACAAAAATATATCTGTGGACGAATCCCTGGTGCATTTCACAGGCCGGCTGGGAATCAAGCAATATATCCCCAGTAAGAGGGCGAGGTACGGCTTGAAGCTTAACAAGCTTTGTGAAAGCGCCACCGGTTATGTGCACTCATTCCGCGTGTACGAAGGCAAAGATTCCCAGCTCCAGCCCCCTGAGTGTCCCTCGTACATGGGAATAAGTGGAAAAATTGTTTGGGAGTTGGCATTCCCACTCCTCCAAAAGGGGTACCATATTTACATGGACAACTATTGCCCCTTACATACTAGTTTGCCCCTTCTCTGCCACATATATCTAAAACAAACTTTGGCCCGTAGTACAACAAGAAAAAACCGAAAGGGCTTCCCACAGCGTCTTGTCACCACAACCATTCAAAGGGGGAATCGACAAGCTTGAGGAACGAAGAAGTGTTGGCTGTGAAGTGGAGGGATAGGAAAGATGTGTACATCATGTCCACCATCCACGATGACACCTCGGTGGAACTTCACAGAAGACACGGTACCGTTCGCAAGCCTTCCTGTATCACTGAGTACAATAAATACATGGGGGGGGTGGATTTAAATGATCAGTTGTTGCAGCCCTATCTTTCAACAAGAAAATCCCTCTTCTGGTACAAAAAAAGTCGCAATGTACTTTTTTAATTTGGCCCTTTTAAATTCTTTCATCATCTACCAAAAATCAACAGAAACACCCACCACCTTCATAAAGTTTATTGAAGACATTGTCACTGCACTGATTTATCAGCAAGTATCCCCCCAGAAAGCATTCGCTCCGATTCTGTCAGCAGACTACATGAGCGCCATCTCCTGGACCATATTCCACATATTCCAACAGGATCCGGAAGACGACGCCAAAAAAAATGTCGGGTGTGCACCAAAAAAGGAATTAGGAAAGATACCAGCTTCCATTGTCCCGACTGTCCCTCCCAACCCGGCCTTTGCATCGGAGAATGCTTCAAGCGATATCACACTCTGGAAAATTATTAGTCCATATTTCTAATACTGCCATTTCCCCGTTTTTAATTTCTGTCCTGAATATTTCCCTTCCTCAACCAACCATATCATTGCCTTCCATGTGAACCGACCCTGGCCTGTTTCTCGACTATGCCTCTGCCTACCGTTTTTCCGCCATGTTTTTGCCTTTCACGTGAACTGACCCTGGACTGTATCGACTATGCCTCTGCCTACCGTCTATTTCTGCCTTTTACCTGCACTGACCTTGGCCTGTTGACCATGTTTTTGCCTGCCCCTTGGATTGATCTTTCACCCTGCTACACAGGGGTCTCACATATGTGAGGGGCTCCAGAATAGTGTTCGGAGTTCAGAAAACCAGTTTTTGGTTTTCTGTGTTCCCATAACAGGGTCTGGTTGCCCGGAGGCTTCAAAGCGATTTGGGTGGGAGAAGCCTCTACCCCTGTCCCCATTCTTTCCTGACCGATGCCCTAAGCTTGATGGTACTGCCTGCTCCCTGGACAAATACTCTGGCTGTGCTGACCATAACTCTGCCTGCTGCATTTACTAACTATGGACAGTATTCCTGCCTGCTGCATGGACGTTCCTTTGATCCTTTTGCTGCTGCTGACCATATCCCTGCCTGCTATCTGGACTAATGCTTTGGCTGTGCTGACATCTCTACCTGTACTGACTATTCCTGCCTGCTGCCTGTTTTGCTGTCGCTGTCCACGTTCCTGCCTGCTGCCTGGACCGATGCTCTTCTCTGTGGACCACTGCACTAATAAAACCGCAGGTAATCTTTTCTTTACCCTTTACTCAGCAGAATGTATTTTGGTTTGTAATTGGTATGTACAGTACATGCTATGTGTTAAAAATATGAAGGGCCTTCAACAAGGTGATAGGTTGGCAGGAATTTGTGTGTAATGTATGCTCCTAGAACAACTGGCTGGCCAGAGCAAGAAGAGTGGTGGAGAACATGTTTGGAATCATGGCCAGCCGGTTCCGCCTATTTCTTACACCCATACATATGGCGGAGTACAAACTGAATCACATTATCCTGTGTTCTACACAACTTTTTACGGCAACATTCTGCCAACTATGCTAGCTCAGTTGGGCCTGAGACCGGAATTCAAAATGAACCAACCCTGACGGCGCTTGAAAGCGGCCGTCCTGGCTTGCCCCCCCTGAGTGCCCGTGATGTCCGGCTAAGATACCTTGAATTCTTTGCGGGTAGGGGGGCTATCAATATGCCAGACAATGTGAAAAAACCTTTTTCAAATGTAAAAAAAAAAAAAAAAAAAAAAAAAGCAAATCTTTAGTGACATTTACTGCTTGTGTTTGTTTTAGCTGGCCCTGACAGAAATGTGGTGAGTCCTGAAAATGGTGTGATTGTGTAACCTTACAAAGCACTGTTGGGTGTTATTTACTAAAGGCAAAGACACTTTGCACTACAAGTGCACTTGAAACTGCACTTGTAGTGCAAAGTGGATTTACCCTTAGGAAATAACACCCATTGTCACAGAAAACAGCAATTAGAGCACCACAAAAGTGTTGTAGCGTTGAGACAATAATCCACACATTCTTGATTAACAATCTTTTTAATACCTGCACAATCACATGTGCAAGGTTTTTAAAACAAACCAACATGTTTGTTGTATAACAATTTTTGGGGTCACATTAGAAAAAGTAGAAATGTCCATTTAAGATAAAACAGGCATGTTTAAAACCAACAAGAAAGACACAAATCTTGAACTTACAAAGTTCACATTTTGTAGAACTTGAAGGCAATATCAGACATGAGTGTTTAGAAACTGTGTTTGATATTGCGTTCAGATGGGGTGAAGTCACACCCGGAAAAGCTAAATTTTGAAGATGCACACAAATAGCCGAATGTCAACATGTGCTACCTGCCATCACGGGGGGTCAAGGGACGTGTTTTGGGGGTGCAACCCCTTCCTCTCAGCTACTTTATTATTGAGGAAGGGGTTGCACCCCCAAAACACGTCCATTGATCTCCCGTGATGGCAGATAGCACATGTTGACACACTGTGTGCCTCTTCAAAATTTGGCTTTTCTACAATTTGACAAAAAATGTTAAAAAATTGTAGCACACCAAAAAACAAAGGGATTTTGAGGGGTTTTAAACTCTACCCAAAACATCAGTGATGTTCTTATTTTTTTGAATAACATCATTGATGTTTTTCTTGATGTTTTCCAAGTCCCTATTACACCCCATGATCTCCCCGATCAGGATCTGTGCACTTTCCGAGGTGAAAGGATCTGGATCCACAGCATCACAATCACCTAAAAAGATAGAAACCAATAAAAAACATGTATTATAAATATGCCAGCATCCGATTTCTTACCTGAGCCTGTGGTCGCAGACACTCACCTGTTGTGGTGCCAATTTCCACCACGTCTTCCTCCTCCTGCTCTGTTTGTCTTGTGTGGATTTCCCCTTCTTCCAGAGGTGGGGGGTCTCTGGTCTCCTCGGATGAGGGGTGTCCTCCGAGTCTTTTCTCCCCTATGTAAAAAAAAAAAAAAATGGTATAGCACACAGATATTTGATAGCAGAACTATAAATAGGAAACATTGCTTGGAAGTGGGGTACAATTGTCTGTTTTGGCAGAGTTCCAAAATGTTGCATTTTTCTTGTCCTTTGTCAAGCTTCAATACTTTACCTGTTTTGTACAAGCTTCACAGATGGAGACACCCCTAGAGTATCCACTGGAGCACCTGTGTGGGACCCCTAATAAAAAGGGTGTTCTTGTGTCCCACACTAGTGCTCCAGTGTCCAGATGTGTAACCAGCTGCTGAGTGTTCTCTCCTTACACAGAATCTAGTTTGCATTTCATTCTAGTAACAAACACATCTACACAACCAAATTAGTTTCAGACAAGTAGGCCCTAAAAAATGTGGGCAAATGCATATGGCCAAAACAATGATGTTTTCTAGGCCGCAAGAAAAATGTTTGATACGAACGAATAATGTGCCCATGAACATGAAAGTTCACATTTAGAAATGGATAACAGTTAAGAAAAGCACATGGAGCAGCATGAACGTAATAAACATAAAAAGAATCGGAACACAGGACAATTACTTACTTTTTTGCAGCACTCTCCGGATCTTTCTGTACTGCTCATGCTCTCTTAATTTGAGGTCCGACCACCGTTTCCTGAGCTGATCTTTCGATCGTCGTACCCCGAAATTCCGGTGCAGGCTCTTGACCACTTTCGCCATGATCTTGGCCTTTCTGACATTGGGGTTGGGGTAAGGTCCATACTTCCCGTCATAGTCGGCCTTCTTCAGGATGTCGACCATCTCCAACATCTCCCCAAAGGACATATTTGATGCCTTAAATCATCTCCTTCTGGATCCAGACGTTTCAGGCTCCGGGCTTTCCTCCCCCTCCTCCTCGTTGCTATAATTAGCACGCACCTGCTGTGTCTCCACCATGTACTCTTCCCCCACTCCGTCGAACGAAAAGGGGCAGGGAATAGACTAGAAAGAACGTCAGGGGCGGGCGGAGTTACACGCATGCGCAGTGTGTATAAAGCGTAACACGCGTGCGTAGTACGTACGATCTGTGAGCGGAGGAAGGAGTATCGGAGGCGCCGATCATGATAACGAAGGTAAGATCTAAACTTGGGCCTATACTGCTTCTAGATTGAGGCCTATATTGTAACAAGATTAGGAGAGTTTTGCCTGACATTAGGGTTTGTCTCGTGTTGTGTTTTGCAGATAAAATGGATGGCTTCAATGACCACAACTTCCTCCCCCTGTTCATAGACAAGTACAGGGAGCTGCCCTGTCTGTGGCAGGTGAAACATCCACATTACAATAATAAACAAAAGAGGCAGGCAGCGCTGGAGAAACTGCTGGAGTTGGTGAAGCCGGTGGTCCCCACGGCAACCATCCCCTATTTAAAAAACAAAATTGGTGGCCTGAGGAGCACTTATCTTAGGGAGCGCAAGAAGGTCACGGATTCCCAGAGGTACAGAGCTGGAGCAGATGACTTTTATGTCCCCAGACTGTGGTACTATGAGAGACTGCGATTTCTGTCAGACCAGACTAGAGTCAGGGAATCCCACTCAACCCTTCCTTCCACTCTTCCTTCCACCCCAGCTGAGGCTTCCGATGTCCAACCTGGGACTTCCAACCAGGAAGAAGTGGAGGAGCCCAGATGGAGTCAGGTATAGTATTGTTCTACAGATTTCTGGACAATAAATAAATGATGTTTACTAGATGTTATTATTGATCACTAATTGCCGATTTAAGAAAGTGTTTTACATATCAATAGACAGCAGTGGCCAAAAATAATTGGGACAAGAATGAAAAATGCTGGGCTCAGAAGGATAGTCTGTTATATTTGTTAACATTCAATTTGCAACAATCATGAGCTGAAAATTGTGTGTGATTGGATGACTAAAAAACTAAAACGATGTCCCTTTTTCATACACAGGAAGACCTCAGCCAGGACGAGGCTGTGGAATGTGCCACACAGGAGGAGGCTGTGGAATGTGGCAGCCAAGAAGAGGCGGGAGTTAGTGGCAGCCAGGAGGAGGCGGGGCTAAGTGGCAGCCAGGAGAAGCCTGGGCCCAGTCGTAGCCTGACCGAATCACAGGTTCTTCCCCTCCGCCTTCCATACCAAAGACCCAGGAAGGGGAGTCACGTTCAGGATTCAGCGCTCAGGCTCATTCAGGAGGCTTCTGCGTCCCTCAGAGCCACCCCCACTCCTGAAGAGGCCTTTGCCTGCATGGCTGCCACCAAACTGCAGGCCATGCAGGAGGGTCAACGCAAGCTGTGTGAGGACCTTCTGTATAAAGTCCTAAGTAAGGGAGTGAGTGGCGAAATCACACCCAATACCCACCTGAGTGAGTTGGCCCATCCCCCTCCTCCTCTTCCTCCTCCTGCTGCCACAACTCCACCACCACAGCCACAGCATGGAAGGAAGCCTGGAAGGAAGACCAGAGAGTGATGGCCCTGGGTTCAGTCTGGTCTGACAAAAGATGCAGTCTCTTGTATGACCACAGCCTGAGGACACAGATGTCATCTACTGCTTTCCGGATCTCTGGGACTTCTGGACCAGACTGCACTCCCTTAGCTATGGACTCCTCAGGCCACCAATTCTGCTGTAAATTAATTGATTTGTTTCAATTATACTTGCCTGTGTGTGTTTTCCTTAAAAAAAAAAAAACAGTTTGTTGGTGAGGAGGCAGGTACATTTCAAAATACAATGTGAAATTAACAAGGGACACCAACACCAAACAATCTCATTGAGATTAAATAATATAAGACATCAATGGTGTTGTGGTAACTTGACACACAAAACACACACAAAAATATTCTGGAGTAAAAACCAAAAAACAGCCTTGAAAAAAATACAAACCCCCCCAAAAAAAAAAAAATTGAACAGCCTTGAAAAAAATTTTTTAAAAATTAAAAACAACCAAACAAAAAATTGGTCAGATGTGACAAACCAAAATATATTGAGGGAATCCCGATAAAGAATAAAGAAAGAAGTTTGTGAGAAGTCTGTGTGAATATCAGCAGCAAAACTACTTCATTCTTCTCACATTCTAAAGAAGAAGAGAGTGCACTGTATTAAACTATTTTAAACATTGCAGCACGACGAAAGTGCTGTATCCATTCCGAACGCTCATTTTACCAGACCGAGCTGTTCCGTCTCAGAATTTCTTATGAGCATATGTGGCACTTTGTGCGTCGGAACTGGCCACACACGGTCGGAATTGACGCGATCGGATTTTGTTGTCGGAAAATTTTATAGCCTGCTCTCAAACTTTGTGCGTCAGAAAATCCGATGGAAAAATGTCTGATGGAGCCCACACACGGTCGGAATGTCCGACAACACGCTCCGATCGCACATTTTCCGTCGGAAAATCCGACCGTGTGTACGGGGCATTAGAGTGATCAAGACACAGATTTGTTAATTTGGCACTGTCGTCCCTTTAAGAAAGAACAAAGAAAAAACCATATTGGGAATATGGGACTTTATAGGTGCTTATTACGATGAAATTAATGTATCACAACAAAATATGATAAAATGTTTTATTACAAAACAAGGGAAAAGACAGAAAAAAAAACAAAGAATCACGTAGAAATAAACAGGGGTCGTTTTCTCTATGCAATTTCTCCACATATATAGTCAGATATATTCATATTTAACATATGTTTATATTATATGTTGTATTGTAACTGCAATGTCCATTTTATTGTAAGGGTGCATCCATGTGGAAGCAGGACTCTCCTGTCATTTCACTAGAATGATAACTAATTTATGATCATACAGTAATTTGATTTAATTTTTGTTTACAGAGGCCAATCGCCCGGGACCTTCATTTGTCCACCAGATCCCCACATGGACACCCAGGGGCCCAGAGTAGCACGATCCTTGTCCCCTAATGGGGGCCGGGCTGAGCTCCAATGGAGACAGGGGCATTTCTGTGGGTCCAGGTACTAGGTGGCGCTGGTTGGTGGTTTCCGGCATTTCCCTGTCTCGCCGTGGACCTTTGCATGGGAGCCTGGGAGCCTGGGTGTCGTCGCCACGCTCGGCACACCCACGTGGACGGGGTCTCCGGCCGCCTGGTTTCCTGGTGCGTGATATATTCCTAGCGACATGCACTGTTATTGACATGTCACATCAATATGTTTTGATCGTTTCATAGGTAATATAGATTTTACAACGGGACATAAGCCATTTCTTTGTACTCACATTTACTGCTTTATAAATATGTCCCATAGCCCCCATTCACACTATGTCACACAACATCAGGTGTCATGCATATATTTTTTTATCTCTAAAGCTGATCATACACTGTTTTTTTTTTTTTTTTTTTTTACCAGATTTTAAATAAACATCATACTTAACTAGGTGAATGCATCATCAATGTGATGGTACATCTGTCCCCCGATGTCCCTAAGGGTGAGAACTGAACAATCAAACACTGATGATCGCTTAGTTCTCAGTGCTCTGTGAGCAGAGAGCTGGTGACTGTCAGCCACTGGCTCTCTGCTCTGCCCCCCACTCACTGGAGCGCTGGGCTGTGGAGGGGGCGGAAGGAGCTGGCTCGGGCTCTCGGCCGCTCACTGAAAGGCCGAGCCAGGTGCTGGTCCAGGCTCCTGGGTGGATCTTGGCCATACGGTTGCAATCTTTCCCCAACCAGGACCAGCTCTGTGACGTCAGCGGTCTCAGCTGAAAACGGGTCACAGGAGGGCAGAACAATCTGCACTCCCGTGATCCACAAGAGAAGTACAGCCAACTGAGCTTTGGCTGTACTTCTCCTTTAAGGTTAAATGATGTATACTCAGAAATTCAACACTGTATTCCATTGCCGCAACATACACATCAGAAGAGAGATGTCAGGTCAGCTATTTAACAGCATGGATTGTGTACAGTATATTTAGCCTGTTGACCTGTAACCCATTAAGGCCAGCTTGGTTAATTCATTTGTCAACATTTCATTTGGTACTTTGTAATCCTGTACTGTATGGTTTTCTAAAATGAAGGGAGGGAAATAGCTGTATACTATATTGGGGTTGTTGATGTTTTTATTTATGTAGGGGCCCCATATATCAGTACTTTAAATTTTGACGATATGTGTCACCTGAAATCTCAAAAAGAAGTTGTTTAAAACTTTACCCAACAGGAGTAATTTTATGTATCATTATCTGGGAAATGTATAAATTCATTGTGGGAACCCAGATGAGATCCTGACCCAAAGAATGCACATCTCCTAACTACAGTGCCTTGAAAAAGTATTCATACTCCTTGCAATTTTCCACATTTTGTCATGTTACAAACAAAAACATAAATTTATTTTATTGGGATTTTATGTGATAGACCAGCACAAGGTGGCACATAATTGTGAAGTGGAAGGAAAAGGATTCTTGCCTGCACAATGGCAACCACTGGCAACATGGGATGGGGAATAGAAGTCATGCATGCAGCGCTTCCCCCTAGAAGGGCCACTGGTTTTGTGTCCCAGGTTCTCTTCCTGCTAATGTAACTGCAGACAGCCAATAGCAGCTTCCACACGTCTGGCACAGAAAACAGTCTAGGGTTGCCTTTTTATAAAATTTATTGCAAGTTAACTTGGGTGAGGTTCAGAGAGCTGTGGGATACTTTAAGGCACTAACAGGAACAAAGAGGACACTCTCCCTTGTACTAGTAGGGCATGAAGTGGACAGCACTGGGGCACCTGTAACAATGACCCAGGCCGGACAAACCTAATGCTGTGTACACACGAGCGGACTTTGACAGCAAAGGTCCGACGTAACGAATCTGTCGAACAATTCGATCATGTGTGGGCTTTATCGGACCTTTGCTGTCAAAAAATCAGACGGACTTTAGATTTAGAACATGTTTCAAATCTTTCCAAAGGACTCGAGTCCGGTCGAAAAATCAGTTCGTCTGTATACTAGTCCGACAGACAAAAAAACGACGCAAGAGCAGCTATTGGCTACTGGCTATGAACTTCCTTATTCTAGTCCCTTCGTACATCATCACGTGCAAACCAATGGACTTTCGAACGGACTTTGGTCCGTTCGTGTGTGGGCAAGTCCAGTCGTTCAAAAGTCCGTAGTAACTCCGTCGAAAGTCTGTCGGAAAGACCGTCGGACCTTTGATGCTGAAAAGTCCGCTCGTGTGTACACAGCATTATACTCTGTGCAGCAGGGGTTAACAAGGGCAACAGTCACTGAGATCCTTTTCCCTTAGGTCTGTCCTCACAGTGTTCCTCCCAAGGCTTGGAATGTCTGCTCCAGACTCCAGCAGGCAGGCTGCTCAGTGAAACTCCCAACACAGATCCTCAGTGGCACCCCTCTTTAGCTAATAAAGGGCTTGTGGCTGGACAGGCCCCCAGCTGAGCACAGCTGAGACCTAAATGAACAGGCTGGACCCTCAGCAGGATGGCCAGGAAGGACAAGCAGCCCCCCTGGTTGGGAACCACTCCTCCAGGGAAAATAACCCCTCTCTCTGTGGTTCCAAACTATTTATACGTCCTCCAACCATCATCTGGGCACACCTGCCGAGGGATTGGCTGGAGCTGCATAAATATTCAGGCTGCTTTTTTGACTCTCTCACTGACTAGACTCTGTAGAACCCAGAGAAGCCCAAAGTATGGCTGAACTGACTACTACAAAACTAAAATTTGCCTTACCAGATCTAGCAGCCTAAAAAGGGGGGTGCTACATGAACATACATAAATTTTTGTGGGTGGTGCAGACAGGTAGCCTCTGCAGTAGTAGTTTGTACGGTCTGCCCCTGTTTTGAAGCATGTCTATAACCCCTTTAAAAATCTGCCTGCTTAGGAAATTGCCTGTATGCGAGGGGAAATTACTGTTGGCTTTTGCAGTTCTAAATTTAAAAGCAGCACCAGCTTATTGTAAATGGCTGCCACTCTCTTCTCTATTTGCAAATCATAAATTGTTAAGAAGATAATGTGGCTGCGAGTAATTTTTAACTTCACGGAAATCTGTCTCTGATTTCTGATAATGACGACGCTCCAGGTATTGATGGTGCAGACAGAATGAAATGGAAAGCTCTCTGATGTAAAATCACTTGGTTTAAATTATATTAACGCTCCAATGTAAGTTCTATTTTCTGAAAGTCGATCGTTTATAAAGCTCAGTATGAGCACAACAAACAAACATAATTATTATGCAAATGAAGGCATGGAACATAGGACTGTTTGGCTGTATGAATAAGGGGAGTAATTAGATGAGAAAAACAATGAACAATGTCAATATTTAGATGCCTAATAGTTTCTGTGACTCACTCATATATTGGAAATTGTAACGAGATGGGATGAATCATTGCCTGCAGTTGGAAACGCAAAAAGATCTGTGAATAAATTACTGTGTTTACAACATTAGAAACCAAATCCTTTATCCGCCAACCTGCTTCAAATAAAAAAAATATTATATGTCAGGAAATAATCGGCCTGTCATATGAAGGCCTCTGAAGCTGCCGGTTTACCAGCATGGCCAGCTGCTCAACCCAATTGCAGATTCCAGCGGGTAGATTATTAAAGGTTCATTCAGACCCAACTGTAAACTACAAAGGATTATGGTGAGCAACGTTTCTATTTTATTTGGAAGCTGGGGAAAGGAAGTGCAAATCAATTCACCTCTCCATTCGGCACCAGAGAGGCAAATCTAAAGGAATAAAAGTACTTGTTCAATGGATCTAGGCTTTCCAGTTTATTGCAATACGAGTGTGACAATTGGACCCCTTTGTGGTGGGCGAAGCACTAGTCATAAAAATTAGGATTTGAGAACTAACTGATTTTGAGCAAACTGGGTAAATGAGTACTTCCTTAAATGTAATTAACATTTTTTTCCATCCATTTGTTTTACTACATTCTAATTTGATCATCTGTATTTAAAGCAAACATACTGTATGCTTTGACCATGCTGGGCAAATCAGCAGGTTCACTTTAATGCCCCTTTCCCACCAGCACATTTTATCTTCATCCCCTGCCACTACCTTCAGATGCCTATAGAGCTCAGCTTTAAAACATATCTAACTGAAACCAAAAATAAAAATGTAACATATTGCAGCCTACTGAGTCTGATGCCTCGTACACACGTTCCAAATATCGTACGACCGTTCTCGCTTAATAGTCGCAAGTAGAAATTGAATGGCTAAATAAAGTCACGAAAATTCTCGTACGACAGACAAAAAAAAAATAATCGGAAGTGATGTCATGTGTTGTAATGTATTTGTATAGTATTTTCGGACGACAACTATATTGACTAAACGGAAATCGTACGAGAAACATTTTCGTGTATGTCCGATCGAATAATATTGGATGAACGGTCGTGATCGGCTGTCGAAAGTAGTGTACACACGATCCGAATATCGTACGATCCTTCCTTGGACGACCGTTTTCGTACGATATTCGGATTGTGTGTACGGGCCATTAGATGTGGAGGCTGCCTTCATTTTTTTTCAGACTTTTTCTCACTACTGATTTTGCCAGAAACACATTTCTATTATTAAAGCAGAGTTCCACCCAAAAATGGAACTTCCACTTTAAGGGAGGTGACCCCCTGACATGCCACATTTGGCATGTCATTTTTTTTTGGGGGGGGCGGTACCCTTTTTTTCCCCAGAGGGTCCCAGCTCCCACTTCCTCCTGGCGCACCGCGGCACCGGATAGGGAGATCACCTCTCCCCCCTCCCTCTCGGCAATCATCTGGGACACGTCACAGGTCCGAAATCCGAATCCGAAATCCTTCACTGCCAGTTTCTCTTACCATAAATGGTGGTGGCAGCACCCAAGAGTCGTTCCGAAAATTGGCTGGGGTGCCAACATCGCGTGAACCCTGAACAGGTAAGTGTCCATAGATTAAAAGCCAGCAGCTACAGTATTTGTAGCTGCTGACTTTTAATTTTTTTCGTGGGGGGCGGAACTCCTCTCTAACCACTTCAGCTCCAGAAGATTTACCCCCTTCCTGAGCAGGCAATTTCTTGTTATACGGCACTGCATTATTTAACTGACAATTGCGCGGTCGTGCGATGTTGTACCCAAATTAAATTTTTGTTCTTTTTCCCCCACAAATAGAGCTTTCTTATGGTGGTATTTAATCACCTCTACATTTTTTATTTTTTGCGCTATAAACAAAAAACAACCGACAATTTAAAAAAAAAAACAATATTTTTTTACTTTCTGCTATAAAACATATCCTATAAAACATTTTTAAAAAATCTAATTTCTTCATAAATTTAGGCCAATATGTATTCTGCTACATATTTTTGGTAAAAAAAATCCCAATAAGCGTATATTGATTGGTTTGTGCAAAGGGTATAGTGTCTACAATCTATGGGATAGATTTATGTAATTTTTATTTATTTTTTACTAGTAATGGCGGCGATCGGCGACTATTGCGGTGGACAAATTGGACAATAACTGACACTTTTACTTTTGGGGACCAGTGACACTAATACAATGATCAGTGCTAAAAATATGCACTGTCATTGTACTAATGATACTGACTGGAAAGGGGTTAATATCAGGGGTGATCAAAGAGTAAACTGTGCGCCTAGCTGGTGTTTTACTAGGGGAAGGCATAGATGTGTCTCTGCTTTGCAGGAACACAGGATTCATGCCTTCCTTACTGAAAGAACGGCGATCTGCTTTGTTTACATAGACAGATCTAGGGTTGCCACCTTTTCTTCAAGTCAAATCCGAACACTTTAGCGGCGCACAGCAATTTTTTTTTTTTATAATATAAACTATACATACCGTATATTTTGCAATTAAATACCATTTCTAATCATATGAAGTTAATCACAAGAGTCCCCTTTTACGTATGAACCTGCAGAGTTCCCCTACACTGAAAGGGGGGGGGGGGGCTCTGCAGACTCTGATATAAGGGAGAACTCGGGGGACGCTGACATAAAGGATGCTCAGGGAACACTGGGAACTCTGATGTACGGAGAGGACTCTGTGGTTTCTGGTGTAAAGGGGAACTCTGATGTAAGGGGTGCTCTGAGAACCCTGATTTACCTTACTGTACTCACTCAGAGGCAGGAGAGAGAATGGGGGAGACTTCAGTCACAGACAGGTATGGATGGTGAGCTCACTCTCCCCTTGGCACCTCTCATCCAGATGTATCTGAGGCTGCTGGACTTCAAATTTCTGGCCCCCACTTTCCTTTTCTGAGGCACAGCGCCAGGGATTGGAGTGTGGGTGGGCAAACACAGAGGGGTGGGGGCAGAAGGAAGAGGAGCAGATCAAGCCCTCTCTCCTCTCCTGTCTGTGTGTGTGGCGGGGGGGGGGGGGTGATTGTTAGTGTTGGCTTTGGGCAGTGTGAAAGAGAGTGTAACAGACACTCTCAGCTTAGACAACTGCAACCAGCAACCCTGCTGGGAAGCCATAGTCCAGTCTGAATATTGTGTCCGGGTTTCAGGCAGTTTGAAACCCGGGCACATGATTCCAAACCCGAACCGTCCAGGTGAATCCCGGACAGGTGGCAGCCCTAGACAGATTGCCGTTCTGCCTGTGTCCTAAAAGATCAGGGACCCGCTGATCAGCTCCTGCTGCGGAAGCAAGCCTCCAGCAGCACGCACACGTGCCCGATACCCGAAATGCAGCATCACGTATATTTATGCAGTAAAAGTGCTATAGGGCGGTTGGCAAGTGGTTAAAGAATAAGTCCACCTTTTTTTTTTCTAAATTTCAGCTCCCATGTGTACCAATATGCTATTAGTGTACTTCTATTGCAATAATAAAAAATCTTTCTAGTTATTTTCACACCCCTTACCTTGGTGTCCAGCTGGCTGTATGAAAAAACGTCTCCATTACTTCCTGGATGGACCTTGGGCCATGACACAGGAAGGAGTTTACCAGCTGACCTCATTAGCCCACACCCTGCATCATCTGCCATTCACAGGCTCCATTCACATCTGTGTGTTTCCAAAATGCATGGCAAACCACACATACGGAGCCTCGTTGCTCGTGTGTAAACAAACCGATTTCACTTTCAGGCCCCATTCATGCCTAGTGTAATAGCACTACATGTCTTTTGTCACGTTTTTCATGTGACACACACGTAGGGCAGTCCGCTGATTTCAGTGGGGTGTCCTACACACGGCAAAGTAGCTCATGAAAAATGTTTATGAATATTTATGGGTGGGCTTCGGGCGCAAAAAATACACTCCCCCCATTGGAATCCATAGTCTGGCGCCCTGATATGTAGATCGGGGGCCAGGCGCATGGATGGGGGGGCGGAGTCCGTGTGCCCCTAATGCACAGGCCGTCACTGCACTACAGTTTCTTTAACATGATTTCCTATGGGTCACGTTCACATCTGTGCATTTTATGGAAAGGGCCAGGGACTTTTTTTCTGTTTTTTTGTTCCATGGACTTTAATTGAGCAAAAACGTGTATTGAAAAATGCAAAATGCCCCCGGAATATGCAAACTGCAACCTGCATAGGTGTGAACCAGGCCTGAGGCTCCATTCACACTAGCGCGTTTTTTGATGCATTTTGCATTTTGCAGAAATGCATGGGAATTTTTTAACATGGGTTCCTATGGAACATGTTCACATCAATGCTTTTTTGTATCTCTGCGTTTTTGGAAAGGTTCGGAGACTTTTTTTCATGCAAAAAGCAACATTTTGCATGTAATGGATTTCAATGGACAAGCATCAAAAACGCAAGTGCACCGTTTTTGCAGCGTTTTTGGTGCGTTTTTGGTGCGTTTTTGCCGTTTTTTTTTTTTTTTGTAATTTTTTTTTAAGACTGTAAAAAAAAAATGAAAAAAAAAAAAAAAAAACGCAAAACGCAAATCGCGGCAAAAACGCCACAAAAACGCTACAAAAACGTGCCAAGCATGAAAAAAAAAACCTCCAAAAACGCTCAAAAGCAACATGCATAGGTGTGAATCGAGCCTTAGGCTGGGTTCACACTATTGCAAATTGGATGCGAGTTTCTCCACATCCAATTTGCATAGCAGGAGATTGTGACTGGCTCTCTATGGAGCCGGTTCACACATCCCTGGAGCGGCTCTGGTACGAATTGCACAGGAGTCCTGTGCGTCTTTTGGTCCATTTCAGGTCCAAATTCTGCCAAAAATTCAGGCTGAAAATCGGACCTGAAATGGTGACTGGAGACACACTGGCCCCTGATGTGAGCCGCTCCGTGCTCCAGTCTGAACCCAGCCTTAGTGAGAACTAATGATGAGCTCAGGCGTGTTCGCAAGCCGCACGTGCCAAGCCCGCCAGGAAGTCGGCACTGCGCTGTGTTAATCACAGGCAGTGAGACATTTCCAGATCTTTGCAGCCACACATCGGGAAAATGTCTCACTGCTTGTGATTAGCACTGTGCAGTGCCGACTTCCTGGCGGGCTCGGTATGTGCGGCTTGCAAACACACCTGAGCTCATCCTTGGTGAGAATGCTATTCACTGATTGCATAGAAAAAACATGCAGCTGATAAGGGGTGGTAGTGATCTGCTGGAGTAGGAGGGCAGATGATGCAGTGTGTGTGCTAATGAGGTCAGATGGTAAACTCCTTCCTGTGTCATGTCCCAAGGTCCACCCAGGAAGTAATGAAGAAGTATTTTTGATACAGCCAGTTGGACACCAAGGTAAGGAGTGTGAATATAAATAGAAAGATTTTTTATTTCTGCAAAAGAAGCACACTAATGCCCCGTACACACGGTCGGACTTTGTTCGGACATTCCGACAACAAAATCCTAGGATTTTTTCCGACGGATGTTGGCTCAAACTTGTCTTGCATACACACGGTCACACAAAGTTGTCGGAAAATCCAATCGTTCTATACGTGGTGACGTAAAACACGTACGTCGGGACTATAAACGGGGCAGTGGCCAATAGCTTTCATCTCTTTATTTATTCTGAGCATGCGTGGCACTTTGTCCGTCGGATTTGTGTACACACGATAGGAATTTCCGACAACGGATTTTGTTGTCGGAAAATTTTATCTCCTGCTCTCCAACTTTGTGTGTCGGAAAATCCGATGGAAAATGTCCGATGGAGCCCACACACGGTCGGAATTTCCGACAACACGCTCCGATCGGACATTTTCCATCGGAAAATCCGACCGTGTGTACGGGGCATAATAGTATGTTGGTACAAAGGGGAGCTGGAATTTAGGAAAAAAAAAAAGGTGAACTTAACCTTTAAGTAAAAAACATTGATTAACTTGTTATAATGGCATCTGAAAGTTAGTGGCATATATTAAGTAGAAAGTAAACATGTTGTCCTTGAAGCTAATGTGTTGAAAGCAGAAAAAATGGGCATTGCGGTTTGTTGTGTATGGGGCTGGTAAGCTGCAGATTGGTCAGGGTGCCCATGCTGACCTGCAGCTAAAAGTGCCTACAATGGGCATGTGAGTCTGGTCTGATGAATCACGTGTAGCACCCTCCTAGTGTAGAACAGGCTGCTAGATAAAAATTAATTGAGCTCCTCTGTAATCAGTGGAGCGGGTGTTGATTGTTTAGGTCTGCTCAGTGTCTCACGGTCTTCTGCTCTGATACTTCCCCCTGTCTTCTAGGGAATTCTAGAATCTTAGTGGGACAAAGAACAGTGCATGCAGCCTGAATATTTATGGGACTCCAGCTAATCCCTGGGAGGTGTACGCAGAGGGTGGAGGAAGAACTCATAAACAGTCTGACGCCTGAGCAGCATTTTCAGAGTTCCTGGGTCCAGTCCTATAGGAGGAGACCCCTGCACAGGGGATCTGTCTCTAGGGCAGCTTTCTGTAAGGATCTGTGAGGAGACATTGAGGTTCCAGCTAGGCTTAGCTGGGGGGGCCTATTCTCAAACTGAAAGCCAAGTGTGGTCTGGAGAAACTCACTGAAGAGAGCCAAGAGGAAGTTGGTGGGAAAGAGTCCAGCTGTTCTTTGGTGGTGTGAGTCTACATCTCCCTCACTAGGAAGAGCCTTGTGGATATCCACAGAAAGAAACCGATGATCCTATGCCTAAGTGAGTAAACAAACCTATTGATGAGGAGTTAGTGAGGGTGTGTGTAGCTTTTAAATGGTGGAAGGAGTATTGGTCACTAAGGATGAGCTCAGGCGTGTTTGCACAGCCCACGTGCAGAGCCCGCCAGGAAGTCGGCACTGCGGAGCGCTAATCACAGGCAGGGAGACAATGTCCCGATGCGCGGCTGCAGAGATCGGGAAATGTCTCACTGCATGTGATTAGTGTAGCGCAGTGCCGACTTCCTGGCGGGCTCTGCACATAGGCTGTGCGAACACCCCGCAGCTCATCCTTACTGGTCACCTTCAGCATAGATATCCTGCAGGACATTAAAGTGACTGTAAAGGCCTTTTTTTTTTTAAATAACAAACATGTCATATTTAACTCCACTGTACAGCTCGTTTTGCACAGAATGGCCCCGAACCTAGTCTTCTGGGGACCCCTGGCGGCTCTCGTGGCTCCTCCCCACATCTGATAATCCCCTCTGAGAAGTGCTTCCTCGAGAGAATTACCTTGCGGGCGCGCTCCTGAGTCCAGCACTTGCGTCTGTAGACACAGAATGCCGGACTCGGCCCTGCCCCCCAATGCCTGTGTCATTGGATTTCAATGACAGCAGTGGGAGCCAATGGCTGCACTGCTATCCAATCAAGAGCCGGGAGCCCGTGGAGAAAGAGACAGCGCATCCCCACCGATTGAATGAAGGGGTTCAGGTAAGTAAAACGGGGGGCTAGGGGGCCGGTGACTGCCAGGTGTTTTTTTCACCTTAATGCATTGGATGCATTAAGGTGAAAAAACATGAACCTTTAAAATCCCTTTAAGCAGTTGTACAGGGCAGCCAGCAGTTTGTGACGTGCCTTCATAAACTGAGGAGTCCTCAAAATGTCCGTTTTCGTGTTATACCATGCTCCTCCCTATCCAAGTTCATCGTTCTCAATAAAAACCCCAAAAGAAACCTCTAGACTGTTCTTTTGAGCCAGTGGAAGATCACATGAAATGCTGTGTACCTGGCTATGAGGGGGAAATAGGACCAAAATTTCCAGCGGCTCTTTAGGGGTGCACTACATCAGGTGGATGGCTGGGTGCATGTGCATCGCTTACCTGGGGAAGAGATGGCACCAGGATGCAGTGTGCAAAGAAGGAAAGCCAGCAGAGTGTGATGTTTTGGGCATTGTTCTGCTGGGAAATCTTGGGCCCAGCCTGTATGTGGGATGCAGTGTGGTGCAGCAGCAATAACATGCACAGTAGTGCGATATAAAGAACTTGTACTGAAATGATGCAAAGATAGTTCACAATAAACCCAGTGGGAAAACAGCCCAACGGGGAACGCTCATGGGTCCTAACAGCATGTAGGGAGCAGGTTTCAGCTGAATTGATAGCGCCTGTTAGGAGGGGCAGAATGTGGCCTGGTCATCTTGTGCTCAAGTGGGAAGATGTCCAGAGAAATTGCGAACCCTACGCTTTCCCTCCTCGTCTGGAACCTTTCCCTGTCACTAGTTCTGTCTCTAACAGATTAGGTACGTGTCTCTACACTACCCACTCGCAAATGCGCACCAAGCCAGGGCCTTAAATAGGCTCTGCCTGATCCAAGATGGCTGCTAGAGTTACATGGGGAAGCCGCATTCAATCGGATAGCTTCCCCAGTGACCGGTGTTGACTTGGCCTCCTAATTTTCCAGATCTCAGTTCAACTGAGCATTTTTGGGATGTGGTGGAAAGGCAAGTCCAATCCATAGAGGCCCCACCTTGCAACTTACAGGACTTAAAGAAAAAGTCCAGCATTTCCTCCCCAAAACAACAGGTGTATTGTGCATGTAATTGAATCACAACCCCACTGTCAGTTTAAGTGTAGCTTGCCTCCTTTAGCCGTAATAAAGCAGGTTTCGGTGTCTGTGATGTCACTCCTCCTGGATGAATTTCAAAGTTCTCTGACTTCCTGTTTCCTTCCCTTATACATGTCCCATAATTCTTTGAGCCTCTGTAGCTTCAGGGTGGGCTATGGGAGTCCCTTGTAAAAGTTCTGGGAATTGATGTGGGTGGTTCCTAGGGTTACTGTGGGTGTTTCTGGGCCTTCATGTGGGCAGTGAAAGGTGTAAATGTGTCCTACCTCCTCCTGCATCATTCCGGTCTTGAAAAAACAAACCTAGTGCTCATAGGCACAGCATAACCCCTCAGGATTTTTAGGACAGACCAGGTGAGTATTTAAAAAGTATTGTTTATCGAAAACATAGAAATAATGTATAAAATCAATTGCAGTACAAAAATACAGGCATGAACGTAAGTGCCCTATGGTATAAAGGGCTATTGCACGTAGCTATAGGAGATGATACCTCTGCCGGGTTAGCCCCCCCATATCAAAATTTTTGAAAAAATCTTATGCAGTTTGTTAGATCTTTGTAGGTGTCAGGGCTGGGCTCAGCCCTTCCTTCTCTGAGCTGGCCGCTCAGCTGTCGGCTAATTGCCAGCTCCCATTTCTCTCCACAGTTACCCAGCAAGTTGTCCAGCTCACTTGATCTCTGCCTTCACCTTTGTCAACATCACAGAGTCTTTCTCCTGCGTTCCTGTTGAAAACTTGCTAGGCTGACGTTCCATCTGGCTCCTGATCTTGCTTGCTGTACTACTACGTTTATCTCTGGCTCTCTGACATTTGCTTGGCTGACTACCCGATCCGGTTACTGAACTCTGGCTTGTTTTGACTACGCTTACTCTGTTTACCTTATTATTATTATTATTTAAAGAAGTGTGATTTAACTATACTTCTGTCTCGGTCTGATTCATGGTTTCTGATAGTAGGGCAGTTAATACTGTCTCCGTATGTTTTTCAGGTAGGAATAGCTGCCATTTTTCTTCAGAATCGTCAGAGGGGCCCCTTCGGTAGACCAACCCTCTGTGCACCTGAAACCGATCCCACTCTCGGTGCAGCAGATGGGTTTCCTTCGGGGAGTCAGTGAGAAGCAAGTCAGGGCATTGGCTCTCCAAGGCCTTGAATGCCAAGCTACAGGGAGGGTCCTCTAACTGGTCCCTCCACAGGTCTTTGACAGCTTGGGCAGACCTTCATCCCCGACTTGGGCGACATTGCAATAACATCTGGGGACACAAACGGCTGACACTCCAACCTCTTCGGTCCTGGATCCTACTCCAGGTTGATGTTCTGCTCCTTGACATAAGGCTCGTACCCTTCAGGTGTCAGTTGGGCCTATTCTTCTGGAGGGTCTCTGGAACAATGGGGCTTTCTTGACAAAGCATCAGCGTCTTGTTTCCTGACCCCGGTGGATACTTCAGGCTGAAAATAAACCCTGATAGAGCAGCCAACCATTTGTGACCCGTGGCGTCCAACTTGGTGGTAGTAAGGATGTAGGTGAGAGCATTGTTGTCGGTCTTGATCACAAACTCCACTCTATACAGGTAATCCCTCAGCTTATCCACCCACTTCAAGGCCAGAAACTCAAGTTTGTGCATGGGATGGTTCTTCTCGGCGGGGGCCAAGTTCCAACTCATGTAGGCAACAGGCCGTAGATGGCAGTCATGTTCTTAATATAGCACCCCACCTAACCCATCTCGACTGGCGTCAAAGTGTAGCTCGTATGGCCTGGTTGGATCTTCATAGGCCATGACTGGAGCGGTTGTTAGGCTTCACTTCAGCTGTCTAAAACATCTTCACACTTCAGAGTCAATTGTTCCTGAATGGACTCTCTGGGTTTTCTGGCCCTCCAGCTGGTCTGACAGGCTTCGCCAGATTAGGGTCAGCATCTTAGCGAATCCCTTGACAAATCTTCTGTAATAAGAGCAGAATCCCAGAAATGACCTAAGCTCAGTCACGTTGGTAGGCCTCGGCCAGGAGGTCAGTGGCCACTTCATCAGTAGACACAATGTGACCAAGGTAGTTGACCGAGGGTTGATAAAACTGGCACTTTTCCAGAGACAGCTTCAACCCCCTCACCATGGAGTCTCTTAAGGACCTTCTGCAGAAACTCTTCATGCTCTTCCAGGGTCTTGCTGAAAACGATGATGTCGTCTAAGTACACCAACACCTCGATCAGTTTCATGTCACCCACGGTCTTCTCCATTAGCCTTTGGAAGGTTGCTGGGGCACCAGACAGGCCTTGATGCATACGGTCAAATCCAAAGATCCCCTGCGGGGTAATGAAAATGGTCTTCTCCCGATCCTCGGGGTGCATGGGGATTTGGTAATACCCACTCTTCAAATCCAGCATGCTGAACCACTTCGCTCCTGACAGGCTCTGCAAGACCTTTTCTATCCTTGGGGTGGTATATTGGTCGGGAATGGTCCTTAAGTTCAGCGTCCGGTAGTCAATACCCAGCCTCAGTGACCCATTCTTCTTCTGTACCACCACTATTGGGGAAGCGTATAGACTCTGGGACTCGGATGATACCTGCCCTCTTCAACTCTGCCAGTTGTTCATGCAGATCCTCCAAGTCCCCTAAATGAATCTATCAAACTCTTTCCCTGAACGGCTTATGCACTCGAAGAGATGGATCCGGTATTGGGCACTTTTTGCACACCCCACATCAAATTCACTCTTGGAGAATGCAGCCTGCCATCTCAGGAGCTGAGTCTTGGCCCTTTCTTTCCATTCAGGCAAAAGGGGAGTATTTTTCAGATAGAGCTCCTCCACAGAGATCCCATCCTTTGCTCCCCCCACCAAATCAGACGGCGGGACTGGGGTGGCCAGATTCATTTGTCCCAGCAACATCTGAGCCAGCATCTTCACTGGCGAGGCTGTTATGTTGTGGACACTAACCAAGATCTTTCCGTGACTTCTTTGCAACCCTTTGGTTGAAACCACCTTGGGAATTATCTCCACTCCTATGTCTTCTCTCTGTCCGTCTGATTCAAGGACAATGAAAGGGCCTGCTTGCTTCCAATTTAGCTTGACAGATGCTCGTAAATAGGCCACTTTACCAGGCTGTAACACCTTCTCACACTGGTCCAAGCGCCAGATCTTTCCCTTCTGTTTTTGTACCAGGTGCTGGTAGGCTTGTCTCAGCTTGGGGTGCAAACTTGTGGTTGAAGTGCCCGGCTCCAGAACAAGAGGTGTCAACAGCCTTCTGACAAGATCAGTATTGGTCTCTATGATGAGAGAACTCTTACAGACCACTGCCTGAGTTTCAAAAGTCTTGGCTTTCCCAGCCATGGAGGGATCGAAGGTCAGCTTGACCGGTAGATAGCCATCATAGGGGAAGTTCTGAGTCACAATGCCCCATATATGCAGCTCTTCCAACTTCTGCAAAGGCAGGTGCTTGAGGTGCCTGTCATAGAAGTCCTCTGTAGAGAAGAGTCACTTAAGCTCCAGTATCCAGAAGGCCCTTGGTGTAGACTCCATTTACTTGGATGGGAACAACAGGAGAAGGTCCCACCAGCTTGTCAGGGAGCATGAAGGAAGTGGTGGCCCTGGCCTGTTCGGTGGTTTGTATCCGCGCTCCTCTCTGCGAGGTTCTGATTGGGCTTAAATCTGTGCTAAGTTCTGGAAGTCTGGTGTGCATTGACTCTCCGACACCAGGCAGCATTTGTCAAAAGAAACAGGACACTGGGTTGTTTGGAGGCAACAATGGGGGGCCCTCTGCAAGGGTTTGGACTTTCGCTGCTGTCTCTTCGTGTCATTGGTTTTGAGCCAGCTACCGTAGATGGGCACATGGTTGACTCCTTCACCAGAGCCCTCCGAAGTTTCCCTCTGGCTTCTGGCACTGTGCTTCAGGCTTCACTGGGCTTGGACACACCTGTCGATTAATGTCCCACATAATTTCAGCATACCTCGGTATGCTCAATGGCACTCCTCACTGGTACATGTGAAAATGCTCATCACCACCTCCGGTATAGACACTAGTATGGATATACGTGCATCGTTGCCAAATATCCATAATATGCCTGTAATTATGGATAATCAAACATTAAAATCACTTGATCTTACCGGATCTAATGAATATCAATTAGCCGGGTGATTTTTTGGCCAGAAAATTTGATAAGAGGGGGTCAGCCCCCCTCATTAATCACTTAATAAGTCTCTAATTATGTGAGATCTAATCTCATCCTTACGTACTACCACCTAATATCTCTAAAGTTAAAACCACTTAATCTTTCCGGATCTAATGAATATCCATTAGCCTGAATGATTTTTGGCCCGAAAATTCGATAAGGGGGGCCAGCCCGTCCATATGTACCACCTAATATCTCTATTTTTATGTGGAATATCTCTGAAATGATGGGAGATCTAACATTAAAAACACTTGATCTTACCGGATCTAACGAATATCTATTAGCCTGAATGATTTTTGTCCAAAAATTTGATAAGGGGGGCCAGCCCCCCCTCATTAATCACTTAATAAGACTCTAATTATGTGAGATCTAACGTTAAAAACACTTGATCTTACTGGATCTAATGAATATCTATTAGCCTGAATGATTTTTGGCCCGAACATTTGATAAGGGGGGGCCAGCCCGTCCATATGTACCACCTAATATCTCTAGTTTGATGTGGAATATCTCTGAAATGATGTGAGATCTAACGTTAAAACCACTTGATCTTACCGGATCTAACGAATATCTATTAGCCTGAATGATTTTTGGCCAGAAAATGTGATAAGGGGGGGGCAGCCCCCCTCATTAATCACCTAATAAGTCTCTAATTATGTGAGATCTAACGTTAAAAACACTTGATCATACCGGATCTAACAAATTGCTTCCAAAATAGCTAACTGTTTGGTCAATTTTTTGATAAGGGGGGGCTGATGACGGGTTAGCCCCCCCAGCAAATAACTGTTAATATCGCTTCTTCTGTGTGAGATCTAACGCAAACAACGGTTGATCTAACCTGATATAACAAAGATCTAACAAACTGCATAAGATTTTTTCAAAAATTTTGATATGGGGGGGCTAACCCGGCAGAGGTGGAGATGATGCCTAACATGTTTCAGACCCTAGGTCCTTCTTCATAGGCTGAATGTCATCTAAAGCATACATACATCTATAAAGTAAACATATGGGCACTTAGGCTGGATTCACACCTATGCAGTTTTAGTGCTTTTTGCATTTTGCAAATTTGTACTACAGAACGTGTTCCATAGGAAACCATGTCAAATGGACTGTAGTGCAAATCTTCAAAATGCAAAAAGCACTAAAACTGCATAGGTGTGAATCCAGCCTTAAACCCCCTTCCTAACCAGACCAATTATCAGCTTTCGGTGCTCTCGCACTTTGACAATTACTCAGTCATGCAACACTGTACCCATTTGAAATTTTTCTCATTTCTTTTGGTGTTATTTAATCACCGCTGTTTTTTGATTTATAGTGCAAAAAAAAAAAAGACTGAAAATTTGGTAAAAAGAAAAAAGACCTCTCCCTCTCTCACTGTACCGGTCGGTACAGAGAAGGGAGGGAGGAAGCGGCGTCATAAAATTACGCCGGTTTGTTTACAAGTGATGTTTCTTCATTCAACGGAGCGATCACGTGGTAAACAGCCGATATCAGCAGCAATTTACTGTGATCCGCGATACGCCAGGTCCGGTCACGGATGTTCCCAGGTGCTGTTCCCAGGTGAAGTCAATGGACGCCGCCCCAGAATAAGCTGACCGTACTGTAGCCGTCTTTCGGCTATGGCCTGGTCGGCATGTGGTTAAACATTAGTATAGTAGTACACTTTGAACATTGATCAATGTTCATTGATTCAATGTCCTAGTACATGGAAGGCTAATACTCACTTGCATGAGCCGATCACCAATGAACCATGAGGGGGACCTGGCAGGGATGGAATTGACCTGCAATGTAGTTGTTACACGGTGGGACAGATGGTAAGCTCTGAGATAACAAGGCACCAAACAGAGAGCAGGAACTGGATATGCCCAGTGTGACTGCGAGAACTCCCAATGATAGGAGTAACCACTCCTGTCAGTATAGGGTCGGCCAAAAAGTCCAAGATCTTGAACTAATGGCTTCCTGTCTGTGGAAGACAAAGAAATATAAAATAGTGGATATATAGTAATAAAGTTCAAGAAAGCTAAGTGCTACAATGAAGGGATCAAATCAACCTACCATGAGAGGAAGTAATCACAAGTCTGTTGATCCTCTCAGCCAGACACCAGCTGTGTGATTGCTGGTGCTGGCAGGAAGTTTAAATAGCCTGTATAGCTGATTGGGACATCTGAGAAGGAGCTTAAAAGCGACCCCACTCAGCTGTGGTCAGTAAGGCAGAGTATTGCACCATGTTGGCCGCAATCATCTGCCTAAAAAATTCCCTTCACAAGTCTGGTAGTTTGAATAGCCTGTGTGGCTAATTATAGCAGCTGAGAAGGGGCATGAAAGCAACCCTGCTCAGCTATGGCCGATGAGGCAGAGTATTGCGCCATGTTGGCTGCAGCCATCTGCCGCAAAGTTCCCTGATGGGATGGCGCGCTGTGCCAGTCCCGCCCCCAGAAAGGGGCGGGGCTGTGTCCCGCATCAGCCCGCCATCAGAGTGCGCGTAGCCCATCCAACTGCACTCCAAGTTGGGACGCAAATAGGAAAGAGCAAAGCCAAAGGCAGAACTCCTGTTGGGCATTGAGACACCGTGTCCCACGCTGGTGAGGCGTGAAATCGGAAGTCTCACGTGCGCCGAGCAGGAACACATAGCAGCCAGTTCTGCCTAGTGTGGTGAATAAAAGAACTATGAAATAATATAAAAACTAAAAAAGGAGAGCAGAGCAGATGCGGGACTTTAAATGAGGCATACGGGAGCAGAAGCATATATAAATTAAAGTATCAATTTTTATTATTGTTAAAATAATACATGAATTCATAAGTTTACATTTATAGGCACATAGCTCAATGATTATAGTTTGTATTCAATCATATAATACATTCCAACAAGGACTTCTGTGCAAACATATGAAGATATGAATAGAAAGTACATAACAATGAACATATTGATACTCAGTATTACCAGAGAAAAATAACAATCAGAAATACAATAAAATTGGAACGTCCATACATAGCTAATAATAATGTATATATATCGGTAGTTGTAAGCTCTACGCCGTTTCGGGACCTTATAGCCCCTCATCAGGAGCATAACCGTATAAAACACCTATGGGTAGGGAAAATGACAATATTTAGAATAATTTGAAGGACAAGTGGGCAAATGTAAAACATAAATTTCCACATTCTTCCACAAGGACCGTGGACTTACATTTGCATCCGTGCAAAGGCGGCACAGCCCTGAATGCAGAGCCCGCCCACAATGCCTGGGTCCGAAGCTGAGGGAGCGTATCCAGGCAGCAAACCCGGCACCTAGAAACCCCCAGGTTGGGTCAAGGTGGGAATCCAAGTTAGTGTGACAGGGGTGACCTCAAGGAGAGGAGGGAAAGAACCTGAAAAGCAAAAACACGAAATGAATAAACTAGGTTTTTTCTTCACTTCATCAAGCAGCAACACACAGCTGGCAATCATACCCTTACTCCTACCCCTTCAGGTTTGGTTCTACTTCACCCCCCTCTTCCTTCACTCTCTTTTTCTCTCTTTTGTCTCACCATCCCCCTTTCTTGGTCTCTCTCTGGACTATCCTGGTCATTTCTCACCCTCCAACTCTCCTTTTTCCAACTTTCTTCTCATCACTTTTTCATTTTTCTTCTTTCTTCTTATTCACTTTTCTCACCCTAACCCATTTTCACTGCTTTACCCTTTTTAATTTTTTCATACTAGTCTCACTTATTCATTTCGTGTTTTTGCTTTTCAGGTTCTTTCCCTCCTCTCCTTGAGGTCACCCCTGTCACACTATAACTTGGGGGTTTCTAAGTGCCGGGTTTGCTGCCTGGATACGCTCCCTCAGCTTCGGACCCAGGCATTGTGGGCGGGCTCTGCATTCAGGGCTGTGCCGCCTTTGCACGGATGCAAATGTAAGTCCACGGTCCTTGTGGAAGAATGTGGAAATTTTTGTTTTACATTTGCCCACTTGTCCTTCAAATTATTCTAAAGATTGTCATTTTCCCTACCCATAGGTGTTTGGGGGGGGGCTATAAGGTCCCGAAACGGCGTAGAGCTTACAACTACCGATATATATACTGTACATTATTATTAGCTATGTATGGACGTTGCAATTTTATTGTATTTCTGATTGTTATTTTTCTCTGGTAATACTGAGTATCAATATGTTCATTGTTATGTACTTTCTATTCATATCTTCATATGTTTGCACAGAAGTCCTTGTTGGAATGTATTATATGATTGAATACAAACTATAATCATTGAGCTATGTGCCTATAAATGTAAACTTATGAATTCATGTATTATTTTAACAATAATAAAAATTGATACTTTAATTTATATATGCTTCTGCTCCCGTATGCCTCATTTAAAGTCCCGCATCTGCTCTGCTCTCCTTTTTTAGTTTTAATATTGAACCGGGATGGAGGAGGGGTTATGAACGGCCCCACTATCCTCTTATAAAGTCCCAACATTGCAGATATTTTTATTTTTTCTTCTTTTAATCCTATGAAATAATATAATATATGGATGTATCAATCAGGTGTATCAGAACCGAGGAGAGAAATGGTGCTACCAGTGGTCAAAGGTGATCCGCTCAAACATGAGAACCATACAGGAAATCGCATCGCCAATCAGTTTCTGAATGAATCAAAAAACAGAACAATTGTCAAATACAGTAAATAGAACAAGACAAAATCCTTGGAGACAAAAGAGGGAAAGAAATAGGGATGAATTACATGCATAGTAAACGTACCCTGTGTGATTCTGTACACAACCGTGTTTTACCATAGTGAGAGAGCATGGATAAATACACCCATGGGATATAAGTTGTAGATTAAAGGTCCAGTTCACAACCCCTGAGTGGAAGCCTTCCAGGAAGGGTTTGAAGTTAAATGCCTCGTTGAGGCCATGCGGTGAGGTGGCATTGAGGTGAAAAATCCATCACAATTCACTCTTTAAGAGTGCTTTGTTAAAATCGCCACGTCTGGGACTAGAGGGAATGTGGTCCAAAACCAGAAAACGCACCCTGGGAGTAATTTCAGGGTGTACCATACGGCAATGTCGACCAATGGGGAGGTTGGGGTCCTTTTTATTGATACTAACAATGTGGCGAGAAATTCTTTGCCAAAAGGCTAGTTTGGTTTTGCCAATATAATAACGCCCTCATTCACATTGCATCAAATAGACTATGCCCAATGTGCGACAATTCACAAAATATCTAGATCTGAATTGTTCGCCATTCGGCAGCACAACCATTTTGGTAGTGTCCATATATTGGCAATGATTGCAATTGCCACATCTAAAAGTGCCAGTCAGTCTTTTTCGGTCACGCCTGTTGGTTTGAAATTCGCTGTGCACGAGTTTATCTCGTAAAATAGGTGCTCGTCGGTATGTGATAAGAGGCTGTGTAGATACATATGGTGCAAGGGTGGTAGCCATGCTTAATAAATGCCAATATTTCTGTAATACATTGCTAATTTGTCAGTGTTGTTGGCAATATCTGGTAATAATACGTGTGGGAGAGGATTCTCCAATTTGTTTTTTTTTTTTTTAAAAAGGAGATCCCTTCTACACTTGTTCCTGGCCCTCTTATATGCTTTTTTTGAGGATGCCATCTGGGTATCCTCTGGCCCATAATCTCTGGCGAAGTATGCCAGCTTCTTTGTCAAAAGGAGCGTCACTGGAACAATTTCATCTGGCCCTAATATATTGGCCAAAAGGGATGGAAGCCACTAGGGCTTCTGGATGGAAACTGGATGCCTCATTCCTGTCTTGCAGCATACCAACGAAGGATGGGCTATGGGGATGAAGGTGTTTCCTTCATATTCCTTCACAATTCTAATTGTGATCCATGTAATCCTGTCCAGCAGCAGCAGCACAGCTAGCTTTCAGAACAGGCTGTGTATGAAGATGTTTCCTTCTTGAATAATTCTGAGATCTGTGAGGTGGGCCTTGGGAGGTTTGGACTATTTCTGTAGGTGTGACTGGGTGGGATTTAGGGATGCACCGAATGGGGTTTTTTGGTGCCGAAACCGATAAATCTTCCTTGATCCCGAAAACCATAGCTACCAACTGTCCCTTATTTGGAACAATGTCCCTCTGTCCCTCATTCCTCCTCATTTGTCCCTCATTTTGGTCTGATCCATAGAGTTGTATATAAAATGCACTTTTTATCTATCAAAAAGTGTTTTCCAGCGCTAAACATTTCATCTGATTTCTAAATTGCTGCATTTGTAAATTCCAAAAGCCAATATAAAGGAAGAGTAGTGGTAAAAAAGCACTTGTGGGTTTAACCAATACAATTCTCCTTTAAGGGGACATGGCAAGGGGTGTGTCCTATGCCTGCATACTTTTGCTGATAGGTGTCCCTCATTCCCATCTCAAAAAGTTGGGCGGTATGTGAAAACCGATACCGAAACGGCATCAAAACCGAAAGTGACTGTTTTTAAAAAATATTTTTATACAGGAGATGGTCAGAGACTGGGGACATGGTACAGGAGATTGTCAGAGACTTGGACATGGTACAGGAGATGGTCAGAGACCGGGGACACGGTACAGGAGATGGTCAGAGACCGGGGACACGGTACAGGAGATGGTCAGAGACCGGGGACACGGTACAGGAGATGGTCAGAGACCGGGGACACGGTACAGGAGATCAATGCAGCCTCACCATTGCCCGTCAGATGCAGCGTAGCCAGTGTCCCCATTGCAGCGTAGCCAGTGTCCCCATTGCAGCGTAGCCAGTGTCCCCATTGCAGCGTAGCCATTGCAGCCAGTGAAGGGAGAGGGGAGCCGCCAGGATTGGACGGGTGATCTGTCTATCAAAGTGCCCGGACAAGGGGGAGGGGCTGTATGTGACGGCGTGCAGCGGGGAACACACAGCTATTGAAATGACAGCTGTGGTGTTCCCGGTGCTGTAGTCAAACAGGTGGCGGCGGTGGCTCCCCCCTCCCCCCCCCCCCTTCATCAGTATAGGAAGCCCCTCTGATAGGTGGCACCAGGGGCCAGGCCCCGCCCCATTTTCGGCGCCAGTATCGGCAAAAATTCTCTTTTTGGCTTATTGCCGAAAGGGCCATTTTCAGCCGATATGTTTTGGTGGCCGAAATTTCGGTGCATCCCTAGTGGGATTGAATGCTAATTAGGATGTTTTCCATCCCACCCACCATCACAACTGTGAAGGAAGTTACAGCATTTTCACAGTCTAAAAGACTACAAAGGGGAGTGGTACAAACTCTAGTTGATGCAGGAAGTGGCTGTGGAAGGGACAGAGTCTATCAATAGGATATGCAGATTGTCACATAGCCACAACTAAACCTAGAATATCAGAGGATCTGCAGACAATAGAACAACATGGTACAGAGGTATGATCTATGATGGAATTGATCATACTATTCAGTTCTAGTGAAAATAAAGTTAGAGTTCAGCTTTAAAGAATCTGCTACTGAAAGCTTGGTGCCAGATACCACAGCATAGGGTTTAGTGGTGTCCATGCCTTGACAGCTCAAGGCTGTTTCGTTAGCAAAAGGGGGACCTATTCAATAGTATGTGGGTGGTTATAAAGTAATGGCTCATCGGTGTATAATCCAATGAGAGCGCCAAACAAATGTTCAAGAGTCCAAGGTAATTTAATGATAAGATTGACAAAGTCAGTGTGTTTCAGGGGACAAACACTTCTCCTTCATCAGGGCTTCAGCTGCTGAGGAGAGATGCTGGAGTGTTGTCACAGCTCATCTATAAATTATATCTTCATCTTTAAACTTCTACCAAGAAAACTGTCTGTCCTGGAAGAAAAGCCGAGACAGACAGTTATAGCTGACGATATAATTTATCGATGGGCTGTGACAAAACTCCAACATCACTCCTCAGCAACTGAAGCCCTGAAGAAGGGGGTCTCCCTGTCAGAACACAATAGCTCAGCATGGGAGGTCACTGCACTAACTTTGGATGGTTAGTACAGCGGCTCTGACCGGAGCTGTCACTTGTAGTGTGTACCCGGATTAAGAGATATATGATAACAATGTAACTGATCACAACATGCACAAGTTGCCGTTTGCAAGAGGGAATTCTTTTAGGGCGTCCATAGACAGTTATTTTCTTTTCTGAAACCATGGGTTCAGGAAAAGAAAATGGCTTAATTTCCCTATCAACACAGTCAGCGTTGAGGGGGGAATCTCATGGAGCCATTGTCTTTGCTCCCCCACCAGGAGAACACAGTGATTATTGCTAGCAGCTATACCAGCCGCTAGCAATACTCTCATGTAAAAACCGACAGTCTGGTTGTACCCAAGTTGATCAATCAATCAACTTGGGTACATTCAGCCTGACCATGCATGGTTTGAATCTGGTCAGTTCCTGCTGAACCGCGCAAGAGATTCGAACCGTCTATGGACAGCTTTAGCTTAGTGAATATGGTGAAGTTTCACTCTGTAATGAATATGGGCGGCACAGTGGTGTAGTGGGTAGCACTTTCACCTAGCAGTAAGAAGGGGCACTGGTTCGAATCCCAACCACGATACTACCTGCCTGGAGTTTGCATGTTCTCCCTGTGCCTGCGTGGGTTTCCTCCCACACTCCAAAGACATGCTGGTAGGTTAATTGGATCCTGTCAAAATTGTCCCTAGTATATATGAATATGAGTTAGGGACCTTAGATTGTAAGCTCCTTGAGAGTAGGGACTGATGTGAATGTACAATGTATATGTAAAGCGCTGCGTAAATTGACGGCGCTATATAAGTACCTGAAATAAATAATAAAAAATAAATATCCAATCACATCCAAAGAAAATAACATTTTTGTCTGTATGTGATTGGATTATGAAAGTCAGCAGAGGTTCACATTATTCAATAAGACTGGTCATAGGCGGTTAGCAGTGGCGGCCCATCCCTACAGGGCGAAGTGGCGCTGCCCCTCTAATCCATGCGCCTGGCCCCTAATCTACATGCAGAGTGCCTAACGCATGGATTCCAACGGGGTTTGTTTTTTTTAAGCACGATTAGAGCCTGAGGCCCTAATTGGCTTAAAAAAGGGTGGGCTCGGGGCACAGAGCACTGCGCCCCAAGCCCACCCACTTGTGTGACAATAGCGAATTAATATTCGCTATTGTCTTCCTGATTCTCCTCCCAGCCAATCAGGAAGCAGCTCCTGAGACCCGATTGGCCAGGGAGTCTTAGGACTCCCAAATGTGTCTCAGCACAATCTCGCTGGCCAATCGTGTCTTAGGATACACTTCCTGTTCAGCCCGTAGGAGAATGGAGAGGGGAATGGCCCGGCTCTTCATTCCCCTGCCTCCTATGTTAAGGTTAGTCTCCACTGCTGCCTTCTTGTGTGTGCTTGTGGCGATCGCAGCCTTCCCATCCGCCATTCATCTCCAGTGTGGGGGTAGCTTGCCGCCTTCCCGTTTGTCTGGGGGGGTGGATGGCAAACTAACGCCCCCCCCCCCCCCCTGAAATATTTAGCAATAGCCGACACTGGCGATTAGCTTTGATTTTCAGCCAACTCACACCAATGAGATGGATGGAGGGATCCTTCCCTATTTTATGCTCTAGGAGCAAGAGAAGCAGGTGTATAGACGGCCTCAGGGTTCAGGCCAAATTCAGCCACTTTGGGGGGGGAATAATTATAACCCTGGGAATAGAGCCTTGCAGTTCAGTATACAACTCTATTGCATAGGGCATGGCTGCTCAACCTGTGACCATCCAGCTGTTGTGCAACTACAAGTCCCATGAATACCTCCCAACATTTTGAGAGACAAGAGGGACACCTACTAACAAACGTATGTAGGCATAGGACACACCCCCTGCCACACCCCCTTAAAGGAGAATTAACCAAAAAAAAAAAGATTAATTAAATCCACAAGGACTTTTTTTTTTTTTTTTTACCACTACTATTCCTTTATATTGGCTTTTAAAATGTACAAATGCAGCAATTTAGAAATTGGATGGAAGGTTTAGCACTGGGAAACACTTTTTGAAAGATAAAAAGTGCATTTTATATACAACTATATAGATCAGACCAAAATGACGGACAAATGAGGTGGAATGAGGGACAGAGGGACATTGCTCCAAATCAGGGACAGTTGGGAGCTATGCCATGATGCATTGCAAGGCTGAGAGTTACAAGCATGACTCCCAATGGCAGAGGCATGATGGGACTTGTAGTTCCGCATGAGCTGGAGGGCCACAGGATGAGCACCCATGGCATAGGGACACAGACTGAACCGAAGACTGGTGGTATGAAGAAAGAAAAACACTTGCAGGTAAACGCTGGCCATCTTTTTGTTTTTGACTGCAATTCCTTGAGATGAAAATGCATGAAGCACTATGGTGTCATTAGCAATAAGGCATTTTAATAGAAGATGGAGCAATAGGAATGGTGACCTCTCACCCTCAGGAATTTTTGGTATGAGTTTGCGGTAATGTAGCAATTGATGTACACCAGGAACTTCCAGCATGTGAACTCATTTGCAGTGTTTCAGCTCTAAACAGATGGTGTTTGTCACTTTGATGTTAATTTCCATCTGTTTGTAAACAACTTCAAGTTTAGCATATTGCCATGCATACGTTGTGCTTTCAAGTTTTTCTGCTATGAGCGTCAGTCGGCACTAGACAGACCTGAAATGTGAGTCACACTGGAAGCACAACTTGTACCGTAGGACATTTTATCGCATCATCATTTATCTGGTGCAAAAATACTGCTCTGATTTGACTAGGAGGGATGTGCATCTGTCTATCTGAGTTTGGAATCACACTGGAGACACAATTCGTCTGGCCTTCCAAAATACAAGATTACCTTCCCAGTTATCATTCATAATAAAACTAAGCTTAGCTCACAAAACAATCTTTGAATGCCAGGATGTTGAATGAAGCGCTGGCTTCTTTATATGTTTTTGGGGCTCTACTGGCAAGATCTTCCCATGGGAGTTCCTAGCTCTACTTCTAATGGGGGGTCCTTTTAAGTAGGGCAAGCAAAAGTATGACCTATTCTGATTTGAGTTGTTGTAATAGAGACTAGGGATGAGCCGAACACCCCCCGGTTCGGTTCGCACCAGAACCTGCGAACGGACCGAAAATTCGCACGAACGTTAGAACCCCATTGAAGTCTATGGGACTCGAACGTTCAAAATCAAAAGTGCTAATTTTAAAGGCTAATTTGCATGGTATTGTCCTAAAAAGGGTTTGGGGACCCAGGTCCTGCTCCAGGGGACATGTAGCAATGCAAAAAAAAGTTTTAAAAACGGCCGTTTTTTCGGGAGCAGTGATTTTAATGATGCTTAAAGTGAAAAAAAAAAAAGTGAAATATTCCTTTAAATATTGTACCTGGGGGGTGTCTGTAGTATGACTGTAAAGTGGCGCGTGTTTCCTGTGCTTAGAACAGTCCCTGCACAAAATGACATTTTTAAAGGAATAAAAGTCATTTAAAACTGCTTACGGCTTGTTACATGTAATGTCCGGTCCCGGTAATATGGATGAAAATCGGTGAGACAAACAGCATGGGTACCCCCCAGTCCATTACAAGGCCCTTTGGGTCTTGTATGGATATTAAGGGGAACCCCGCACCCAAATTAAAAAAAGGAAAGGCGTGGGGCCCCAGGCCCTCTGAACAGCAGTATACAGGCGGTGCAAACAAGACAGGAACTGTAGGTTTGTTGTTAAGTAGAATCCGTTTGTAATTTTGAACTGGTACATTTTTAAAGTGTAGCTCCAGCCAAAAAATCTATTTTTAAGGTTTTTGGAAAACATAGGGAAGGGTTATCACCCCTGTGCCATTTGTTTTGCTGTCTGTGCACCTCTTCAGAAGATTTTACCTCACTTTCTGTCCCAATGACAAATGTTTTTTGACAATTTGGGGTTTTTAGTGAAACAAGGATTGGTGATAAAGCATCAGTGGAAAGGAGACACGTTTTTCCCATATTAACTCTTACAGGAGAGAATTTCCCTTCCTAGGGGTAGATTTCATCTCACTTCCTGTTGTCTCCTTCCGTTTGCAAGTAGGAGTCGTTTGTAAGTTGGATGTTTAAAAGAAGGGGCCTGCCCTATATACTCTGCAGAAATTGGGGCCTTAGGTGTTGGTGTTGCCACAAAACTGTAAGCCCTCGCAGTTACTCTTGGTGGGCGCAGGAACAGGCTCTGCTGTGAAATATTAGATCAAGAATTGTAATTACATGCCCCTGTTGAACAGGGTCAGAAAAATTGGGCCTTTGGTGGTGGTGGTGCTGGTGCCACAACACTGTAAGTCCTCACAGTTACTCTTGGTGGGCGCAGAAATGGGCACTGCTGTGAGATATTAGATCAAGAATTGTAATTACATGTCCCTGTTGAACAGGGGCAGAAAAATTGGGCCTTAAGCACTGGTGCCACAACACTGCAACCCCTCACATAAACTCTAGTTGGAGCGCAGGAATGAGCCCTCCTGTAAAATATTGCATCAAAAATTGTAATTACATGCCCCTGTTGAACAGGGGCTGAAAAATTGGGCCTTAGGCACTGGTGCTGGTGCCACAACACTGCAACCCCTCACAAATACTCTAGTTGAGTGCAGCAACGAACCCTCCTTGCAAAATATTGCATCAAAAATTGTAATTACACGCCCCTGTTAAACAGGGGCTGAAAAATTGGGCCTTAGCCACTGGTGGCGGCGCCTAAAAATATTCTTACAAGCTATCAGCATGATCATTGAGGAGGAAGAGGATAGTCACTCAGCATAACAGGATAGTCACTCAGCATCAGCATAGGCAGTCTTGAAGGGATCTGACATTTCAAAAAAAATTATTGGGTTACATCAGCATCAGGTGCTTGGTAGCTGGTGGTGATCCAAGACTGATTTATTTTTATGAAGGTCAGTCGATCGACTGGACAGGCGCACCCTGTGATCGGTTACAAAACCTCCAGAAGCACTGAATGTGCGTTCTGAAAGAACACTGGATGCAGGAGAGGCCAGTAGCTCAATTGCATACTGTGCAAGCTCTGGCCGGTGGTCCATCCTCAAGACCCAGTAACCCAGAGTATTTTCGGTGGGAAAGGTGTTCAAGTCAGATCTTGCCCCTAGGTATTCCTGCACCATGTAAAACAGACGCTGGCAATGGTTGCTGGAACCGTGGGGGCTGCGGACTAAAAAATTGTCTGAACGCATTGGTCAGGCGGCCACCTTCTCCACCACTCCTTCTTTATCTGACCGAAGCCTCAGCAACACGTTGTCCAGAAACAGTAGTTTGTAACCTCCCAGTCTCTGGGAACGCTTTGCACAGACCTTTTTGTAAGGCCTCCCGAAGATGTTTCATCCTCTGCTCCCTCTGCGACGGCAAGATAAGGTCCGCAACCTTACCCTTGTAACATGGATCAAGGAGCGTTGCCAGCCAGTATTGATCCCTCTCCTTGATACCACGAATGCAAGGATCCTTCCGCAGGCTTTGCAGGATCAGGGAGGCCATGCAGCGTAGGTTTGCTGAGGCGTTCGGTCCGGAGTCCTCTGGGTCACTAAGGATGACATGATCCGCAGCCACCTCCTCCCAGCCACGTACAAGTCCATGTGTTTCTTGGGACTGTAAATGATCCCTTAAAGACTGCTGCTGATGCTGAGTGCCAGGCTCCACCTCCATGCTGACACAATCCTCCTTCTCCTCCTCGTCCTCTTCCTGTGTGATCGGCGGGCACCCAGGAACACTGTCTGGATAAAGGGGTCTGGAGAGCTAAGAAAGTCCTCCTCTTCCTATCTCTGTTCTGCCTCAAGTGCCCTGTCCGTTATTCCACGCAGCGTGTGCTCCAACAGGTGGACAAGGGGGACAGTGTCACTGATGCATGCACTGTCACTGCTCACCATCCTCGTGGCCTCCTCAAATGGTGACAGGACAGTGCATGCATCCCTGATCATGGCCCACTGGCGTGGGGAAAAAAACAAGCTCCCCTGACCCTGTCCTGGTGCCATAGTCGCACAGGTACTCATTGATGGCCCTCTGCTGCGTGTGCAGCCGCTGCAGCATGGCCAACGTTGAGTTCCACCTGGTGGGCATGTCACAGATTAGGCGGTTCTTGGGCAGGTTAAATTGCTTTTGGAGGTCGGCCAGCCGAGCACCGGCATTATATGACCTGCGAAAATGCACACAGACTTTCCTGGCCTGCCTCAGGACATCCTGTAAGCCCGGGTACCTGCCCAAGAACCGCTGCACCACCAAGTTAAGGACGTAAGCCAAACAGGGCACATGGGTCAGTTGTCCCTGTCAGAAGGCGGAGAGGAGGTTGGTGCCATTGTCGCAAACCACCATACCTGCCTTAAGCTGACGTGGCGTCAACCACCTTTGAACCTGTCCCTGCAGAGCTGACAGAATCTCTGCCCCAGTGTGGCTCCTGTTCCCCAAGCACACCAGCTCAAGCACCACTTGGCATCTTTTGGCCTTCATGCTTGCGTAGCCCTTTGAACGCCTACGGAGCACCGCTGGTTCCGAAGTCAAATCAGCACAGGAAGAGGCCGTGGAGGAGAGAGGTGTGGCAGAATCACCACTAGTAGTATTTTGGAGGCGTGGTGGCAGAACAACCTCCAACACTACTGCACCCTGTCCTGCATCCTTCCCAGCTGCCAGAAGAGTCACTCAGTGCGTGGTAAAAGATAGGAAACGTACCTGTCCATACCGCTGACCGCCCTGTCCAGCGACGCCAAGATATTGCCTTCCACATGCCGGTAGAGAGATGGAAGCGCCTTCTGTGAAAAAAAGTGGCGTTTGGGAAACTGCCACTGAGGAACCGCACATTCCACAAACTCACGGAAGGGGGCAGAGTCTACCAACTGAAAAGGCAGCAGTTGAAGTGCTAGCAATTTTGCCAAGCTAGCATTCAACCGCTGGACATGTGGATGGCTGGGAGCAAACTTCTTTTGGCAGTGCAGCAGCTGGGGCAGGGAAATTTGCCTGGTACAATCTGACGTCGGTGTACCAATAGCAGATTGCCCCCAAGTACTTGGCTGTGACACACCTAATTCTACACCTTCATTCCTCTCAGTGCAGGTCTCAGACAGGACTGAAGGTATAGTGGGGTTGGAGATCCCAGCTGATGAGGAGCAAGGAGAGGTCCTCTTTGTTCTTTGGTGTGGGTCTTTTTAGGTACGCTTGCCAACGAACTGCATTGCAGGTCAACATATGTCTGGTCAAGCATGTGGTGCCCAAGCGGGAGATGTTTTGGCCACGAGAGATAGGGTTGAGACATGTTGCAAATAGCAGCGGTGGGATCTGATGCACTCGTCTCAAAAAAGGCCCACACCAAAGAATTTTTGGAATAACGCGCAGAGACAGCAGCGCCCTGCACATGCGGAGCTCTGCGGTGTGATGCAGTCAGTGTGCTGCCCTTAAGCTGGCCCCTGGAGGGTATCCTGCCTCGGTGATGTGCCACCTCCTCCTTGCTCCGATCAGGCACCCATGTGGAGACAGTGACCTCATCATCCCCTCCCTCCTCATCACTGGAGCAAACCTGACAGTATGCTGCACCTGGGGGAACATTACTGCCAGATTGCTGTCCTTCTTGGCACCCCCTCTCTCTGGGCTAACGTTACAGCCTTCCTCTAGCTGGGTACCATCATCGGAGCCTTCAAAACGCTGGGCATCCTCCTGGAGCATGTACCCAACACTGTGGTCAAACAGTTCGGGGGACTCCTCAGGAGGACATGGTGGGGCTAGGGAAGGAGTGACTGATGCCATTGACCTGAGGGAAGAGGCCGCGTTGGCAGCTGCTTTGCCAGACAAAGTACCCTGAGCCTGGGTGAGAGAGGATGAGGAGGATGAGGACGGCTTGGTCATCCACTCTACCAAGTCTTCCGCATGTTGCGGATCAACGCGGCCAGCTGCTGAAAAAAAGGACAAGCATGTCCCACGGCCACGTGCTGATGAGGATGCACCGTCTCCACGACCAGCCCTGTTGCCTCTAGACACAGAGCCTGCTTGCCCTCTTTTATTGGCTTGTGACTGCCTGCCTCTCCTTGTTGGCCTTCCAGACATACTAATGGCCTGTAGTGAGATGTAGCTGCACAAAGCTGGGATGTATATATATACTGATACTGCAGCTAGCAGAATCAACTGCCTGCCTGTAGTATTATTAGTTTGAGAACACCTGCAATTGTCTTCAGGTAGCTTTAGGTGCACACTGTGCAGAGGACGCAGTACACTAACTGTAAATACTGCAGCTGCCTGCCTGTGGTATTAATGGGAGCAGAACAACAGCAATTGTCTCCAGGTAGCTTTAGGTGCACACTGTGCAGATGACACACTACACTAACTGTAAATACTGTAGCTGCCTGCCTGTGGTATTAATAGGATCAGAAGAACACCACTAATTTTCTTCAGGTAGCTTTAGGTGCACACTGTGCAGAGAACGCACTACACTGTACTAATAGGATCAGAAGAACACCACTAATTTTCTTCAGATAGCTTTAGATACTACAGCTGCCTGTGGTACTGTACTAATAGGATCAGAAGAACACCACTAATTTTCTTCAGGTAGCTTTAGGTGCACACTGTGCAGAGGATGCACTACACTAACTTGTAAATACTGCAGCTGCCTGCGGTACTGTACTAATAGGATCAGAAGAACACCACTAATTTTCTTCATGTAGCTTTAGATACTACAGATGCCTGTGGTACTTACTAATAGAATCAGAAGAACACCACTCATTTTCTTCAGGTAGCTTTAGGTGCACACTGTGCAGAGGACGCACTACACTAACTTGTAAATACTGCAGCTGCCTGTGGTACTGTACTAATAGGATCAGAAGAATACCACTAATTTTCTTCAGGTAGCTTTAGGTGCACACTGTGCAGAGGACACACTACACTAACTGTAAATACTGTAGCTGCCTGCCTGTGGTATTAATAGGAGCAGAACAGCAATTGTCTCCAGGTAGCTTTAGGTGCACATTGTGCAGAGGACGCAATACACTAACTGTAAATACTGTAGCTGCCTGCCTGTGGTATTAATAAGATCAGAAGAACACCACTAATTTTCTTCAGGTAGCTTTAGGTGCACACTGTGCAGAGGACGCACTATACTAACTTGTAAATACTACAGCTGCCTGTGGTACTGTACTAATTGGATCAGAAGAACACCACTAATTTGCTTCAGGTAGCTTTAGGTGCACACCGTGCAGAGGATGCACTACACTAACTTGTAAATACTGCAGCTGCCTGCGGTACTGTACTAATAGGATCAGAAGAACACTAATTTTTTTCAGGTAGCTTTAGGTGCACACTGTGCAGAGGACGCACTACACTAACTGTAAATACTGTAGCTAATAGGACTAATAGGATAAGAAGAACACTAGCAATTTTCTTCAGGCAGCTGTAAATACTATAAAAACACCTGCCTGCCTGTCAGTAGTAGGAAGAGAATAACAGGAACGGATCTAGCTAAACTGAATACAGTGTGTGTGTGTGTAGATAGAGATAATATATATATGTGTATATGTATATGTGTGTGTGTGTGTGTGTATATGTGTATATGTGTGTGTGTGTGTGTGTGTGTGTGTGTGTATATATATAATATATATATATATATATATATATACATACATACATACATACATACATACATACATACATACATACACTGTAAGTGCAGCTAACTGATTCGCCTGCCTACTCTATCTAACTTAAATCAAATGACACTGTCTCTCTCTATCAAAGCCGGAACGCACTACACAGGGCCGCCGTGCAGGCGGCCTTATATAGTGTGGGGCATGTACTAAACCCCCTGAGCCATAATTGGCCAAAGCCACCCTGGCTTTGGCCAATTACAGCTCTCTGTACAGACGGCGCTGTGATTAGCCAAGCATGCGGGTCATAGTGCATGCTTGGCCAATCATCAGCCAGCAATGCACTGCGATGCCGCAGTGAATTATGGGCTGTGATGCGCCACTCTAATTTGTTGCGAACGGCCCATATCATTCGGAATTCGGAGAACGACCGAACAGGCAATGTTCGAGTTGAACATGCGTTCGATTCGAACATGAAGCTCATCCCTAATAGAGACCTATCCCTTTCTTAGACCTCTATGCCTGGCCCGAATGTCAAATTCAGACAATTTCTGCAAAATGATGGGCTCAAATCCCACCAGAGTCGCATGTGATTTGCACAGGAATGCGGTGCGATTCCTTTGCGCATCACATGCGATGCAACAGTGTAGACCGAGGGGAGGGGGGGTAAAAAAAAGACAAATTTCATTAGGTAGCTGAACTTCCTAAACACTCACCAAACACTTGGCATTCACGCATATCTTTATTACATGCAGAAGGTTGAGGCAAAAAAAATGTGATGCTGTAGATGTTGGCACTGAAGTGCTCAAAGTGAATATTCTCTTTCCTAGCCTAAATGAGCATCTTGTAGAAACAATACAGGAGATCACAAAAGAGGAAGGAGGAAATTACATCACAAAAAAGGAGAGGGATTACAGAAAACTACTGCAATTAAAACAATGACCACGGGGTGGCAGCCTAACCAAAAACAATTACCTTGAGAAACAGCATAGGCTATATACATAAAATGTGATTATATTGTTTTGAAAGGATAAATTCAGCTTTGAGAACATGTTACATATTCCACCCATTTTTTAGGATGGAACAGGTAACATGCTTCTGCAGCTGCCCCACACCCCCTTCCTTGTGACAACAGGCCGGGGATCTTCTTCCAGCTCCCGCTGTCACTATTTGGAAAGAGCACAAGTTCTGTAAATAAATGAACTAAAAGTACTGACAGCCTTTGTGGCTGTCAGTTTGCATAGTTGCCAACAGTCCCGATTTTCCCGGGACAATCCCGATTTTGGGACCCTTGTCCCGATTTAATTTTGTCCCGGGTGTTTTCCCGAATTTTTGGGGTTTGTCCCGAGAAAATCGTGAGTGTTTTTGTAAAAAACGGCAACGGCTCCACAAAAATGGCCGCCGTTGCCTCCACGAGTCAGTCACAAAGTTCCCCTTGTGTTCAATGCAGGGGAGAGGGGCAGCCAATCCGCTTCTCTCTTCAGTGTACAAATAGAAAATTCTATTGTACACTGAAGCCTATTGGCTGGAGGGATTGGCAACCCCTCCCCGCTCTACACTGAACACAAGGAAGACGTGATCAGCCTCCACTGCCATCACCCTCCGCCCCCGTGTGTCCAACGGAGCTCTGAGGAATAGTGGGAGTGACGGGAGGGAAGAAGGGAGGCTTTCATCTGGCTGTTCAGGAGTTGTCTGACCTGTGAGTAGTGGCCTGTCAGTGTAGTGGGGGAGAAGAGAGATAGGGGGAGGGGGTGTACTCAGTGTATGGGAGGCTTGGAGCTTTCCCTGCAGTACACTTCTCAAAGGCTGAGGTCCAGCATGGATGGACTGGGGCTCCGCTGGCTGGGGACATTGATGGTCCTGGCTCCCCTCTTGCACACCATGTCACCACCATACCTGCACCCCTCTCCCCCCGTGTCACCACCATACCTGATTCCCCCCTCCCCCCTGTGTCACCAACATACCTGCACCCCCCTCCCCCCTGTGTCACCACCATACCTGCACCCCCCTCTCCCCCCCTGTGTCACCACCATACCTGCACCCCCCTCTCCCCCCCCTGTGTCACCACCATACCTGCCCCGCCCTCTCCCCCTGTGTCACCACCATACCTGCCCCGCCCTCTCCCCCTGTGTCACCACCATACCTGCACCCCCCTCTCCCCCCCCCTGTGTCACCACCATACCTGCACCCCCCTCTCCCCCCCTGTGTCACCACCATACCTGCACCCCCCTCTCCCCCCCTGTGTCACCACCATACCTGCACCCCCCTCTCCCCCCCTGTGTCACCACCATACCTGCACCCCCCTCTCCCCCCCTGTGTCACCACCATACCTGCACCCCCCTCTCCCCCCCCCTGTGTCACCACCATACCTGCACCCCCCTCTCCCCCCCCCTGTGTCACCACCATACCTGCACCCCCCTCTCCCCCCCCCCCCTGTGTCACCACCATACCTGCACCCCCCTCTCCCCCCCCCCTGTGTCACCACCATACCTGCACCGCCCTCTCCCCCCCCCCCCTGTGTCACCACCATACCTGCACCGCCCTCTCCCCCCCGTGTCACCACCATACCTGCACCCCCCTCCCCCCCGTGTCACCACCATACCTGCACCCCCCTCTCCCCCCCTGTGTCACCACCATACCTGCACCCCCCTCTCCCCCCCCTGTGTCACCACCATACCTGCACCGCCCTCTCCCCCCCGTGTCACCACCATACCTGCACCCCCCTCTCCCCCCCTGTGTCACCACCATACCTGCACCCCCCTCTCCCCCCCTGTGTCACCACCATACCTGCACCCCCCTCTCCCCCCCTGTGTCACCACCATACCTGCACCCCCCTCTCCCCCCCTGTGTCACCACCATACCTGCACCCCCCTGTGTCACCACCATACCTGCACCCCCCTGTGTCACCACCATACCTGCACCCCCCTGTGTCACCACCATACCTGCACCCCCCTGTGTCACCACCATACCTGCACCCCCCTCTCCCCCCTGTGTCACCAACATACCTGCACCCCCTTCTCCCCCCTCTGCTGGGGGCACCTTATGTAAGGACAGACTCTGCTGGGGGAACCTGATGGCATCTGGTGGCAGGTGACGTGGCAGGTGACACGCTCAGGGGTCCCACTGATTCTGCATTATGGTGAGTTGAATGATTTCATTATTTATATTACAATGTAATAATAGTAATAATGCGCTTCAATCATCCTGACATTATAACAACCATGGTGCCGGGATGATTGAAGTGCTAACACCAGGTGTTTGGAGTATCTTTATCTGCTGATTATTAAACTCTGGAATACACATTGCTATTATGGTGTAGGATCTGGGTCTGCTGTCCCTCCATCCCTCTACCCCCCTTTCCCTCTGCATCCCTCATTCATCTCAGACTCTAACCACACCCCATTTAGCCACGCCCATGTAAGCCACGCCCACTATTTCACGTAAACCACGCCCATTTGTTTGCGCGGCGCGCTTTGCGCGCCGCATTTTTCCTTTTTACTATGCCCCGCCTACTATCGCATGCCCTGCCCCCTAATTATAGCCTGGCTCCGCCTACAGCCAAAAAAAGTGTCCCGAATTTTTTTTTCCCAATGTTGGCAACTATGAGTTTGTAGTTCTCAATGAACTACCAGGGCACTGTTGAGCGCTTTAGATAATTAATAAGATAATAAGATAGTTACACAATGACAGGAAGAATCAATTAACTATCTGCCTGTGGCAGGTACGAGCAGCCAGCTTACACTGACCTTCTACAGGAGCCCTGCATTGCAACTGTGATCTGCTGATTGCGGTTGCAATGCTTTCCAGGCTCCTACAAAAAAAAAAAAAAATGTGTAAATGCAGATTTTTTTTTTTTTTCCTGCAAAAAAAAATGTGCATTTATTATTTTTCTTAAAAGATGAACTTATATTTTAAACCAGCATACATTTCACCTTGCCATTCAGGTAACAGCGTTTCTGAAATCCCTGATGTTCCTGCCAGGCCCTCTGCTTTCCTATTAAAAACTGACCACACTAAGCAGGAGAGCACATCCTAGTCAGTTCTCTAGCTGCGCCGGAAACTCAGGCTGCTCTCCTCCACTGATCAGACTATGCTGCTGAAAACAGAGGGTATGGAATCGCATAAAGAAAAAAAAAAGAGATAGAAAACGGTATTTATAATGTTCTTTTTATATATCTATGCACAGCTGTTTTGCCTTTCACTTCTATTTTAAACCAAGTGGGTTGTTTTACAAGGTTATCGTCTACAATCGCTTTAAGGCTTCAGTAGAGTTATCAGGGCCTGTTCATACTATTGTGCTAGGGTTACACACAGTACATGCATTACCGTACCATTCATTCTGAATAGGACCCCAACGTTCCTTCTGAACACCATGAGAAATGCCATGCAGCCATCTCAGAAGCAAGTGCACATAGAAAGGAAGTGGTTGAGAGGGGCTACAGGAGATCAAAAGCACTGAGATGAAGATAAGGATGACTTTTTTTTTTTTTTTTTGAAACAAGTATTTTATTTTTAAAAAATGGGTTATGATACACAATGCTTTTCATTCAGAGTTTACATCTGCAGTAATGGAAACCTGTTGTCTGGCTGTTATGCTGACCCAATGGCTTCAATACCTTGTGAGGCACTGATGTAGAACAAGTCACCTATTTAGGCACATACTGTATGGTGAATATGCATAAACACGGTTGCTGTACAAGTCATTAGGGAATGCTCAGTGTGGGACATTTTGACTCTTATGGCTTGTTCCTGTATGTTCTTGACATTTCTCCAGTTCTACACTGGCTTTAGCCTTTGTTCCTGGTTTGCTGTTGACTCATATGACAATTAATCTCCATAACCTGGCTTTTGCTCTGGTGCCATATTTGGGTTTCTGATATTTATTGGCTCTGTCTTCCTTCTGTATCCCCACTTACCTGCTCTTTTATCCCTACAGGAGGGTGATCCTGAGAGACGCTACCTGCGTGACTCCCTATAGCCAAGTTCCAGTAACATCATCTATTGCTCCAGTAAAGACCTAGGGGTTCTGAAGACTGTGTGTTTGCTTTGGAAGAATAAATCACTCAGTGTCTTTTATGTGTGGAAGTTGCTATGTTATTTAAAAAAAATTTTTTTTTCCATTTTAGAATATGGGGTGCCTCTAGCATTTTAAAGGATGCCTTGAATGAAAAGAAGTTGAGAAATACTGGTTGATAGCACATGCTTTCATCTCCATTTGCAGGACCATCACTTGTCATGTTTTAAACACAGGCGGACTTTAATGCAGAGTGAGACATCACTTATGTCTACCAAGATTGCATCTGACTATACACAGCTTCTGTGCATTGTCTCAACTAGTCAACTGCAGAACATTGAGTGATTGAGATGCATTCAGCAACTAGAGGCTGCAACCAGGGTATCTATCTCCATGCATTAATAATCATAAATATATCAGCACTAGCTTGCGAAACCAATCATGCATTCAAGTGATATATCAAATCCCATTCACATACAAGTGTAGTGTATTACCCAAATTAATATAACATATGATGTAATACTCATAAATCTCAATTGTGAAGTCCTTGATTAATAAATGGTGCTTTATATACACCAAATTGTTTAACTTCCAAGAAATATTCCACCACTGTGCTCTGTGTGCTTTTAGAAAAAATAAAGGCTCACCAGAATGTACTCTCCTCACCAGCTGATTTTAATCCACGATTGCCGTGCAATGCATACGATTGTGACACAATAGTATGGCAATTATAGGTTTAAATCAGGTGCGAGGAAGTGACAATGTGCCCCGTGATCTTTGACTTCTCTCATGTTGTTCAAATAGATCTCCACCTCTTTAACCACTTGCCTACTGGGCACTTAAACCCCCCTCCTGCCCAGACCAATTTTCAGCTTTCGGTGCTCTCACACTTTGAATTACAATTAGTCATGTAATACTGTACCCAAATGAATTGTCCTTTTTTTCATACACATAGAGCTTTCTTTTGGTGGTATTCAATCACCTCTGGGTTTTTTATTTTTTGCGCTATAAATGAAAAAAGACCGAAAATTTTGGGGAAAAAATGCATTTTTCTTCATTTTTGTGATAAAATTTTGCAAATTATTAATTTTTCTTCATAAATTTTGTCCACAATTTATACTGCTACATATCTTTGGTAACAATAACCCAAATTAGTGGATATTAATTGGTCTGTGTGGAAGTTAGAGTCTACAAGCTGTGGTGCAAATCATAAAAAAATTGATCACACCTCATGTGCTGGTGAATCTCATTTCTTGCGACCCGAACAAGCCAGGAAAGTACAAATACCCCCCAAATGACCCCTTTTTGAAAGTAGACATTCCAAGGTATTTAGTAAGATGCATGGTGAGGTTTTTGATGTTGTCATTTTCCCACAATTCTTTGCAAAATGAAGATTTTTTTTTTTTCCCCACAAAATTGTCATTGTAATAGGTTATTTCTTTCACATGGCATATGTATACCACAAATGACGCCCCAAAATACATTCTGCTACTCCTCCTAAGTATTGCGATACCACATGTGTGTTTCACAGCCTGGCCACATAGAGAGGCCCACCATGCAGGGAGCACCATCAGGTGTTCTAGGAGCATAAATGACACATCTAACTTGTTGACTACCTATTACACTTTTAAAAGCCCTGGAGCACCAGGACAATGGAAACACCAACAAAGTGACCCCATTTTGGAAAGCTAACACCCCAACGTATAATCTATGAGGCATAATGAGTTTTTAGAGCACTAATACGTGGCACTGGTTTCACGTGACACTGATGTGGCACTGATGGCAGATGGCACTTATACGTGGCACTGATGAAACGTGGCACTGATGTGGCAGGTGACACTGACAGGTGGCACTGATGACAGATGGCACTGACATAGTGCTTGTATGGGCACTATTTGGGCTCTGATTTATACTGTGTTTTCACTGTAATTGACTCCTAAACAGTTGGCACTCACAGATCTGCAGCACAGGTCGCTCTCCCTCCTCACACACGGTCTCTGTGTGAGGAGGGAGAGCCAGCAATGAGAGATGATCTCATATGTTCACACTTGAGATCATCTCTTATTGGACACTCCGAGTGCTAAATTGCCTCTGTGATTGGCCTTTTAGGAAGATCTGTGATTGGCTATGTCCAAGGGACATGGCCAACACAGAATTTCCCCAATGTGCGCCTGCAGTGGTCCGCGGGGAGGGAGTAAACAGGAGGATGTCCAGAGACGCCCTCCCGGCAATTGAGCGCTGAGCTGTAGCCGTCTTTTGGCTATAGCGTGGGCGCAAAGTGGTTAAGGTTGCCTACCCTTGTTTTAAATTAACTTCATATACTGTAAAGCAAAGGGAGATTCACCAGAATAACGTGACCCCTTTTGCATTAAAGTAGGTAAAAAAAATCGCTCTTTCCAGAAACCCAGAAAGATATTACAAACTCCAGTACGGTTTCACTTCTCCAACATTGGAACAAGAACCCTCAAGACCAATTCCCCTCTCTTGTGGCCATACTCTTGTTGGAAGTACAACAGCAAAATTGCTTATAAACTGACTATATACTGTATGCATTGTGCCTATCTGTGCAGTAGGTGGCGCTGTAGTATTATAGTGTATAGTACATGTATTCTATGATATGATGTAATGACAGGATGTACCTTCCTTATTATGTTCAGTGTACTTGTTTGTGTTCAGTTCCTGCTTCTCATGCTGTAAAGACATGCTTTGCAATCCTCCATGAAAGTAAAGGTATTCTCAAACAACAAACTCCCACATCATTTCAATACTCTGCCAACAATCTGGCTCAGCTCAGACTAGGTAAAACAGAAGCACTTCCATTTATTGTATAAAAATACTACTCGCATACATATTAAAACAATGTCCCTTTTAAAATCTGTGTGTAATCTCGACACTTCCATGTGCACAGCTTGATGACGTCTCTTCCAGTCAATGTTTTGTCATTTGATTTCCTTAATTATTATTTGAGTTATTACATTATGTGTTATGTTCAAGTAATACACTACCCTTTGTACAGTATGTGAATGGGATTTAGGGATTTAATATATCACTTTATTGTATGACTGCTTTTACTGGATAGTGCTGATATTGTTGTGATTATTCTGTAAAGACTGGGTGTGTATTTTTATTGGCTGCTGGCTGTTAGGTTGGAACAGGGGAGTAGTTAGGGGTTTATAGCACAATTCTCATTATTATTTATATCTCAATGCAATGAAGCTGATCTTCTTTTAACAAATGTCAAGTGGAGCCCCTGAGAATGAAAGCAGATGTGCTCACCGAGACAGTGTGTGGAGGGGCCAGTAGATGTCCTGGTCATATTCCAAGAAACAATGAAGTCTCATGCAGTGATGTGCAGTGAAAGCAGACTCACTTCCTTAGGTAGCCAAAGGCAGGCAACCTACAACCTGCATGAGATCTTGAAGCAGCACACACGGTGACATATTTCTGTACATATGTATGTTCTATACCAAAAATGGAATGTTCTTTCTGAAGATAGGGTCAGCCCAGCTGCAAGCTGGAAAATCTGTATCTACAACAACGTTGTAATGGTTCACAACACATGATGGACTCCACCTCTAACACAAAGGGGCCCATTCATTATGGAGAGCAGATACTGATATTCACAAGACAACATGTGCCCGGGAATGTAAGTGTCACATTGGTTGTGCTCTCAACCAGACTGTCAAACCATCAAATGGCTGGAGTCACTGATCACATGTTCAGCATCATGACAGTTGAAGACCAGAGGGCAGGATGGCAGCTTGTATTTTGCTGTTAATATAAGGGCGGAATAAAGTCACTTTTAAACACTAAAAGCCCATCAACAATATTGCTCTGCCGTAACGTACAAAATAATGTGCATATTACATGCATTGGTGTAATTTGGTGCCATGAATCCAGAATGGCACATCAACGCACCCAACCAAAAGGTGTTCAAACATTCAGTGTACTTTTTTTTTGCTTTGAAATATAAATATATTAAGCTGTTATTATAACATAATAACAATAAAGATAATTAGAACAAACTGTGCTAGCAGAACACATGAAGCTAAACATCTTACAAAGGTATTAATTAACATCAGCTACTGTATGAATAGGCGGTGCAATGTTTGGCATGCATTGTCTAGTTAATGAAGGATTTGCAATGTAAAATGCTTTTTTGTTGGATAAGATAAGAAGAGTATTTCCAGGTTCACAGGCTTTTGTTGCCCTCTGTACGGTCTTGTGTTTTCATGCGTTGAATGAGGGAAGGAACTTGCGTCCAATGAACACTGTGTTTTACTGTCAGTGTTCTAATTGTCCCATCTTATTGACATTCCAGGATGTGACTGTCATATGTTCTGCAGTCCACACCTCTACAGCAGTAACTGCAATACAGTATTATCTAGCAAATGATTCTTTAATAGAATCCAGAGTGCGAATAATTTTTTAGTAAGTTGATGTATTTCTAAAGCTGGCTGTAGACATAAATACTTAGACCCTATACACACTATTAGATTTTCTGCAGATTTTTGTCTTCAGATTTACCAAAACCTATAATATGAGGTCAAACCTTAAGAGCTTCAATTTATATGCAATCAGGCAGGCCCTTGCACTACATGGTTTTGGTAAATCTGAAGACAAAAATCTGCATAAAATATATTACAGTAGTGTGTATGGGATCTTAGTTTCAGTAAGAGATAAGAGTGATATGCCGATTAACTTGACCCATGAGGGTTTTCCTCATCTTTTCTGTCTATACCGTGCATGAGACCAGGTTATGGTGAGGTGGACCTATGGAACCAAAAGCCTCCCATTTTGTACTGGTTAAATGGGAGTCCATACTGAACTTCCTCCCTCTGTATCATCATATAACCGGGCACAAGGCCGAGGAGTTTTAAAATATAGGTGGGAGGAGCTTGATGGAGAACTGAGTTAGGAGGATCCATAGCCTCTATTCAGTTATGTCAATCACAGTCAAGGCAGACCTGATGGTCAACTACTGTAGTCTCAGAGTTCCCCATTAGGCTCTGCCCACCATACAATTCAAATTTTCAGCTGCTGCAACTGTTGAGTAGGTAGAGCCTGATGGGGAACTCTAAAACTAGTTCCCCCTTGGGTCTGCCTTGCCTGTGATTGACAGGAATGAATAGCGCGGCTATGGAACCACCCACTGCCATCTGCTGTCAATCACAGGCAAAGGGGACCTGATGGAGAAATAATCTCTCACAGGCTTGTAGGCAGGAGTATTTTGAGTTGCCCTTTAATTGTTTTTGGGACACTCAATCTTTGCTAATTTCCTCTGGGCTGGCCCCGCCTGCTTTTTAGCCCTCATGCACACAGGCTGTTAAAAAAACGTTATGAAAACGCCAGTATCTTTGCAGTGATTTTTTTAAACTTTTTTCAGCTTTTTTCAGCGTTTTTGCAATAGCGTTTTTTAGCGTTTTTTGAGCGTTTTTCCGCGTTAGCGTTTTTGAGCGTTTTTTTTTTTTCAATTTTTTTTTTCAATGGATCAAAAACGCTAAAAAACGTTGGTGAATGACGTTTTTGAGCGTTTTTCAGCGTTAGAGCGTTTTTACAGCTGAAAAACGTCTCTCAGAACCCACTGGTCCTGGGTTTTTTTTACAGCTTAAAACGCCTATGCCACTTGCAGCTCAAAAACGCCTATGTGGGCATGAAGCCATAGACTAACATAGACAGGCCTTTTTAAGCTGAAAAAAAAGCTCAAAAAAGCAGCTGTAAAAACGTCCGTGTGCATGAGGACTTTAGGTTTGGAAGGAGACACCCCATGGTCTTTTTGGGAATGATGGCAGTGTGAGCAGAGAAGAGTGTTTCCTCACTGCAGGATGGCACCCCCTGCACCTTGGGGGAAGCCAGGTAAGGACCAGTAGAGGCCTCTGGCATACTGGGAACGTAAGCAGTCTGCCCTGAACTGTGAGTAGTGCCATAGCAATATGTGACGTGTGACAGGAGTTAAACTACCACCTGGTGTCTTTTGATGTGAAGAAGATAATATTGCCTCATTATTGCCAAGTGTTATGGACTGTTCTATTTGATGTTATGCTGAAGAAATGCCAAATTGTGGATCACTAATTTGTTTTTTTATTATGTATAGACTGTATATAAAGCAATTCCTGGCCTCATTACTGTCTCAGTGGAGAAATGGACTGCATTAAAGAAGGTGGAGAGTTAAACTGTGAAGTGTCTATTCAAATCTGATTGGCTTAGGAGCTAGTGGTGGTTAAGGGACATGAATCATCCTCTTAAAGATGAGACCCCCTCAAGTATTGTGCTTTAGATGACACAAGTCCCCCTCTAACATTTGGTTGTATTCTCAGAGCCTTAACCTGGACCATGAATAAAATACAAACCTGTGCTGGGTAGGTGCTCTGAGCGTTAGAGGGTTAATAGTTAGTAGCCAGGAGGATAAAAGGGAAAGTGTGGCCTCTGGCCTGCATCCTCCTATGTGGACAAGGGGTGAGCTTGGGGGAAGGAACCATGCAAATGCCTGAAGCTCTGTCTGCTAGGGAGGATGCACCACTGCATATGCTGATCTGGTGCTTGGTGTTGTGCAGTCTGCCTACTGTCAGTTCAGAGTGACTTGCCCCATAGGTTGCTAAGATGCGAGCGGCCTTATTCCTAGCAACTAATGCTGTAAATGTAAAGCACCAACATATAGTTTTAATAAAGTAATAAACACACATCACCCCTGCCTCCATGTATGCCAACTTTGAGTTGGTCATAGTGTTACTAAACCCACAACAGTAAAATCAGTCTGTATATGCAGTAAAGTATGCTTGGTATACTCTCTGTGGAATCTAAGGGGTTAAGCCTCTGCATTGTGTAAAAAGGCTGTTTGATCCTGTGTGCACAGATCCTCCCCTCCTTGTATTATCCCCAAAGCATGTTCGGATAAGACCGAGTTATTGGAGTCAGGCTGCACGTGCTCAGTTTGGTGTGTATTGCTAGGGAGCTTTTTTTCCTTTCTTGGGAGAGTGCATGTGATCAGCACAGGGCCAATCAGCACTGTCCAGACAGAGGGTCAGGGGTCCTGCATCCTGATAGGACAGCCAGTGTAGCATGAAAACTCCTCCTACAAGCTTTAACCAGACACTGATAGAAGTCACAAGACTTCTATATACTGCTGATGAGAAAAGGTATTTAACAGTTTATAAAGAATATTAAACCGCGCTAAGTATTAGAATAATATAAATGATTGATATGGTGGAAATTTGACTGCCACACAAAAAATAAATTGAAATTATAAAAAAACAAAAATTAAAAAAAAACAAAAAAAACTATTAAATAAAAGGAAAGTCCAGATATCTCCTGAGGTAAGATCAATCACCAAATCGCCAAAATATTTCAACTTGTGTAGATACCAGTCCAAGGATTATAAGAATAAGTTGCCCTTACCAGAACATCAATTAAGATAGACGGATGGCTTAAACCCAGCCAGGGCCTTTGGGGTGGAAACCAATCTGCTCCGTCCGAATTCGGGGTGTAAATCCCTCAGTGAATGCAGGAGAAAAAATAACAAAAAAGACTGGCCATAGTGTAGTATGATCAAATGTTAATATGGACATACAGACATACCAACACCCTGGTGTGCACACAGAAAAAAAGGGGGGGGGGAGTGATAACCCACCACCGTGGCTGTAGATTGCGCTTACCGACTCACAGTAGTAAACATGCTCTATATCATGCTAGGAGCTGATTGATGGATGACAGGGAACGATTGATTCACCCGCTGTAGCCAGGAATCCATGCCCTCAGTACATAACCCAAAATGAAAATAAACTATCCATGGTGTAATACATTTAAGGAAAGTTTTAATATATAAAGTAATGCACTTACAGAATAGAAGGATGATTATCGCATAGAATACAAAACGCCGGCCGGCATAAAAACACAAAGCGGAGCTCGTCCTACTTCCTGGTCACGTGGTAGCGTCGCTGTGTGCGTACCCAGACGCGTTTCGTCATCAAATGGACGTTCTCAATGGGGACGGTGGGGATGAATTCGGACGGAGCAGATTGGTTTCCACCCCAAAGGCCTTGGCTGGGTTTAAGCCATCCTTCCATCTTAATTGAAGTTCTGGTAAGGGCAACTTATTCTTATAATCCTTGGACTGGTATCTACACAAGTTGAAATATTTTGGCGATTTGGTGATTGATCTTACCTCAGGAGATATCTGGACTTTCCTTTTATTTAATAGTTTTTTTTGTTTTTTTTTTTGAATTTTTGTTTTTTTATAATTTTCAATTTATTTTTTGTGTGGCAGTCAAATTTCCACCATATCAATCATTTATATTATTCTAATACTTAGCGCGATTTAATATTCTTTATTTCTAATTAGTGTTGTCGCACTGTTTACTGCTGCTTATGTTTTATATTTTGTTCTAGCGCGGAATTTTTTATTATTTAACAGTTTATATTTACTAAAATAATTGCATTTCCATGCTCTGCGTACTGTGGGAGACCAGATATAGTGAATGCAGGGTCCTGGGTTTATCAACACTTTAATTACTGCCAGTTTGCTTACCTTTGAACTGCCAGTAATTCTTTTAGAATCTGTCACAGCCATAGTGACAGATTCTAAAAATGGTGGTAAGAACTACCTGATTATGGTGCATGTGTTGGTGCCTGTACCTAGACTGGCGCAAGGCGTTTGTGAATTAGGAACAGGCCACATTAAAGAGGCCATACTGCTAAAAAAGTGACATTACTGCCCTATTGAATTCCCCTGACTTATACTTTGTCACTGAATCCTGAAAATTAATCTGACCTGATCTGAAAAGTGCACAGGCTAACCACAGTGCTGAAGTGCAGGCAAAAGTACCCGTTCTAGTATTAGGTCTCATGTACACTGCTGCTGCTAAACTGACATTTAGAAGCAGTTGGGCATTTTTTTTCAACTGCTCCTGAACTCTCCTCTGTTATGTTATCAGTACATGTACACAGGCTTGTCTATAGTCCTTCCTAGGCAGTTCAGTTTAGAGGCCTTATTTGGAACGCAAAAAAAATAGCTTCAGAAGCTGAGTTTAGAGACATTTCAAGAGCTAAACGCGGCTAACGAGACAAGGAATTGGTCGCACACTGTGAACAAGCAAGCTATCGCTAGTGAAACGTCTACCATTGCCTGTATCTGTCTGACCCTTTTTTGACAATAAAGATGACATGGAGATAATTTGGTGTTCCAGTCTGCGACCAATTCCTTGTCTTGTTCGTCTTCCACGGTGGTGAGCCGAGGTCTGCACCTGTGATCCATCCTGCACCTGAGTTTGCCTGGAGCGGTGTGCTTCTCTCTCTTCTTTGCTGCTAAACGCGGCTAAACGTGGTAACTTGCATTTAGCCATGTTTCGTTTTCAGGTGGTTTTCATTTTTGGCTGTTTTAAAAAAAAAAAAAAAAAAATAATATAATTTAATTTTTTTCATTTTTTTTTAAACGCTTCTAAAAGCAAATGCGGCAAAACAGACATTTTAAACGTGGGTGAGGCTTAATGTACATAGGGCATTTTTACAACCTCTCCTGAACGATTTGACTTGACAGATAATAACCCACGTTTAAAACGACTGTTTTAATAATAATAATAATAATAATAAAAAAAAAATATATATATATATATATATATATATATATATTTATATATATATATGACGGAAAATATTCAGACCCCCTTAAATTTTTCACGCTTTGTTATATTGCAGCCATTTGCTAAAATCATTTAAGTTCATTTTTTTTCCTCATTAATGTACACACAGCACCACCCCATATTGACAGAAAAACACAGAATTGTTGACATTTTTGCAGCTTTATTAAAAAAGAAAAACTGAAAAATCACATGGTCCTAAGAATTCAGACCCTTTGCTCAGTATTTAGTAGAAGCACTCTTTTGATCTAATACAGCCATGAGTCTTTTTGGGAAAGATGCAACAAGTTTTTTACACCTGGATTTGGGGATCCTCTGCCATTCCTCCTTGCAGATCCTCTCCAGTTATGTCAGGTTGGATGATAAACGTTGGTGGACAGCCATTTTTAGGTCTCTCCAGAGATGCTCAATTGGGTTTAAGTCAGGGCTCTGGCTGGGCCATTCAAGAACAGTCATGGAGTTGTTGTGAAGCCACTCCTTTGTTATTTTAGCTCTGTGCTTTGGGTCATTGTCTTGTTGAAAGGTAAACCTTCAGCCCAGTCTGAGGTCCTGAGCACTCTGGAGAAGGTTTTCATCAAGGATATCCCTGTATTTGGCCGCATTCATCTTTCCCTCGATTGCAACCAGTCTTCCTGTCCCTGCAGCTAAAAAACACCCCCACAGCATGATGCTGCCACCACCATGCTTCACTGCTGGGACTGTATTGAACAGGTGATGAGCAGTGCCTGGTTTTCTCCACACATGCCGCTTAGAATTAAGGCCAAAAAGTTCTATCTTGGTCTCATCAGACCAAAGAATCTTTCTCACCCTCTTGGAGTCCTTGAGGTGTTTTTTTTAGCAAACTCTATGCGGGCTTTCATGTCTCTTGCACTGAGGAGAGGCTTCCGTCGGGCCACTCTGCCATGAAGCTCCCGACTGGTGGAGGGCTGCAGTGATGGTTGATTGTCTACAACTTTCTCCCATCTCCCGACTGCATCTCTGGAGCTCAGCCACAATGATCTTTGGGTTCTTCTTTACCTCTCTTACCAAGGCTCTAGGAAGGGTTCTGGTCGTCCCAAACGTCTTCCATTTAAGGATTATGGAGGCCACTGTGCTCTTAGGAACCTTAAGTGCAGCAGAAATTTTTTTGTAACCTTGGCCAGATCTGTGCCTTGCCACAATTCTGTCTCTGAGCTCTTCAGGCAGTTACTTTGACCTCATGATTCTCATTTGCTCTGACATGCACTGTGAGCTGTAAGGTCTTATATAGACAGGTGTGTGGCTTTCCTAATCAAGTCCAATCAGTATAATCAAACACAGCTGGACTCAAAATGAAGGTGTAGAACCATCTCAAGGATGATCAGAAGAAATGGACAGCACCTGAGTTAAATGAGGAAAAAATGAACTTAAATGATTTTAGCAAATGGCTGCAATATAACAAAGAGTGAAAAATTTAAGGGGGTCTGAATACTTTCCGTCCCCACTGTATGTATGTGTGTGTGTGTGTATATGTGTGTGTGTGTGTGTGTATGTATGTATGTATGTATGTATGTATGTATGTATGTATGTATGTGTATATATATATATATATATGTGTGTGTGTGTGTGTGTGTGTGTGTGTGTGTGTGTGTGTGTGTGTGTATGTATCACTAACTCTCGGTGGAGCTGCTGGTTTAAAGCGGGCTGTTACCTTCACTATCGATACCTCTGTTTCACCGGCACCGGGTCTAGGGTTCCGTTGAGTTTACCTCTGGACGATATAAGCACCAAAACTTGAGTACGTTTTTAATGCTTTATTGAGTAATGAAGGAAGTAGCAGGAAAGAGGCAGGAAGAAAACTGCAGGGAAGCTCAAATACCTTTCTTTAGGTTTCTTTAGAACATCCTTTAAAGTTGAATACTGTAATTGAATGAAATCCCCTTTTTGTGGGACACGATCTTTGCTAGCCTGGATAGGCCTCTCTCACTTGCCTAGCAGCCAGTACGTAGCATGAACAAAAGTCTCTGCCACAGACTTGCTTGAAATAAACCCGTACGATCCTCTGCCACAGGATGTATTGGTTTGCAATGAATGTCAGACACAGTACTTGGACCTTTAAGCCAACCCGGCAGTACTATGTGGCAGGATCACTTTAGGATACGTCCTCCAACCGAGTCACCAGGCCCCTCTCCAGACCAGCACTCTGCATGATCCTTCCACGACGGGTCCTCCCCTGGGATCTTCTCAGTTGTCCAGCTTCCTCCCTCTGGATAGACAGCTCAGGACCATTCCTCGGCTGCTGTGGTAGGCCCCAGACAGGCTTCTGGGCCCACCCACGCGCCGCAGTGACGAGGGCCTCTGGAACGGAGGACCACAAGGTGGTACTCTAACACATACCTGTCGGTCAGGAGGGCCAGCAGGTGGCTGAAAACGAACCCCTAAACATGGCGTCTGACCCATAAATACCCTCTCCCAGAATGCAACTCGGAGGACCACCTCCACCGAGTTGTCTCCGGGACAGAGGAGCACTCATCCGCTTTAACACGTTGCTTTTCCAACACCCGCCGATGGTAACAACGGCACCCACCGGCACAATGTGGAGCCACACGCAACGTCAGCCAAGCTGGAACAGAGGCAAATCTAACTTCCTATAACGAGCAATTCATTAAATTTACCTATCAAATGGTAGATCACATGTATATATATATAGATATATGTATGTATGTGTTATATATATATATATATATATATATATATATATATATATATATATATATATATATACATACATTTTTTTTTTTCAAAATGGCCAAAAATTAAGAATGCCTGTAAACGAAACACGGCTGTCAAGTCGTTCAGGAGAGGTTGTAAAAAGGTCCTGTGTACATGAAGCCTAAAAATGAATCCCTATGTGCTTATATGGCCCCCTTGGTTCTTATGCCCAGGTTGTACATAGGGCCTTGACTTATATTCAGGGTAAGATTAAGCCCTGCTCCTTTTACTTAGTCTGACACCTATCATTCTACTAACCACTGCCGATCAATGGCATTTCACAGGTAAATGAAGGGGACAGAGCTTGGTGCTAGAGATCCAAAAAAATGGCATCATCTAAAGCAAAACATATAAACTTGAATGCTTGTCAGCATACTTTCCTCATTTTGTTTTTTCTCCATTGGTTTTTAATGCTTAAACATTTTGTTTTTTTTTTGTAGGCAATAAATTGCCTACAAATTTTAAAACCTACCCGATTTGCTTAATAAAAAAAATAAATAAATAAATAAATAAATGGAACAATGCCCACATGTGCATCATGTAACTTGGATCCAAACAATAATGAGTGCTTTGAGTGTGTGGATACCAAGACTGAGCCTTGATAAAACATCCATAAGGTCAAGTAAAAACATATAATAATCATCCCATATGTAACTGGTGTCTCGAAAATAATCTTTAACCACTTAACGTCCGAGCCTCTTTCTGCGATTTGGTGTTTACAAGTTAGAAACATTTTTTTTTTTGCTAGAAAATTACTTAAAACCCCCAAACATTTTTTTTTTTATATTGTGAAAGATAATGTTACACCGAGTAAATTGATACCATACATGTCACGCTTCAGAATTATGCCCGCTCGTGGAATGGCGACAAACTTTTACCCTTAAAAATCTCCATAGGCAACGTTTAAAAAATTCTACAGGTTGCATGTTTAGAGTTAAAGAGGAGGTCTAGGGATAGAATTATTGCTCTCGTTCTAACAATTGCGGCGATACCTCACATGTGTGGTTTGAACACCATTTTCATATGTGGGTGCTGCTCACGTATGCGCTTCGCTTCTGGACGCGACACTGTTTTAAAAAAAAAGATAAAATGTATATGTATTATTCCTATTACAAGTAATGTAATTATCCCTGAAAAAAAGCATGACACTAAAATGCAATAAAAAATAAATAAAAAAGTCTCTTTAAGAGCTATGGGTGGAAGTGACGTCGCTTCTGCCCTACAATAGTATGGAGACAGGTGGGGGCCATCTTCCCCTCCCTCATCTCCATGCCACACACGGAAGAGGACCCGATCGCCTCAGCCACTACCGATATCTCTGGTAAGCGGAGCGAGGCGGGAGGGGGGCCCCTTTTCCCGCCGCCGATAAAAGTGATCTCGCGGCGAACCCCCGTAGAGACCACTTTTATCTGAAAGCGGACAGCCCACTGAAGAAGAGGATACCGGGGTTATGGCAGCTGCCATAACATTGATATCCCTCTTCAAAGTACCAACTTATAACGAAGGGGGGCGGTCCGTAAGTGGTTAACATTGCATCCCTGTGTCCAGAATAAGCCCAGCAATACACCACAACAGAAGCATGTACTTCTAAAGGATCCAACATCCAAACACAAGCAAAGTAACTTGGTACAGTATCCAAAAATCTATATGTTGGGGAGACAAAACAACCTCTTCACAAATGAATGGTCCAGTATAGGAGGGTAAATTCTATAGGCCAAGACTCAGAAGACTCTCTACATCTTAAGGAAAAGGGGCATGCTTTCAGGGACAATGGGGTTCACATTTTGGACAGAGAGAACAACTGCTTCCCATGGGGTATGAAAGAAGCCATCTACTGTATGTCAAAATGGAACAACAATCCCCCACCAGTGGTGGCGGCCTTCAACACCATCTGTCTTCCACATACAATATCCCTACCTTAGTGATCTGACAACTCACACCATGTAAATCAAGCAACTAATGCCTATGCAGGCTTCCTGACACTAACAGTGGTATAATGTAACTAGAACAGGGTGGTTTCACAAATTTAAACCTTCCATTCTGTTTTTCAGCAATCAACTTCTGCACATTCCATGGTGATTTGATCAGGGTGAGGATAAAGATGCTGAATAGTCTTCCAAATACCGTATTTTTCGGCGTATAACACGCGCCGGCGTATAACACGCACCCCAAGTTTAGGAGAGAATTTTAAGGAAAAAAAATTTTTAGGAGGGAAGTTTAAGGAAAAAAAAACTTACATTAAAATGCCCATCAATGCAGCCTTATCTGTCCATCTGCAGCCTTTTCAGTGTCAGTGCAGCTTTGTCAGTGCAGCCTTGTCAGTGCAGCTTTGCCCCAGTGCAGCCTTGTCAGTGCAGCTTTGCCCCAGTGCAGCCTTGTCAGTGAAGCTTTGCCCCAGTGCAGCCTTGCCTCAGTGAAGCTTTGCCCCAGTGCAGCCTTGCCTCAGTGCAGCCTTGCCCCAGTGCAGCTTCGTTAGTGCAGGTCTGCCCCAGTCCAGCCATGTCAGTGCAGCTTTGTGCACTCGGTGTAGATTCAAAAAATGGCGCCGAGACTGCAGGGAGCCGAGATACACATACTCGAGTGTTCTCGGCTTTTTCCGGCGCCGCCGTCACGCCCAGTCCCGCCCCTGGACCTGTGTTATGTCCATCATAGGGCGGGACTGGGCGTGACTGTGAGCGGCGCCGAAAAAAGCCGAGAACACTCGGGTATGTGTATCTCGGATCCGACAAGAGCCGAGATACACATACCCGAGTGTTCTCGGCTTTTTTCGGCGCCGCTCACAGTCACGCCCAGTCCCGCCCTATGATGGACATAACACAGGTCCAGGGGCGGGACTGGGCGTGACGGCGGCGCCGGAAAAAGCCGAGAACACTCGAGTATGTGTATCTCGGCTCCCTGCAGTCTCGGCGCCATTTTTGAATCTACCCACGGCTGTGTATGTCGGCGGCGACCGCGGCAATTGCCGCGATCGCTCCGATGACACAGAAATCGGCGGGGATCGGCCTATAACACGCACCCACGATTTTCCCCTGATTTGCAGGGGAAAAAAGTGCGTGTTATAGGCCGATAAATACGGTACTTATTGGAACTGAAGAAATGGCTTGGATAAACTGCATAACGTCGTCAACATTATATAGCAGGTCCGGCTGAATGTGACTATTACTAGCTCAATTTAGTTTTTCAAACTAGAATTATTTTGTTGAAAAGTTTCTATTGACCGCTTTAAGTTTAAGATAGTCATGCATGTGCATTTCATTTAGGTATTTGGGGACACATTGGATGCCTTCAGCTACCATTGTGCTTTGCTGGGCTTCTGGTATGTTCTTGTACTCTATAGCTGGAATGGGCTTCCTAAATGCATACCTGCCCTTAACGTATCCATTTCTATATTTGCTTCAAGATGGAGGCTCTCAAAGATTAGAGTTAGGACTGCACAATTCATGGGGCCTTGATGAGGCAGTGCCGTTTTTCCATATTTTTATGTATATTTGCAAATGTTGGGCAACTAAAGCCTCTGTTTTTAACACAAATTGTTAGACCGTGTAATTTGTGGGGTTTTATTGTTGGCTAGCTGGTAAGTGTGCTGGGTAATACATTTAGATTTTTTTGTTTGTTTTTTTGCTCTATGCAAATCCCTTCCATGTGCACCTTACTCTAAAAGCTAATTATAAATTGGGCGAGTTGCCATTTTTTTCTAAGAGATCTGCTCATCCTCAAAATGATCTTACTCTATTCTCAAAGAAAACTGCATAAACACCACAAAGGGGGTACAGTAAAATTTGGATGAATTAAAAGATTGATTCAGCTGAGGACTAGACTGGGGGCCAGTACTGATATGATATGCTGGGCTGGTGGCCCTAAGTGGAGATACTTCATCATTTAGAATTTGATTGAAGTCCCACCTGCTGTCAGTGACACATGCTGGACATTACACTATACAACCGTGGCCAGGGGGGGCATGGCTTGATGGTGGAGCGAGCGGACGCATAGACACACCGCTCCGGCTTCTAACCGCCATCCTACAGGCATCCTGTGTCCTATCCTTTCACCGAAGGTCTCTAATTGCTCCCCACAGCTGTGGGCACCCGACAGGCTGGCAAATATGGTGAAATACGGTCCGCTTGGGCCACATCTACATCGGACCGGCTGGCGGGCTTTCGGAGGCAAGATGGCGCCAGGACACAGACTCCTCAGTCAGACACGCTGCAGACTTACCCTCCTGCTGAACGGAGCTCTGCTAGTGGGGTGAGTGCTTCTACTCCAGCTATCTTTCAGTCACAAAGAGACTCCCAGCAACTCCCTAACTCCTACTCAGCACAGGACTCCCAACATTTTGCTGATAATGACCCAGAGGAAGCTTCTCCCTCTGCTGAACCAACCTTAGCCTCCATTATGCTAGCAATACAGGATTGCAAGGCCTCACTTACGTCCCAGATAGCCTCTATAAGGATGGACTTTTCTCTCCTGAAACAAGATGTCCAAAACCTTCGTGACAGGGCTGGGGACATGGAGGAACGCATTAGTTCTATAGAAGATAATGTACATCCCCTTTCTGTTAAAGTGCGTGATCATACTGGGGAAATGGCGGCCCTCCGCGCTAAAGTTGATGATTTGGAAAATCGTTCCAGACGAAACAACCTTCGCTTTGTAGGATTCCCTGAGCGTGCAGAGGGCACACACCCTGAAAAATTCCTTTACTCATGGTTAAGGGACATTTTTGGCACTGATGCACCCTCGTTCTCCTATGTGATTGAAAGAGCACACCGTACCCCTCCACGTCCTCCCCCGGAAGGGGCACCTCCACGTTCCCTAATAGCACGCATTCTCAACTTCCAAGACAAGGTGGCTATCCTGCGCATTGCAAGAGAAAAGGGTCCGCTTAAATACAACGGCAATAATATTTCAATTTATCCCGACTTTTCGGCTGAAATTCAACGCCAGCGCATCTCCTTCTCAGCAGTGAAGAATCGGCTACGTGAAGAAGGTCTGAAATACGCCATGCTTTTTCCTGCCAAGCTCCGTATTATCCATGATGGTAAAGCTCAATTCTACACCAGTCCTAAAGAGGCCATGGCCTGGCTGAATGATCGCTATGGACCCGCTGACAGAAGAAGAAATAACAGACAGCAAGTCCATTGACTCCCTGATGCTTTCCGTCCTGTAGCAGCACCATGATCCCTTATCTACAACGTGCCTAACACATGTGGGATGATTGTCTACCTTTAATACTTGCACTATAAGTCCCAAGATAACTTTTGATTTTTCTCCCTACATATGATTTTTATTTTTCCCTTGAATGGCCTACTGTTGTTTTTTTTTCTACAGAGATGAACATCCTGAACCGGGACACACACAATTCCCTTTTTTTTCTTTTCGGTTGGGAGCCACACCGGTCTCCACAGTACCCCCCTCACCCTCACCAGTCAGTGGCGTGGCCACGGAATAGTTCATCCCTCAAGCATGTTCCCTTTTTTTTGCTTAAAGGGTAGGAGGGATTTCACCAGGTTCAGGGATCCAAGGCTCGCTAAGTTGGGGACGGCCGAGCGGGGTGGGGGGCACGGGTTTCCAGGAAATGTTCTGTTTGGGTTCATTTTTTTTCCCTTTTTTTTTTCTTTTTCTGTTTTTTCCTTTTTTCAAAAAAATTTTTTTTCTTTTTTAATTGCTGCTCAGAGTAGCTTAGTGGTATTTTCTACTTTACTGATTAATAGAGTATATTTCTGCAAAAGTTATTTACAATGCAATATAGATGTGATTGAGTGGGGGTGGACTGGCACGGCATGTGAGGTATTGTGGATAAAATTATTTACATATCTATGTGATTATGGTATAGAATCTGCTTTAAATGCCCAGGTCACTGAAAATAGTGTCATGGAACACTAGAGGCATGAATGCACCTCAAAAAAGGTCTCTGGTCTTTTCAGTCCTTAAAAAACACAGTCCCCATATCATTTGTCTCCAGGAGACTCACCTGACTGATGATAGGGTGAAGGCCCTCAGGCGTCCATGGCTGGCACAATGTTACCATGCCACCCATACAAATTACTCTAGGGGGGTTTCTATTCTACTAGCCAAGTCCCTTCCAGCTGAAATTATACAAATTAAGACAGACCCGAATGGGAGATTTGTTATACTCTACTTACTAATTTATACAGTGACACTCACTCTGGTAAACGTTTACATTCCTCCCCCATTCTCGGTGGAAATGTTATCCAAACTGTCACTCTATTTGCTGAATAGACCCCCAGGACCTTTACTCTACATAGGAGATTTTAATGCAGTACTAGATCCAGCCATGGACCGTTTGGGAGGTGGAGGTAGATCCTTTCCTTCCCTTCTGGACTGGGTACAGGTCCATGATCTTACAGAACTTTGGCGATGGAAACACCCTGACGATAAACAATTTTCATGCCATTCAGACTCTTTTCACACCATGTCTAGGATCGATATGGCCTTTGCCCCTACAGAAACTCTCCCCCTTGTCTCTGCGGTTACATATTTGCCCAGAGGGGTTTCAGATCACGCTCCTCTCTCTGTGTGCCTGGACATCCTTCCAGGCTCAGGTCAGACCATTTGGAGACTAAATTCTTATTGGCTGGAAGATGAGATGGTGCAAGTGACCTGCAGGAAGGGTATTGTGGAATACTGGAGAGACAATGTGGGAACGGCAAACCCTTCTACAGAATGGGACGCCTTTAAGGCCACACTGAGGGATACCTTTATGTCCATCACCCGGGTTCTGAGGAAAAACAACCAACAGCTTACTGCAGAGCTGGAGACCGCTATGGTGCAGGCGGAGTCTAGCTATGCCACTGACCCGTCCCCTGATAAGAGAAAAGTATGGTTACAGAGGCGTAGAGAATACGAGATTCGCTTACTAGATCTTACACAAAAAAGATTATTACATACTACTCAGAAAGCATTTGAACACGATAACAAAGCTGGGCGTCTCCTGGCATTTCTCACACGACCAGACCGACCTCCGGTATCCATTCCACGTATTCAGACCATACAGGGCCAACTTAGTGATACTCCTGGAGATATTGTGGAGGCTTTTCTTATATTTTACAAAGACCTTTATACATCTAGGGCTGAATACTCTGAAACCCAGCTGGATGCATACCTCGCTGACATATCCCTCCCCTCCTTGTCTTCTGAGAGGAGGGATGAGTTGGAGGCGCCCATATCGGTGGACGAGATTGCTGCAGCCATCTCACAAATGCCAGCCCATAAAACTCCCGGGTTAGGTGGTTACCCCACTGAATGGTATAAACAGTTTAGAGAATTACTATGCCCACGTTTATTGCATACTTATAATAAAGCTTTAGATGCTGGGATTCTGCCCCCCACTGTGCGTGAGGCCTTGATCATACTTCTGCTAAAACCTAGGAAGGATCCACTTAAATGTGAATCGTACAGACCAATATCCCTTATCAATGTGGACGTTAAGATACTGGCTAAAGTGCTTGCAAATCGTTTAAATAACGTGGTCACCACTCTGGTTAACAGTGACCAGGGGGGCTTTATACCAGGAAGATCCACTAGAATGAATATTCGTAGATTATTTCACAATCTGCAATATCCACATGATTGCCCCCCAACGCGGGCCATAGTATCTTTTGGATACTTGCAAAGCATTTGATAGTGTGGAATGGCCGTATCTTTTTCGGATGTTGCGGTTGTATGGTTTTGGCCCGCGTGTAGTGGCATGGATAAGACTCCTTTATATCTCCCCCCAGGCCAAGGTTCGAGTTAACGCATCGGTTACAGAGACATTTCCTGTTACGAGAGGTACAAGACAAGGGTGCCCGCTGTCCCCACTCCTATTCGCCCTAGCCATGGAGCCCCTAGCGGCACGTATTCGCTCATCTTCATCTATTAAGGGACTTCCTATTGCCACTATAGAAGAACGAATTTCGCTCTATGCAGACGACACATTGGTATACCTAGCGGATACCAGCAGGTCACTCCAGTCTTTGCTGGCTGAAATTAACATATTCAGAGATTTCTCAGGTTTCTGGGTGAATTGGGACAAATCAAGTCTTTTCCCATTGGATACAGCAGCGATTCCCCAGATTCATCCGGATTCTAAATTACAGGTGGTGTCCTCCTTTCGATACCTTGGGGTCCTAGTACAATCGCCCTTATCCACATATATCACTAATAATTTAGATCCCATATTGAATCGCTTACAGGAGCAAACTAAACAATGGAGGGATTTGCCCCTTGACCTTATGGGAAGAGCAAACCTCCTCAAAATGGTGTATCTCCCAAAATTGCTATACCTTATGGCTAATTCCCCATGCGCAATCCCTAAATCTATTTTTAAACGTATTGACACAATATGTGTGACGTTCCTGTGGAGGGGGGGATCCCCCAGAGTGGCACTTGAGACACTAAGACTGCTGTCTTGCATGGCCGGCTTGGCATTTCCAAATTTCTTTCTTTATTATTTGGCGTCTCAACTGGTGCATATACATGACTGGTTACATCCAGCTCTGGCAAATGCATGTACCACTACTGAGGGTGCCATCGCGACCTCCATGGAAACTCTTCATAATATCATTTATAGAGGCAAAGTCCCAAATAGACCAGGTACCTCCATGCTGGCAACTACACTTTCAATCTTCCAACACATAGTTAAAAAAATTTCTCGACATGCTTGGTCGGCATCCCCGAACAACCCTCTGTGGTTTAACCCCACTTTGCAGGAACTTAACTCCTTACCTGACGCTAAACATTGGTACTCTAAGGGGGTGAAGTATTTATGCCATCTATACAACGACCAGGGATTTAAAACTTTTCAACAGCTGAGACTTGATTTTAATTTACCAAACTCCTACCTATTCCACTACTACCAGCTTAGACATGCTATCCGTGCTCAGTTTGGCTCCCTAAACGACCCCATAGACTTGCCCCCATTGGAGAAACTGCTAAGACAACCTGATCCTAATAAACTTGTCTCTGCTTACTATGCAGCCCTAATGACAGATTTTAACCCCAGATTCAGCAAAGCGCAACATAAATGGGCAGACATGGACATTTCACTTACGGAGGAAGACTGGACTGAATTTAGTAACACATACAAAAACACTGTTATCTCATCTAAAGACAGGGTCATACAGATTAAGATTTTTCACCAATCTCATCTTACCCCGGCTAGGCTATGTAAGATGGGGTTGAAACCCAATGCTGAATGTTTTAGAGGCTGTGGGGGAGATGCTGATTTCCTACATTGCTTCTGGACCTGTCCGGTGGTTCAGGACTTTTGGAAGGAGGTGGGTTCTTTCATTTCCTCGGCCCTAGGACTCCCCAATATTATTCACCCGAAGAATGGCTTACTGGGGGTCTTTGGTGATCTACATATACCTAAACAGGCCAGGAGACTATTACGTATCCTTTATTTCTATGTTAGAAAGTCTATACTACTATCCTGGAAAGGTATACAAACACCTTTGAAATCCCTATGGCTAAAATTAATTAATGATGTTATACCGTTATATAAACTTACCTTTGAACTTAGGAAACGAAAAAAAATGTTCCACAAAATATGGGACAGGTGGCTGGCTAGCCCCATGACCCTCTCTATATAGTGTGTGCTTGATCTATGCCATTCTCATGCCGTGCCAGAATGAACACCATATGTATGTGAACTACTATAACTCATATTTGTTAATACCTAGTTATATATAAACTGTGTAATCAATCTCAGATCGAATTACCACCAACCAGCTGTTTGGTCCCCCCCCCCCCTCCCATAAGTAGACAATATACTTGACAAGGTATACCAATGCTTAACTGTGATTTATTTAGTGATAAGTTGTTGTGTTTTTTTTTTTGTACAACTGGTTTGTATTGAAACAAAAAAGTCAATAAAAATATCTTTAAAAAAAATAAAAATACAACCGTGGCCAAAAGTTTTGAGAATGACACAAATATTAATTTTCACAAAGTCTGCTGCTTCAGTGTTTTTAGATCTTTGTTAGATGTTACTATGGTATACTGAAGTATAATTACAAGCATTTCATAAGTGTCAAAGGTTTTTATTGACAATTACATTAAGTTTAAACAAAGAGTCAATATTTGCAGTGTTGACCCTTTATTTTCAAGACCTCTGCAATTCGCCCTGGCATGCTGTCACTCAACTTCTGGACCACATCTTGACTGATGGCAGCCCATTCTTGTATAATCAATGCTTGGAGTTTTTCAGAAATTGTAGAGTTTTTTTTTTTGTTCACCAGCCTCTTGAGGATTGACCACAAGTTCTCAATGGGATTATGGTCTGGGGAGTTTCCTGTTCATGGACCCAAAATCTCAAAGTTTTGTTCCCCAAGCCATTAATTATTATTATTATTATTATACAGGATTTATATAGCGCCAACAGTTTGTGCAGCGCTTTACAACATGGGGGCAGACAGTACACTTACAATACAAATCAATACAGGAGGGATCAGAGGGCCCTGCTCATTTAGAGCTTACAATCTAGAAGGGAGGGTCAAGTGGAAACAAAAGGTAATAACTGTGGGGGATGAGCTGATGGAAAAAATGAAAATACAGTTGTTAAGTGTGGGTAAGATAGGCTTCTCTGAAAAGAAGGGTTTTCAGGGATCGTCTAAAAGCTAAATGAGTAGGAGATAAGCGGACAGATTGGGGTAGGGCATTCCATGGCAAGGTGCTCCATCATGCTGGAATAGGCATTGTTCGTCACCAAACTGTTCGTGGATGGTTGGGAGAAGTTGCTCTTGGAGGATGTTTTTGTACCATTCTTTATTCATGGCTGTGTTCAAAATTGTGAGTGAGCCCACTCCCTTGGCTAAGAAGCAACCCCACACATGAATGGTCTCAGGATGCTTTACTGTTGGCATGACACGGGACTGATGGTAGCGCTCACCTTTTCTTCTCCCGACAAGGTTTTTTCCAAGTGCCCCAATCTGAAGGGGGATTAATCAGAGAAAATGACTTTACCCCAGTCCTCAGCAGTCCAATCCCTGTACCTTTTGCAGTATATCATTCTGTCCCTGATGTTTTTCCTGGAGAGAAGTGGCTTCTTTGCTTCCCTTCTTGACACCAGGCCATCCTCCAAAAGTCTTCTCCCTGTGTGTGCCGATGCACTCACACCTGCCTGTTGCCATTCCTGAGCAAGCTCTGCACTGGTGGTGCCCCGATCATGCAGCTGAATCAACTGTAGGAGACAGTCCTGGCACTTGCTGGACTTTCTTGGGCGTTCTGAAGCCTTAATCCCATAAAAAACATTTCCACTGCATTTGGGAAAAAGTTCATTTTTATGGTAAAGAGGGACTTTGAAATTAATTTAAATTCATCTGATCACTCTTCATAACATTCTGGAGTATATGCAAATTGCCATCAAAAAAATTGAGGCAGCAAACTTTGTGAAAATTAATATTTGTGTAATTCTCAAAACTTTTGGCTATTGACTGTGCACACTGATGTTCTCATGACACACTTCTTGCCGTGAATGACAGCTCCTGGCTGAATGGAGGCCAGGAGCTGGCTGATGTCATTGATCAATTATGGGAATGATTGTATTTGGACAAGGATATTCACCAGCTAATTTACAATGCAAGTAGTGTGATATTGGTTGCTTGTGCACCAGCGGCTGCCGGTCTCCTAGCAGCCAATGACACTTTGCCTCTGAGCATGTGAGTGGGGAAACTTGTACTGAAGTAATGCGGTAACAGTTCAAAACCAAACCCGGTAGGAAGGCCACCAAGCCAGGTACACTCACAGATCCAGTAGCATGACAAGAGCAGATTCCAGCAGGAATTACAGTGTCTGTTGAGGGCAGAAGAGTCCTTACTCTTTCCCTCCTCATCAGGAATCTTTCCCTTATGCTAGTACTGTCCCTAACAGGTGAGGTACCTGTCCCTACCCTGTCCACTCACAAAATCCGCTCCAAGCCACTGGAGACCGGGCCTTAAATAGGCTCTGCCTGACCCAAGATGGCTGTTTGAGCCACATGGGTTGGCAGCATCCAATAGAATAGCTCCCCCAGTGACCCAGGAAAAAGGAATTAGCAAGAAGCACAGTTTAGACTCTGTGGGAAAATTGATGGGTGCAGGTATTTTTCGTAGTACAAAATTACATTGTCGGAACACCCAGAAAGAAGCCATAAAGCTTCAGTTACACAAGGCAACCCTCCTGCATAATATTTATCTGCCAGAGACTTGATGAGTAACACAAACCATCACCAAACACAATGATAGTGAAACCAACAAGATAATAACGGTATAGAGTGGGAAAAATGTTCCCTCTATAAATACTAAATGGGAGCATGACTGATGAGGCACTTGGCTCTGAAAAAATGAAGATTTATAATTGAATGGGTGAATGAAGTTTATCCCACGTGGGACCTATCTATAAAAATAGTCTTAAGAAGAAACATATTGCCCATTGCAGCCAGTTAGAATTCTTGTTTGATTTGCAACTGTGAATTGCAGGTATAACTGTTGCTATTGGCACCATTACCTTGCAAGCACCCTTTACATACATAAGCACTGGGGCCTATTTCATATTTTGTAAGTTTTCAAAAAGCATCTGAAGCTGGATTTCACTGATCTGCTCCCATTTTTTGAAGGCTAAGTTCACTTTTTTTTTTTTCTAAATTGCAGCTCCCCTATTCACCAATATAGCATAAATGTTTTTTTGCAAAAAATATCAAAGCTTTCCATAAAATCTACAGACACGTACCTTACTGTCCTCCATCCATGATTCCAAACGTATCTATTGCTTCTGTCTTACGTCCTTACAGACTGTAGGTCGTGACAAAGGAAGGAGTTGACCAGCTGATCTCATTAGCACACACCCTGCATCGTCTACTGTCAGGGAAATGGCCGTAGGACTAGCAATCCTGCCAATACCCATCATGGTCGCACCGGGCTAATCCCTATGCGCATGCGCACACACAGGTGCGCAACGACAGGTGCACGCAGGTGCCCATTGTTGGCGCCCTCTGGCCTATTTAAGCCTGCTGCAGATGCATGCAGGTTGCTGGATTATCGTCAGCTTCCTGTGTCTCCTGTACCTACTATCTGTATCTGATTCCTGTTTACTACCTGGCTTTCCTGACTCCTCCTGCTCTCCGCCTGCATCGACCCCCGGCTTGGACTTGAGTATTCTCCAGTCTCCGCACCTGTACCGCACTCCGCACCTGTACCTTTGTATGTCCACACAGTGTTTGACCCCTGGCCTGGCTACCGACTCCGTTCCTGGTTTATCCTGCTGTACCTCATCTCGGACTGATCCTGTTGTGTTTGACCCTCGGCCTGTCTAATGACTTTGTTCCTGGTTGCTCCACTTGGATCTCTCCTCGCACGGCTGCCCAATCAGCTTACCCAGCGCACCCCAGCTGCCCTCTGCTACCCAGCTATCCAGCAGCAATCCGTGCACCTTTGGGCACCGTACTCCCTGTCTCACTCCCAGGGGTATGCTGCACTTAGGGGCGGCCTCTCAGCAATCCGGCCTTGCACCCAGGACTTGACATCTACCATCACACTCCCAGCTGCACATTTTTTAAATGAAATGCAATCAATCAGTGATCACCCTTCTCACTAAATACACAATCAGATTGCATAGTGTATGGCCATCTTTATACAAGTACATAGGAGGGAGTGGACAGAAAGACTCAGCTGTCAAGCCCCGTTCACATCTCTGCATAACGGGAACTTGCATTCCCACATGCGTTTTTTTTTTTTTTTTTTGCGGGGTTTTTTTTGCGAGGGGGAAGCTTCAGAACTTTTTTTAGTGGAGCTTGCTGTGTTTTTTACTGCGATTTTTTTCATGCAGCAAATTTCTGAAATGAAGGGAAATGCACAGATGTGAATGGAGCCTCATTGTTCTTGTCTTACCGTACCAATTTTACTTTCAGGACCCATTCACATCTAGCATAGTGGGAGCGCACATTTTGTGTCTCGTTTTTCCTGTGACACGCATAGGGCAGCCTGCTGATTTAAATGGGCTGTGCTATACGTGGCTTATGGGACATGTTGGCGTTTTGTGGGTTGCGTGTTTTTTACTGTGCGTTTTGCAGCATTTGCCATTTCTCATGCCAAAATGTGTGTTTGCTTCTGTGTTTGGTGTGTTGTTAACAATTAATGGCACTGAATGCGCAACTAGTAATTTTAGGTGTGTAAAGGTGGCCATACACTATACAATCTGATTGTACAATCTCCTTTAGATCTGCCATTAATTATGTAGTGCAAGGGCCTGCCTGATTGGATATAGAATGAGAGTGATTGCCTAGATAGGTGTTTCCTCCTATTATATAAATTTGGTAAATCTAAAGGAGATTTAGTTGTGCTTTCAATGCCCCCCCCGTGTGTGTGTGTGGGGGGGATGACTATTGCACAACATAACTGAACCACAACTTGCAGCAGACTTGCAAAATGTTTGCAAAGAAAGTTGATCTGGAGTCATGCAATGTGAACTTGCTGCAAATTGTGCAACAAACTTGTGAAGCCTGGCAAGTCTAGCAATAGCTTGGCAAATAATTTTAAAACTTGCAGCACAATTGCTTGCTGTCTGGGCCTGTACTGCTCTGGTGACCGTATGAAGAAAAAAATAGTAATAAAAAAAAAAAAAAAACAGGAAAAAATGTTTAAAAAAAACTAAATAAAAAAGTATTAATATATTCAATTTTTTCATACTGTCGCCAGACATTATACTTGATCACCGCCACATCAGTCATATGATGATCCTGTACTGCTCTGGTGATCATATGTGGAAAAAAAAATAGTAAAAGAAAAAAAAAACTAAGTAAAAAGTAAAAGCCGAGGGTTTTCACACTGGAGCGGTGCACTTGCAGGAAGGTCAAAATAGTCCTGCAAGCAGCATCTTTGCAGCGCTGTAGGAGCAGTGTATACACCGTTCCTAAAGCGCCCCTGCCCATTGAAATCAATGGGGCAGCGCCGCCAAACCGCCAGCAAAGCGCCACTGCAGCACCACTTTTCGGGCAGTTTTAACCCTTTTTTGGCCGCTAGCGGGGGTTAAAAGCGCCCCGCTAGCAGCTGAATAGCGCCGCTAAAACGACGGTAAATCGCAGCTAAAAATAGCAGTGCTTTACCGCCACCGCACGCCCTGACCCAGTGTGAAAGTAACCTTAATATCCTGCCAGCGCATCGCCCCAGTGTGAAAACACTCTGACTTTCACACTGGGATTGCAGGAAAGGCCTTTTTTCAGGTGCTATTTTTTTAGCCCAAAAGTGCCTGAAAAAACGCCCCAGTGCGAAAGGGGTCTAATAGAAGCTCTGTCTAGTTTTTATGACTGTTTCTGTTCCTCTTGGGGAGATTCCTCACTCTATTAGTCCTGAATCCCACATTTTTTCATTCTTATCCAGAAGAAGAATTAATGAGAAGTCATCCAATTAGAACACCTGAGTTTTCTTCTTTCTCATAGCTCCCAACTGTCCCTCTTTGGCATACAAATCCCAAATGGTTGCATTTGCAGTATAATGGAAAAGTATCAAAAAAAGGCTTTTGACCAAACAATTTTTTATGTGTCAATTCTTTATGATTCACGTAACTGAGGGCATGGCGGGAGTGTGTGGTTTGCTTGCATACTTTTAGATCTGCGGTGTCTCTCTTTGTTGTCTCGGACAACAAAGTTAGAAGGTATGCTTTCTGTTGTGTCAGGAAATGAAAGGAAAAAATGAAAGAAAAAAGGGACAGCAGAAAAAAATAATAATAAATAAAATCATGGCATTTAGCCATTCCCTCTTCTATAAAACAAAAAAGGTTTTGGGTTTAGGTGTACTTTAAAGTGAAATGCCAACTCTATTAAGTTTTATTATATATTTGCAGCACTCCTCCCATTTGGGTGGTTGAAGATGATCACCCTGCATGGTGTAACATGCTCACATTTCACTTCACAGGGCAGAACACTTGATTTACTGTGGGAAATAATGAAACTAGGGTGGCAGACACTTTAGTCTTTTCAAAGTTTTTTTTTTCTGCTCAGTAAGCTCTGCAGAGAGGGTGAGGAAACAGGATATCCAAAATAAGGAAAATAACAAATCTTAGTGGATAATGACTCTATGACAGCATTCAATGTCTGTAGTTAAATGTTGGTTTGGACATTCTTCTCTTTCTATGTACAACCCCTAGCAAAAAGTATGGAATCACCACTTTTGGAAAATGTTCATTCAATTGTTTAAGTGTGTAGAAAAAAACGAATCACAGACATGCCTCAAAACTATTTTCATTCCAACCTTCTGTCTAAGAAACAGTTAAAAAAAGAAAAAAAAGAAAGAAAACTGTAGTCAGTTGCAACTGTTTTTGCCATAGGTGTACGCAGCCTATTGCATTAGGGTGTGCACCCCAAAGTTCAAACACACACGTCTTTCTCTACAGCCTCAGCTGCACAGGGCAGTGAATGAATAGGAAGTGGTCTGTGCTGAGTGGCTTCCTGTTCATTCACCAACTGAAGCATAGTAAGTGTTGTTTACTATGCTTCAGTTATGAATGGACACAGTGAGCCAGTATGTTCACTTTGTTCATTTAGAAAAGGATATGGGCTGGTAAATTACATATTTACTAGTCCCTTCCCCAGTTCTCCATACTGAATATGCCCCTCAGATGCCAGGGCGAGAGGAGAGGAGGGAAATCAGCAGCACTGCGGGGCAGGGCCAACAAGGCTTAGTTTGATTAGTTTGTGCCCAGGCACACCTGGCACACCCTCTATGCACACCTATGGTTTTTGAAGATCAAGCAGAGGAAAAAAAATGGAATCACTACATTTTGAGGAAAATATTATGGAATCACCCTGTACTTTGCAGTTCTAAAACAAACATCTGCATCAGATTACATCCCGAAAAATGATGTCCTCATCACCAAACATCCTTTCAATTGATGGAATAAGAAAAGTGTCCAAAATCTCAATATAAACTTGTCATTTATTAAAGATTTAATGACTTTCATCTCCCCTGTACCTTTACCTGACATGCAACCCCATATCATCAATGATTGTGGAAATTTGCATGTTTTCCTCAGGCAGTTGTCTTCATACATTTCATTGGAACAGCACCAAACAAAAGTTCCAGCATCATCACCCTGCCCAATGCAGATTCCTAATTTATCATCACTAAATATCACTTTCATCCACAGTCCATGATTGCTTTTCTTTAGCCCACTGTAACCTTATTTTTTTCTGTTTAGGTGTTGAACAGTGGTGATTTCATACTTTTTGCCAGGGGTTGTAAATTCTAGGCCATTGACTCTGAGGAGTCACAGATAATTTAGCTGATGAACAGTGAGCAGAAGACCACAACGGGTGCCACTCCTGTTAGCTAAGAACAGGAAACTGAGGCTACAATTTGCACAGGCTTGCCTGATCTGATGAATCTCGATTTCATCACTAAACCACTTCCCGCCCGGCCCATGAGAGCAGATGACGGCCAGGATAACATGCCGCCGCACGGTCGCGGGGGCGCGCATCGCGGCGATCGGTGGAGCGGTGTGTCAGTCTGACACACCGCTCCACCGATCTTGGTAAAGAGCCTCCGGCGGAGACTCTTTACCATGTGATCAGCCGTGTCCAATCACGGCTGATCACGATGTCAATAGGAAGAGCCGTTGATCGGCTTTTCCTCACTCGCGTCTGACCAGAGTCCGCCGGACAATCCGATTGTGTGTAGGCTTTCTCAAAAGTCCGCCGGACCTAGATTTGAAACAATTTTTAAATCTTTCCGTCGGACTCAGTTCCTGATGGAAAGCCCGTTCGTCTGTATGCTGGTCCGATGGACCAGATACGACGCAAGGGCAGGGTATTGCATCTCGCGCTCGCTGCAATAGGAAAAACAAATTTTCCTCTTATTATAGGGGGCTCCCGGATTCCAATAAGCCCCCCGCTCACAGACCCCGACAGCCAACGGCCAGGGTTGTCGGGAAGAGGCCCGTGTCCTCATCAACATGTTGAGGGCATGCGGCCTGGCACGTTTCAGGAGGGGGGGGCGCTCGCTTGTCCCCACCCCCTTTTCTGACCGACCGGGCTGCGTGCTCGGATCGGGGTCTGGTATGGATTCTAGGGGCGACCCCACACCGTTTTTTCGGCATAGGGGGTTCCCTTTAAAATCCATACCAGACTTAAGGGCCTGGTATGCCCCGTGACGGGGCTCACAAGGTGTCAATCTTGCCAATAAAAGCGGCAAGATTGACTTCCTTTTCTAGTCCCGTCGTACCCGAGTCACGGTCAAAATGAACGGACTTGTCCGTGTGTGGGCAAATCCGTTCATTCTGAAAGTCCGTCGGAAAGATGGGCGGACCTAGCCTGCCGGAAAGTCCGGTCGTGTGTAGGCAAGTCCGTCCGTTCAGGTAGTCCGCCGGAAAGTCCGGCGGAAAGACCGTCGGACCAAGTCTGCTGGAAAGTCCGCTCGTGTGTACGAGGCATGAGGAATCTTTCCAACACCTTGTTGAATCTATGCCATGAAGAATTAAGGCAGTTCTGAAGGCAAAAGGAGGTCCAACCCGGTACTAGTAAGGTGTACCTAATAAAGAGCCTGGTGAGTGTATATTTTAGTTTCAAAGAATCTTGGGACATGTTTCACGACATGATGTGTCCTGCACACCTGAATCACACTGCTGACATCCAGAGATAGCAAGAAACTCCAGAAAGAAAAGATGACATAACATATTTAAAATGGTTTTTTATGACAATAGAGGCAGATTAGTTCAAACCGGGAGTGTAGTGGTTGTTGTAAGACATATCATATTTGGGGGAGGTGTATTGATCCTGGAGTTGAGTTTTAAAGCACCCTTAAGATATACTCTGGGAAAGTTGAGCAATAGAACATCCATCAATTGCTTTAAAGAAGTTGAAGCACCCTTCAGCAGTATTTCAGCAAGGACAGCCAAAACGGTTTGAAAGATCTTTTATCTACACTATCAGACTGGAGCTAATGGTGCTTTAAAGGCTGCGAGAGAGATTCCTTCTGTACACATTACCTTTAGCCCACAGTTTGAAACTGTGAACTCGACCTTATTTTCAGAATAGAAAATGGAGAGAAATCTATTATGTATTAAATCTATATCTATTACATATTAAATCTATTATAATATGTTTTTATTAGAGTGAGAAAGGAGGGAAGCCATAAGAAGGAAATGAGGAAAAACCTCCTCAGTGGGGTCTCAGGCAAAAATAAAAACTTGACTCTATCCAAAACAATAAGAAGATTTTTGGCTTATTTTAGGTTTAATACAGTTTATTACTTATTATTATTGCACATGTTCTTTAGGCAGAGCAAGCCTAAATCCAATGTTAGGGGCAACATTTAACTACAGACATTGAATGCTGTCATAGAGTCATTATCCACTAAGTCATCGCTCCAGGTGAGCAATCCTTACAGTCCAGATGCACTGGGTGCAAGCCACGGCTCGCCACCGATGAGAAAGGGATGGCTGCACACCACAGGAACGTTCCAACAATTTTATTCCAAAATTAGCAAATGACAGCCAACCAAGACAGAGTGTCCGAACCCAGGAGGTGACGCATGCATTTCACACTGACCTCAGTGCTTCCACACAATAAGGATAAAACTTTTTCGCAAAAGGGAGTTTAACAAGACCCGTGGCCACTCATTAAAATTAGAAGAAAAGAGGTTTAACCTTAAACTACGTAGAGGGTTCTTTACTGTAAGAGCGGCAAGGATGTGGAATTCCCTTCCACAGGCGGTGGTCTCAGCGAGGAGCATCGATAGTTTCAAGAAACTATTAGATAAGCACCTGAACGACCACAACATACAGGGATATACAATGTAATACTTGCATATAATCACACACGTGGGTTGGACTTGATGGATTTGTGTCTTTTTTCAACCTCACCTACTATGTAACTATGTGTGCAGCCGTCATTTTCTTCCTACTGTCGTTAACAGACAGGGTACCTTGTCCTACACTACCCACTCGCAAAACCTGAAAAACTTAAAAAGACTCTGCCACACATAAGATGGCCACCGAGTCACATGGGCAGCCAGCATCCAATTGGATCGCTGCCCCAGTGACTCAGGAAACCATAGAGGAACCCTGTTCCCCATGACTTCCTCTCCCTCTGCAGTGCCACTGTGGTGATTGAGCGACACCTGCCTGCATGTGCTGCATGGCAGAGCTCTTTAAATTACAAAACTGAATGTCTTAAGAATTGCGTATATAAGACAGAATGCTTCAGTATACAATATATTTACAGTTATGACATAAATGTATAACTATCAATGCTGTACTGTTGTAATAAAATAAAATGGAAATAAAATGTTAATGATTCATTCACATGTATTTTAGTTGCCCTTGTTAAGCCCTGTCCCGGATTTGCACAGTTTTAAATCTAGTTTAGCAGGTTTTAAAGGCCGCATTATAGGCTTCTTGTTACTTAATATAAGACAAACAGGTTTTAATAGCTGCATGTATACCGTTCATGGCAAAGTCAAACTGGTTCGGTTACGTTTCATTGATGTCACCAAAAGTCAGCTGCCTTGAATGTCCCTGCTACTTATATCGGCAGTGATAAATGCTCCTATTAAAATGCAAATACCATCCTGTACTTATGACAGATACCGAATCCAATTATGGATTCAACAGCCCATCAAATAATTATCTGCTGATTGTATATCTCGGTAGCTCTTTTGTTTTGCTCATTCAGAGGCTGACATACAAATTGTCTCATCAACAAACTTCCAAATTTGTAATTAGAAAAAAATTAATGCAGAATGAAAAACTACTAAAGGAACCGAATGATCTCCCTCAATGACCTTTATGTTGTTATATGCCATTGTGAATTGACAAGCTGAAAAAAAATGTGACCATGAACCATGGTGAAGATGACAACTGTGTCACCACTGATTTAGTTTTGTATGAGAAGGCACAAAAAAAACACAAAATGCACCAATAAATACTGTATATAACGTGAATCACTTTACTTACCCGAGCCACCTTTCTCTTTTTTGGTTGAGTTGTTTGTAACAAAAACTAGTATTTTGATCCAACAGTAGAAACCTAAAGCTGAACGCAAGGCAGACACACAAACATATAAAGTGATTGAGTAATCAGAAAATCATTAAATGTATTTTAAATGCAGCGAGTTCAAGTACCAGAATTGATTAGGCAGTGGCGGCTGGTGGGTTCTCCCCTCCCCCTTGGCGGTGTGGCACGGCACTGAAACGTTCCTCCTGGGGCACGGGCAGCGGCCGTGGCGGCTCCAGGTTCTGCTCCTCCAGCTTCCTCCGCTGCTTCTCCTCTTCCACGAAAGCGCTGGGCATCCAATAGGATGCTTTTGCCAATTGGGAAACAGGTCTCACAGACCTGCCTCCTGATTGGCGGAGAGGAACTTTAGTGTGATGACGAAAATGTATTCGCTATGGTCACACAACTGTGTGGCTTCGGAGCGCCAATGCTCTGCGCTCCCAGGCCACCCTTTTTGAAGCCTATTATGCCACGTACACACGATCGGACTTCCCGTCGGAAAAAGATATGACAGGATTCCGCTCAAGTTTGCCTTGCATACACACGGTCACGCAAAAGTTCGCTGAACTTACGACCGTCAAGAACGCGGTGACGTACAACACTACGCTGAGCCGAGAAAATGAAGTTCAGTGCTTCTGAGCATGCGTCAAATTGTTTCTGAGCATGCGTAGGAATTTTGCCCGTCGGAATTGCCACAGACGATCGCATTTTCGGATAGGAACCTTTCCTGACCGAAAAATTGAGAACCTGCTCTCAATCTTTTGCTGGCTGGAATTCGGCCAGCAAAAGTCCGATGGAGCATACAAACGGTCGCATTATTCGACGAAAAACTCTCATCGTCTTTTGCAGGCCGAAATTTCGATCATGTGTACAGGGCATTAGAGCCTCTGGCTCGAATCAGGTGCTTCAAAAAAACACCTACCCCGCATTGGAATCTATGGTCTGGCTCTACTGATATGTAGATCAGGGGGCCGGATGCATGGATAGGGGAGGCTGTGCCTTCTATGGACTGGCCACCACTGCTAATAGGTATCAGCCTTGAAGAGGGACCAGGCTCTATGTCACTGAATAGCGCTGTCTATGTAACAGTAAAAGCATGCTGACAGAGGGAGAGAGCAAACCTGAGTATTAGGAGGCTAGGGTGTCTCTTAGACCAAGCTGTGTGTATATAATATTAGGCCAATGGTTGCAGCAGTTAATTGAAAACTAAAATTGTAAACTATTTTTTCTATCCTTTTGTAGCACACACCCTCCTAGTTAGGTGCTAGGCTGTCAGGTAAATGAATTTCTTATTGTGCTCCTCTGTAATCAGTGGAGCAGTTGCTGATTGCTCTGGACTGATCATGGTCCCATAGGCTGCAAGCCTGATTGCTTCTCCCTGCTTTCTGGAAAGCTCCAGAACATAGGAGTGGAGCAGCTCAACGGAGCAGCTTGAATATTTATTGGGTCTCAGCCAATCCATGGGGCTGCGTGCCCAGTAGGTGGTTGTAGATCACATAAATAGTCTGGGGTTCGAGCAGTCTGTGTCCTTGTCCAGCAAGAGAAGAACCCAGCCTGGCGGGCTGCCTCCCTTCCAGGCTATCCAGCGCCTCTATCATGAGCTCAGCAAGGTGGTGAAGTAGCTGCATTCGTTTTCTTTTTTAGGCTTTCTTTCTTTTATTTTCACCTGGTTATCTGAGTAGTAAGTCTGTTGTTTTATAACAAAACAAGCTATCCTGCAGATGTAGCAGTTAGAGAAATGGGACCAACCATCTCCCAGACAGCAAGAATAACTTGCCACAAATTTGTGGCAGTGTTGAATTGTAAGTCTTATTAACTTGCTGCACATTTTCACTAGCAAATTGCACACTTGCAGAGCACTTGAAGCACAAGTTATGGTTGAGGCTTTTCCAATTGGTAGCAAATTTGCGTGGCAAGTCTCTAACAAGAGCAAAGTTGCAGTGGTGAGTCTACAGTAAGAGCTCTGCAAGTCACAGTGACCCCCTGTGTTGGGATGACTATTGCACAACATAACTGAACCAGAACTTGCATCAGACCTGCAGAATGTTTAGAAAGAAAGTTGATCTAGAGTCATGCCATGTGGATTTGTTCCATTGGTACAACAAACTTATGAAGCCTGGCAAGTCTAACAATAGCTTAGCAAGTCATTTTCAAACTTGCAGCTCAGTTGCTTGCTATCTGGGTTACCACTGACAGGGGTTCTTACAATGGTCAGCTTTTACTTATTTATGTAAAACCTTTATCCCAAAAGGAACAAAAACTGTTACTGTAACTGTTTATAAATTGTAAGCTGGAGTTCATTTCATTTTTTGAGCTTCAGCGTCTAGAAGCAGAAAAAAAATGTTTTTGTAGGGTTTCTTATATCATTTTTTCCAGCAGAAACGCTGCTAAACTCTCCTAATAGCATTCTTTTTAGCTTTTCATCCTTTTTATTTAACCACTTCAATACAGGGCACTTACACCCCCTTCCTGCCCAGGCCATTTTTCAGCTTTCAGCGCTGTCACACTTTGAATGACAATTGCGCGGTGATGCTACACTGTAAAATGCATTAAGGTAAAAAAAAAACCTTCAGCCTTTACAACCACATTAAGGTTAATTGTTGTTAACATTTTTTTAAATGCCATATATCAATGGTCTCCAAACTGGGGCCTGGGGGCTGGATGTGGCCCTTTGCTTGCCTTTATCTGGCCCTTGGGGCACTATTCCACCAACTGACACCATCGATGGGGTACCATTCCCTCTATTGACACCATCAATGGGGGGGTTCTGTCGAATAGTGCATCTTGTCGGATAATGCCTCTGACGATCTGCGCATGCACAGGACGTAATGTCACTCCAGCTGATATGTTGATCAGCTGGAGTGATGTGAACACTGCGCATGTGCAGATCATTGGAGGCATTATCCGATGATCTGCAAAGCACGGAGGGAGAATCTAATTGTCAGATTCTGTCTCGCAGTCTCTGCGCATGCGTGGTACTTGGCACCATCCTACAACACACCAAAATCCGCCCTGTAAGATCTGCCCCGCAACACACCCAAATCAGCCCAGCAACATTAGTTTTCCAAGTCTCGCTCAAGTCTCGCGCATGCGCACAGAGAGCAAGGCAGAATTGGGCAATTTGATTCTCCCTCTGCACTTTGCGGATTGTCGGATAATTCCTCTGATGATCTGCGCATGAGCAGTGTTGACGGCACACCAGCTGATCAACATATCAGCTGGAGTGATGTTACATCCTGCGCATGCGCAGATGGTCGGAAACGTTATCTGAAGATCTGCACTATTCGATAGAACAGGGCACTATTCCTCCCATTAAAACCAATGATGGAGCAGTAATGCCAAGGCATTTTCTATGCCCCCCCCCCCCCCCCTCCCCACAGTCCAGTCCCCCCCGAAAGACAATAAACTGGCCCTTTGCTTGGAAAGTTTGGAGACCCCTCGCCATATATCATTTATCCAGAAACTTTACAGAGAACGCAGCACTACACATTACAATTGGTGCTTGTGAACATTTAATTGTGCAGTGTGTAATCATTTAGTGACTTCATTGTTGATGAATCACAGATAACCTTTATTTTTATGTTTATTGAATCATACGTTATAATTAGCTGGACACTGCAATTAAGTGCTGTTAGTGCCGTCTACGGTTGTTTTGGATAATGAGAGAGGCATTTGTAAATGAGATGTGACTTCTAGGCTGCTATTCTTCGCTGTTATTTTGATGGTGAAAGCTCTGCAGACAGAACGACTATTGGCAGCCACTCATTTATAAATGACTCACTAACAAATACTAACTGCATTTTTTTTTCCTGACAAATTTGGAGCATCCTACATTCTAAACATATTTATTTACTACACTGAGTCAGACGCAGTTGTGTGTCAAACCCTGATAGCACTTGTTATTTCTTTCTGAAAAGAGTCAGTAATCAATAGAGATGAGATCAGACGTCCTCCAAACTTATCTGAACGTCACAATTGTCCTTTTTTTTTTTTAACTTCAATCAGCTGCGAGCCGGGCCATTCCCTGCCCTGCAGCACACATACACAAATGGGCAGGGTGCTGGTGACATCAATGCGTTAGATGGACACATGCTCATATTTACCCAATGACACTAACCACTTCAACACCGGATGGATTTACCCCCTTCCTGACCAGAGCACTGCATCGCTTTAACTGACAATTGCACGGTCGTGCGAAGTTGCACCCCAACAAAATTGATGTACTTTTTTCCCCACAAATTGAACTTTCTTTTGGTGGTATTTGATCACCTCTGCGGTTTTTATTTTTTGAGCTATAAACAAAAAAAAAGCAACAAATTTGAAAAAAAAAGCAATATTTTTTACTTTTTGCTATAATAAATATCCCCCAAAAATATATAAAAAAAAATATATGTTTCCTCAGTTTAGGCCAATATATATTCTTCTACATACTTTTGGTAAAAAAAAAAAAAACGCAATAAGCGTAAATTGATTGGTTTGAGCAAAAGTTATAGCGTCTACAAAATAGAGGATAGTTTTATTTTTATTATTAATTTTTTTTTTATTAGTAATGACGGCGATCTGCGCTTTTTATTGTGACTGCGACATTATGGCGGACATATCGGACACTTTTTGCACTATTTTGGGATCATTGTCATTTATACAGCGATCAGTGCTATAAAAATGTACAGATTACTGTGTAAATGACACTGGCAGGGAAGGGGTTAAACACCAGGGGGCGATGAAGGGGTTAAGTGTGTCCTAGGGAGTGATTCTAACTGTGGGGGGGATGGGCTACTACTCACATGTCAGCGATCACCGATCCCGATGACAGGGAGCAGTGATCTCTGTCATGTTGCTAGTTTACAAAGGCATCTCCACGTTCTTCCACTCTGTGACACGATCGCGGGCACCCGGCGGACATCAAGTCCAGGGGGACCCGCGGTCACGGGACATGCGGCGGGCCCACAATGCCGCATCTTAAAGGGGATGTACCTGTACGCCCTTTTGCCCACCTGTGCCATTCTGCCAACGTATATCGGCGTGCAGCGGTTGGGAAGGGGTTAAAGTGGTTGTAAACCCTTTCATAGAACCAGTGAAGTGACTGCCCTCAGGTGATACACAGAGATGAAACAAATCTCCCTATATAAGTTGTAGCCGTTTATCTGCCGTCTTCTCTTCTCTACATCTGTGTAAAGTCCAGAAGCTTGTCTGAGCTGTCAGAAAACAGGGGCCGGAGAGCTGAAATTGCACACTGCAGAGCTCAGTGAGGAGAGCTCTGAGAGCCGATTGGAGGGCGCAGACCCCCCCATCCCCCCCCCCTTTTCACACAGCACACAGGAACAGAGCTGAGGTTGTCAATCACATACTGTGTGCTGGAGGTCCCTCCCCTGTCACTTTTTTTCTATTGGTGTCAGGAAAAACTTGTCAGAAGTGACTCATGTTGATAGCAGAGGAAAGTAATAGGCCTGGAACTGCATGCACAGCATAGCTGGAGGGCCCGCATTACTGAGTTTCTGGGCAGGCTACAGTCAGGCATTTAAGTTGCAAGTTGATCAGTGGGAGCCAGGTCAGCAACAAAGACACTTTCCCACCCTCAATTTTCTGAAGTTTGCAAGACCCATTTTTTTCCTATGGTTGTTTTTTTACTAAAGGGGCAATGGGTGCTGTAGGGTGGCTGTTGCTCTGTGTGTTCTTTGCATATGGGTTTTGGTTCAGTTTTGTCATAGCAGTAGGCAGGTATCTTAGGTTTTTGAAGGTGGACATGGTCAAAAAACAGTAAGTGTCAAGGGTTGGGTGCATCTCGGTATGGGTGTACCTTCCCTACTCCATGACGTCAATAAGGGTCTATCAGTCATTTGGCTGCATCAGATGGAAAACTGGAATTAAATTGTCCTCAAACCGATGTAACTGCAGTTGGGGGCCGGGATAGGAATGTGTTAGTTGATACAGCCGATAGAGGAAAACATGTCTTCATTAACCACTTCTGGACCGCCCCACGCAGATATACTGCGTCAGGGCAGCCCTCCTGCACAAAATCACGTACCTGTACGTGATTTCGTGCAAGGGGTCAGGGCACGCGTCTGGCGGATTTTGTGCAAGGGGTCAGTGGGTCTGCCGTGACCCAGCGAACGTTCTCAGGAGAGGCAGAATGGCGGTCTGCCTATGTAAACAAGGCAGACTGCCAATCTGTCAGAGGGAAAAATGGAGATATTGTGTTTATGCTAAGCAGAAACACCGGTCTCTGTTTTCCCCTAGTCAATACGTCCCCCACAGTTAGAAAGCACCCCCTAGGGACACATTTAAACCTTTGATTTCCCTTGATGTTAACCCCTTCCTTGCCAGTTTCATTTGTACAGTGACGGTTCATTTTTTTTTACCACTGATCACTGTATTAGTATCACTGGTGCCCAAAAAGTGCCACTTAGTGTCAAATTTGTCCACCGCAATGTCTCCGCTAAAAAACGCTGATCGCTGCCATTACTAGTATAAAACAAACAAATAGAAATTCTATAAATATATTCTATAGATTGTACATGCGCAAACCAATCAATATACGCTTATTGGAATTTTTTTACCAAAATTATGTAGCTGAATACATATTGGCCTAAATTGATGAAGATATTAGATTTTTTTTACATTTTTTTTATTGGGTATGTTTTATAGTAGAAAGTAAAAAATATTGTGTTTTTTTTGTTTTTTTTTCAAAATTGTCAGTTTTTTTTGTTTTTAGCCCAAAAAATAGAAACCACAGAGGTGATCAAATACCACCAAAAGAAAGCTCTATTTGTGGTAAAAAAAAGGACATTAATTTTATTTGGGTACAGAGTCACACGACTGCGCAATTGTCAGTTAAAGCAAGTCATGAAGGGGGTAAAACCTCCCAGGGCTGAAGTGGTTAACCTAGGACTCAAGGAAAAGTCAGTTAAGTACATTATGGTTGGGAAATGTGTTTACACAGAATGGAATTCATTTATAAGTTATTTTGCTATTTATGGTTTGTTAATAAAAGGCTGCTATGGCTATTTAAATCCAAATTCTGCTGTGTCATTATTGGGGTAGTCAGGTGGTATGAATTGGAGAGGTCATGGCAGCCGCAACATCAGCATTACCTCAGTTATGAAGCAGCAGACAAAAATGACACCTAGGCCTCGTACACACGATCGGATTTTCGGCAGGGAATTGTGTGATGACAGACTGTTTGCCTAGAATCCGACCGTTAGTACGCTCCATCAGACAATTGTTGGCCAACTTTCTACCAACAAATGTTGGATGGCAGGCTAGTAGATTTCCGGTGGACAACGGTCTGTTGTCAGATTTTCCTATCGTGTGTACACAAGTCCGTCACACAAATGTCCAAAGTACAAGCACGAATGCTCAGAATCAATGCTCACCAAACACGACATTAGGCGAACAAAGGGTGGCGCTCAAGAGCTGAAATTCCACATAGTACGTCACTACGTTCGTGTTTGTTGGCTGACAATTGTGTGCTGTTAGTATGCAAGACAAAATCCAGGCACACGCCCTTCGGACAAAAGTCTGGCGCTTTGTGTGCCGAAAATCCGATCAGCCTAAGGCCCCATACACACTATTAGATTTTCTGCAGATTTTTGTCTTCAGATTTACCAAAACCATGTAGTACAAGGGACTGCCTGACTGCATACAAATTTAAACTCTTATGCTGCGTACACACGAGCGGAATGTCCGACCGAAAAAGTCAGACGGAAGCTTTTCATCGTCTATTCTGATCGTGTGTAAGCCTCATGGGAGTTTTTTTTTCGAAAATTCTGACGGACCTAGAAATGGAACATGTTCTAAATATTTCCGACGGAACCAATTCCTATCGGGAAAACCACTCGTCTGTATGCTGTCCTGATGGACCAAAAACGACGTATGCTCTGAAGCAAGTACGAGACGGAAGCTATTGGCTACTGGCTATTGAACTTCCTTTTTCTAATACCATTGTACGTGTTGTACGTCACCGCGTTCTTGACGGTCAGACTTTGGTGTGATTGTGTGTAGTCAAGACAGTTTCAATGGAATTCTGTTGGAACTCTGTCGGTAAAAAACCTTCAGTTTATTCCGACGAAAAAACTGGTTGTGTGTACGCGGCATTGGAACCTCGGTTTGCGACCAACGCGGTTAACGAGCATTTCGCAAACCAAGCACTGTGTTTCTAAAATTCCTAACTCGGTTTGCGAGTGTTGTCTTGCAAAACGAGCAGGATTCAGGCCAAAAGCAGTGTGCAGTACCGCTTTTGGCCTGAGGTAGGGGGTGTCGGAGCTGAGCAGAGCAGAGCCGAAAGTCGCCGATCGGCGCCGTTCAGAAATGCACGGAAAGGCCTGAGGACAGTTCGGCTGACCTCGGCAAACCTCGGAAAGGCTTGTGAGTCTTTCCGAAGTTTGCCGAGGTCCGCTGAAGTGTCCCTCGGGCCTTTTCAGCCGTTTCCGAGGCTCTCCGGCACCCCCCGGCTCTGGCCGCATGTGGTATTGCATCCCATTGAAGTCAATGCGGAACTAATTATTTTCGTCTCCATTGACTTCAATGGGAAAACTCGCTTTGATATGCGAGTACATTGGATTACGAGCATACTCCTGGAACGGACTATGCTCGTAATCCAAGGTTCCACTGTATCTAAATCTGCTAGCATATCTAACACTCCCCTACCTCTAGATGAACAATGCTGCTGTCCATAAGTGCCCCGTTGCTCTTTCATCCACAGTGGGGCACTCTAATACCAGATGTGTATTACTGGCCAGATCATCAGATGAAACAGAGGGAAAAGGCCTAAGAAAAAAAAAAAAAAAAAAAGATGATTGGTTAGATCTAATAAAGTCATGATCTGCCATATTCCATGATCATTTGAACACATTTCAGAAAACCATATTTAACCATTTTCTGCCCACCATATAGTAAAATGACAGTGGGTGAGATGCACTCTCTTTCTGGGACGACATTATATGACAGCACCCCAAAACCACTGCTCTTGCAGGCCTGCACAGTGTAACGATCGTGCCCGCGCCGTGTTCCTAGGACACAGCGCGACCCTGATCTCAGTAAAGAGCCAATAAAGCGGTTCTTTACCCATGTGATCGGCTGTGTCCAATGACAGCCGGCCACATGTAAACAAGGAAGTGCCGTTTATCGGCTCTCCTCGGCTCACACTGACAGAGTGTGTGGCGTGGAGAGCCGATCAGTGGCATCTCCTCACAGAGGAGACCTGTACAGGTAATCAGGGCACTGATCATCGGTGCCCCGATTACAGTACAGCCCCAGCAGTACCCATCAGTGACACCAATCAGTGCCCATTGGTAATGCCAGTCAGTGCTGCCTTTCAGTGCCCATCGGTGGCTGCTCATCAGTGCCCATCAGTGCTGCCTATCCTTGCTGCCTATTACTGCCCATCAGTGCGGCATATTAGTTCCTCCTCATCAATGCCACCTAATCAGTGCCCATAAGTTCTGCCTCATCAGTGCCGCCTCATCAGTGCAGATCAGCGAAGAAGAAAAATTACTTATTTACAAAATTTACTGACAGAAACTAAGAAAAACTTTTTTTTCAACTCTTTTTTTCGTTTTTTAGCAAAAAAATAATAAACCCATCAGTGATTAAATACCACCAAAAGCAAGCTCTATTTGTGGGGAAAAAAAATGATAAAATGTAATTTGGGTACAGTGTTGCATGACCGCGCAATTGTCATTCAAAGTGTGACAGCGCTGAAAGCTGAAAATTGGCCTGGGCAGAAAGGGGTGAAAAGTGCCCTGTAGGCAAGTAGTTAAGTTGTCTATAAACCAGTAGAACTTTGAAATGCTTCATCTTCTAAACATTTGTTTGATTTTCTAATTTCTTTTTGACTGTAGTGATGAGAAAATTCAAAGGAGCAGAATGGAAAATTTCTCTTGAACAAATTAAAGGATAGGTTCACCTTTTGTAACATTTTATGTGTTACACTCCTATTCAGGGTGTAACATGTAAGATGTTACCGATGCACCGGACCCCGCTCCCCCCCAATCTCCCATTGTGACAGTTAGTGGGGGATTTTCTCCCCCCACCCCCACTAGCTGTCACATTCTGCAACAAACGTGGCTGTTCTGGGCTCTGTCCGGCTGCATCATCCATTCACTGTATTCTGTGAATGGAAAAACGTCAAGGTCCAATGGCCTTTGTGGCTATCGGCTTGTAGTTCTAAATGAAGTATCACGGGGGTGTTGAGCGCTGTAGTAGTTCATTCATGCTTCCTGTTAAAGTGTAACTGCCTGGCCACATCGAAAGTATGGCCAGACAGACATATAGACAGTCTGAAGGACCGTGGCATTACACCACAATCTGCTGATCATGGGTGCGATGCTTTATAGGTCCATTAAGAAAAAAAAAATAAATGCATATTTTTTTTACCTGCAAAAAAACTTGCATTTATTATTATTATTATTATTATTATTATTTTTTTATGTAAACGTGCCCATTCGCTAGCGGGGGAGCCAATCGGTGGGTCCGGCGGACTCTATGTCCGCCGGCCAACCGTGATCGCTCCACAGAGAGGCAGAACAGAGATCTGCCAGTGTAAGCAAAGCAGATCCCCGTTCTGTCAGGGGATTAGAGTGAGATTGTCTGTTGCTAGTGATTTGGAACAGCGATCTCTCTGTACTCCCAGTCAGTCCCCTCCCCCCCACAGTTAGAAAGCACCTCCCAGGGAACATTTAACCCTCTGATCACCCCTGGTGTTAACCCCTTCCCTGCCAGTGTCATTTATACAGTAATCAGTGTATTTTATAGCTCTGATCACTGTATAAATGTCACTGATCCCAAAAAAGTGTCCGATCTGTCTGCTGCAATGTCGCAGTCCCACTAAAAATTGCAGATAACCGCCATTACTAGTAAAAAAAAAAAATAATGACAATGCCATAAATCTATCCCCTATTTTGTAGACGCGATAACTTTTGCACAAACCAATCAATATACACTAATTGTTTTTTTTTTTTACCAAAAATATGTAGAAGAATACATATTGGCCTAAACTGAGGAAGACATTTTTTTTTGGGGGGGGGGGGATATTTATTATAGCAAAAAGTAAAAAAAATATATATTTTTTTCAAAATTGTCGCTCTTTTCTTGTTTATAGCGCAAAAAATAATAACCGCAGAGGGGATCAAATACCACCAAAAGAAAGCTCTATTTTAGTTTGGGTACAATGTCGCACGACTGCGCAATTGTCAGTTTAAAAGACGCTGTGCTGTATATCAAAAAATGGCCTGGTCAGGTAGTGGGTAAATCCTGTGAATGTGGTTTTTGTTCGGGAAAAATAGTAGATGTTGTAAGGGAATTAGTTTACTACATCTTGGTTTGCATTCAAGGTTCAGGCAAAATTAGTTTACTCAAAGTAGGCAAGTGTGTTCTGATGATATGATGAAAATGCTTTCTTCTACGTACATTCAAAGGAAAATCTAATGCCGCATACACACGAGCGGACTTTTCAGCATCAAAGGTCCGACGGTCTTTCCGACGGACTTTCGAACGACCGGACTTGCCCACACACGAACGGACTAAAGTCTGTTTGAAAGTCCGTTGGTTTGAACGTGATGACGTACGAAGGGACTAGAATAAGGAAGTTCATAGCCAGTAGCCAATAGCTGCTCTTGCGTCCTTTTTTGTCTGTTGGACTAGCATACAGACGAATGGATTTTTTGACCAGACCCGAGTCCGTCAGAAAGATTTGAAACACACGGATTAATTCTGTCGGACCAGTCCGGTCAAAAAGTCCGGTCATGTGTACACGGCTTTACAGTGTATTACCAGCTTTACATGTGATAAGTTCCACTTCTTTCAAGGCCTTAGGGCTGTCACACCAAATTCTAAATTGGGAAGTTGACATTTCTGGTATAACTTGGGCTGTTCTATGTTGAATGGAAGAGGACAGAATTTTGCAAAGATTCCATTTTAATAAAACATGTAAGAAATATTGGCATTATTAACCAAGCAAAACCAACACATAAAGTATTCAAAGCAGGCCTAATAAAGCTTATATCTGTCTGGTTTTCCTAAAAGTGTCCACAAAAAAACCCCACAAACTGAAACTTCAACATATTTATTGGGCACCGCAAACATTTTGTGGCCCCATCTGCCTTCATAAAATATTTATCCTAGAAGTTTTATAAGAGATACAAGAATAATACTTGTTTCACTAAGAGAGTGTCCTTTAATAATCGGGCTTGGAAGAGAAGAGTATCTGAAAACAGAGCAGGCCCAAAAAGTCATTTTTGAAGAAAAGCCTTTGGTCTTTGTGAATCACAGATCAAAAGCTCAGAGATCAAAACACATCCTTTCCTTTCGTTTGGGTTATTATGGGAAAGTACTCCAAACTGGACAATGCTCGAAGAATAACAATACATTCTCTAAACTTAATGGAACAATACACGTTTATACTCATCCTGTCATAGGAGTAACACAGTCATAATTAGCCTAAAAATATAGAAAAACATGACTCCCGCACTACCAACCTAAGTGTAGTGAAGTGATAATTTATGTGACTGCTGCTAGCATTCAATTGTGTTCCCACAAATCAAATATTGATGTCACTATTAATGTCAAGTTATAACTATGTTTGCATATGTTTAGAGCTGTACATTATTTGTGATCATTAGGTTCAATACTCTAACAAAATTGTATTCTATTTCACACATTTTTTTTAATGCTTCATACTTACACACTTAAATTGTTAATGTGAGAGGAGCTGGGGCAGCGCAGCATCACCATTTTATAGTATTTATACAGTCATAATTAGTTACATTAAGTCAAGTTACAATATAGTTACATGTACTGTAAAGGAACTACTGTAGGATATTGTATTCATTGAAATAAACATTTTTATTTTACATGGAGGAAAAGTAGAAAGTGTGTAAAACTGTTGAGGCCTCATGAACAATGAGTGTTAAAATGAATTAAATGAATACCCTGGCCAACTAAATGAATTAACATCCAAGTACTTGATGCACCTTAAAGTGGATGTAAACCTGATTCTTGAAATTTGAGCTGGGCATATATATCTGCAGTGCTTTCTTATCTCTCTCCAAAGCACTATGTCCCATAGCTGTCTCCTGCTCCTTTCTTCTGTTATCAGCATGATAACTCCTGACACATTCTCCTTCACATATGATAAAAGCAGCCAGAGTTTTGTGTTGGGGAGGATGCTATAAATAAATTAGCAGAGCCCTGAACTATTCAAGGGACAGAGCTGAAAGTCTCTACCTATGAGGAGAGGGGGTGTGTGCCTTTCCGCCAATCAGCTGTCTTGGCTGTATGCCCAGGCTGCACTGCAGTGCTAACCAGGAAGAGAAAATCTCCTAACAGGACGTGCACTTTCTAAACAGTATATAAAGCTGAAGACAGCAAATATACATGTAAAACTTATGTAGGGAAATTTGTTTCATCTCTGTGTATCATCTGAGTCTGTTCACTTCACTGTGAGGGTTTACATCCACTTTAAGGAGTCTAGATGCATTCACACACGGCAAGCGTTTCCATTGAGCAAAGGCATTTAGGAGAGCTGGGCAAATGTCCTCTGTGCATTAGGCCTAAGGATAAAATAATAATAATAGTACCAACAATAAGATTGTGGTTCCTACTCAGAACACCACTATCTGCATGGAGTTTGTATATTTTTCCAGTGCCATGTGGGGTTTCCCCTGGGGGCTCCAATGTCCCACTACAGACAAAACATCACTCCCTCAAAGCCCTTCAACTGACATCACATGACCCATTGGTGGTGACATGATCAGCTGCCTCAGGAAGCTTACATTTCCGAAAGGTATATGTTTTTTTTATAGATTTTTATATATGCTACCTACTGAATTTTTAAATTATTCTACATTTGATATTCAGTACAAATTTAAAGAAAATCTTAAAGCCAAACCCTTGCCCCAACCCTGCACACACTGTTCTCCTCCTTTCACACACTGCCCTTCTCCCTGCACACATTTCCCCATCTCTGTACACTGCACCTCTCCCTCTACACCTTGCCCTTCTCCCTGCACACATTTCCCCATCTCTGTACACTGCACCTCTCCCTCTACACCTTGCCCTACACCCTGCAGACATTTCCCCATCTCTGTACACTGCACCTCTCCCTCTACACCTTGCCCTTCTCCCTGCACACATTTCCCCATCTCTGTACACTGCACCTCTCCCTCTACACCTTGCCCTTCTCCCTGCACACATTTCCCCATCTCTGTACACTGCACCTCTCCCTCTACACCTTGCCCTTCTCCCTGCACACATTTCCCCATCTCTGTACACTGCACCTCTCCCTCTACACCTTGCCCTTCTCCCTGCACACATTTCCCCATCTCTGTACACTGCACCTCTCCCTCTACACCTTGCCCTTCTCCCTGCACACATTTCCCCATCTCTGTACACTGCACCTCTCCCTCTACACCTTGCCCTTCTCCCTGCACACATTTCCCCATCTCTGTACACTGCACCTCTCCCTCTACACCTTGCCCTTCTCCCTGCAGACATTTCCCCATCTCTGTACACTGCACCTCTCCCTCTACACCTTGCCCTTCTCCCTGCACACATTTCCCCATCTCTGTACACTGCACCTCTCCCTCTACACCTTGCCCTTCTCCCTGCACACATTTCCCCATCTCTGTACACTGCACCTCTCCCTCTACACCTTGCCCTTCTCCCTGCACACATTTCCCCATCTCTGTACACTGCACCTCTCCCTCTACACCTTGCCCTTCTCCCTGCACACATTTCCCCATCTCTGTACACTGCACCTCTCCCTCTACACCTTGCCCTTCTCCCTGCACACACACACAGCCAGGCGCCCACAGTTAAAATGCCGGCGCCGCCGAGCGGAGGGGGAGACGAGCGGGGCTTCGATCCCCCACATCGCTGGACCCTGGGACAGGTAAGTGTCCGATTATTAAAAGTCAGCAGCTGCTGACTTTTAATTTTTTTTTTTAAGCGGAACTCAGCTTCAATTCGTATAATTAGGTACAAGTGAGATCATAACACAGCACAATATAAATCATAATAGTGGTAATGTTGAGAGCAAATGTTTATTGAAAACACCTAATAAACAGATGATAAAATTTCAAATGTAACAATTCATACATGAGATAGAACATAATTGTCAATAATGGGGAAAAAACATAATACATTGTAGCATATCGACATTGAGTTGAAAGCTGAGTGTTAAAAAAACAGTATATTGATAATTCATATTGGTAACAAATTCATAGGTTAAAAATTCAAACGTATAAACACATGGGGAAGTTAAAAACCTTTCCGCACACCAGGCCAGTTAGAGAGCGCAGCGCGCTTCGTGCATGAGCAGTAGGAACTGGCTGTGAAGCCAAAAGGCTTCACTGCTGGTTTCCCTTACAGGCAATGGCGGAGGCAGCACCCAAGAGCTGATAGAAGCATCGGCTGGGGAGCCATCACTGGATTCCAGGACAGGTAAGTGTCCTAATATTAAAAGTCAGCAGCTGCAGTATGTGTAGCTGCTCACTTTTAATTTTTTCGTGCGGGGGGGGGGGCGGAACCCCACTTTAAGCATTGGATTCATTTTCACTTTGATTTAGGATTTGTTTGTCCTGATTTCTGTATTTATGTGATCTCATTCTATGTTGCATTGTCCATTTATCAGCTCAAACACCACAGAATGCCATTTTGTTCATTACATACTCTTTTATCTTATTTTCTATATTTAAATATTTTCATAGTTAGATTCTTATTGATTTTCTGCAAGTGCTCCTTAAGGTTTTTCCCTTTATAGCAAATGTAGGGAAAGTCACAATCTGTGAATAAAACAGCTATATTTATTGGCTACAATCAAGTCACTCCTTTCTTGTATAATCAGTAAGTAGTTCTATCATATTCTAAGGGCACTTCCACAGATTTGTTTTAAAACTTGAATCAATATTTCTTAGTAGTAACTGAATATGCAACCTAAAAGGATCTTATTGATCTTTTGTGTATATCTTAAAAAATTGAATGTGCCAAAAGGCAATCAGTTTCTTTTCGAATAGCTTTCTGAGTTTGAACTTAAATGTATTTATCTCAAAAATTTTCTGTAGGTGATTAGAACAAGTTTGCTGAATTTGATTAATAAAGAATACAATATTGATGTCACTATTAATGTAAGGTCCCTTTCAGGTCCGCTTGTCAGTTTTGACAGCGGACCTGAACGGGCGCTCCATGTTAGCCTATGGAGCGACGGATGTCAGCGGAGACATGTCTGCTGACATCTGACCCGGTCCTATCCGCTAAAAGCAGACAGATGCCTCTACATTCGGATCCGTCGCTGGCGGATCGGATCGGGTGAGATCTGATGAAAATGGAAATGCTGTCCTTTTTTCGTCCGATCTCTCCATAGGCAGCAGCGGCTCTTGACAAGCCCCTCCCCGTTCATTGAGCAGAGAGGGACCTGTCACTCGCCGGCTCAGCGGAGATCAACTGAGAGATCTCCCGCTGAGCCGGCGGACTGAGGCAGACTCCGTGGAAGCGGAGTCCGCCTCGTGTGAAAGGGGTCTTAAGCTATAACTATGTTTGCATATGTTTACAGCTGTATATTATTTGTGATCATTAGGTTCAATACTCTAATAATATTGTATTCTATTTCACAAATGTTTTTAATGCTTCATACTTACACACTTAAATGAAAAAAGGAAAAGTAGAAAGTGTGTATAAAACTGTTGAGGCCTCAGCCTCATGAACACTGAGTGTTAAAATTAATAAAATGATTACCCTGGCCAACTAAATGAAATAACATCCAAGTGCTTGATGCACCTTAAAGTGGATGTAAACCCAATGTCATCCTTTCTAAACCACTGCCATAGGGGTTATCTATAAGGATATACATGCCTCCTGCATGTATCTTTACCTGTCAAATGTCTCCTCTCTGTCTGTTTTGAGACCCGAAAAACTGCATATTCTGTGGGTGGGTCTGTTGTCTGGAGCTCGGTGGGTGGAGTCGTGATGTCAGTAGACTCCCCGCCCACCTCTACACTCCCCTTGTCAATATGCATTTTCTCCTGTGTATTTCTTACACTGAACTTCTGCTATGATCTCTAACATCCAATGAAAACACAGGAAAGTAACCACATGACTTCAGCATGCCAAATCATGGTGAGGTGTGGAACAGCCAATCCTTGCAGAGCTGCTGAAGAAAGGAGTGGGGGTGGGAATTAAAAAATAATGCATGTCTTAGACTAGTGCACAAGATGTAAATCACCTGTCACTCACAGCAAGGGGGAGGATTTGACAAAGTTTTTCTCTGTTTGTCAAGATTTATCTCACTGAAAAATTGAAGAGGATTAACTATTCAAGGGACAGAGCTGAAAGTCTCTACCTATGAGGAGAGGGGGTGTGTGCCTTTCCGCCAATCAGCTGTCTTGGCTGTATGCCCAGGCTTCACTGCAGTGCTAATGTGGGGTTTCCCCTGGGGGCTCCAATGTCCCACTACAGACAAAACACCACTCCCCCAAAGCCCTTCAACTGACATCACATGACCCGCATCCAATTCGCAATAACGTGAACCCAGCCTAAGAGTTTAGTGTGCTGTCAGTCAAGCAACTGATTTGCCTAGGGGGTAGAGCACATACATGACTAATAGCACACTCACAAGTTTTAATTAAATAATGTAGATTGTTATATAGATAGATTGATTTATGGTCATAGCACCACTTCCCCAATACTAATCTTTTGAAGCCATATCATTCAGAACATAAGACTTTAAAGGTACAAGTAATTTTGAGTACATTGCCAAAATGAGCCTTTAAAATTCTACAACCTTTCATTCCTATTCACATCCATACATTATTAAAGTAGAACTATAGGCAAAACTTTTTTTTCATTTTGGATAGAGCAAGAGAGGATTATAACCCCTGTCAGATTTTTTTTCACCATCTGTGTCCCATTGGAAAGATTTACCTTCACTTCCTGCCCCATAGCCAAACAGGAAGTGAGAAGAAATACCTGCAAATTAAGGGAATTCTTTAGGGACCCCCAGGTCATCAAAACTAGTATCCCCATTAGACCATTTCCCTCTGTTACATTTCTGGGGACAACCCAAAATTTGTGGTTTACTTTCACTTTCAATGATAATGGTAAACAGGCCAAATAGAGAAGGTGAATCTCCCTAATGGGGACACAGACAGCAATAAAACCTGACAGGTGTTCTAATTCCTCTCTACTTTATACAAAACTAAAAAAAAAAAGTTTTGCTTTTAGTTATAATTTTAAAATCACATTTTACATGATTTTGTGCATTTACACAATTCCCTATTTCTATAGTTCTTAAATCTCTCTATATTGTCTCAAAACCTCCTCTTTGGCTCATTTAGAATCTATCTACTTGTTGGGAAGAAATATTCAGTTATCTTTCAATTTTCTAGCTGATACTTGTGGAAGGAATAGACCACTTCTCAACACGTTTCCCAGATGTTAAATCTTCTTATCCAAAACCATATCAACATAATTCGCAATTTATATACAACACAAATTGACATACAAATAGCGTGTATTAACATACTTATTACCACTTACAATATTGATTTTTCACACGGCCAGTAAGGTCAAGATCTCACTTCAAAAGTGGGGGTGGGGCCAATGTTACTACCTTTTAAAAAAAGATAACCAAATATTATGAATGGTCGCATGGCCCTTATAGTTATCTTAAGAAAAAAATTGCAAGCAAACAAAGTTCTTACCAAGGAATTTAATTTCATAAAACATCCACAAAGAATTATTCCTAACTAATTATTTAGTTGCCAAAATCAGATTATCCAAAGCTTAAAGGGCACTATCAATATAATGGTTTGAACAAGGTGTTACCAGACAATGGCCATCCAACCAAAGCTTAGGGGACACTATCAAAAGAGTTGCAGACAAGGTACACCCAACCCAATGAATATGTGCATTGAAAATAACATTGACAATATATATAATAACCCATCTGGACATCCACATGTCAGGATCTCTTACCTAATTGCTTGGTCTGGTAGAAGCAGCACTCCTGTCCCCAACAGAGAAAGGGGGCAAAGAGTCCTTCTTAGCATGGTAGAGGATCCTCTTATATTATTCCTCTCACTGACACCAACAATGGAGCATATTTCCTGCCACTGACACCAACACCAACAACGGGGTATTATTACTTTCACTGACACCAATGAGGGGGCACTTATTTCTTACAATGCCACCAACAATGGGGCATATATTCTACCACCTAATACCAGAGATGGGGAACTGTTTACTCTCACTGACACCAGGACAGCATCACCTATGGGGATTTTTAAGTACTGAAGTTTGTCACCATTCCACAAGCGTGCGCAATTTTAAAGCGTGACATGCTAGGTATCTATTTACTTGGCGTAACATCATCTTTCATATTATACAAAATCTGGCTAACCATTTTATTCTCTAGGGTGTCTGCTAAATCTATCTATCTATCTATCTATCTATCTATCTATCTATCTATCTATCTATCTATCTATCTATCTATCTATCTATCTATCTATCTATCTATATACAGGGCTTTTTTTCAGTTCCACCACCTCTGGCACAGACCATTGGGGGGGGGGGGGATGCTCACCACAATCACTTGTAAACACAGAAGTCAGGTTTTTGTGTTTACAAGTGGCAGCTCTGCACTCTGTGTGTAACCCCCCTGAACTCTGCACTCTGTAATGCAATCCTGGTATTTAATGCCCCTTAAGGACCCTCCTACTGTTCGTGAAATTTGACTGACCACACCCACCATGTAATGTGATTTGGAGGGTGTGTGTAGGGGGGAGGGGTTTTGGGGGGTCGTGGTTGTGTTCCAGCACCTATTGTTTGAGAAAAGAAAGAAAGCCCTGTGTATGTATGTGTATATAATAGTAATTTTCTAGCAAAAAAATTATGATTTTTACATGTAGGAGAGAAGTGTCAGAATTGGCCTGGGTGGCAAGGGGTTAATTACCATAAGTAAGTAATATACAAATAATTATTATATATTGTTTTTAAGGTAATTTACTATATCTTCAAAAGCTGTACTCATGCAGGTGGCTTAATGGACAAATTACTGAAGTTTGAAGTTATAACTTCTACCAGTAATTTCAAAGTAAATAGATAAATAATAAATTATTATGTTATAACATATAGCATATAAATATATGGTTTAGCTTGATTAAAACAGTACATTTTCAGCAGCAGCAGATTACCATTCTGCCTCTTAACTGTGTGAGAAAAACATGGGATTGTGGGTAAATCTTATACATATAAACTCATGTTTTTTCCTTGTAGATAAGAGGGCTGGAAGAGAGCATTTGTCTTTTAAACACATGCCCCTTCTATGACACTGAAGTGAGAGGCGTGCCTTCACTGCAGCATTTTTATTGGACAGCTTGGGCCAGTGGTACTTTACCATTGGTCCAAGACTCCAAGCTGTCCATTGAGCGCAGTGCCTCGGACAAGAAGTGAGGAGAGGCACCGTGAGCTCATCCTCTCAGTCTGCTGCAAACCGAGTGTGCCAGCTTGTATTTAAACTGGCCGCTCTGTATGTAGCTTCTGACAGGCTGCGTAAGGAGCCCCAAATCTCCGGAACCATAGGTCATAGGAGCCCCAAATTTTGACCAGTGGTGGGGTAGGACTTCAGCTATTTGGGGTCTTTGTGACCCAGGTCGCCAAGCTACGACCCTTGAAGCTCAATTGTTTTTTTTTTGTTTGTTGTTTTTTTTTTCTATCATTAACGGCAGGTGACTGCACGTCCCTCGAAGCTCTATCGTTTTTTTGATTGCACGTCCCTGTTCCATAGATACAATATAATACTCAGGAAGACTGCTTTCAGAAATATCTTCCCCACAATGCCACCTTTATTTCTAATATTTTCAATTATGATAAGTTCCAAAAAACTCTACATATTAATGCATAAATATGATTAAAGGCTCTTTTACGTAAACCAGTTATGTAATTTTTGATTGCAGGCCTTTTTAGCCTGATTGATGACATTTACAAGGTTCTTCACTTTGATAAAGCATGCATTTTTGTGAATTTTTTGACAATTCTTACTCTTCTCATACAACTGTAATCATTTAATAATACAGAGTGGAGCCAATTTATATTCTCTGAATGTATGCAGTAAATATAAATTCTTCTCAGCTGTGAAGCAGACAGAACTCTACTACTTCTAGAAGAATAAAGTGTTTCCATGGAAACTAATAGAATATTTTTCCTTCTTATTGTTTGAAAAATCTGGCAAGAAACGTCTTTGGCTTCATCTCCTGAGTCCAATAAATAGGCATCGGTATACTTTAACATGCATTTCACAAATATGGCTGTTGTTCAGTCGTGCTACAATTCAGAAACATTTTTGAAAACTCTTCGTAGTGGTGCAACTTAGGGGGCATAAGGGCATATCAGTCGTGGTTGCCCTTGGAAATTTGACAAGGTTTGGCAGCCTTGGACCCCTCAATAGAGTGAGTCTGTCGAGTACCTCTATTTTTCATTGGTAAGTGGGTTGAGGAGTGACAACCCCAGGACCACTAGTATTGCAGTGTAACAGGATTTATGGTCAGCCAAATTAACAGACAGAAGGTGGCTTTAATATGACTTTTAATAAATAGATGCAGAACAGAAATTGACAATGCCAACAGAGTCAAAGTGCCAAATAGATATGCATATAATACAATGCAATGCACAACAGACAATGAAGAGCTTGCAATAACAGGGCACCTAGAAGCAGTTTACCTAAGTGGTCACGAGGTGGTAGCGCAGTCTGTGAGACACTCAGTGAGACATATGAGCAACCAAGTACCAATGGCTACTTGTGCTTCCCTTGGGGAAACACCTCTGTCACAGGGAGGTAGGAAGTGTCTGGTAGTCCTGGTGGACAGCTGAAAGGATCTCCAGTCCTGCTCTATAGGAAAGTGGTGGGAGGAGTCTATGCTCTGGATGCACAGGATAACTGCTGCATGCACAGAACTACCCCAGTTAAGGTTTGGCATTCTGGACACAGTTAGAACAGTGCTCTATGTAGTGACTGGGACTGGGAAGGAAGCTGCATGCTGTTGTGCCCCTTATGAGGCAGCACACATGCCTGGATTAATGTAGGATGATCAATCACCTGGAGACAGCTAACATGCCCATACACTGCTCTCTTAAGGGGCATGAGGCCTAAGCACAAGAGTGCAGGAGAAAGAGATCAATTTATACTCCCTGGGAATGTTCAGAAGCCCAGAGGATTGTGGAGAACAGAGTTAAAGGGGCCCGCGCCTGCACATGCACTTAGTAGGTGAAGGGGCACTCTGTTACAGCACCACCATGGTTTTCCATAAATCATACAATTCTGCCCTCCATCTGATGGATAATGTTGGAGGGTATACATTTGGGAAAATGTCTGAGTGACCTCTTAATCTTTCATTCTTTTTGAGAATAGGGAAAGAAATGTTGAACCCCAAGTGTGCTGTTTCTCTAGGCAGGGCTGGACTGGGACAAAAATTTGGCCCTGGACTTCCTAATGACTGGCCCACTTTATTTTGAGTGTCCCCAACAGCGCCCCCCTTACATCAGAGTGTCCCCAACAGCGCCCCCCTTACATCAGAGTGTCCCCAACAGCGCCCCCCTTACATCAGAGTGTCCCCAACAGCACCCCCCTTACATCAGAGTGTCCCCAACAGCACCCCCTTACATCAGAGTGTCCCCAACAGTGCCCCCCTTACATCAGAGTGTCCCCAACAGCGTCCGCCTTACATCAGAGTGTCCCCAACAGCGCCCTCCTTACATCAGAGTGTCCCCAACAGCGCCCCCCTTACATCAGAGTGTCCCCAACAGCGTCCCCCTTACATCAGAGTGTCCCCAACAGTGCCCTCCTTACATCAGAGTGTCCCCAACAGCGCCCCCCTTACATCAGAGTGTCCCCAACAGTGCCCTCCTTACATCAGAGTGTCCCCAACAGCGCCCCCCTTACATCAGAGTGTCCCCAACAGCGCCCTCCTTACATCAGAGTGTCCCCAACAGCGTCCCCCTTACATCAGATTGTCCCCAACAGCGTCCCCCTTACATCAGAGTGTCCCCAACAGCGTCCCCCTTACATCAGAGTGTCCCCAACAGCATCCCCCTTACATCAAAGTGTCCTCAACAGCGTCCCCCTTACATCAGAGTGTCCCCAACAGCGTCCCTCTTACATCAGAGTGTCCCCAACAGCATCCCCCTTACATCATAGTGTCCCCAACAGCGCCCCCCTTACATCAGAGTGTCCCCAACAGCGCCCCCTTACATCAGAGTGTCCCCAACAGCACCCCCTTACATCAGAGTGTCCCCAACAGCATCCCCTTACATCAGAGTGTCCCCAACAGTGCCCCCCTTACATCAGAGTGTCCCCAACAGCGCTCCTCTTACATCAGAGTGTCCCCAACAGCATCCCCCTTACATCAGAGTGTCCCCAACAGCGCCCCCCTTACACCCTTACATCAGAGTGTCCCCAACAGCGCCCCTCTTACATCAGAGTGTCCCCAACAGCGTCCCCCTTACATCAGAGTGTCCCCAACAGCGCCCCCCTTACACCCTTACATCAGAGTGTCCCCAACAGCGCCCCCCTTACATCAGAGTGTCCCCAACAGCGCCCCACTTACATCAGAGTGTCCCCAACAGCACCCCCTTACATCAGAGTGTCCCCAACAGCGCCCCCTTACATCAGAGTGTCCCCAACAGCGCCCCCCTTACATCAGAGTGTCCCCAACAGCGCCCCCCTTACATCAGAGTGTCCCCAACAGTGCCCCCCTTACATCAGAGTGTCCCCAACAGCACCCTCCTTACATCAGAGTGTCCCCAACAGCGCCCCCCTTACATCAGAGTGTCCCAAACAGCGCCCCCTTACATCAGAGTGTCCCAGTCAGCAGCTCCCTTCACATCAGAGTCCCCACCAGCAGCTCCCTTCACATCAGAGTCCCCACCAGCAGCCCACTTCACATAGCAGTCACCACCAGCAGCTCCCTTCACATCAGAGTCCCCACCAGCAGCTCCCTTCACATCAGAGTCCCCACCAGCAGCCCACTTCACATAGCAGTCCCCAGCAGCAGATCACTTCACATCAGAGTCCCCACCAGCAGCCCACTTTACATCAGAGTCCCCACCAGCAGCCCACTTTACATCAGAGTCTCCACCAGCAGCTCACTTCACATCAGAGTCCCCACCAGCAGCTCACTTCACATAGCAGTCCCCACCAGCAGCCCACTTCACATCACAGTCCCCATCAGAGAGCCCCCATCAGCAGCCCTTCACATCAGTGTCCTCCCTCTTCTCCCCCTCCCACATCTACTCACCATTTTGAAGGTAGCTTCTCGTTCCTCTCTCCAGTCATTTGATAACAAATGATAGGGGAGAGAGGAAGGAAAGTCTGCCGTTGGTCTATCTCCCCCTGCAGGCTGGAGGGAGCATAACGCCTAATGGAAGGAAGCTTCTCCTCCTGACAGGAGTGAAATTGCGATCACTCACTGTCAGAGAGGAGCGGCTCCAGGACTGCACCTGACTGGCCCACTGAGCCATCAGCCCACCGGGAATCTCCCGGTAGTCCCTATGGCCAGTACAGGCCTGTCTCTAGGTGTGTTTTGTTATAATCAGAATTTCATACTAATGGCCTTTCTTCACCTATGAAAGATCTTTTGTAAAAACAATCTTTATATAATCTCTGATAATATAAGTAAGGCAGGTGATTCTCCTTTGAGCAAAAAGGCTGCTACATCTCTCAGTTGAGAAAAGAAGAAGAAGTTCCCCCCTTGGACTTTAATGCAGCAACACAAGACATATGATATAAAAAAACAATTATATTTTATAATACAAATCTCACAAACTGAATGTGTACATCAATGCTCTGGTATATTCTTTAAAACATAGCAGTACACCCATCGGCGGCTTGTCCACTAAGGGCGCACGGGCACCACCCCCCATCCATGCGTCCGGCCCCCTGATCTACATGGAGTGCGCCGGACGCATGGTTTCCAATGGCGGGGGTGTGTTTTTTTGAAGCATGTGATTAGAGCCAGAGGCTCTAATAGGCTTCAAAAAAGGGTGGGCTCGGGGCGCAGCAATCCCACTCAGTTGTGTGACAATAGCGAATGAATATTCGCTATCTCCACACTGATCCTCCCGGCCAATTGAGACCCTTCACTGATTGGGTGAAAGTACAGGCGATCCTATTGGCCGCCTAGGAGGAGGAGGGAGGAACCGCACAGCAGAAGCCACCTTGATGCAGAAAAGGAGGAGAGGACACAGGAGCAGTTTCCCGCCACCCGTAGGAGCCCACAACCTGCCAGCTGCCCGCCGCCCCTAGGAGCCCACAACCCGCCCGTAGGAGCCTGCAACCCACCTGTAAGAGCCCGCAACCTGTCCGCTGCCCGCAACCTATATGGGGTAAGTGCCGGGGGGTCCCGCTGACCGACCAACCCGAGGGGGGTGGTTGTTTGCCGCCCCCCCCCCCAAAAAACACCAGCCGCCACTTAGTACCCCCTGAAAATTTAGGCAGATAGTTGCTATATTGTATATTAAACAGGACCTTATTCCACCAAAGAATCGCAAATGCATTTCAACTGACTTTCACAATTGTTATTAGGGGCTAACAGGGGTACCTCTACAAAAGATAAAGCAAACATAAAATAGTAACAAAGCAATTATAGGATATAAGAGTCATGATGAAACCCTTTGGTTATGCAAACAATGTGTTTATAACTTATAAAATCACCCAGCATTTTAAAAGGACATTATTTATTCCATGTTCACATGCTGAAAACTCTCCTCAGACCTGGCACATTGGAAAAAGCAATACTATTTGCCCTTATAGATCCCCTTATGGATGGCTGCCTACTTGGACCTTCCACGATTAGTCACAGTGGCCCCCTTTGGTAGAAATAGATTCTGTTTAATATACAATATACCAACTTTCTTCCTAAATTTTCAGCGGTGTACTGTTTTATATTTTTAAAGAGTAGCGATACCCCCGTAGGGCAAGGGCAGATCCAGAGTCTAGTCTCAAGAGGGGCACTGCCAGAAAATAAGGTTTTGTGCAGGCAATTTATTGGGGAAATGGCTGGTGTTGGCGCTTCAATCATCATGGCACCATGGTTGTTATGGTGTCAGGATGATTGAAGCGCATTATTTCTATTATTACTAGTTAGCAAGCACCCCCTAGGGACACAGTTAACCCTTTGATCACCCCTGATGTTAACCCCTTCCCAGCCAGTGTCATTAGTACAGTGACAGTACATATTTTTAGCACTGATCACTTTATTAGTGTCACTGGTCAACAAAAAGAGTCAAAAATGTCAGTTAGGTGTCTGATCTGTCTGCTGCTATGTTGCAGTCCCGCTAAAAATCACTGATCGCTGCCATTACTAGTAAAAAAACAAATAAATAAAAATTCAATAAATCTATCCCCTATTTTGTAGACGCTATAAATTTTGCGCAAACCAATCAATATACGCTTATTGGGATTTTTCTTTTACCAAAAATATGTACCAGAATACATATCAGCCCAAACTGATGAAGACATGTTTTTATAGCAAAAAGCAAAAAATATTGCTTTTTTTTTCAAAATTGTCGCTCTTTTTCTGTTTATATCACAAAAAATAAAAAACGCAGAGGTGATCAAATGCCACCAAAAGAAAGCTCTATTTGTGGGAAAAAAAGGACATCAATTTTACTTGGATACAGCGTCACACGACCGTGCAATTGTCAGTCAGTTAAAGTAACACAGTGCAGTATCGCAAAAAATGGCCTAGTCATAAGGGGGGGGTAAAACTTTCCGAAGCTGAAGGGGTTAAGATTGAACAAGTCAAGACTAAAAGGGCATTTTTTTTTTCAGATATAATGGCAAACATGTATTTTGCGATTTGACTTGACACATGATATTCATTCATTCTTTTTTTTTACTCACTTTTAGTCAAATAATTTGGTGCTTTGGTGGGGGGAGGGGCTCCCATGCAGGAGCAATGGAGTCGAGTTGGTTGGATCCAGTAATTTCACTGTCCGCAGCCTTCTTCCTGTATTCACGCCGCTCTGCAGACTGGAGAAGATGGAGGGAGGAGGTGGGTGGAGCCAACACTCACTCGGGGGTGGAGGCCTTCAGTCAGTGTGACTGTGGACAAGATGGAGGGAGGAGGTGCTGCCGGTGGGTGGGGCCAACACACTCAGGGGCGGCCGCGGAGAAGGAAGAATGCCGGCGCTCTGCCACTACTGCAGTCTGCAGCAACAACTGTGCCCCTATTTGAGGCTCCAGGCAGCTCCTGTCACGTCGGCTCTGAGACTCCGACATGACTCACTCATTGCTAGACGCCAGACGGCCCAGGCGCTAGCAACCAGTGCAGGGTTGCCAAGCCAGCGGTGCAGCTCCATCCTCCTGCAGGCTCCTCCTGGTCCAGGCGTAATTTCATACAGCAGTGCAGCGTAATTACACACTAGACCAGTCTCTCTCTCTGCGCCGCTGATCGGCTGATGTGAGATAGAGAGAGAGACTCGGGCAGAGCTGCAAGTGACATGTCAGTGTGATATTTTCGGGGGGGGGGGGGCAATTGCGTCTGTCACCCTGCCCAGCCAGGCACACAATTTCAAGCATCCAGAGTCATGAAACAGTCCTTGCACTTGTTTTTTTGTATTTTATTGAGGGGAATTTAACTTAGATTGGGATAGGGAAATTATGAGATGCCTAGATAATTGACAGTCAATGTTGGGACCAACTATATACATTCACAGTATATACAGTCTTCTCTCTCTCCAGTACTTCACTTGCTTGCAGACTATCTCTCCTCAGCACCTACAGCACTTCACTTGCTTGTACTTCCCAGACCAACTAGCACGGTAGGTGTGACACTGGCTCAGCCAGGCCCAAAGCAGATGCCCTTTGCAGGCAGGGACCGTGGGCCCCTATAGTGTAGCAAAAATATAGAAAGTCCCAGTGCTAGCTGTCCCTGTGGCTACTGTTCAGTCCACCAGATGTTTTATACTGGCTGTTTGTACCTGTGTTATTAAATTTACATGCAAAATGTGTAATTTACTTAAGACAATCATATGTGGTGTACAGGCTCCATCTAGTGCTCCTTTTTGGTATTGCTGCAGTTCTGTTTAATTGTTTATTGTATGTGTAAATAAGGAAGTTGTCAGCCAGTAGGGAATTCTGGGTAGAATCTTAACAGGAAGTGAACCATCCACCATTCTTTTCAACACATTGCAGGAAGTAAGTCATGTCTTTCTCAATCTATCGCTATCACCTCTTATGCCGCGTACACACGGTCGGACTTTCCGGCATACTTGGTCCGGCGGACCAGAGTGTGCCGGACAATCCGCCCGTGTGTGGGCGGCGGCGGACTTTTCCGGCGGACTTCTTCCCAAAAGCCCGCCGGACCTAGATTTGAAACAAGTTTTAAATCTTTCCGTAGGACTCAGTTTCGGGCGGAAAGTCCGCTCGTGTGTGTGCTGGTCCGACGGAAAGCCCAGCTCGTGTGTAGGCTGGTCCGACGGACCAGATACGACGCGAGGGCAGGGTATTGCATCTCGCGCTCTCTGCAATAGGAAAAACAAATTTTCCTATTGCGGTGAGCGCGGTGCATGCCAGGCCCTTAGGTCTGGTATGGATTATAAAGGGAACCCCCTACGCCGAAAAAACGGCGTGGAGTCCCCCCTAAAATCCATACCAGACCCCGATCCGAGCACGCAGCCTGGCCGGTCAGTAAAGGGGGTGGGGACGAGCGAGCGCCCCCCCCCCTCCTGAACCGTACCAGGCCGCATGCCCTCAACATGGGGGGTGGGTGCTTTGGGGGAGGGGGGCGCCCTGCGGGGCCCCCCCACCCCAAAGCACCTTGTCCCCATGTTGATGAGGACAAGGGCCTCTTCCCGACAACCCTGGCCGTTGGTTGTCGGGGTCTGCGGGCTGGGGCTTATCGGAATCTGGGAGCCCCCTTTAATAAGGGGGCCCCCAGATCCCGGCCCCCCACCCTATGTGAATGAGTATGGGGTACATGGTACCCCTACCCATTCACCTAGGGAAAAAGTGTAAGTAATAAAACACACTACACAGGTTTTTAAAATATTTTATTAAACAGCTCCGGGGGGGATCTTCCTCCGGCTTCGGGGGTCTTCTTCCGGCTTCGGGGGTCCCTCCGCTTCATCTTCTCCCGGCGTCCGGTTGGTTCTTCTCCGCTCTCTTCTCCCGGTGTTCCTGTTCTTCGGCCGGCTCCTCTGCTGTCTTCAAGTAGCTCTCTTGCCAGCAGAGGTCCGGACTTCTGGGCTTCTGGGCTTCTGGGCTTCTGGGCTTCTCTTCCCCAGATGTTGACACGACGCTCTCTCCTGCTGGACTGCTCTCCGAGGGCTGCGTTGTGACTTATATAGGTGGAGACCCCGCCCCCTTTTGATGTCACAGTCCCTGGGCATGCTGGGACTGTGACGTTTTAGGGGGCGTGGTCACTGGGTGATGTTGACCACGCCCCCTAAAACGTCACAGTCCCAGCATGCCCAGGGACTGTGACATCAAAAGGGGGCGGGGTCTCCGCCTATATAAGTCACAACGCAGCCCTCGGAGAGCAGTCCAGCAGGAGAGAGCGTCGTGTCAACATCTGGGGAAGAGAAGCCCAGAAGCCCAGAAGCCCAGAAGCCCAGAAGTCCGGACCTCTGCTGGCAAGAGAGCTACTTGAAGACAGCAGAGGAGCCGGCCGAAGAACAGGAACACCGGGAGAAGAGAGCGGAGAAGAACCAACCGGACGCCGGGAGAAGATGAAGCGGAGGGACCCCCGAAGCCGGAAGAAGACCCCCGAAGCCGGAGGAAGATCCCCCCCCCCCGGAGCTGTTTAATAAAATATTTTAAAAACCTGTGTAGTGTGTTTTATTACTTACACTTTTTCCCTAGGTGAATGGGTAGGGGTACCATGTACCCCATACTCATTCACATAGGGTGGGGGGCCGGGATCTGGGGGCCCCCTTATTAAAGGGGGCTCCCAGATTCCGATAAGCCCCCGCCCGCAGACCCCGACAACCAACGGCCAGGGTTGTCGGGAAGAGGCCCTTGTCCTCATCAACATGGGGACAAGGTGCTTTGGGGTGGGGGGGCCCCGCAGGGCGCCCCCCTCCCCCAAAGCACCCACCCCCCATGTTGAGGGCATGCGGCCTGGTACGGTTCAGGAGGGGGGGGGCGCTCGCTCGTCCCCACCCCCTTTCCTGACCGGCCAGGCTGCGTGCTCGGATCGGGGTCTGGTATGGATTTTAGGGGGGACCCCACGCCGTTTTTTCGGCGTAGGGGGTTCCCTTTATAATCTATACCAGACCTAAGGGCCTGGTATGCCCCGCGACGGGGCTCGCAAGGTGTCAATCTCGCCGATAAAAGCGGCAAGATTGACATCCTTTTCTAGTCCCGTCGCACCTGAGTCACGTTCAAAATGAACGGACTTGTCCGTGTGTGGGCAAGTCCGTTCATTCTGAAAGTCCGCCGGAACTCCGGCGAAAGTCCGTCGGAAAGACGGGCGGACTTAGCCCGCCGGAAAGTCCGGGTGTGTGTGGGCAAGTCCGTCCGTTTTAAAGTCCGGCGCACCTGGCGGACAAAGTCCGTCGGAAAGTGTGCCGGACCAAGTAGGATAGAAAGTCCGACCGTGTGTACGCGGCATTAGAGAACTTAAAAAGTACGTTTTTATTATCTCATCTTGTACTGTATATTGTTGTTTCTGCAATGTATGCTGTATTGTATGTGATTTTGTACTTATTGAATTCCATTTCTGTTATTTGTAGTTTCACCTGGCTTGTTCTAATAAAACTGAGATCAAAGGAATATGGTATCTACAGTTATTGGGATAAAAAGGTTTAGCTAGCTGTCCCAGAGACAGAACAGCTACTGCTCCCAGTGACACCTCTTCAGGCACTGCCAGCCCTCCTGGCTGCAGCTGCCCCTTTCCTCTGCCCGTGCCACCACAATCCTCCAGACTGGCTTTGCACCCATCTCAGACTGCTCCATCTCAGTCCTCTCAGGCATGCCTCCCAGTCCTCCCGACTGTGTGAACACTCAGCAGCCCTCTTGGTTGCCTCATGGAACTCCTGAAGACTTGCCAGGCAGTGTTCTCCCGCTGTCCTCTCTTGCTCCTCCTGTGCCTCCTGGACAGGACACCTCTGCGGGTTGTAAGAGGGTCCCATCCACACCCGAGCCCAGGCCCAAGGTCCCCCCCCCAGACTGGGGAGCTGACTCAAAGACCCAAAAGTCTAACACTCCATCTTCCACCCGATCAGCTCCTCCCCAGCTGGGTTGACCCTAGGTATTTAAGGAAGCATAAAGGAGGTGGCACTTCTGGAGATTAAGTCTTGACCATCTTTATTCCAATATGACCCATGTAAAACAACAGTGAGTCTAATGTGTTTTGGCGGGTGAACAAGGCTTCTGCTGAAACGCATTAGCATCACTGTTGTTTTACATGGTCATATTGGAATAAAGATTGTCAAGACTTCATCTCCAGATTTGATTTCATTATTTTTCATTTGGGATGCTGAAAGGACGTCCTGAGCCAGAGCACCTGGACTGGGTGTGCCGTTTTATACACTACTAACAGCTACACTGTTCAGAGTGGTGTTTTCCTTGTGCTGCACATATATTTAAAAGGGCCTGCCCCCTGCCAATCCAAATTGGGTAATGGTCAGGGCTCCTCAGAACACCCCAGGCAGCTCCACCTACTCTTTCCACCTCTCTTTCCAGAAAACTCCAGAAAATTCTGCAAAGAAGTGGGAGGTCCTAGTGATGCTACCTGTGAGTCATCCAGCACTACCCTGAGCCACTCCCAACCCAAGCCAAAATTTACCTACTCTAACAAAATATGTACAATCCTTCTAGCACACTAGAGGGTGCTACAAAAGAATATACCAGAGCATTGACGGACATATAATTTTTAAGCGAGATTTGTATTATAAAGTATAGTTGTTTTTTAAAGCATATGGTTTGTGCTTCTGCGTTAAAGTCCCATGGGAAAATTTCTTGTTGTTTAATCTCTGATATTTGGCCACATGCTTTACCTTTTAATTGTATAATTAATTAGATTTGCCAACCACTATGTAGTGCAAAAGCTTACCTAAACAATCTGATCAATTTCTTTACAACCAAGTAGGCTCTACAGCTATTACAGTTTTTGGTAAAACTAATGGCAATTGTACACTTAAACTGGAAAGTGTATGGCCAATTTAAGATACATTTTCAATGTGAAAAATTACAACTCTTATGTCTGTGGGTTGCTTCCAAGCAATAGAGCTTTGCTTATGTGGCTGTGAAGGACTTTATGTCTCAGATCTCAAAGCTCTAAGAAAGCAAAAAATCAATTGTTTTAAAATCAGTCCACAAGAGATCCGAAACAAGAAAACTAACAGCTTTAACAGAGAGCTGAAAGCATCAACTGTCTGGATATACCATTTTATTTTGACAAGCAAACGCACACTCCAGGGTAAATGGAAAATAGTCTTGGTCTGTATATAAGCGTGTATTGGTAGGGTCTTGAAAATGAATGTAAAAGAGGACTGTAAATACTTATCTCTCCTGCCTCCCGTGCCACTGAACCCCACATCAATCGTGAGAAATTGTCTTTTGTAGTCCACTGGGATACTTTGGGAACGTAGATCCTGGGTCCCCACGGCTCTCATTAGTTCCTCCTGCTAAGTTCCATATTGAGTTTTGTAGAATAACCCTATTTCCCCATTGTATTAATGAAACAATATTGTTACTGTTTATTTATTTGTAAATGTTGTACATATGATAACTTGTGTAGTGTTAGGTTATCTTATTGTAATATTGATGATACAGCAGTGTTCAGTACTGATGGGTTCAGTTGTTTTTTAACCACTTGCTTACTGGGCACTTAAACCCCCCCTCCTGCCCAGACCAATTTTCAGCTTTCAGTGCTGACGCACTTTGAATGACAATTGCGCGGTCATACAACACTGTACCCAAATTAAATTTTTATCAAATTTTATAATTTTTTTTCCCACAAGTAGAGCTTTCTTTTGGTGGTATTTAATCACAGCTGGGATTTTTTTTTTTGCTAAACAAATAAAAAAAGTTGGAAAATTTTGAAAAAAAAAAAAATCATGTTTCATAGTTTTTGCTAAATTTTGCAAACAGGTAATTTTTCTCCTTCATTGATATGCGCTGATGAGGCGGCACTGGTGGTCACTGATAGGCTGCACTGATGGGCACGAATAGGCACATTTAAGGCGACACTGATAGGCACAGTTAAGGCGGCACTGATAGGCACAGTTAAGGCTGCACTGATAGGCACAGATAAGGCGGCACTGATGGGGACAAATAAGGCGGTACTGATGGGCACAGATAAGGCGGCACTGATGGCCACTGATGGGTGGCACGGATGGGTGGCACTGATGGGCGGCACTGATGGGCACTGATGGGTGGCACTGATGGGCACTGGTAGGTGACACTGATAGGTGGCACTGATGTGCAGCACTGTTGAGGCACTGATTGTGGGCACTGATAGGTGGCACTGTGGGCACTGAAGGGTGGAACCGTGGGCACTAATGGGTGGCGCTGGTGGGCACTGGTAGGCGGCACTGCTGCCTATTGCTCGGTGGCACTGGCAGATTGCACAGGTGGGCACTCAGGATCTGGTGGCACTCGCCATGATCGGGATTGATGTCCCTCTCACAGCCGCCGGTGATCGTCTTTTTTTTCCTCCTCACACTGTCAGCTGTCATTACCGGCTCTGTTGATATCACATGATCAGCTGTCATTGGCTGACAGCTGATCACATGTTATGGGGTTGGGATCTACCCCTTACTCCGATCTGTGATCAGGTGAGTCTCATAGTCTCGCTGATCACAGAGCACGCCGTGCGAGCCCTGCAGGGGGCGCGTAGGCAGCTCATGCACGGGACGACGTCAATGGATGTCGTCCCGGCAAAGCAGGTCCGCGCTGTAGCCGTCATTCGGCTATAGCGCGGATCTCTAGTGGTTAACCAAGAACTGGAAGCCCTATTTGACAGCAACTTTTGCACCATAGCCTCGTCCAGCTTTGGCCACTCTGGGCAGCAGTTGACAATATCAGAAGGTTTCAACCAGATATGTGGGGGTGCTGAATAGTGGCTGGATATGGTCTCTTTCAGTTAAGGGCCGTGGAGAGATGTCATTTTTGAGGTGACACTTGTGACATGGATGACCGAGGTTCAGCCACCAGCTTCTGTAACTGCAGCCACTGTAGAGTAATTTATCCTCAAAGCTTGTAGCTGATGCTTTTTACTTTTTTACTTTATTTATTTTTTTACTTTCTCTCAGTAGTACTATCGCTACCCCTTTCCTTCCCCACCTGTAGCCTGACAGTCCTATAATTTCTAATGTAAACCTAGAGCAGAAGAGAGGGGAAGTGAAATGCTGATACCCTCTCTTCTGAAACTTAAGGATGAATTGCTTCACAGTAGCTGTAATTTCATTGGGGTGTACTTTAATGACTCATTCACCGGAGTACAAAGGGCCATAGAATATGAAGAGGAGTGGGTTTATGCAGACAGGAGGTGCCTGGGAGTGACTCTTTGCATACAGTCACCAGTACAAATCAGTTTTTGTTAAAATTGGTAATTGTGGCTTTTTAGCATTATTTTATACTCCCAATACCCCCAAAACAATATATATTTTCTGAAAGCAAAGGTCCTATATAACAAAAAGATGGTAGTTGCAATTTTTTATTGTCCAACCTATATTAATTTACACTAACCCTAAAATTGTCCATGGACAACACCTTAAAACAGTTAGTGTTAACCAAAGATGATGGTCCTAGAATTATTTCACCCACTCTGGTGTGCACGGAAATATCCAATATCTGGCGCGCAATACTGCCCCCAAGTCCTACCAGAATGGTATAATTTTCCAGTTATTTTTATATTTCACATTACACAGATATCATCATCATTTGGCTTTGTCATTGCTGCAATATTATATAAGTGTCTGAGGCCCATTAGAGACTCTTTGCCCTGAACCCATATGTCTTAGGCCCCTTTCACATCTAGCTATTTGGGATTGCAGACAGAATCACCACGTGTAATTCCAAATCATACTACAATGCTGGCAAAGTGCAGCACGCATGTTTGTGTGCCATTCATTTTTAATGCTGCAATTGTCAGGCAATTTTTCTTGCGGCATATCAAATCGCGCAAAGCTTGTTGCCCAAAAAAGGAGACTTCTCCTTTTTGAACGAAAGCCTTGCTTGATATGGTTTGCCACAATTGCCGTGCGACACATCGTGCAACAATCACGGCAAAATCACACTGTGTTTTAGGTGCCATTAAAAATAAATAGCACATAAACACGTGTGCCACACTTTGCCAGCATTGCAGTGTGATTTGGAATCACTGGCAAAATCAGCCCATAATACCAAATCGCTGGATGTGAATGGAGCCCTAATTTCATTTTGTCAGGTAGGATTTGGTGAGAAGGGGCTAAAGCAACCAAGGATCCCTTCACTGAACCAATAGAACCTTCTTGCAACAGACGGTATGCTCAGCTCTGATTTCATCACTTACCCCCAAATTAAAAGGACTATTATTGATTTCAGGATAGTGGTCAGAGCCATGTAAATCATTCTTTTATACCTCACTGGCTAACGGCACATCCAGAACCACTATAGAGCCATTTATTCCACAACACATATAGCTGTTTCAGGCTTCTTGGCTTTCCTTCTGTGTTATACTTTCTCGTTGGTAAAAATTGGTAACTCCAATCACCAATTCACATGGCTTGATTGTGTGGGAAAGAGGACTGATATCACAAAAACACATGACCAGACCAGGATCTTTGCTAAAACTGGACTTTCCTAACATTTCAGCATTCACCGAATGCCGTACTGAATCAGCAGCATGGAATGGGTGGAGCCAAGTTCAACACATGAAAATATAACACAGATAATGCTCTGTTTATAAAGCTGAGCAGAATATGTAGATAATACTGACATACCTCCCAACTGTCCCTGATATGGAAAAAAGTCCCTCTGTCCCTCTTTCCTCCTCATTTGTCCCACATTTTGGTCTGATCTATATAATTGTATATAAAATGCACTATTTATTTATTTATTTCCCGGTGCTAAACTTTTTATCCAATTTCTATATTGTTGCATTTGTAAATTTCAAAAGCCAATATAAAGAAAAAGTAGTGCTAAAAATAAAGAAAAAAAGTCTTTGTGGGTTTTACTAATAATATTTTCGTATATCGTATTTATCGGCGTATAACGCACACTTTTTCCCCCTGAAAATTAGGGGAAAATCGTGTGTGCATGTTATACGCCGATCCCTGCTGTCTCTGAGGGAAGGAAAGCTGAATTACATAGAGCCGCGATCTCCTGTGTACCCGGCGCTCCATCACTCGCAGCCATGCCTTCTGGCCCCGTATTGGACCACTGTACACAGGAGATCGCGGATCTGTGTAATTCAGTGGCGCTCACTCCTCCTTTTCCCTCGGAGACAGCAGGGAAGTTCCAACACTGTGTAATCCAACACTGGCGAGGCTGCAATGATAAGAAAGGTGAGGCTGCAGATGAGCACTGAACAGGCTGCATTGTTGGGCAATTTAATGGCTGCAGATGGGCACTGAACAGGCGGCATTGTTGGGCAATTTAATGGCTGCAGATGGGCACTGGTGAGGCTGCATTGATGAGCTGTGACCCTAATTTTGCTTCAAAGTTCTTTATTTAAAATGTACGTTTTTTTCCTGAAGCTTCCCTGTTAAAATGAAGGTGCGTGTTATACGCCTGTGCGTGTTATATGCCAATAATTACGGTAATTCTCCTTTAAGGGGTGTGGTATTGGGTGTATCCTATGCCTACATATGTTTTCTAATAGATGTCCCTTGTTCCCATGCCAAAAAGTTGGAAGGTATGTACTAATAGATTTTTTTTGTAATGGAAGGTCTGCTTTAATTGATACAGAGGGAAGGGCTTACAGTAAATTCGTACAGCACATGAAGTTTAAAACTCCCTTTTTAAAATATAAAAAAACAAGAGCATTACCTGTCTTTTTAGCTTCCTTTTTGGCATATATTCTAAATTCTAAAAAAAGGTACATTTTAAAGCAGAATACTATAGACCTAATACATTTTTTTTATTTTCATTAATATATTTTAATACATTGGATGATATTGCTGTAAAAATGTCATGCTGAGGAAAACCAGTGATTAGGTTGCTGCAGAATAGAACTGCATGCAGCTACCTGGGCCTGCAGCTGACGCAGGTTGTGTGAAAAATCCTATATGTTGTAATGAGATGAGCAATGTCAGGACCCCGCTTCTGTGCCAGATTATAATGCTGATTGAAAGTCATCACAAAATATGCCTAGAAGTGTAAAACTTGATGACTTCACCATCTCCTCTGATCCCTTGGTCATTGTAGACTTCTGCTAACTGCAGTCAGATGTGTCAGAGTATATTAGTTCTCTTCAGCCCTCTGTGACCCCAAGTACATCGGTTAAAACAAAAGCCTGTCATCCGCAGCATGGTGTGCACTGATCTGCTGAATGGAGAGCGCCACGGCTGCCCTTATCTGCAGATGAACTCTCAGGAGGTACAATAGAGCATCAAACTTTCTATAACATAAGCGATAGTCCAGAAGAAGAATGTGTTTTCATGCCGTAATATTCTGTAATTTACAGTAAAAAGAAAGGAAAACAGTTTGGGTTGATTTATTTGAATTGTTTTTTAAATTAATAACCAATGTATTTGTAGCATGTTTTCAATATTATTATTACATCTTTGCTTTGCAAATAAACAATTCAAAGGGGTACAAAAATATATAAATACGCTGCGCTATCAAAATTGTAAGTGTGTGTGTTTATATAATGTAGAAGTGCAATCCATGCAATATTGCAAATAAAGTGATGATGTGCATACACTAAAATGTTGCATATGGCATCCAAAAAAACTATTTTATATGAAATTAATATTATATATGCATCATAATGAATATATATATACCTGTACATATGCTCAAAGATAAAGTGCTACAATGTGCTAGTGCAATATTCAGATAATAATCAATAAACTTTCAAAATTCATCCATGCGATTAAATGCTGCAAAATTTTGTGCGATATTATATATACACCACAATGAATGGACATATACTCAAAGATAAAGTGCTACAGTGTGCTAGTGCAAATAACAATCAATAAATGTTCAAAATGTCATCCATGCGATCAAGTGCTGCAATGTTTTGTGCGATTTTCAATTGCACTTTGCAGGATGACACCGGTTTGAACAGACAAACCTTTGTTCTATCCTTGTACTATCTACCAACCACACATCCGTGGGCCGCACTAAGAGACTATTAAGAGTGCGAATTGCGAAGTATTTAGCCAACATCAAAAAAGGTTTCCAATATCATAGTGTGTCTCTCCATTTTAAGGAGAAACACAATCAGGACCCAAGTCTTTTACAGTTCTGTGGTTTGGATGTGGTATATCAGTCCTGGAGGGGATCCAATCGGGTTAGGGACCTCTCTCAGAGAGAAACCCGATGGATCTTTCTCCTCAAAAGTCTATTCCCTAGAGGAATGAATATCGAATTGGATTTGAACTGCTTCATCAATAATTGTTAGTGCAACATTACTATCACTATCGCTGGTGTAGGAGTCACATGAGTTTAATATATAAGTTGGAGATCTGTATAATTGAAGTTTATACCCCTCACTTGTATATTAAAGGGAGGGTTTATATACACACATTTTTTGATTTTATATTTTATATATATGTGTATTTTGTATATATATGTATATATATATATTTTTATATATTTTTATTAAATTGATATTATTAATTTTTGTGATTATCATGGAATTAAAATAATTAATAGTACATGGGGGTCACTTATTATGGTGGGCCACGGTATTAGGTTGTAGGTGAGGGAGTTGCAGATTTATTAGAATATTATCATTCCACTAATTGGAATTTATCTATTAATATGGTAAATTTATCATTTTTTGCACTAGTAGTTTCTAATATTGAGGTTTAGTAGCAATTTACTATTTTAAAAATCAGACATTGCTGAACTGTTTGGGATATACATGATTTTTTCTATATGATGTACAGGATTCTAGATTCAATGTAAAGCGGAGGAATATTAACAGTAATTTGCCATAGAACTTGCTTTCTAAATGTTGGTTTATATGTACTTGCTGTTGATTAATGACTTTAAATGAGAAGAAGGGCTGTACTTTTACGGATACGGGGACACAGGAAGTGTGTGAGCGCAGAGTGATTTGCGCCCGCCCATCCTAGTTTCGATTTGGTTAAATATCTGATTGACCTGCCGGGTAGCCAACCCCATGATTAAATCCCTGTGATGAAACATGTCGGGGCGTGGCTACATGGCAATTCTACATGAGTGCTAAAGGAAGGAGTAAAGGGTGACGGAGCAGAGGGTCAGTGGAGGGACGAGTGCTGTGGACAGGTGAGACAAACGCTAGCCTACACACTCCCTGGGTCCGCCGTGGCCGTCTGTTCTGCTTTCTGTTATCATCGTTTGCTGTGCCATGAGAGTTCCCATATGTTATGGAGTGATTTGCCTATTGTTTTAATTTTAAATGTGAGTGTACTGAAGGTGTTTTATGTGTGATTAAACCTTTTTAAATGGTAATACACTATTGGAGCTTCTTTTATTTGTATGTCACACCACCAAAGTAAGGAAGCTGTCTGGCCCATTGAGCAGTGGATGTGTATGCTCGCATGCTGACCCCCATGAGAGTGGGTTAAAAGCCCTGTCAGGCCAAGCACAAGAGTGGGAGGCCTTAATAGTTGGTGAGTTTGAACTTCAGAAGGGAGTGGAATCACGTCACGGAGGTGTGGTGGATGTTTTGAAACACAGCTGATTACTTTGGAGTCAAACTCATTTTTTGGATTTTCTTCATCTTTTTTTCACGATTTATTTGTGTCATTATAATATTTTGGACTTTTTTATTCACACATTTATTTACACATATATTGTGGACTTTATATAATTAAGTTTTTTCTTTTTTAATCAAGATATTCCCTGGTGGATACTCATATTATATGTTCACTGAATCCCTGGGTCGTCAGGTTGCCAGTCGGCCATCCTTCATCTGACTTCAGCTCCTTCATGAGCCTGTTCTTGGACATCCTATCTCCACAAGCCTTAGTATCTCCAGGATTGGTGAGCGGGCAGGAGCCCACCTTTAATTGTACATTCAGAGACCATATACGTGGACACCTTTACTCCACCCTCATCTACATCAAAGACTTTCCGCTGGGAAACACCTTGCTTAGTCTATATAGCTTTGCTGGTGGCCATTGCACAGCAGCACCTTTGGGCCCCTTCATAGCTAGCTGAAGATTTTGGACACCCTTATTTCAAATATATAGGGGAAAAAAACTGCACTAAGGTACATACAGCAATCTTATTGGAGATAAATTATATTAATCATATATATAAATATAAAAAGTCCCGAAACAAAAGCAGCAGCATATAGCGAAAGTTGCATGTATTAAATGGAAGAGAAAAAGCTGCGCTATATATAAATGCAGATAAGCAATGCATTGTATATTCAAAACACTGAAGTGCAGTTCAGACGTATGACACCCAGGTGAGCTATTCCTTAACAGTGCCACCACCTAATAGAAAACTTGCTTACCAGATAGTAAGCAAGAAGGAGCGGATGGCTAAAACCCAGCCAAGGCCTTTTATTACACCGACAGAGGCATCCAGACAAGGGCAATCACTGGCTTGGATATGTTCTCCAATTCCTCCACGACGTAGATAGCCCATAGACCTCAGCAATTAACGGGGTGATCGGGGTATAAAAGAGAAGCAACCATAGCGTAATCTCGCTTTCACAAGGTTTATTATAAAAAAGTTATTGTACTTACATTTGAATTGCAGAGTAATCGCGCTAAAAACAGAGCCGGCCGGCTACAATAGAAATACCCGTCCACCTAGGACAACGGTGTGGTGACGTCAGCACGTATCCTTCTCCAGATGGGTTTCGTCACAAGGGTGACGTTGTCAATGGGGATCAGGTGCGTACTGAACCACCACCATATAAATACACCAGGCCTGGTTCTGAGTCCCGCGGAAGGAGCCACAAAACGCCATCTTAAATGTGGGAAAGACCTCAAATAGCTTAACCGATGTATTGGAAAGCCGTAACTGCTTATAAGATTGTGACAATGAACACGTCAGTAACTTATTTTAAATGTAAGTAATAATAAATGTATTCAGTGAAGGAAAAAGAGGGAGAAACCAAATATTCAAAACATTAATGATTTGGAAAAAATGAAATAATTAAATATAAAAAATGTGATATCTAACTTATACCTAATCCTGTGTAGTGAGAAGTTTGACAACAGAATTAACCAATTAGGTCAACTTCAGTGTAGCATCAAAACTAGCCAGTAATATATACGTGAATTATGAAGTGTCCACAAAATTATGGAATTAAATCACCACTAAATATCAGAAAAATCTATGCAAATGAATAAACAAAAAATATTAATAAAAATATGTATGTACAAATTAATAAAACAAAAAATTATATTAAGAAAATATTAAAAAAATATATATAGATGACCCGTACGAAAAATATTAAAAATAGATATATATTATAAACAATTATCGTGATATTCTTTTATAACACAAATCTTTGCATCTAAATGCAAAAAGCGAGTATTATTACTAAAAAATGCCCAACCATATGAACAACGGCTTTATTAATAGTGGACCAATATACTCATCCGCGTGACTCAGATCGAGTTTACAAAATAAAAATTTTTTAGGAATTATCAATAAAAGCATTGATGTCGACATCTACATTTAATCCATATGGCACATAGGTTTTAACCCTATGGATCCATGACATTTCCAACTTTGATATTTCACGCACTAAAGTGCTTCCCTGCCAATTGGAGCTGAATTTGTCTATGCCCAAGAATAAAGTATTTGAAGGGTCCCTATCATGTACCAAAAGGTAGTGTTTTGACACCAAATGTTTCTTAAAACCAGACATGATATTGGTAATATGCTCATTGAGCCGAACCTGTAGGGGGTGTTTTGTGCGTCCTATATATTGCAGGCCACACGGGCACTGCAACAAATAGACTACGCCAGTAGTGGTACAGGTAATAAATGGAGCAATTGAGTGTTGGATCTGGGTACTCGTGGATACAAAGCTTCAAGTTCTTTTATGAGTACAGGTGTTAAAAGAACAAACCCGACACCTTTTACATTGATAGAACCTCTTTAACTGATCAAAAAAAGTTAATTTTCTAACAGGGGGATCTATGATGTTGGGAGCAATCCTATTCCTAAGTGTAGGGGCACCCCTGAAAACCACTTGAGGCCTATCGGGTAGGATATTTCTCAAAACATTGTCACTAGTAATAATATGCCAATATTTGGAGACTATCGTTTTAATACTCCTATGTTGGAGGGAGTAGGTAGTAACAAAAGGTACCCCTACATTAGAGGAAGGGTAAGAATTGGAGTTGGCCTGAGGCAATTTGTCTTGGAGTAATAAGTCCCTATTCATATTCTCAACCTCATTGAGTACAGGTAAAAGACTCCCTATAGAGTATCCTTTCTCTAGAAATCTCTCGGTCAAATTTTGGCCTGAGCACGGAATAGGTGTGGATCAGAGCAGTTCCTACGCAGTCTCATAAATTGGCTTTTTGGTATTGAACTAAGCCAAGGACGATGATGGCAGCTGTCCATAGATATGTAGGAATTGCGATCTGTGGCCTTGAAGAAAGTGGACGTGACCATAACACCATCCTGAATAGTCAAAGTCAGGTCTAGGAAGTGAATTTGCGACTGACTCGCCTCAAAATTAAAGTGTATACCCCGATCGTTACAATTCAAAGAAGACATAAATTCCTGCAATTCAGGGCCATCACCATCCCATAGGAGGAGGATGTCATCTATGTACCTGGCCCACAGGACCACCTGGGGTCTCCTCTGGGCATAGATGACATCCTCCTCCCACCTGGCCATAAATAAATTAGCCAGGCTGGGGGCATATTTAGCCCCCATAGCCACTCCACGACTCTGACCCTTATTTCAAAGACTCCTCCATGCAAAGGAATCAACCTACAGCACCTGTTTATCTTAAAGGGGAACTCTGACTCAGGTTTTACATATTGTGTTTTGTGTACCCGTTAGTCAAAGGGTTCCCTTAAGATTTATAGACTTTACCACCAGGTTCACTGTTATTGCCATTTCATTGCATATCTCCATAATTCTGTTTATGCTGAAGTTGCAATTTGGTAAATACTCACATTTCACATTCTTCTTTCCCTTGTTAACCCAAGAATATCCAGTAAAATATCCACCCGCCACCAAATACCGCCCCCCCAGTCGGTCGAGTCATGGACAGCATCCACCCCTGGGTCAGTCATTTAGTAGTCAGGGCCCCGCACTTACCCCATCTCAGGCAGTGCTCCGGGAGGCTTCTCTCCGGGCTGTGGAGGCTGCTTCCTCGATTCCCCTGCGTCTCCTCCCTTGGATCTCCTTTCGCCCATCGGGTGACGGGTCTTAGGACCCACTTCCTGATTGGCCAGGAAGAGAATCAGTGTTACAATAGCACATATTCATTCGCTATTGTCACACAACTGGGTGGTATTGGGGCGCAGTGCTCAGCGCCCCAAGCCCACCTTTTTTTTAAGCCTATTAGAGTCTCTGGCTCTAATCACGTGCTTAAAAAAAAACAAAAAACCCAGATTGGAATCAATGCTTCCGGCGCTCTGCATGTAGATCAGGGGGCCGGATGCATGCATGGGGGACCAGACTGAACCCAGGCCATCACTCTCTTGTCTTCCTTCCATGCTTGCTTCCGGGCTGTGGCTCTGGTGTTGGAGTTGTGGCAGGAGGTGGAGGAGGAGGATGGTTGAACTCACAAACATGGCTTTTGCTTGTGAGTTCACCCCTCAACCCCTTATTTCGGGCCTGATAGATCACTTCTTCACAAATGAGGCGTTGGCCCAGCTCCATTTCCTGCATCTTGCTGGCAGCCATGCAGGCATAGGGCTCTTGAATATTGGGGGTAGTTCTGAGGGCTGCCTTAGCCTCCCAAATTAAAGAAAGCGTTGACTCCTCCACCTTCCTCCCCATTATGGTACTTTTTGTTGGAAGGTGGAGGGGAGGAACCTGGGATTCGGTCAGGCTACTGGGCATGGTCACCTCCTGGCTGCCAATTACCCCCGCCTCCTCCTGGCTGAGACTTTCCATGGCCTCCTCCTGGCTGAGACTTTCCTGTGTATGAAAATGGGACATAGTTTTAGTTTTTTTGGTCATCAATCACACACAGTTTTGAGCTCATTACTGTTGCAAATTGAATGTTAACAAATAGAAAAGACTATCATTCTGACCCCAGCATTTTTCATTCTTGTCTCAATCATTTTTGGCTACTATTGTCTATTGATATGTAAACCACTTAAAACCACTTTGTTTAATCAGCAATTACTGATCAATAATAGCATCTAGTTAACATCATTAATTTACTTTTACTTTTACTTTTGGTCCCTTAAAAAGTGGGAGGTACATACACAAAACTGTTGTAATTCCTACACCGTTCAACTGATTTGGATGTAAATACCCTCAAATTAAAGCTGAAAGTCTGCAGTTAAAGCACATCTTGTTTGTTTCATTTCAAATCCATTGTGGTGGTGAAAAGAGCCAAAAAAGATTAGAATTGTGTCGATGTCCCAATATTTATGGACCTGACTGTAGATGTAGTGGCAGCATTTGTTTTCCTTTGTGAAGCTTTTTTTCCTTATTTTCACCTGGTCCTAGGATGACAATGGCACTCGTCTTACTGTATATGAGGACAACAGAAACAGGGTAGGACTACAGAACTCTGTCCCTCTCCTATTCCTCATAACATGGAGAGTGTGGTTCTGTATCCCTCAGAGACAGCTGAGAAATATGTATTTGATAACGTTGAGCGCCAACAGGATCATTGGGTATTTTTGGACTTATCAAACAGATATAAGGAAACTCTTTCAATAGTATATTTAACAGACCGAAATGGACCAATAAGAAAAGTTAATTTTCAGGATTTATACACAATTTAGACAATGTCATTAAAGTAGGCAATGTGGGGAAATTGATCCTTAACCTCTTGACAACCACATAATGCATATGTACAGTATCAAGAGGGTAAGCCTTAACATTCACATGCCACGCATAGCCACATGCTATGCATATTCCAGTGATCACGTGGTCAGGAAGTCCATCCTGCCCCCCCCAATGTAAAAACCAGTTAAGGGCTCATCCCAACTCCCCTGATTCCACAAGTCGGCCCCCCTCTTTCATGTGCCCTCTGGAATGCCCGCTCAGTCTTCAACAAACTAGCTTCTGTCAATGACCTTTTCTTCTCCAAATCTCTTAATCTATTTGCTATAACCGAAACCTGGCTCCAGGAATTCAACACTACCTCTCCAGCTGCCCTATCGCACAGTGGCCTCCTCTGGACTCACTCCACCAGACCCACTGGAGGAAAAGGAGGTGGTGTCGGACTTCTCCTCTCCCCACAATGCATCTTCCAGGTACTTCCCACACCTCCCACTTATTCCTCCTGCTCTTTCGAAATGCACTGCATTTGTCTTTTCTCTCCAGCTTGTCTGAGGGTTGCGGTCATTTATCGGCTTCCTGGACCAGTGTTATGCTTTCTGGAGGACTTCTCTGCATGGCTACACTATTTTCTCTCATCAGAAGTGCCTGCCATCATCTTAGGTGATTTTAACATTCCAATCAATGTTAATACTGCTACCACTTGTAAACTACTCAACCTAACCTCCTCTTTTAACCTAATACAATGGACACAAACCACCACTCACTCCAATGGCAACACTCTCGACCTCGTATTCTCCCATCGCTGCACTCCCTGCAATCTCTTTAACGCACCCTTTCCCTTTCCTCTCTCTGATCACAACCTTATCCAATTCACACTCTCCTTGTCTTCTACATCCCATGCTGCCAACCCACAAACCACTACCCGCAGAAACCTTCGCAACCTCATCCCTTCCCTTCTTCACTCTGCTACTGATGGCCTTTAAGACAAAATCACACCCCTGTCCTGCCCAGACCTAACCACTTCCATCTACAGCACCATGTTGTCATCCTCCCTAGACATACTTGCTCCTCTTTCTACACGCAGAACCAGGCCCCATGTGCCACAACCCTGGCAAACAGACGACACCAGAAGTCTCAAGAGACACAGCCCTGCTCTTGAGCGAGCATGGCGTAAATCTAAATCCCTGCAAGACTTTACCCTCTACAAATCTGCCTTCTCAAATACAACTTCTGCCTCCACACTGCTAAACAAACCTATTATAACACTCTCATCAAAACCCTCTCATCCAAACCTCGTCAACTATTTTCTGCCGTTAATTCCTTACTTTACCCCCCACTGCCCCCACCCACCAACTTGCTTATCGCTCAACAGATTGCCAACCATTTCAATAGCAAAATCGATACAATTCGCAAGGAGATATCCAGCATTCAAATTCTTCCCCTACCCAACACATCGGTCCAACATCACACTCAATACTCTACGGAGTATTCGTATTAAGCCAGTTTACCCGCCCTTATTCCCCATATAAACCAGTTACCTAGTGACCAATGTACGCTTCCCTGAAGACGTTCACAAACGAAACGTACGTCGGAGCGGTACGTGGTCACATGTCCAGATTCATCCTACCAACTTCCGGATCATCTGGTTAGCTAGACGCACGGGGTGGAACGCACGCCGCATGTGCGATGTGATGCGAAGGGTTTTGGACACCATTCACCCTGACATGCAAGCAGTCCCAGTGCCGGGTAGGCACCGATCAATGTAAGAGGCCATTTGGCTATTTTATTTTTCTTCTTTTTTACGTATTAAACGATTTTACACTATGGAGATTCCCTTTTGTTTCTCATATTTCCTATCCTGAATGAATGGGACGGGAGGGATCTATGCCTAAAGTACCACCCAGCCTTCCAGCCTTTATGTGAACAGGCACAATCCTGTACAAGCGCTAATGACTCTCTTTTTAGTTAAAGGAGTCATTGGTATCTGGTAAGCAGATATCTATTATCCTCGGGTGATTTTTCCTCTTTGGTGACGGAACCTTTATATCATCGCAAGATTTGTTGCATCTTTGAAGATCTATGTGTCTGCTGTGATGTTGTTTTTCAATTAACTGTTTGCTCTGATCTCTTCAATGGATTGGGACAATCAACCATTACGAATATACCTATCACACTTGCACTAAGATCCTTTTTGATCTTAATATCACTTTTTCACTTTTATTTTTATATATTTGTATGTTTATTTTTACCATATACTATGTATTTGGTATATTTTCACTTTAGCACAAGCAGTACTTTATAACTCACTGCGGTTGATGTGGATTGTGTGTGTATCTAGTGACAGATACATATGGTTTCAGGTCTCTAGCGCCCCCTACTGTATACCATACCTCTCCTCCTTTTGCCCAGTTACCACAGATGAAGTTGATAAACTCCTCTCCATGGCCCACCTCACTACCTGTCCCCTGGACCCTGTCCCCTCTCAATTACTGTGACCACCTTCCCACTCTATCCTCAACTCCCTAACCCACATCTTCAACCTCTCCCTCTCCTCCGGCACCTTTCCTTCCCTGTTCAAACATGCACTGGTTATCCCCATACTCAAAAAAACCTCACAAGACCCCACCTGTTTGAATAACTTAAGACCCATCTCCCTGCTCCCGTTTGCCTCCAAGCTCATCGAACGCCTTGTCCATGAACGAATGAGTCGCTACCTCATGGACAACAACCTTCTCGACCCCCTACAGTCTGGCTTCCGCCCACAACATTCTACTGAAACTGCCCTACTAAAATTCACCAATGACCTACTAACTCCTAAAACCAATGGGCACTACTCCATACTTTTAGACCTCTCTGCTGCCTTTGACACAGTTGACCACCTGCTCCTCCTCAGCAAATTACCCTCCTTTGGCCTCCATGATTCTGCTTTACCGTGGTTCTCCTCCTACCTATCTCAGCGCACTTTCAGTGTCACTTACAACTCCATCTCCTCCACTCCCCTTCTTCTTTCTGTTGGGGTACCCCAAGGCTCTGTCCTTGGGCCTCTCCTATTCTCATTCTATACCTCTTCCCTGGGCCAGTTGATAACCTCCTATGGCTTCCAATACCACCTCTATGCCGATGACACCCAGATCTATCTCTCCACTCCTCAACTCACCACCTCGATCTCCTCACGGATCTCAAACTTACTGAATGACGTATCGATATGGATGTCACACCACTTCCTCAAACTCAATCTTTCTAAAACTGAGCTTGTTATATTTCCTCCTTCACGGTCCCCCGTGACTTCAGCATTAATATCAACAACACAACAATTGGTTCCTCCACACATGCCAGGGTCCTGGGTGTAATCCTTGACTCTGACCTCTCCTTCAGCCCCCATATCCAATCACTGGCTAAATCCTGCCGCCTTAACCTCCGCAACATCTCCAGAATTCGACCCTTCCTGACTAATGACACCACAACGCAACTTATTCACTCCTTGATTATTTCCTGCCTTGACTACTGCAACTCTTTCCTTAATGGCCTACCCTTAAGCAGGCTATCCCCTCTTCAGTCTATTATGAATTCTGCTGCTAGACTAATACACCTCACTAACCGATCCATGACTGCTGCTCCTCTCTGCCAATCCCTTCACTGGCTTACCCTACCCCACCGTGTAAAATTCAAAAGGCTAACCATAACATACAAGGCCATTCACAAAATCGCTCCCATCTATATCACCAACCTCATCTGCAGATATCGCCCAAATCATCCCCTACACTCCTCCCAGGACCTCCTGTTCTCTAGCTCCCTTGCTACCTCCTCCCATGCTCGCCTTCAGGACTTCTCCAGAGCCTCTCCCATCCTCTGGAACTCCCTGCCCTGGTATATCTGATCAGCCCCTAACCTGTCCACCTTTAGAAGATCCCTGAAAACTCATTTATTCAAGGAAGCCTATCCCACACCCACCTAACAACTGTCCCTGAGCCACCCCCATCAAATCATTCCCTGCAGCTATTACCTTTTGTACCACCACCCCCTCCCTTTAGAATGTAAAGTCTATGAGCAGGGCCCTCCTGTACCTTTTGTATTGAACTGTACTGTAATTGTGTTGTCCCCCCTATATATTGTAAAGCGCTGCGTAAACTGTTGGCGCTAAAAAAATTGTGAATAATAATAATAATAAATAAAAAAAGGGCTGCTGTGAGGGTGGGAAAGCGTTACATTCACTAAAGTCAGTTTCAAACAGCCAATGGGTACCTCTGATGTCTCTGTGCCTGTGAGGGTAGGGAGAAAGAACGAGTGCTGCTGCAGATGGGCATAGCACTTGACCGAGAAATGGCTGTGGTGGATACAACTACTGGGACATTTTTTTACTTTAAAGTGGTTGTAAACCCTTATATATATATATATATATATATATATATACACAGGACAGTGACTCATGCAGATAACCGAGGAATGAGGCAGCAGACAGGAATGACCCTTATGCCGCGTACACACGCTCTGACTTTCTGACGGGAAATATTCCATGTGAGCTTGTTGTTGGAAAGTCCGACTATGTGTATGCTTCATTGGACATTTGCTGTCAGAATTTTCAGCCACAAATGTTTGAGAGCAGGTTCTCAAATTTTCCAACAACTTCACTTGTCGGAAAGTCAGATCGTGTGTACACAAGTCTGTCGCACAAAAGCTCACGCACGCTCAGAATCAAGCAGAAGGAGCCGCACTAGCTATTGAACTTCCTTTTTCTCGGCTCGTCGTACGTTATGTACGTCACCGCGTTCTTGATGTTCGGGATTTCCAAGAACATTTGTGTGACAGTGTGTATGCAAGACAAGTTCGAGCCAACATCCTTCGGAAAAAAATCCATGGTTGTCAGAAAATATGATCTTGTGTACAAGGCATTAGTGCTCTGGATTGAGACAAGTACAAACTATAGAGCAGCCTTTCTCAACCTTTTCAACACAGAGGAACCCTTAAAATAATAATTCTCATGGAAACCCCTGCTAAAAATGACTATATCTACAAGTCATGAAATATTAGTGTGATGGTCAGTGGGAAGAATGCTCCTTACTTTTATGATGATTGGGAAGAGTTACCCCCTTACAGATAGCTAAAAAGATAAATGGTGTCAGTGGGAACTTATCTGAAAGGTAGAAATTGTTCATTCTAGTAACTTCTAGCAATCTCTAGTGAAACCCTGGTTGAGAAACCCTGCTATAGAGGGATATGCTTTGTTTATATTTCGTATCAGAGGTTTACAATCACATTAATTCAGAGAATGCATTAAGGTAAAAAAAAATGTCTTGCCTTTAAGCCATACCATTTAACTACCAGAACCCAATCTTACTAATGGTTGTCCTTCACTGGCCCGAGTAAGCATAAAAACACAGAATACTATCTGCAGGGGCCAAATAAGTGCCAAAGGGCTGTAGGTAGAGCCCCAGGTCTCTAGCAAATGCTAAATACAAAATATTCTTATTTAATATTTCATGTTTACCTGAATTAAAAGAAACATAAATGCTTTTAAAATGTGTATTTTCATATACTGAGCATAACAATTAAGGAAATCCATATATACTAAAAGCCTTTCTTGAATCTGGGGGATGATGTTTCATTTTTATATAACTCTAGAAGTACCTGCTCTGAAGGATATTCATTAGTCTCCCAAAGTTGAAGTTAGATTCTAACCCAAACATATTGTGGATGGGAGAAGGCGCATTGTATTATGTGTATTACGCCTGCCACTTTGTGTGGATTAAAAACACTACACAGCACCATCCACCAGTCCAACACAGTAGTGACCCATAAATGGCTGGGACTACTCGCATCATAGTGCTCTGTGTTTCTCTATGGATATGAAAAATATTACTCTTTCTTTCTGCCTCCCATGGACTTGACACTTCTGGGTTGGCTTTATGCTGAGTGATGGTGTCATTATAATGAAATTACCATGTTGTCTTTGTGAATATCAGATATTGGAGTGCTAAACATTTAAGCTGGCCATACAGTAGTAAAAATTTTGTTTGAAAATGTTTGTTCGATTTTCTAATTGTTATAATTTGTCAAATCAATGGTCATTTTCAACAGTAGTGATGAGAAAACTCAATTTTTTTTCACACTATTTCTAAAGTGAATGTTGTTTTTGTTTGGGAAAATCCATTCACTCCAAATTCAAATGTTTATATTGTTCATGTCCTCGAATGTACAGATTGGACTTTTCATGTGAATGTTCTTATGAATGTTTATTCAAAAATCTACTAGTGTATGGCTAGTGCATGAAAAGTAAATAGTTAAGTATACATATTTAGTAATTACAGTTGCTTAAAGTGATTGTAGAATTAAATTGTTTTCTTTTTAAAATAACAAACATGTTATACTTACCTGCTCTGTGCAATGGCTTTGCACAGAGCAGCCCCGATCCTCCTCTTCTGGGTCCCCCACCGATACTCTGGGCTCTTCCTCTTCTCCGTCTGCCACCATAGCAAACAGCTTGCTATGGTGGCACACGTGCAGGCTCAATCCCAAACCATGCTTTGTGTGCCCATTGGCATAAAGAATGCAGCTTGGCCCCACCTGCCGCTCCCTTGTCACTGGATTTGATTGACAGCTATAGGAGGCAATGGGAGGAGGAAGAGACAGAGCAGTCCCATTGCTCTTATGTACAGAAATGGATTGAGATTGGGCTCAGGTAAGTATAATCGGAGGCTGAAGGGAGGAGCTGTCAATAGAAGGTTTTTTTTTTTACCTTAATGAAGGTAAAAAAACTTCAGTCTTTACAACCATTTTATTCTTAAATTTTAGGTTACAAATTGCAAACATACAAATATATTGATTTCTTGTAAATGAAATAGAAATTATAAATGAAAATCCAAGCTGTTTTTGCTAGATAATACCAGCAGAGTTGATTTATGAAAACGGAAACCAAAAATATGGAGCAAAGAGCACAACAACTAGGTTTCTTAATTTCAAGTGAGAAAGATAATGAAATGCGCTCCATGCCACTATTTTCATTACTTGGAATAAATCACTTCCATTCATTACAGTTTTGTTTACCAAAGAACATTTTTACATGCAATTTCTTTCCTTATTTATGTTCAAAAATTTGATTAAATATTACTTGCATATATTTTACATTTAGCACTTACAGCAAACGGTTGGATGTGAAATGAACCTGAAAACTGGAGAGATTAGATTAGACTCACAGCTGAATGGCTCATAGGAGGGATACTTTCCTTACCTAGCCACGATGCATGCTCCCAAGGATATGGGGGGAATTGGGAGTGCTGTACTTTAGGAGTATTATGTTGCGGTACAGCTCTTAATTATGCCAACTCCATAGTAAACAATATAGACCAGAATGGGTTTCCATGGAGGCCCAGGCTTGTTCTCCACTTACAATGGATTTAATACTAATTTCCCTTTGACATATTCCAGTGTCAGCTCCTGTTCGGGTCTGGCTTCGGGTCTGGCTTCTAAAGCGTTAATGAGAACAGTATATGTCTCTGAAAGGCTGCAGAGGAGCAGGGCAACAATATGGTTATCTTTGATGTCCTTTCCGATGGTGCGTAGCTGCTCCATGATCTCTAGCATAGCATTCACGTGGTCACACCTTTGCTGGCCTTCTTCTAGTCTCATCTTGTATAACTTTCGTAGCAAAAACAGTTTGCTGTTTAGACTTGGATGCTCATGCAGCTTTTGTAATGACGCCCACATACCTTTGGCTGTTTTCTCTGTTCTTATGTGAATAAGCTGGTCATCTTCCACTAGTAAGCTTATAATCGCATTTGCTTGTCTGTCCTTTCTATCCCAGTCCTCCGTCTCTCCTTTTGTGCATCTGTCTGTATTCAGCACTTGCCACAAGTCATCCATGCTAAAAAGAATTTCCAATCTAAACTTTCACAGCTGGAAATTGGCATTGTTTAGCTTTGCTATTGCAAACTTCACATCTGAACTGCGTGTCATCTTTCAGCCACTGGTATACAGTACTCACAGACTTGCAGTATCCTCTCCAATACCTGCTGGGACCCATAACCTATTGGCTGAGTATTAAAATCATTCTCAGGAAGCTTGTTTTATGCAGAGTATCTGCTGCATAGATAGGTTTAATGCATACAGTATTGTCAATTTATATAAGCGACTTTGCTGTTGTTCTTCCAAGAGCTCTAACGTCACTCTGTTCCACAAATGGGAGTGATGTGAAATACTTGGCATTATTGGGTATGTGCAAGCATGTTACACAGCCAGTTTTGTCACATAGGACTGAAGAAAACCATAGCTCTGACTGTTCGGTTTAGCTTTTACTCAGGGCATTCTTTTTCTAGTTGCGCCATTCAAACAGAGTGGTAAAGGAGCGAAGACTGGTAGGTGAGCCAAGAAAGGGGGCTATAGGCTGCTGGGGGGAGGTGGTGAAGTGCTAATTTTATTCTTTGTTTCATGGACAAAGGAAAAAGTTGCTTTAAAGATAGCCTGGAAACATGTGAAATTGAGCTTGGAGCTCCCCCTGCTGGAATATATATATATATATTTAAAGCAGATCTTTACTACCAATATGAACCTTTCACCACTGCAGCCCTTCTTCCTCTGTCATTTTAGAAAAAGCTATTTTTGTTACATTTGTTTACATTTTTTTTCCTTCGACCCGTCGTCTGCTTCCACTCTCACCTAAGTGAGAATGACGTGTTCCAAGTCCTGCAGCCTCCTGGGCTATCCCCAAGAGACTAAGGGAGCCGAGACACACAGCAGTTGGTGGACAAGCCTGGCAGCACATTAACTGAGGTAGGCTGCAAAAATCAAGAGCTTCTGATGACATAGGAAGGAAAGTTGGTGGCGCAGGAACTGGCTTGTGGAGTAGTGGATTACAGCAGGACAACCCTGGATTCTTTGGGCATGTGAGTATGTTTTTTGTAGGCCTAAACATAATATATACAGGGAATATAAAAAAAACCGCATGCAATCCCCATTAAAAGGGATCTAAGCTACAACTTATGACGTGATCATAACATGCTTAACTCTACCCGCCCATGCTATAGCTGAAAGACAGCTACAGTGTGGCTCTGTGGTTCTGGGAGGACGTCTATGGACCCTCTGTGCCCGCTGTCTCCTTTGAACACAGCTGATAGCGGTAAAGGGCCAATCACAGCAGCCCTTTATCATGTGATCACCTGTGTCCAATCACAGCTGGTCATATGTAAATAGACTTGCCAGTTATCAGCATTCCTTTCGTCACACGCCGTCTCTGTATCAGGAAAGGTGAGCTGATAACTAGCAAGTCTTATGGGGCACAGTGAGTACATTTTTTAAACTCATTATCAGTGCAGGTTATCAGTACCCATCAGTGTGCCTTATCAGTGTCCATCATTGCCACTTATCAGTGCCTATCACAGCCTCCTCATCAGTGCAGCCTCATCAGTGTCTCCTTATCAGTGCCCAAAAGTGCAGCTTATCAGTGCCGCCTGATTAGTGCCCATCAGTGCAGCCTCATCAGTGCCCATCAGTGCAGCCTCATCATCACCCATCAGTGAAAAGGAAAAATTACTTAATTGCAAACTTTTTTTTTTTTTTTTTTTACAGAAACCAAGTAAAATGGGGTTTCTTTCAAAATTGTCATTCTTTTTTCATTAAAAAAAACTCCAGTGGTGGTTGAATACCACCAAAAGAAGGCTCTATCTGTCACAAAAAAAAAGTTTAATTTGACTACATGACTGCGCAATTGTCATTCAAAGTGAGATAGCGCTGAAATCTGAAAATTGACCTGGACAGGAAGGGGGTGAAAGTGGATGAAGTGGTTAAGTAAAGTAAACTTGTAATGATTAAAATATGGGTACGGTTGATCTCTTCTGTACAGTCAGTTGTATCCTCTGGCATCAGTACATCCAGAGTCACTGAACAATTAGGAAGGTCAAGAAAGTCAGAGAAATGTCACAATTCCTTGCAGAGACTTAAAGTATGGAAGCTAAAGGGTCAGCATGACAGCCCATTGATTATCATTTTCTAAAAGAATGCTCAACAATGGAAACCTCCGTGAATCTGTCATGGCAAGTTTCCTGCAAAGATATAAAGGCCTTCCATAATTAATTCAGGTATCAAAGTGGGGGAATGTTTTTATTCTTTAGATATATTAATAAAATTAGGTGACTAATTTGCAGTAAATTTAAAAGGGTTTCAGATTAGCAAAGATGTCATTTTGAAAATAACAGCAGCAAATATCATGGCACACAGTTGGTTTGAATGTTTTTCTGAGTGGTGTGAAAGTGTAATGTACCATAAATTGAAATCCTTGTAGAAGTTATAATGACCCAACATTTCCTCCTCTGTTCTCACAGTCACCATAACCCAAGAATTTTACATTAGTGGGTAATAATTCAGGAACCAAGGAAGGCTGTTTTTGTTCTGTACACAATAAAAACCATCATTCTGTACTTTTATTGAAATGTCCTTCTCTGAAATGTTATTGGTACCTGGGATTACATTTTAATTCAGATGCTTTACAAATACGTAGGTCAATATAAAGTAATTATTTTGATATTTACAATGACTAGAAAACAACTTGTATTCCCAATACTCTTTCCCAAAATTTGTAATACTTTCTTTCTCAAAATACTTTTACATTTTATTGAAAATAAATCAATGCAAGTTATCAAAGGCATATAAAAGTTTAAATACATTATAACCGTAACATGGTTAATATAAATTAATCTGTCAATTCTACTGAGGTGTCATTCGCGAGTGTAATGAACAGGCATTTGCCTTGCATTTCTTTATGTTTTCCAAACACTTAGCCACACTTTCTATGTACAGTAAAACAAAAGTGAATGGTCTAGCGCAACATTTTTCAAACAAATTTAGTCATGACACCATTTATAAGTATGCAAAATCTTGAAATACCCCAGTTGACTTATACCTTTTTAAGGACAATTTAGAACTTCACTTAGTAGTAAATGTTAATGGAAATTTTAGAGGTACAAAAGCTGGGTTTTAAGGGTGCAAATCAGTATAGATCACTACACAATGCAATGTAAAAAAATTGTATTTTACTAAAATGTAAAAACTCATAGTTTTCATAAAAACCACTGAAGACAAATTCATGCAGTCTTATTGTATGTACAGTCGTTTCCGCTTAACATGTTTCACCATCAAAATGGCTTCTTCAGGAAACTCATGAAGCCCTGTACAGAATATTGCTTGAATGCAAGTAGGATTTAAATGAACACTGTGAATGTTAAAACCCAGCTTGCTGCAGTTTGGGAGCACTGGTGTGTCAAAGAGGGGCACAACCCCTTAATGTTAGCTGCTGACTTTTAATTGTTATGGGGGGGAGACTGGAGCTCCTCTTTAACTTTCTTGATATAGGGGGCCTCAAGTGCAGTCCCTGACATCACCAAGGGGCCACACATAACATTTAGTTGACATAATAATACAGAAAACTGTCAGAGTGAGGCTCAGTTCAAAGCCCCCTTACATCTTACTTGTGCCACATTTAATATTTCTCATATCAGGATTGGCCACGAAAAAGTAATTAAAAAAAAAATGGGAAAGTGATAGTGCAGAAAAAAGTAAGATAGTATTAGGAAAATAAACCATTTATCTATGAAAACTCAGCCTAAAGAATATGTTTCGTTCACTAGTTCGAGCAATCTCCTAAGTAAGTAAAACACCTAAATAAGACTACTGCCTGCAGGGGCTTAAGGGAAAAAGTGCCAAATGGCTGCATGCTATCTCCAGCTGCAGGCTGGGCATCAGGGCCCTGGTGTATGATAGGACATAAAGTGATCTAAATATGTGTTGCTATCCTCTACCAATTAAGTGTTTGCTACAAATGATATAAGGTTTTGGAAATGACAACAAAGTCCCCCATCTGGATACATTTCTCTGTAGAACCTAAACCTCTGTGTGCCTCTTGCCATGGCCTGACCACACAAAAAACTAGTAGCCTATTTATTTCTAATATGAAAAAAAACCTCACAAAATAGATCTAACATGTGGGCTGTAAATGCTGACAAGGAATAAGCACTTGGAGCAGGCATTGGCTTAGGTCAGGGATCTCCAAACTTTTCAGTCTCCCCTTACATCAGAGTCCTCATCAGAGTTACACCTTACACCAGAAGCGGCAACCATAGGCAGCTTCTGTTGACCTTAAAGTGATATTAAAGACTGATTTTTTTTTTTTAAGAATAAACATGTCATACTTAGGGATGAGCCGAACACCCCCAGGTTCGGTTTGCAGCAGAACATGCGAACAGGCAAAAAATTTGTTCGAATACACGAACACCGTTAAAGTCTATGGGACAAAAGTGCTAATTTTAAGGGTTAATATGCAAGTTATTGTCATAAAAAGTGTTTGGGGACCTGGATCCTGCCCCAGGGGACATATATCAATGCAAAAAAAAAAGTTTTAAAAACATCTGTTTTTTCGGGAGCAGTGATTTTAATAATGCTTAAAGTGAAACAATGAAAGTGAAATATTCCTTTAAATTTCTTACCTGGGGGGTGTTTTTAGTATGCCCGTAAAGTGGTGCATTTTTCCCATGTTTAGAACAGTCCCTGCACAAAATGACATTTCTAAAGGAAAAAAGTCATTTAAAACTACTCATGGCTATAATAAATTGTCTATGAGAGAAATCAAAAGTGCTAATTTTAAAGACTTATATGCATGGTATTGTCATAAAAAGTGTTTGGGGACCTGGGTCCTGCCCCAGGGGACATGTATCAATGCAAAAAAAAGTTTTAAAAACGTTTTTTTTTTTTCGGGAGCAGTGATTTTAATAATGCTTAAAATGAAACAATAAAAGTGAAATATTTCTTTAAATATCGTACCTGGGGGGTGTCTATAGTATGCCTGTAAAGTGGCGCATTTTTCCCGTGTTTAGAACAGTCCCTGCACAAAATGACATTTCTAAAGGAAAAAAAAGTCATTCAAAACTACTAGCGGCTATAATGAATTGTCGAGTCCCAACAATACAGATAAAAGTCATTGAAAAAAACGGCATGGGATCCCCCCCAGTCCATTACCAGGCCCTTTGGGTCTGGTATGGATATTAAGGGGAACCCCGAACCAAAATGAAAAAAAAATTGCGGGGGTCTCCCCAAATTCTATACCAGGCCCTTCAGGTCTGGTATGGATATTAAGGGGAACCCTGCACCAATTTTTAAAAAAAAAATGGCATAGGGGTCCCCCTCAAAATCCATACCAGACATGAAGGGTCTGGTATGGATTTTAAGGGGAACCCCGCGCTAAAATTAAAAAAAAAAATGGCGTGGGGGGTCCCCCCAAAAATCCATACCAGACCCTTATCTGAGCAGGCCGCAGGAAAAGAGGGGGGACGAGAGAGCACCCCCCCTGAACCGTACCAGGCCACATGCCCTCAACATGGGGAGGGTGCTTTGGGGTAGCCAACCAAAGCACTTTGTCCCCATGTTGATGGGGACAAGGGCTTCAGCCGCACAACCCTGACCCGGTGGTTGTGGGGGTCTGTGGGCAGGGGACTTATCGGAATCTGGAACCCCCCTTTAACAAGGGGACCCCCAGATCCCAGCCCCCCCCTGTTTGAAATGGTAACAGGTACATTGTACCCGTACCATTTCACAAAAAAGTGTCACTGCTCCCGAAAAAATGGCCTTTTTTTAAAACTTTTTTTTTGCATTGATACATGTCCTCTGGGGCAGGACCCGGGTCCCCAAACATTTTTTATGACAATACCATGCATATAAGCTTTTAAAATTAGCACTTTGGATTTCTCCCATAGACAATTCATTATAGCCGCGAGTAGTTTTAAATTACTTTTTTTTTCTTTAGAAATGTCATTTTGTGCAGGGACTGTTCTAAACACGGGAAAAATGCGCCATTTTACAGGCATACTATAGACACCCCCCAGGTACGAAATTTAAAAGAATATTTCACTTTTATTGTTTCACTTTAAGCATTATTAAAATCACTGCTCCCAAAAAAACGGCCATTTTAAAAACTTTTTTTCATTGATACATGTCCCCTGGGGCAGGACCCGGGTCCCCCAAACACTTTTTATGACAATAACTTGCATATAAGCCCTTAAAATGTTCTGCTTTCAAATTTGCCCCAAACACCGCATATTTTTGGTGTTCGCAGAACATCCGAACAACCAAAGTTCGGCCCGAACTTATGCTCGGGCCGAACTGTTCGCCCAACCCTAGTAATACCTGCTCTATGCAATTGTTTTGCACAAAGAGCCCAGGTCCTCCTCTTCTCAGATAGCCCCCCCCCCCGTGCCCTCTTGCTATGGGTGCACATGCAGGCTCACTCTCGCGCCTCTGCTCTATCTACCCATTCAGACACAGAGTATGGCTCAGTCAAGCCGTTCTCCCCTCATTGGCTCACTGGCTGTGATCTAATAAGGAGGCAGAGACCCAGAGACCCTGGGAAGCCCCTGCTCTTGTATCGCTGGATTACAATGGGGCTCAGGTAAGTATTAGGGAGGAGGTGCTGCACACAGAAGGATTTTTTTACCTTCATGGATAGAATCCATGAAGGTAAAAAACCATGAGCTTTTACAACCACTTTAATCCTTAATCTGTTCACATTGCGGATATGCCACTGCCCCTGGATAAAAATCTTTAGCAGGCTGGATGTGGCCCAGGGGCCATAGTTTGGAGATTCCTGTTGTAGGTAAATACTTGTCTAAGGAGTGGCAAATGGGGCACAAATGGCAGCTTGATTACCAATTGAGTTATCCTCTAAAATGCTTGCATCAGCAAAAACATGACATTACATTCGAACAGGTCAACAACTGTCATAAAGTAAATGTGCTTTTTACTAAGCTCCCACACAGACATCACTCATTGGGCTCCCTTCATGTTAAATGACAAGGTATAATACAATCACGAGGTAGTGACACAGGTCTATGAAGAAAAGTGAGTCACACAATACTAGTTAACTGGAAGGAGAGCGGGTTATTCTGTGAATATAGCAAGGGGAAAAGTGGTTTGACCTTTGGAAAGTTAAAAAATAAAACTATTTTTTAAGAGTAATTTTGTGTTTGTTATTCAATCCTTGCATTATGTCTATACCAATTCTCACATAAAATTGTAAGGTAAAATCATGTATTCAGCCTGCTACGAAACTTTAAAAGAGAGAGACTACAATGGTTTTATCAAAGTTGTTTTTCAAGATTACATGTTTTTAAACTGACAGCTGCAACAGACAGATTTTATATATAAAGTTAAAGAATATGTAAACCCAACATTATCCTGTAATTGTTATTATTATACACGATTTATATAGCGCCTACAGTTTAAGCAGCGCTTTACAATGTAGAGGGGAAACAGCACCATTACAATACAGTTCAATACAGAAAGGACAGGAGGGGAGGGGGGGGGGTGGTACAAAAGGTAATAGATGCAGGGAATGATTTGATGGGAGTGGCTCGGGGATAGTTGTTAGGTGGGTGTGGGATAGGCTTCCTGAATAAATGAATTTTTGAGGCATCTCCTAAAGGTGGACAGGGTAGGGGCTGATCGGACATACCGGGGCAGGGAGTTCCAGAGGATGGGAGAGGCTCTAGTGAAGTCCTGTAGGCGAGGGCAGTAACAAAGGAGCTAGAATGCAGGAGGTCCTGGGAGGAGCGGAGGGGACGATTTGGGCGATATCTGCAGATGAGGTTGGTGATGTAGCTGGGGGCGATGTTGTGGATGGCCTTGTATGTTGTGGTTAGCATTTTGAATTTTATATGGTGGGGTAGTGGAAGTCAGTGAAGTGATTGGAAGAGAGGGGCAACAGTCACAAATCGGTTAGTGAGGTGTATGTGTCTAGCAGCAGCATTCATAATAGACTGAACGGGGATAGCCTGTGTAAGGGTAGGCCATTAAGGAGAGAGTTGCAGTAGTCGAGGTGGGAAATAACTAAGGAGTGAAGAAGTTGCTTTGTGGTGTCATTAGTCAGGAAGGGGTGAATTCTGAAGATGTTATGGAGGTTAAGGTGGCAAGATTTAGCCAGTGATTGGATGTGGGAGCACCCTGGCATGTGTGGAGGGACCAATGGTTGTGCTGTTGATCTTAATGGTAAAGTCATGGGGAGGGGGCTGGGAAAGAATGAAAGTGGTGTGACATCCATACCAATATGTCATTCAGTAAGTTTGTGATCCATGAGGAGATCAAAGGGGTGAGTTGAGGAGTGGAGAGATAGATCTGGGTGTCGTCGGCATAGAGGTGGTATTGGAAGCCATGGAAGGTTATCAACTGGCCCAGGGATGAGGTATAGAGAATAGGAGGGGCCCCCCATGGACGGAGCCTTGGGGTACCCCAACAGAAAGAGGAAGAGGAGCGGAGGAGATGGAGTTGTAAGTGACACTGAAAGTGCACTGAGATAGGTAGGAGGAGAACCAGGATAAAGCAGAATAACTGAGGCCAAGGGAGTGGAGTTTGCTGAGGAGGAGCAGGTGGTCAACTGTGTCGAAGGCAGAGGTCCAAGAGTATGAGTATAGAGTACTGGCCATTGGTTTTAGCAGTTAGTAGGTCGTTGGTGAGTTTTAGTAGGGCAGTTTCAGTGGAATGTTGTGGGCGGAAGCAGGGCTGTAGGGGATCGAGAAGGTTGTTGTCAGTGAGGTAGCAACTAATGCACCATGTACTTGTATGAAAAAGTATCCTGTACTCTTTGCATTGCTTCTTTTGTGTGAAATACCTGGTGATGCTGCCAGTCACTCTGCTTTCCTATTAAAATCTGACCATGCTAGGCGCGAGAGCACAGCATGGTCAGTTCTCTAGCTCTCTAGGGATTACTTTGATGCAGTTGGCCAGCTTAAGCATGTATTGCAATATGTGTGAACTAAAAATCCCTATTTTTCATTGCATAGTTTGCTGGGAAGGGTGTATAGCAGTGTGCAGAGGGTCCATCCAGAATTTGTAGTGTTACTATGTGGTCACAACTCTAGAGCACCTGATAGTTCAAATACATGTACAAGCTATTGGGATTTGAGCACAGGTATATCTATTCTCTGTTGTAAAGCAGGTCAGCGACCAGACCTGAACCTAGTCGCTCTCCCCCACATTGTGCCTTTATGCCTCATGTTGGCATGGTGTCCACCTTAGCATTTGCAGTGGCAAGGCAGTGTAGGCCTGGCCATAAAAGGGATTACTTTGACATAGTTTTCCAGCTTAAGCATGTATTTCAATACATGTAAATTAAAAATCCCTGTTTTTCATTGCATAGTTTGCTGGAAAGGGTGTATAGCAGTGTGCAGAGGGTCCATCCAGAATTTGTAGTGTTACTATGTGGTCACAACTCTTTAGCACCTGATAGTTCAAATACGTTTACAAGCGTTTGGGATTTAAGCACAGGTATACCTTTGCTCTCTTTGCTGAGACCTAAGCCTGCTCTCCTCCTATAATCAGACTTGTGCTGACACGCCCCCCCCCCCCCCCCCGCACAGCCATTCACTGGGAAGAACAGTGTGCTTTTTTTTTCCTCCCCCAGCTCTTTGTTCCTTATGCAGCTAAGAACAGAAGATATGTGATCAATTTAAAAAAAGGGCCAAAAAGGTGTTCATAATGTTTTTTATATTTATACACCAATACACCGGAAGAATTTTCCCCCTAATGACCAGGCCATTTTTTGCGATATGGCACTGCGTTGTCTTAACTGACAATTGCGCGGTTGTGTGATGTTGTACACAAACAAAATTTACGTCCTTTTTTCCCCACAAATAGAGCGTGTATTTGATCACCTCTGCGCTATAAACAACTAAAGAGCGACAATTTTGAAAAAACCCTATTTTTTACTTTTTGCTTCATCAGTTTAGGCCAATATGTATTCTTCTTCACATTTTTGGTAAAAAAAAAAATCGCAATAAGCGTATATTGATTGGTTTGCACAAAAGTTATAGCATCTACAAAATGGGGGATAGATTTATGGCATTTATATTATTTATTTATTTTTTACTAGTAATGGCGATATGCAATTTTTAGCAGAACTGCGACATTGCGGCGGACAGATAGGACACTTTTGACACTTTTTTGGGACCAGTGACATTTATACAGTGATCAGAGCTAAAAATAGCCACTGATTACTGTATAAATTTCACTGGCAGGGAAGGTGTTAACACTAGGGGCGATCAAGGGGTTAAGTGTTCCCTAACTGTTGGGGGTTTGTAATGACTGGAGGAGGAGAGAGATAGCGGTTCCTGATCACTAGAAACAGCAGATCTCTCTCTACTCCCCTGTCAGAACGGGGATCTGTTTGTTTACATACACAGATCCACGTTCTGGCTCTCTGTGGAGTGATTGCGGGTGGCCACGCGCAACAGCTCCAGCGTCGCGCCACCTATCGCTCCTAAAGCGGCCAACATACACCTATGGCTATTCGCGCAGCTGTGCCAACCTGCCACAGTATAATGACGGCGGCTGGTCAGCAAGCGGTTAAATTGAATGAGTTGCTTTACAAGGTGAAGATTCACATACCACTTTAAGCCTCTTTTTCAAAAAAAAAAAAAAAACTGTTTATATAACTACTTAAAAAGTGTTGGCTAAAGTTGGGCTTTAAATTTTTTGTTGATAACCTAAAGTCAAGACTACCCTAACCACAGGGTTACAATTCTGCTGTACAATTTTACTGTAGAATTGCATGAACAGTTTGTCACCCTATTGAAGGAAATGGACACATACCGGAACTACAGTATCTCACAAAAGTGAGTACACCTCTCACATTTTTGTAAATATTTTATTATATCTTTTCATGTGACAACACTGAAGAAATGACACTTTACTACAATGTAAAGTAGTGAGTGTACAGCTTGTATAACAGTGTAAATTTGCTGTCCCCTCAAAATAACTCAACACACAGCCATTATTGTCTAAACCGCTGGCAACAAAAGTGAGTACACCGATAAGTGAAAATGTCCAAATTGGGCCCAAAGTGTCAATATTATGTGTGGCCACCATTATTTTCCGGCATTGCCTTAACCCTCTTGGGCATGGAGTTCACCAGAGCTTCACAGGTTGCCACTGGAGTCCTCTTCCACTCCTCCATTACAACATCACAGAGCTGGTGGATGTTAGAGACCTTGCACTCCTCCACCTTCCATTTGAGGATGCCCCACAGATGCTCAATAGGGTTTGGGTCTGGAGACATGCTTGGCTGTTCCATCACCTTTACCCTCAGCTTCTTTAGCAATGCAGTGGTCGTCTTGGAGGTGTGTTTGGGATCATTATCATGTTGGAATACTGCCCTGCGGCCCAGTCTCCGGAGGGAGGGGATCATGCTCTGCTTCAGTATGTCACAGTACATGTTGGCATTCATGGTTCCCTCAGTGAACTGTAGCTACCCAGTCCCGGAAGCACTCATGCAGTCCCAGACCATGACACTCACACCACCATGCTTGACTGTAGGCAAAACACACTTGTCTTTGTACTCCTCACCTGGTTGCCACCACACATGCTTGACACCATCTGAACCACATAAGTTTATCTTTGTCTCATCAGACCACAGGACATGGTTCCAGTAATCCATGTCCTTAGTCTGCTTGTCTTCAGCAAACTGTTTGTGGGCATCATCTTTAGTCGAGGTTTCCAGCTGGGACGACAGCCATGCAGGCCAATTTGATGCAGCATGCGGCATGTGGTCTGAGTACTGACAGGCTGACCCCCCACCCCTTCAACCTCTACAGCAATGCTGGCTGCACTCATACGTCTTACTTCCCAAAGACAACCTCTGGATATGACACTGAGCACATGCACTCAACTTCTTTGGTGGATCATGGCGAGGCCTGTTCTGAGTGGAACCTGTCCTGTTAAACCACTGTATGGTCTTGGCCACCGTGCTGCAGCTCAGTTTCAGGGCCTTGGCAATCTTCTTATAGCCTAGGCCATCTTTATGTATAGCAACAATCCTTTTTTTTAGATCCTCAGAAAGTTCTTTGCAATGAGGTGCCATGTTGAACTTCCAGTGACTAGTATGAGAGATTGAGAGCGATAACACCAAATGTAACACACCTGCTCCCCATTCACACCTGACACCGTGTAACACTAACGAGTCACATGACACCGGGGAGGTAAAATGGCTAATTGGGCCCAATTTGAACACTTTCACATAGGGGTGTACTCACTTTTGTTGCCAGCAGTTTAGACATTAATGGCTGTGTGTTGAGTTATTTTGAGGGGACAGCAAATTTACACTGTTATACAAGCTGTACACTCACTACTTTACATTGTAGCAAAGTGTCATTTCTTCAGTGTTGTCACATGAAAAGATATAATAAAATATTTACAAAAATGTGAGGGGTGTACTCACTTTTGTGAGATACTGTATATAACAATGTCTGCTGCTGGCCAATCCAATATTTAACCCTACCACTGGAACACTCTTATGCCCTGTACACACGGTCGGACATTGATCGGACATTCCGACAACAAAATCCATGGATTTTTTCAGACGGATGTTGGCTCAAACTTGTCTTGCATACACACGGTCACACAAAGTTGTCGGAAAATCCGATCGTTCTAAACGCGGTGATGTAAAACATGTACTTGTTGTCGGAAAATTTCATAGCAAGCTCTCAAACTTTGTGTGCCGGAAATTCCGATGGAAAATGTGTGATGGAGCCTACACACGGTCGGAATTTCCGACAACAAGGTCCTGTCACACATTTTCCGTCGGAAAATCCGACCGTGTGTACAGGGTAATAGACTTTGGACTGGCTCATAATTTATTGTGCTAAACTGTAGCCCTATGAGCCTTGAGGTTCTCCAGGTCTCTGGGGATTTCAGTAGCAACTAGGATCTATAAGAAATGTAGATCTAAACGGTCTATTAGAGATAGATTAGTCAGTTGCCTGCTCAAATTAAAGTACCAATTTAGTGGAAGGTTGACTTTTAAAAGTTGTTTATTAGGCAATAAATTTATGTTTTTGACCAAAAGTATTTACCTTTTAAATAGCTCAAACTTAAGTACAAAAAATACAACATATAATAATGTCTTACAGTGACAGCATTTTTAGCTGCATTCATGTTCCTGCAAAAAGCCTGTGAAATTATTGGCTTTTGCTGCCAGGTCTGATATGCCAAACAGCTGCATTATTTATTCCAGATTTTAGTATTATGTATGTATTTATACAGTTCTGTTTTTTCCGAGACAGTTTCAAAGTGGCAATTTCTGTTCTGATATGAAAGAATCATACTTTTCAAAGCATGAATAGAAATGACCTGGGATAACAGAAAATCGAAATTTTTCCCTTAGAAAATTATCTTGTCAATGAAATGTATTAGGTTTGCCGATGTGCATTTGTCCACTAGGTGGCAGCAAGTATCTCAAGTTAGGTTTATTCTCTGCATGGCTTGAATGTATTGGGTGATAATAATAATAAAATTATTATTATTATTATTATTATTATTATTATTATTATTATTATTATATTATTATCATTATCATCATCATTATTATCTTTTATTATTAATACAACTACTACTAATAACAATAATTAATATTTGTATTATCATTATATTTTTTTTTAAATATTTGAAATCGGAAAACTAAAATTTTAAGAGGATTAACAAGTACCATTATAATTATTAGAAGGCTTTGCTTTAAAACACATGTAGGGAGAAACATGTTTATAAATGGCCTTAAAGCGGAACTAAACTGTGACCACACCAAACCAAAAACCCTATTTAATTAATTTTTAATATTCAAAATAAACTCACCCAACCATCCATGTCTCAATGCTTCATTTTGTTGAGAAATGGCTTTAAAAAACACTTCCCAGCATTTATAGTTTCAGCCATCTTTATTAAGGGCAGATGATTTATCTAGCATGTACTTTCTGGAGACCATTTGCCCTTAGCTCTTGCACGCAGGCAGGAGGATATGCTTAGCTGAGAAAGCCCCTCCTCCCCTACTCCATATATATATATAAAAAAAGTAAGAGGATGTATGACAACATTTTGACCTAGGCCAAAAACCAGGAAGCAACTGAAGAAATGTCAAAAATTGTTAAAACAAGTAAATATAATATACCTTCCTAGCTACAGTATTTACTAATGCTAGCAGCATAAGGATTAAAAATAGTTAAAGTGGAGCTCCACCCACTTTTACAGCTCTTCAGCATCCCTCACTAAACTGTGCACTGTAAACGAATTGGATATTTTTTTATTTTTTTTCTCAGCACCTACTGTATATCTGCTGTATTAATTTGTCCCTTCCTCCTCCCTGGCCGCGACCCATCGCATCATTTCCTGTTTGCAATGCCTTCTGGGAAGGGCGGCAACTTCCTCTGACACTGCCGTTGCTATGGAAACCTGACCTGAAACGTATTACACTGCTTGTGCTGCACTGAGCATGTGCGAGATCTGCAAGGATGAGATGCAGGAAGAAATACAGTCTGGCTTCAGATGCCCACACTTAAGATGGCCACGACCTGCTGTAAGTTTATAAAATAACAAACTACTGCTATAAACTAACAAAACAGACCTTAGTTTGCAGACTAACTTTACTAGAATACATTAAGCTTGTGTATTATAGGGGTATTTTTATTTAAAAAGTATCATTTCGGCCGGAACACCACTTTAATGTTGAATGCGATAGTCTGAAGGCACTCTAGGCTAGTGTCTGGTGCCTCCTAAATTGTCTGTATGGACTTTTCAAGGGTTTCAAGATGTAAAGTGAAAGGGATAGGGATGGCAGTATATAAGTTAGTTATCACAGTTAGTTATCACACCTGTTCATGCTACCCTGTTGAACAAGTTCAGGATCTGTAGGTTGAAAATCTGAGAAGTCAAAATGAAGTTTCTTAATCATACAGTACAGGACACAGGCTCTATTAAATCTTGACCATGCATTTATACAGTGCCGCCTTTAGGTGAGGACATTGGCAAACAAAGTGATCATGAGCCCACATAACCCCTCCCTCTTCCAGCTTTTTTTTTTTTTTTGTTAGTGTCCTTTTCCAATGTCTAATGCTCTGTACACACGGTCGGACTTTCTGACGGAATATGTGCGATTGGAGCTTGTTGTGGGAAATTCCGACTGTGTGTGGGCTCCATCTGACTTTTTCCATCGGAATTTCAGACACACAAAGTTTGAGAGCAGGCTATAAAATTTTCCAACAACAAAATCCGTTTGCGTAAATTCCGACCGTGTGTGGACAATTCCGATGCACAAAGTGCCACGCATGCTCAGAATAAATTAAGAGACGAAAGCTATTGGCTACTGCCCCGTTTATAGTCCCGACACATCACCGCGTTCAGAGCGATCTGATTTTCCGACAACTTTGTGCAACTGTGTGTATGCAAAACAAGTTTGAGCCAACATCCGTTAGAAAAAATCCATGGATTTTGTTGTCGGAATGTCTGATTAATGTCCGACCGTGTGTACAGGGCATAAGAATTTACACAAGACAGTCAGGCAGTGAGCATTTTTAGGAGAATCAGCAATGTCAACTCCCATAGCTCTTTCACTAAAGATTTCCTTTACAGGTCCAGCACTCAAAATAATACATGGCATCCAACTTATTCAGTATATATGTTCCTATTTTGTGTATATACACTTCAAGGCAACACTTCTCTTGTCCTGTATGCTGGGTGTAATTTCCAGTATCTTATTCTGGATGCTTGGGCCAAATATCATGTATATGTAGCACCCTCTAGTGTGCTAGAAGATTAGTGTGCAGGTTTTCTTTTTTTTTTAGAGTAGGTCAATTTCCAGGCTTGGCTGGCAGCCAAGTCTGGGTGTATTTTGATCTGGGTTGGGTGTGGCTCAGGGTAGTGCTGGGTGACTCACAGGTGGCATCACCAGGACCTCCTACTTCTTTTCAGAATCTTCTATTGTTTTCTGGAAAGAGAGGCACCTCGGTGCTATGTCCTCACCCAGTACAGGTTGAGAACCACGAGGAGTATGAAGTACAATCCATCATTGACTCCCATAGGTTCCGTGGGCGCATACGGTACCTGGTTCATTGGAAAGGGTATGGTCCGGAGGAGCACTCTTGAGTCTCATCCTCAGACGTACATGCCCTTGTCCTCCTCTGTGCTTTCCATAGACGTTTTCCCCTCAAACCTGGTGGCCCTCAGAGCGGGAGGGGTCATTGTGGAGGGGGTACTGTCAGGGCTGGGCTCAGCCCTTCCTTCTCAGAGCTCAGGCTGCTCAGCTGTCGGTTAATTGCCAAGACTCATCATTCCACAGTGAGTCACCTAATGATCATATCCTGCTCGTCAATCAGTCTGCTGGCTATTTAAGCTGCTTGGATCAGATCTTGTATGCCTTCACCTTGGTCAACATATCCGGATACTCTCTGTTGTGTTTTCCTGTTAAAGACTTTTGCTTGGCTGACTTCCCTTGTGGTTCCTGATTCCTGATTGCTGCTTCTGACTACGCTGATCTCTGGACCCCTATTTTACTGGCTTGTTCTGACTACCTGCTCTGGTTACCGAACCCTGGCTATGTTTTGACTACATTTGCTCTGTTTGTACCATTTTATTAAAGTGTGATTTTTACTGCACTTCTGTCTCAGTCTGATTCATGGTTCCTGACATAAACCTGCAATTCAGTAACATTTACCATGTGCTGTCACCCGTGGCAACCACGGCGGGCGATCGCGCACATGGATTACAAATAAGTTTAGGCGTTCTGCTATTGCTGAATGTCTCAACTTGGATTACAAATGTATCCAGCATTCTGCAATTGCTGGACACCCTGAACTTGGGCTTCAAACTCCTGCTACAAACAATAAAGTGTGCCTGGAGAAGTCTACTGTTGCCCGGAGTGATCGGGGTCAGCCTGCGGGTTCCTGCAGATGGGACTGTGCTAGAAGTGTTCCTTTCAGTGAGGCATGGGCTACAAACTTTATTGCTACCGGCAACCACAAGAAAAGTCAGCGGTCATCTACTCCCAGTTGCTTGGGCACAGTCAGTCGCAGAGCGGCATGCCTAGACAATTCCTGCTGGTTTCAGCATGCCTGCAAACTTCAGTTCGTCTAGCAAGGGGTTACAGCAGCACGCTAGGGGAGAGACCTGCTTATCAGTTGCACAGACGCCTGCTTGTCTGGAAATGAGGGGGTGGGGCCACATTCTAGAGGAGACCCAGCATTCCCTGCTAGCAGAGATCATGAGGTGGAGAAGAAAGAGGTGGTCGTGTTTACCCAGCGCTGACCTGGTTGCCTGATCTGCAGGAGTGGACACTGGTGTCCGGTTCAAGCATCGCAGGGGATTCGCCCTCAGGATGATCAGTGGGATGGAGCGTCTGTGCCTGCTGTGTCCGGAATGCCGGATACCAACCGCGGTGGTCAGTGCCTGGATCCGTAGTGAATCGCTCACCTGGCTTGCATCTAGCCAGCAGGAGCCACAGTACTACAATGTGGACCTGCACTCAGGACTGTGTCGTGTTCAGCCGCGGACATCCTGGGAGGCCAGAGCGGGCCTGGAGTAATCGCGGAAAGGCAGGGTGGAGTCTGAGCCTGGTGACTCCCCTGCAAAAGTAAGTGACATGAGGGAAGAGGAGTCTGCTGTGGCCTGGTCGGAGACCTGGTAACTGTGAGTACTGCCCTGCAGGAGCCAGATAATGTCCCTGGAATGCCGGATGCTTCTATGTCCCTTGATGTCCCTATCTGGAAGGAGCCAGTGCTGGAGGAAAGTGCTCCCTAAGGTGAGCCATAAGGGGAAAGCTTGGGCAGGGCCATAGATTGGGAATCCCCCAGAATGCTAGCGGAGTTTGGGTCCCTGGAGAGATTAGCAGAGTGGTCATCTCCTGGTAGCAACTCGGAAGAGGAATGGGAGACAGGAGGTTCCAAGGTCCTGGAGGTCCAGTCTGAGTGAGGAGAAGAGCCAGACTTTCCTGGGAACACAAAAAAAGCTTCAGTAACCCCCATCAGTAGCAGACAACTGTTCCACAACAGACCTTCCACCACCCAGACCAGAGCAGCTGAATACAGGCAGTGGATCAAGAGGTCCATGGATGCTTGTGTCCTCCCTGGAAAAGGAAGGCCCAGGGAACTGCCCAGGTCTTCCCAGTTCAAGAGGGAGTTTTAGCACAGAGATGCTCTGGTGTGGGGTCTGGATTATCCTTATGTCCCTCCCAAGACCATGGACGTCATTGAGAGCTCCCGGGGAGAGTGGGAGGATGACTTGGCCTGTGAGGAGTCACTCAGTCTCCATCAGGGAGGAAGGGGGAGGTAGGATGAGACTGCTTGACCCACACATCTATGCATAAAGAGGACTGTTGGAGGTGTAAAGCCATCATGGAAGTGGTCACATAGACTGCTGGAGAGTTGCAGTGAGTTTGTGTTCTTTCTCCCTGACTTTTGCAGGATCAGACCAGCTTGCCACCCTATGTTGTACCCAATGGATGGACCTTTCCTGTTGAAGGACACTGAGGGTGAGGTTTGATCTTTGCTTCAACTATTCTAAGGAGCCTGTCAGTCCAGGGAGGGGCCCCTCCCATCAGGAACGCCAAAGAAAACTATTCTACCTTGATACTATCTATTTGTTCCTGTTTGTTTCGGTCAGCAGGTCATAACCCCTTCCTGACAGAACAAAAGAAAAATGTATTAAAGTGGAGTATATTTGATATTTCTGTCGGTAGGATGCTAACCCCCTCCTGACAATAAATTGTGTAAATTGGGTAGATAGTTGCTAGCTTAGGATATTATTGTGTTTTGTCTTTTCAGGATCTCTTGGGATGGGACGACATCTCTCTCTGGCTGCAGTCAAGACCTCTGCAGGCAGAGTATCTCTCTTGAGGGAGAGATGCTCTGACTCAAGTTGTATTGTGATTTTGTGTTTAATGTTAGCAACAGGGACCTGTAGTCAGGTGTGCCCTATGTTGTATATGGTGTAAATACTTACCAGTTATTTCCTATTTTTTTGTATGTATTTATTTATGAATATCCCTGTCCCAGTTTATCGCCTTTCCCTCATCCCATGTTGTTTTTTTTTTTATGAGATGCCCTTGCTCCTGGGCGCCGGAGCTCATTTTTGTAAATGTTCCCAGCTAAGGGACTAGCTGGATATTGGAGGGCGTGAGTATAGCACCCTCTTGTGTGCTAGAGATTACTGTACAAGTTTTTTTTAGAGTAGGTAAATTTCCAGGCTTGGCTGGCAGCCAAGCCTGAGTGTATTTTGATCTGGGCTGGGATTGGCTCAGGATAGTGCTGGGTGACTTACAGGTGGAATCACCATGACCTCCTATTTCTTTCCAGAATCTTCTGTTGCTTTCTGGAAAGATTGGCTGGAGGGGAGGTGGAGCCATCTGGGGTGTTCTGAGGAGCCCTGACCAATCCCCAATCTGGATAGGCAGGGGGCAGGCCTCCTTAAATAGCCAGGGCCAGCCCAGCTGGGGAGGAGTGGTATCCGGTGTAAAATGGAGATGGAGTGTTAGTCTGTCGGGGCCTTTGAGGGAGCTCCCCAGTCTGGGGGAGGGGGGGTGACCTTGGGCTTCGGCTTCGGCTCGGGTGCAGACGGGACCCTCTTACAACCCACAGAGGTGTCCTGGTCAGAAGGCACAGGATGAGCAAGAGAGGACAGCGGGAGAACACTGCCGGGCAAGTCTCCAGGAATTCCACAGAGGCAGCCAGGAGGGCTGGTGAGTGAGCACACCCTCAGGAGGACTGGGAAGAAGAGTGATGATCTGAGAGGAAACAATGGGCAGGAGGAGAAGAGGAGTGTATATACTGTGATGTATATAGGAGTCCTAACTTTGACTTTAATCACCTGGGCATCTCACAAGTTCCCCATCCCTATCCAAGTTTAATTCCCTTAAAAAAAAAACAAGTGCAAGGACTCATTTATGTCTATGGATGCTTGAAATTGTGTGCCTGGCTGGGCAGGGTGACAGACGGACCACAACACTCAGCAGCACCTACATGGGTACCACTACATATAATAGCGGTATTATTGTACATGACAGCTTCCTGCTGTCAATGCTTGTTAAGGACTCTGGTGGATACAGGGACTGCGGAGTCCATAACAACCATTGACATCACTGGCTGCATTTATTTAACCACATGCCGAGTGGGCCATAGCCGAAAGATGGCTGCAGCGTGGTCGGCTTATTCTGGGAGGGCGCGCACCCAGGAATATCCATGACCGCATCACGGATCATGGTAAATGGCCGCTGACAGCAGCTATTTACCACGTTATCACTCCGTCAAATAACGGAGCAATCACTTGTAAACAAACTGGCGTCATGTCCGGTTCATCTTTCCCCTCCCCGTACCTATTGGTACAGTGTGAGGGGAGAGGAGAGAGATTGGGTGCAGCAGCGCTGTGGGCTGGATGTGCAGTGCCCACAGCGCATATCTGTGCCCATTCCAGCACTTATCCATCCCATCCATACTCATCCATGCTCAGAAATACTCCTCCATCCATCCATGCTCAGAAATACTCATCCATCCATCCATGCTCAGCAATACTCATCCATCCATCCATCCATCCATGCTCAGCAATACTCATCCATCCATGCTCAGCAATACTCATCCATCCATCGATACTCAGCAATACTCATCCAAGCTCAGCAATGCTCATCCATCCATCCATACTCAGCAATACTCATTCATCCATGCTCAGCAATACTCATCCATCCATCCATACTCAGCAATACTCATCAAAGCTCAGCAATGCTCATCCATCCATCCATCCATACTCAGCAATACTCATCCATCCATCCATACTCAGCAACACTCATCCATGCTCAGCAATACTCATCCATCCATCCATCCATACTCAGCAATACTCATTCATCCATGCTCAGCAATACTCATCCATCCATCCATACTCAGCAATACTCATCAAAGCTCAGCAATGCTCATCCATCCATCCATCCATACTCAGCAATACTCATCCATCCATCCATACTCAGCAACACTCATCCATGCTCAGCAATACTCATCCATCCATACATACTCGGCAATACTCATCCGTCTATGCTCAGCAATACTCATCCATCCATCCATACTCAGCAATACTCATCCATCCATTCATGCTCAGCCATCCATACTCAGCAATACTCATCCATCCATCCATACTCAGCAATAGAAACAAGAAAGATGTGTTGGGACTTTATAAGAGACCATGACCATCCAGTACACAGGTCTCCATCCCTATGTATATGAGAAAAAAAGGGGGAACCAGGGGGAGAAGGGACAATTGGGACTTTATATGAAACACAACACTGGGGCAGCCTAAGTCATCAAGTGTAGAAAAAACATTAGATTAATTGATACCTCATGAAGGCAAAGTGCAATAGATGACACTCACATAAAATCAATAAATATGGTACAGAGTCAGTAAAACATGATAATAAAACATATTATAGTAACATGGTAATATGTTAAACACTGTAGCACAAGGTAAATGGCAATATCATCAACATTACACCCAACATGTGTATACATAATCAATATTGTATTAAAATCAAAATGATGACTAAAACACTAAAATGCCCATGGTAGATGCATCATTGCTGTGACATGTCATCAGTTGTAAATGCTCAATTGTAAATGCTCGACGCATTTCGTGGAAGTTTGTCCACTCATCAGGAGCAGCTATCTGGAAGTATCTAGAAAATAGTGTGTAAAATAGTAATTAATGGTAATTAATTACAACAGGAAGAGGGGGAGCAAAACTGCTGGTCTTAACACTCTTACCTGTGGATATGTGGTATAATGAAGGTAAAACATATATGATGATGTTCCTGGTGGTAGGAGATAATCAGGGGTGAATATAGCATCCCCACGGGAGCTGAGGAGGTAACCAAGCAACGGCAAGGCGGGGCAAATCAGGACACACGTAGAAAGATAGATAGCAAGAAAGGCCCCCTTTGTTTCCAACATTGTGGTGTAAAATAGAACATAAACCCGAAGGTAGCTGTAATATAATATAATTAAAATAAGTGTATAGTGGTAAGCAAAAATGGGTAATGTATTGGATGAACACAAGATGGAGGATATGATGTAGGAATAGGGTGAAGCAACAGTTGAAAAGGCATAAGGAGACCAGACTAGTGATAGCAAAACGGGTAATGTATTGGATGAACACAAGATGGAGGATATGGTGTAAGATAGGGTGAAGCAACAGTTGAAAAGACATAAGGAGATCAGACAAGTGATAGCAAAGGTGTGACCGGGGAGGAAAAAGGAGAAAAGGGAGTGCCCTCCAAAAGCACCGAGTAGACAGGGGTGATGAGAAAGTGCATATCAGTTAATGTAAAAGAAAGCAAGTAGAATGGGCATATTGGTAGCATGGTGCATAAAAAAAGAAGTCCGTGATTACCTGGGATGGCAGAATACCAGCCGGCCAGCCAGCAAGGTACCGCTAACGTCACGCTGGGTCGTGCTGTGAGGGAGGAAGGGAAGCAGCCTCATACAGGCGACTAGCGCCTGTATAGGTAACCTCTGCCTCCCTCGATTTGCACGCCAGATGGAACCAGCGTCACGTCAGCACGTGGCGTCAAGTGACGTCAGACGTGCTGGCGTGCGAGGCGTGGCGTCGACGCACAGCGGAGACACGCCCCCAATCCAGTGACCAAAGGATCAGGGGGATCGGGGGACAGCAACGGTGCGCGTCACAGCTCCCGGGGATGAATAGGATCCACCCCCCGGGTGTTGTCCTAACAAAATAGATTATGATAAAACAAAGATATTCCAAAATAACAAGTAACATATATAATGGCACTTGATGCAGGACAACAGCAATAATAAAATAAGTAAAAATAAATAGTGTGTGTTTCCATCCCTATAACATTTGAAACAAGAAAGATGTGTTGGGACTTTATATGAGACCATGACCATCCAGTACACAGGTCTCCATCCCTATGTATATGAGAAAAAAAGGGGGAACCAGGGGGAGAAGGGACAATTGGGACTTTATATGAAACACAACACTGGGGCAGCCTAAGTCATCAAGTGTAGAAAAAACATTAGATTTATTGATACCTCATGAAGGCAAAGTGCAATAGATGACACTCACATAAAATCAATAAATATGGTACAGAGTCAGTAAAACATGATAATAAAACATATTATAGTAACATGGTAATATGTTAAACACTGTAGCACAAGGTAAATTGCAATATCATCAACATTACACCCAACATGTGTATACATAATCAATATTGTATTAAAATCAAAATGATGACTAAAACACTAAAATGCCCATGGTAGATGCATCATTGCTGTGACATGTCATCAGTTGTAAATGCTCAATTGTAAATGCTCGACACGTTTCGTGGAAGTTTGTCCACTCATCAGGAGCACACCTTTGCTATCACTTGTCTGGTCTCCTTATGTGTTTTCAACTGTTGCTTCACCCTATCTTACACTATATCCTCCATCTTGTGTTCATCCAATACATTACCCGCTTTGCTATCACTTGTCTGGTCTTTTCAACTGTTACTTCACCCTAATCCTACATCATATCCTCCATCTTGTGTTCATCCAATACATTACCCGTTTTTTGCTTACCACTATACACTTATTTTAATTATATTATATTACAGCTACCTTCGGGTTTATGTTCTATTTTACACCACAATGTTGGAAACAAAGGGGGACTTTCTTGCTATCTATCTTTCTACGTGTGTTCTGATTTGCCCCGCCTTGCCGTTGCTTGGTTACCTCCTCAGCTCCCGTGGGGATGCTATATTCACCCCTGATTATCTCCTACCACCATGAACATCATCATATATGTTTTACCTTCATTATACCACATATTCACAGGTAAGAGTGTTAAGACCAGCAATTTTGCTCCCCCTCTTCCTGTTGTAATTAATTACCATTAATTACTATTTTACACACTATTTTCTAGATACTTCCAGATAGCTGCTCCTGATGAGTGGACAAACTTCCACGAAACGCGTTGAGCATTTACAATTGAGCATTTACAACTGATGACATGTCACAGCAATGATGCATCTACCATGGGCATTTTAGTGTTTTAGTCATCATTTTGATTTTAATACAATATTGATTATGTATACACATGTTGGGTGTAAAGTTGATGATATTGCCATTTACCTTGTGCTACAGCGTTTAACATATTACCATGTTACTATAATATGTTTTATTATCATGTTTTACTGACTCTGTACCATATTTATTGATTTTATGTGAGTGTCATCTATTGCACTTTGCCTTCATGAGGTATCAATAAATCTAATGTTTTTTCTACACTTGATGACCTAGGCTGCCCCAGTGTTGTGTTTCATATAAAGTCCCAATTGTCCCTTCTCCCCCTGGTTCCCCCTTTTTTTCTCTTTTTTCTAATACTCAGCAATACTCATCCATCCATCCATGCATCCATCCATAAACAGCAATATTCATCCATCCATCCATGCTCAGCAACCTCAATCCATCCATGCTCAGCCACCTATACTCAGCCATACTCAGCAATACTCATCCATCCGTCCATACTCAGCCATACCCGACTCAACCATACCCACCCAGCCATACCCAGGCATCCCATCCATACCCAGCTATCCCATCCATACACAGCCATACCCAGCCATCCCATCCATACCCAGCCATACTCAGTCATACCCAACCATCCCATCCACACTCAGCCATACCCACCCAGCCATACTCAACCATATCCACTCAGCCATACCATCCATACTCAGCCATGTCCAGACATACCCAGCAATCCACATTCATGGCTCTACCATGCTTAGCCATCCCCATCCACGACTTATCCATGCCACATCAGTTCGCATCCATGCCACTACAATGCCTCAAAGTGTAATAGGTAGTCAAATTAGATTTGAAATATATGCCCCTAGAACGCCTGATGGTGCTCCCTGCATGTTGGGCCTCTGTATGTGGCCAGGCTGTGTAAAAGTCTCACACATGTGGTGTCGCCATACTCAGGAGGAGTAGCAGACAATGTTTTGGGGTGTGATTTTTGGTATTTACATGCTATGTGTTAGAAATATTGTATAAATGGACAACTTTGTGTAAAAAAAATGCGTTTTCATTTTCTTTCCACATTTTCCAAAAACTTGTAGGAAAAAATGACATGTTCAAAAGACTCGATGTGCCTCATAGATTATACGTTGGGGTGTTTTCTTTCAAAAATAGGGTAATTTTTTTGGGCATTTCCATTGTCCTGGTGCTCCAGGGCCTTCAAAAGTGTAAGACGTGGTCAAGACATTAGATGTGTAATTTATGCTCCTAGAATGCCTGAAGTTGCTCTGTGCATTTTGGGCCTCTGTATGTGGCCACACTGTGTAAAAGTCTCACACATGTGGTATCGCCATACTCAGGAGGAGTAGTAGAATGTATTTTGGGGTGTAATTTGTGGTATGCATATGCTTTGTTTGAGAAATAACCTGATAAAATGTCACTTTTGTGAAAAAAAAAAAAAAAAAGAAAATCTTGATTTTGCAAAGAATTGTGGGAAAAAAATACAACTTCAAAAAACTCATCATGCCTCTTTCTAAATACCTTGGAATGTCTACTTTCCAAAAAGGGGTCATTTGGGGGGTATTTGTACTTTCCTGGCTTGTTAGGGTCTCAAGAAATCAGCTAGGCCGTCAGTATTTCAGGTGTGATCAATTTTCAGTGATTGGCATCATTGTTTGTGGACTCTATAACTTTCACACAAACCAAATAATATACACTGATTTGGATTATTTTTACCAAAGATATGTAGCAGTATAAAATTTGGCCAAAATTTATGAAGAAAAAATATTAATTTGCAAAATTTTATAATAGAAACAAAGAAAAATGTATTTTTTTTTTACAGAATTTTCTGTCTTTTTTCATTTATAGCGCAAAAAATAAAAAAAACAGCGGTGATTAAATGCCACCAAAAGAAAGCTCTATTTGTGTGAAAAAAAGGACAAACATTTCATATAGGTACAGTGTTGCACGGCTGAGTAATTGTCATTCAAAGTGTGAGAGCACTGAAAGCTGAAAATTGGTCTGGTTAGGAAGGGGGTTTAAGTGCCCAGTGGTAAAGTGGTTAAATGGCCTAGAATCCATGGCCATGTAAGCAAAGGATTTGAGGATACACTTAATGTCCACTTTATTAGGAACACCTGTTCAGTTGCTTGGTAACACAAATTGCTAATCAGCCAATCACATGGCAGCAACTCAATGCATTTAGGTATCTAGATGTGGTGAAGACAACTTGCTGAAGTTCAAAGCGAGCATTAGAATTGGGAAGAAAGGGGATTTAAGTGTCTTTGAATGTGGCATGGTTGTCGGTGCCAGATGGGCTGGTCTGAGTATTTCAAAAACTGTGGATCTACTGAGATTGGAAAAATGTTGCCTGGTCTGATGAGTCTCGAATATTCAGCTGCAACATTCAGATGGTAGGGTCAGAATTTGTAGTAAACAACATAAATGCATGGATCCATCCATCAATGGTCCAGGCTGGTGGCGGTGGTGTAATGGTGTGGGGGATATTTTCTTGGCGCACTTTGAGACCTTTAGTACCAATTGAGCATCGTTTAAACACCACGGCCTATCTGAGTATTGTTGCTGACCATGTCCATCCCTTTATGACTACAGTGTACCCATCTTCTGATCTACTTCCAGCAGGATAATGCACCATGTCACAATGTGGTGAAACGGGAGATTCGCATCATGTATGTGCAGCCGAAAAATATGTAGCAACTGCGTAATGCTATCATGTCAATATGGACCAAAATCTCTGAGGAATGTTTCCAGCACCTTGTTCAATCTATGCCATGAAGAATTAAGGCAGTTCTGGAGGCAAAAGGGGGTCCAACCTGGTACTAGCAAAGTGTACCTAATAAAGTGGCCAGTGAGTGTAATGAAAATAAATGACGTGGGTTTCCCCCATAGTTTATACCAGGCCATTAAGGTATTTAAGGGGGACCCCATGCCAAAGAAAAAAAAGCATGCCCCCCATCCTCAAATTAGAACTTAACACAAAAATCAAGAAAAAAAGTGAGATTCCCTCCAAAAATAACCAGGTTTACTTATTTAGTGATTATATGATATTATTTTGTAGATTGTGTGTTAGTTTCTCTACATATTAAACATGTATGGGGGATACAAACAGTAACAGAGATTATAAACATCACAGTAAATACCATGGAGAAATCCCTGCAGTATTTATAGCTGGTGAGAATCACAGCTGGGATCAATTAAGATCCTGGCTTAAGCACTAATTGCTATAATTATCAGTCCCCTGATCTATTGTGTATTAGGTCTGTAACATTGCAAATTGTATTACCGTATCTCTTTACACAAATAAAATAGATGAAATGCATGAAAAAGAGCTTCACTGAGCATGTATTGTAGATACAAAACATAGCTCTATTTGAATTTTGGAACACAGGTAAACAACAAACAACAAGTGGAACTTCAGACATACAGCTAAATACATGTTACAAAGCATACATTTTAGCAGTTAATTTGTAAGTGTGCTCAGTCAGTCTTGTGATTTACACTCCTCTGACACATGTGTGTCCATGTCAGCCATGTATAGCTGTAGTGCCCCCCTAACCCCAGGCATCAGGGAGGGCTGACATTTCACCTCAGGGTGCTGATTCTTAGGCATGATGGGTGTGGACGGTGGCAGAAAAGATGGGCACCAGTCACTTTTAGGATGAACAAAAGTGAGTTAATTGCCCACAACTTAAAAATTCGAGAGAGAGGGTTAGGGCACAGGACACCCTAGGACAGTAGGCAGACAGATCAGCAGACTCCAAAAACAAAACAGCCAGGTAGACAGCAATACAGAACAAGGGCCTTAGGCCTGCACCCAAAGTTCTGTACCTACATAGCAACAGCTGTCTCCTATAGCAACCAAAATCTCAAACACCGTGCAGGGTTTCCCTTGGATGAGTCCCTCTTGACACCTTCCCAGCCTCTTCAGAGACCCCGGCTCACGAAAAATAATCTTTGGTACTTCATCTCAGAACTCCATGCTTCTTCTCATGCCCCCAGGCAGCAAACAGGCTCTCTCTGGCAGAGCCTTGAGCACATGGCTAAGCCTTATGCCGCGTACACACGAGCGGACTCTTTGACCGGACTGGTCCGACAGACTTTCGGCGGACTTCCGACGGACTTTCCTAACGAACGGACTTGCCTACACATGATCACACCAAAGTCCGACGGATTCGTACGTGATGACATACGACCGGACTAAAATAAGGAAGTTCATAGCCAGTAGCCAATAGCTGCCCTAGCGTCGCTTTTAGTTCGTCGGTCTAGCATACAGATGAGCGGATTTTTCGACCGGACTCAAGTCCGTCGGAAAGTTTTAAACATGTTTTATTTCTAGGTCCATCGGACTTTTGGGGGAAAAAAAGTCTGCTGGAGCCCACACACGATCGAATTGTCTAACGGAGTCCGATCCGCCGGACCAAGTCTGACGGAAAGTCCGCTCGTGTGTAAGCGACATTAGACTTCAGGCCTCACCCAATGCAGCTGTTCCTCGCACATCCACACAAGACCAAGGTCTGGCTGGGAGGACCTCAATCACCTGGCTTCCTCCAAATATTTATACTCTCTACCAGCATGCTCAGTGGCCTGAAACTTCTACTGATTGGCTGAAAGAGATTCACAATGCACTGCAGCTCAGAACACTAATGTCAAAGACAACAGTGCCACCTATTGACAGAAGGGAGGAACCACAGCTAAACCAGGCTTAGGGGAAAACCCAAATGATCACAAAGACTACAGATCAGCCAGGTTAGTTACCACCTAGCACAGCTAAATTTATCAGTAGCCCCTGTTTAAGACAAGTGTGCTACATAGGGTTGCCACCTTCACAGTGGATGGAGTTGATGATGTCTCATTATGCAGTTAGCAAGCTGGTGGTAGCTATTGGAAAGTTGTTGAAGATATGATTCTTGCCAGTCAGATGGTGCTATGAACATGGCTGAGCCATTCTTTTTTGGCTCTGGCTCCCAGACTTGGCATGCATTTTTGCATGTAGGTAATGTAGGGACAGGTCACCCGTCTATTAAGGACAGTGATTAGTGGAGAGAGGTTCCAAATGTGTAGGAAAAGGATAGGAATGCACCATCCTTCCTGAAGACCTCCCCATTTAGGTAAGGACTGGCCAGACCGCATTCCACTTCTGAAGACAGATGCTGATGGTACTTCTGCGACCTGCTCTGCTACGTACTGCTGTTACATTCTGTGAGTGTTCTTGGTCGGGCACCTTCCCACTTATTGTAAATGATTGAACTCTGACATTAATATAAGTACTGTTCACTGCAACCGGACTCTGAGTGTTTACTGCCGCCATACCACGCTGCACCTCACTAATATAGTGAGAGGGCTGGTATTAGACATGTGCAGGATGAAAAAATTAGTTTAGTTTAGTTTAGTTTCGATTCGTTATTTAACTAAATTCGTTTAGTTAAATTCGTTGCATTCATTACATTCATTTTCGGAATTCGTTTCATTTCGTATTCGAATTCGAAAAAATTCGACCGCATTCGAAAAAATTCGACCGTATTCGAAAAAAAACTATCAAATTCGAAAAAATTCTAACACATTCGAAAAAAGCTGTCAAATTCGAAAAAATTCTACCACATTCGAAAAAGCTATCAAATTCGAAAAAATTCTACCACATTCGAAAAAAACTGTCAAATTCGAAAAAATTCTACCACATTTGAAAAAACTATCAAATTCAAAAAAAATTTTACTACATTCGAAAAAAATATCAAATTCGAAAAAATTCTACCACATTCGAAAAAAACTGTCAAATTCGAAAAATTTCTACCACATTCGAAAAAAACTATAAAATTCGAAAAAATTCTACCGCATTCGAAAAAAACAATAACTGAATTTGAAAAAGTAAACTATATATAACCATTTTGCGAAATTTGAAATTCGTATAGAATGAAATCGAATTCCAATAGAAAAGATTAGGATAGAATAGAAAGTATAAAAGAATAGCATAGAAAAACAATAGAACAGAATAGAAAAAAATATAATATATTGTATTCTAATCTTTTCTATTTGAATTCGAATTCATTCTGTACCAAATTCCAATTTTGGAAGATGGTTAAATATATATATTATATTTTTTTTCTATTCTGTTCCATTGTTTTTCTATGCTATTCTTTTCTATTCTATTCTAAACTTTTCTATTCGAATTTGAATTAATTCTATGCGAAATTCGAATTTCGGAAGATGGCTTCTAAAATTAGAATTTCATATAGAATGAATTCGAATTTGAATAGAAAAGATTAGAATAGAAAATAATAGAAATAGAATAGACTAGAAAAACAATAGAACAGAAGAGAATAAAATATAATATATATATATATATATATATATATATTATATTTTTTTCTATTCTGTTTCATTGTTTTTCTATGCTATTCTTTTTTATTCTATTCTAAACTTTTCTATTCGAATTTGAATTCATTCTATATGAAATTCGAATTTTGGAAGATGGCTTCTGAAATTCGAATTTCGTATAGAATGAATTTGAATTTGAATAGAAAAGAATAGACTAGAAAAACAATAGAACAGAACAGAATAAAATATAATATATATATTATATCTTATTCTATTCTGTTCTATTGTTTTTCTAGTCTATTCTTTCTACTCTATTTTAATCTTTTCTATTCAAATTCATTTTATACGAAATTCGAATTTTGGAAGATGGTTTTATATATATATATATATATATATATATATATATATATTTATACTATTTTTTCTATTCCGTTCTATTGTTTTTCTATTATATTCTGATCTTTTCTATTTGAATTCAAATTCATTCTATACAAAATTCGAATTTCGGAAAATAGTTATATAGAAATAGAATGAAATCAAATTCTTATAGAAAAGAATAGAATAGAAAAACAATAGAATAGAACAGTAGAACAGAATAGAAAGAAATATTATATATATATATATATATATATATATATATATATATATATATATATATATATATATATATATATATATATATATATATAATAAAACCATCTTCCGAAATTGGAATTTGGTACAGAATGAATTTGAATAGAAAGATTAGAATAAAATATTTTATATTTTTTTCTATTCTGTTCTGTTGTTTTTCTATGCTATTCTTTTATGTTATTCAAATTTCTTATAGAATGATTTCGCATTCAAATAGAAAAGATTAGAATAAAATAGAAAAGAATAGAAAAACAATAGGCCAGCATAGAAAAAAATAAAAATAAATATATATATATATATATACCGTATTTATCGGCGTATAACATGCACTTTTTTCCCCTTAAAATCAGGGGAAAATCACGGGTGCGTGTTATTGCGATCCTGAGCTCGGCTCTTCTTGGCCACTTTCAGCTTCACTATATATGTATGTGTATATGTATATATATATATATATATATATATATATATATATATATATATATATATATATATATATATATATAAGATTAGAATAGAATAGAAAATAATAGAAAAGAATAGACTAGAAAAACAATAGAACAGAATAGAAGAAAATATAATATATATATTTCCTGTTTTTCCAGTCTATTCTTTTCTATTATTTTCTGTTCTAATCTTTTCTATTCAAATTCTAATTCATTCTATATGAAATTCAAACTTCAGAAGCCATGTACCGAAATTCGAATTTCGTATAGAATGAATTTGAATTGAAAAGACTATTATAAAATATAAAATAATAGAAAAGAAAAGCATAAAAAAACAATAGAGAGAATAATAAAAAAAATTATATATATATATGTATATATTTATATATATATATATTCTATTGCTTTATTATTTTATATTCTATCTTATTGTTTTTTTTAGAAAAACGTTTTCTATTTTTTTCGAATTCGATTATGTTTTCGAATTCGATTCGAATATGTTTTCGAATATGTTTTCGAATTCGATTCGAATATGTTTTCGAATTCGATTCGAATATGTTTTCGAATATGTTTTCGAATATGTTTTCGAATTCGTTCGTTTTTTTTCGGATTCGTTTAAATTCTTTACTTTTGTAATTCGGAAATTCGGATGCATCCGAATTTCCGAATAATGAAAAATTCGTCCGAATTTCGATTCGGAACGAAATGATATGCACATGCCTAGCTGGTATAATGAGCACCACACATGCCCAGGAGGGACATAACAATACACTAAAGCTGGGGTGTTTACCAACTGTTTAATCACAATCACAAAAATCTTATTTTTTTTTTACTAAAGAACCATTAACCCCACTCTCGTGCTCAAGTGTAACCAGCCAGAAAAGCTTCAAACCAGTGTTGCAGCCTTCACTATATCAGGGTCTTTGCAACCATCCCTTGAATTGCTAAAACAAGGACTGTGGACATTCTAAACAAAAAACAGCAGACCAGGGAAGCGCATGCCCTGGTAGTGCAAACTTTATTAACCCCTTCTCGACCGCTGCACAACAATATACGTCGGCAGAATGGCACGGGTGGGCAAAAGGGCCTACAGGTACGTCCCCTTTAATATGCGGCATTGTGGGTGCGCGTGCGCTGCATGCTCCGTGACCGCGGGTCCCACGGACTCAATGTCCGCCGGGTGCCTGCGATCGTGTCACGGAGCGGAGGAACGGTGAGATGCCTTTGTAAACAAGCCTGCCTAGTGATATGACAGAGATCACTGCACCCTGTAGTAGCCCATCCCCCCACAGTTAGAATCACTCTCTAGGACACACTTAACCCCTTGATCGCCCCCTAGTGGTCAACCCCTTCCCTGCCAGTGTCATTTACACAGTAATCAGTGCATTTTTATAGCACTGATAACTGTATAAATGTCAATGGTCCCAAAATAATGTCAAAAGTGTCCGATGTCTCCGCCATAATGTAGCAGTCAAGATAAAAATCACAGATCGCCGCCATTACTAATAAAAAAAAATAATAATAATAAAAATGCCATAAATGCGCATACCAATCAATATACGCTGATTACGATTTTTTTTTAACCAAAAATATGTAGAAGAATACATATCGGCCTAAACTGAGGAAAAAAATAGTTTTTTAAAATATATTTTTAGGGGATATTTATTATGGCAAAAAGTAAAAAATATTGCGTTTTTTTCAAAATTGTCGCTCTTTTTTGGTTTATAGCGCAAAAAATAAAAAACACAGAGGTGATCAAATACCACCAAAAGAAAGCTCTGATTTGTTTGGGTGCAACGTCGCACGACCACGCAATTGTCAGTTAAAGCGACGCAACTGTGAGAATCCACCTTCAGAACCCCTGTATGAATGCCATTAGATGTAATCCAATCAGCTAAAGACTCCTCTCCCCGTGGCTGCAAAAATTGCCAGCAAGCCAGTGGGTGGATCAAGCCTGCCTTTTTTTGTTACACATAGCCACAAATTTATTTTTTTTTGTGCAGCATTACAACATTAGGCATCATGTGGCTTCCTGAAAACAGATGCCATCATGGGTTTATAAGGAGGACGTCGGGCACCTCAGGATGTCACTAGAGATAGAAACTGAGGGAGAAGAGAAATGCTGGAATGCTAGTCAGTACCAGTGTCCAAAGCAGTGGCGGCTGGTGGTATATTTCTTGGGGGGCAGCAAAGAATCCACCCACCGACACCCCCCCGGTAGGTCGTTTGGGTCACAGTCGTTTCGGTCACCAGCCAGCCCCGCACTTACCCCATCTAGGTCGTGGTTAGCGTTTTCCTCTGGACGGTTGGCAGCGTCTCCTCCTCCTGGTGCTTCACGGTGGCTTCCCCTGCGCCTCCTCCCTCCTCCTCCTTGGCGGCCAATAGGATCGCTTCTCCTCTCGGACAATAAGATGATGGGTGTCATGTACCAGATAAGACCAGAACTGTGTGGACTGCAACAGAGGAAACCCAGACGTGTATAAGTGAAAATATAAATGATTTATTAAAGATAAATGAATATATATAACACGACCACCTCCAATATCACTTAGTGCACCACAACCAATACAAAACAGAACCCCACAAATAATAATAATAACAGAACAAGGGAAATACCAAGATCATAAACAGAGCCATGCCAGGGTCGTCAACGGGAGGTCAGCAGCTGGGGAAGGGAAACAAACAGGACAAGAGAGGATGGATGGATCACAGGAGGGACGGTGTCAGGTCACCTTGAGGCTAGGTGACAGATGCACTCTGTAGAAGTCAGAAGTGCACCGCTAGGTAGTGTACCCTAGGACTGACTGCTGCGGATTGAACCCTGGGAGGTTCAGGAAGCAGGTCTACTGGATCACTGACACAGATCCCAATGGGAGCTAGAGCATAGATTCCCCAGGGCGCGGAGTCTAAGAGCAGCAGGCTGGAACAACAAGGAAAGTAAGGGACAAGCCAAGGTCGGGGCCACAAGCAGACAAGGACAACAGAGTTCACGCCAAAGTTCAGAGTCACAGGCAAACAGGGATGGTCGGGGACACGCCAAAGGTCAGGGTCACGAGCAGACAGGAATAGTTAAGAACAGGCCAAAGTCGGTAACTGGAATCAGACATAAGAAACACAGCAAGTACATGCGAAAGCTAACACACAATGGTTGATCAGCACTGCTGGCTTGCAGTGCACAGGTTAATATAGGGTTCCCTGATAGGAGCTGGGGTGGAGCCATGCTAGAGGAGAGTTTACAAAAGAAGTCAGGTGAGGGTCAGCTGGTCTCTAGAGATGAACACATGGAGACAGGTAAGCTGACAGACAAACTCTATTGCATAACCATGACAAACGGGTCAGATACAAGGCTCAGGGTCCAGAGCAAGGAAACAGACAGGGAACAGGAACAACAGGAATCAGGTCTCAGGAACAGGAATCAGGTTTCAGGAATCAGGTAAACAGGATGCAGGCTGCAGGTCAGGGCTCAAGGAAAATACCAGGGCAAGATGAGTGTGTACTTGCCGGGTATTTATACTGCAGCTGCTAATTAAGTTCAGGTGACACCTGTCTGCAGAGGGGAATACCTTCTCCATACTGCCAGGATTCCTCCGCTGGTGGACGCCAGTACTGCGGCCCAAAGGTGACAGAATACCAGCAGGAAAAAGCTCTTCTGACAGCTCCAAACTGCCAGGAGACATCTGCTGGTGGACCTCAGTACTGCACGCCAAATGATTGATATTACCAGCGGAGGGGACCTTTCCTGAGAGTACCCCCCCTCGAAGGAGCGACCTCCGGACGCTCCAACTAGCCTATTCTGGGGAAAGTCCATGATGTCCAGCCGGGCAGCGGGCACCTCAAGCTTGGCAGCGGGCAGTCGCACATCAGGCTGGGTAGCAGACAGGAATACATTGGGTTGGGCAACGGACAGGAACACATCAGGCTGGGCAGTGGACAGGAACACACCAAGCTGGGCAGCGGACAGGAACACACCAGGCTGGGCAGCGTTCAGGAACACACCAGGCTGGGCAGCGTTCAGGAACACACCAAGCTGGGCAGCGGACAGGAACACACCCAGCTGAGCAGTGGACAGGAACACATCAGGCTGAGCAGCGGACAGGAACACATCAGGCTGGGCAGCGGACAGGAACACATCAAGCTGAGCAGTGGATAGAAACACATCAGGCTGGACAGTGAACAGGAACACATCAGGCTGGGCAGCAGGCACGGGCACTTCAAGCTGGGCAGCAGGCACGGCCACTTCAAGCTGGGCAGCAGGCACATCAGGCTGGGCAGCAGGCATGGGCACTTCAAGCTGGGCAGCAGACAGGGGCACTTCAAACTGGGCAGCAGGCACATAAGGCTGGGCTGCAGGCACGGGCACTTCAAGCTGGGCAGCAGGCATGGGCACTTCAAGCTGGGCAGCAGGCACATCAGGCTGGGCAGCAGGCACGGGCACTTCAAGCTGGGCAGCAGGCACGGGCACTTCAAGCTGGGCAGCAGGCACATAAGGCTGGGCAGCAGGCACGGGCACTTCAAGCTGGGCAGCAGGCACGGCCACTTTAAGCTGGGCAGCAGGCACATCAGGCTGGGCAGCAGGCATGGGCACTTCAAGCTGGGCAGCAGGCACGGGCACTTCAAGCTGGGCAGCAGGCACATCAGGCTGGGCAGCAGGCATGGGCACTTCAAGCTGGGCAGCAGGCACGGGCACTGCAGGCTGGGCAGCAGGCACATCAGGTTGGGCAGCAGGCATGGGCACTTCAAGCTGGGCAGCAGGCATGGGCACTTCAAGCTGGGCAGCAGGCACAGGCACTTCAAGCTGGGCAGCAGGAACATCAGGCTGGGCAGCAGGCACAGGCACTTCAGACTGGAAAGCAGGCTCATCAGACTGGAAAGCGGGCACAACAGGCTGGAGAGCGGGCACAACAGGCTGGAGAGTGGGCACATCAGGCTGGAAGGCGGGCTCATCAGACTGGAAAGCGGGCTCATCAGGCTGGAGAGCGGGCACTGGCACCTCTGGCTGGAACACTGGCCCCTCAGGCTGGAACACTGACACCTCAGGCTGGAACACTGGCCCCTCAGGCTGGAACACCTCTGGCTGGAACACTGGCACCTCCGGCTGGAACACTGGCCCCTCAGGCTGGAACACGGGCACCTCAGGCTGGAACACCTCCGGCTGGAACACTGGCCCCTCAGGCTGGAACACCTCCGGCTGGAACACTGGCCCCTCAGGCTGGAATACTGACCCTTCAGGCTGGAACACTGGCCCCTCAGGCTGCAACACTGGCCCCTCAGGCTGCAACACTGGCCCCTCAGGCTGCAACACTGGCCCCTCTGGCTGGAACACTGGCCCCTCTGGCTGGAACACTGGCCCCTCTGGCTGGAACACTGGCCCCTCTGGCTGGAACACTGGCCCCTCAGGCTGGAACACTGATCCCTCAGGCTGGAACACCTCCGGCTGGAACACTGGCCCCTCAGGCTAGAACACCTCCAGCTGGAACACTGGCCCCTCAGGCTGGAACACAGGCCCCTCAGGCTGGAACACCGGCCCCTCAGGCTGGAACACCGGCCCCTCAGGCTGGAACACTGACCCCTCAGGCTGGAACACCGACCCCCCAGGCTGGAACACTGGCACCTCAGACTGGAACACTGACACCTCAGGCTGGAAGGCGGGTACCAGGACATCAGGCTGGAATGCAGACATCAGGACATCGGACTGGATAACAGGCACTGGGACTTCAGACTGGATTGCATTAGCTGGTGCGGAGGCAGGTTGGGTTACTGGCAGGATCATCTTGGTTGGAAAAAACTTTTGTTTTTTCTTGGGTTTAATCACTGAGGCCCTGAAGGTGGGGGGTGCAGCAGACTGGAAAGGAGGATTGGAATATGGTGGAGAAGAGATAACAGTAGCTGGGGGAAGTTTTTGTGGATTAGTAGGCAGCTGAGAAGAGGCAGGTGGATTGAATGCAGGATAGGCACAGGGAGCAGAGACTGGATATAAGTATCTGGTTGGGATCAATGTATACTGAGCTGCAACTGAGTTTGGTGTTTTGTGGATTAGTAGGCAGCTGAGAAGAGGCAGGTGGATTGAATGCAGGATAGGCACAGGGAGCAGAGACTGGATATAAGTATCTGGTTGGGATCAATGTATACTGAGCTGCAACTGAGTTTGGTGTGGGTGATGGGGAGGCTGGTTGTAACATATCAGACCATGCTGAGAGTATGGGTTGGACAAAGGACAGATCACATGCTACCTGTCTAACAAGGGTCTGTACTGAGTGAATACTCTCCAAAAGCTTCTGCTGAGAACAGATGGAATAGTGCTCAAAAAAGCATGCGGAATCATCCTCTAACAGCCACACCAGAGACTCCACCTGATCAGCACTGAAAGGGGGAGAAAAATCATCACTGGTCTTAGGAACACAGGACAGGGCTAGCTCAGCACATATTTGGATCAAAGGCTGCACATCCCCAAACAACATACAGCCCTGGTCAACCAGGAAGTGAGCCAAACGGATGAGCTCAAGTAGCAGGTCATTGGTCCACTCTTTTAGTGACTGGCGGAGATACTCGCCACTTTCTGACGCCAGCAGAGCATAATATGGGATCACATTGGGATTCATTTCAGCAAAGCCAGAAGAACAAAGATGGTTCCTCTGTGCAGCCACTTCTGGTCAGGGATGGCCCTGGTATTCTGTCATGTACCAGATAAGACCAGAACTGTGTGAACTGCAACAGAGGAAACCCAGACGTGTATAAGTGAAAATATAAATGATTTATTAAAGATAAATGAATAAATATAACACGACCACCTCCAATATCACTCAGTGCACCACAACCAATACAAAACAGAACCGCACAAATAATAATAATAACAGAACAAATATATACAAGTAAGGGAAATACCGAGATCATAAACAGAGCTAGGCCAGGGTCGTCAACAGGAGGTCAGCAGCTGGGGATGGGAAACAAACAGGACAAGAGAGGATGGATGGATCACAGAAGGGACGGGTCAGATACAAGGCTCAGGGTCCAGAGCAAGGAAACAGACAGGGAACAGGAACAGCAGGAATCAAGTCTCAGGAACAATAATCAGGTTTCAGGAATAAGGTACACAGAATGCAGGCTGCAGGTCAGGGCTCAAGGAAAATACCAGGGCAAGATAAGTGTGTACTTGCCGAGTATTTATACTGCAGCTGCTAATTAAGGTCAGGTGACACCTGTCTGCAGAGGGGAATACCTGCTCCATACTGCCAGGATTCCTCCACTGGTGGACGCCAGTACTGCGGCCCAAAGGTGACAGAATACCAGCAGGAAAAAGCTCTTCTGACAGCTCCAAACTGCCAGGAGACACCTGCTGGTGGACCTCAGTACTGCACGCCAAATGATTGATATTACCAGCGGAGGGGACCTTTCCTGACAACGGGTCTCAGGACCCGCTTCCTAATTGGCCCAGAAGAGAATCGGGAAAACAATAGTAAATATAAATTTGTTATTGTCACACAACTGGGTGGGCTGGGCCCTTTATTAAAGCCTATTAGCGCCTCTGGCTCTAATTACGTGCTTCTAAAAACTAAAATAAAAAACACTGGAATCCATGCGTGCGGCACTCTGCATGTAGATTAGGGGGCTGGACGCATGGAATGGGGGGCAGTGCCGTGCACCCTGCGATACGGGCCACTTGTAATCACCTGTAATCATGGGTGACCTACATGTGTAGAGGCCACTGCATTATGTAAAACTATTATTTTAGTTTTTTTACATTTTAGAATGGGGTGCCTCAAAATTGTCCATAATTTTAAAGGTTGAGAAACATTGGTTTAGAGGACCATTTTACTATAATTTAGTCTCCTGCAGATCTGTAGCTATCAAAGCACTATTATCTGATGTGTGTGTTGCCATGGCGCATGCTATTAAGCCCTAAAATTATATGTATGAATTATAATATGTGTATATATATATTTATATATATAGCGAGAAGTGTGTGTGTGGTGGTGGTGTTAGAAGTGATGGGGTAGCTACTGGTCACGAATCATATTCAAAACTGTCCAGAACATTTGAGTCTAATTGGTGGCTGTGGGAAAATTACTCCATTTCTTGGACTAGGACTATACTGATTAATCACTATTAAATTTCATTGCCAAAAAGCTTGAAATATAAGTTGGCAGTATCCTTTTTGCTACTCACTGAAATCAGCATGCTACTAATGAGATGATGGAACGCAAGTAGGTAAATCTCTCAGTAGCAAAACATTTTAACAGTAGAGCCCTTATCGAAGTATGATGCATCAGACTGCTTCCAAAGGTTAGTTCCATGCCATGAAAAAGCTCCCACAATGCGATGCACATTTTCACTTCTTTGCTTTATATAAGCTATCCTTCGTACTAGCAGTATAAAGCAGGGAGGTGATCATACGCACATCCAGGGCTGTCTTTAAGGCAGAGCAAAAGGAGCAGCAGTCCTGAGCCCTGTCATTGTTGTGGGGCCCAAAGCAGCTGCCTCATACTTGCCAGCTATTCCAGTTTAAATTCCCTCGTCCCTTGAGGTTTTTGTCCCGTGCTGTGTCCTGACATCTCAGTGTGAAGTTCTGTTACTAATGCTGCCCTATTGTTGTGTACAGATAACTCACCTGCAGACCCTGTGTTTACATGTAAATTCCCGGCATTGATATGTAAATATCTGGGGGGATCGGCAACATTCATATGTAAATAGAGGCGGTATTCATATGTATATCATGCCCCCATGAGGTCATATCCACCATCACCTATACTGAATGCTGCAGTTTGGGGTGCACAGGTGAGCAAGGAGGGGATATATGGAGGTAAGGAAGGTGGGTGCAGAGATGAGCAGAGGAGGCAGGTAGAGTTAAACGGGAGGGGGATTAAAGTGAAGAGGATGGGGGAGGTTTGGGTTGCAGAGGTTAGCATGGGTTTTAGAATGCAAAGGTGTACTGACAGGGTGGATAAAGATGTAGGTAACGTGGGGTCCCCCTGTCACGTACCTGGCAGGAGTCTGATATGATGAGGTCAGCCTCCCTTGTATCTCCAGCCCAAGCCTCACTGAAGGTGGAACAGATGGTGGGTAGGGCCAGCAGGAACACGAGTGCCTGTAAGTGTTGCTTGCAGAACTTGCAGATGGAGTAGTAGGCTCGGTGGCACAGGCAGGACAACAGGCAGTGTTTGAGCCAGACGAAGAGCAGGAGCAGGGTCTCAAGGATAGCCAGGTTTGGTAACAGGTGGGCAGCAAAGTACAAAGGCATGAGCAGAAGCAAGGTCAAAATGGAAGCCGAGATCAGGAACCGGTAATCAGGAATGTATCAGAGTCCAGAGGCAGAGTCAAGGTAAGCCGGGTTCAGCAACAGGTATCAGGCAGGGTACAACAGGAATCAGAAGATCAGGACACAGCTGAAGACCAGTCAGCGCTGTTTGTGAGTCAGAGCACCCTTTAAATAGGCCATTAGGCTCCAATTGGCGTTAGGAACGTGCTTCTGCGCGTGCACGCAGTCCGTTGCACACACGCGTGCGCATCAGCTCCCTGGAAGTCCGCTGTCGCCCGTGGGCGCGCGCATGCGCACGTGTGTGTGCCAGAGCAGTTCCAGATTCCTGAAGGGCCTAGTATGGAATTTAGGGGGACCCCCACGCATTTTTAAAAAAAATTTTGGTGCAAGGTTCCCCTGTGGGGAAAATCCATGCTGTTTTTATCAATGAACTTTTATGTGTATTGCCGGACCGACAATTTATTATAGCCGACACTAGCGATAGTAGTTTTACATGACTTTTTTTCCTTTAGAAATGTCAGTTTGCTGTCAGACTGTTCTAAACACGGGAAACATGCTCCCCTTTACAGGCATACTATAGACACCCCCCAGGTACAAAATTTAAAGGAATATTACACTTTTATTGTTTCACTTTAAGCATTATTAAAATCACTGCTCCCGAAAAAACGGCCGTTTTTAAAACTTCTTTTTGCATTGATACATGTCCCGTGGGGCAGGACCCAGGTCCCCAAACATTTTTTATGACAATAACTTGCATATAAGCCTTTAAAATGAGCATTTTGATTATTCATGTTCGTGTCCCATAGACTTTAACGGTGTTCGCGTGTTCGAACAAATTTTTTGCCTGTTCGCATGTTCTGGATGCGAACCGAACCGGGGGGTGTTCGGCTCATCCCTAATTATTGGGAAGACTCTGAGATTATCGTGCCATTTCTCAAAAGGCCCAGGCTGGGTATTAAGCCACAAGCGAGTGTGATCTCCTGTAATAGGAGATCATTTAGAGTCGGTAAGTGGCAGTGTGTGTAGAGGTGGAGGTCTTTATCTTTTTTACCTACGACTCTTGGGTGCATCGTGTGTCAATTTCACGTTTGAAAATCACCTTAAAACAGTGGACTATTCAGAACATGATCCAATGTGATAATTAATCAATCAATTTTTTTATTTATGCATGTAGTTAAAAATATTTTTTTTAATTTTTAGCACAAGTCGTTTTGCATATAAAATATAGCATTATTAATGTTTATTGCAGGAATTCACTTATATGAGAGCATAGCGCAACTTAATATAGATAAAAGTCTCAGTTACATTAATGGTCAGTGTAAATCTTCTCATTACATTGGTGCTTGGTGTAGAATCTTTTCATTCACACTGGTGGCCAATGTGAATGTCCCCCTTACATTGGTGGTCACTGTGAATGCTTCTAATACATTAGTGGTCAGTGTAAACCCCTATTACATTAGTGGTCAGTGTAAACCCCTATTACATTAGTGGTCAGTGTAAACCCCTATTACATTGGTGGCCAGTGTTGAAACTCCTCTTTAAATTGGTAGACGGTAAAAAAAATCAGCATTGTCATTGATCACATCCTCCCCTCCCACCAGCACTGCCACTAATTCCAGGAGTCCTAGGATCCCAAGGAGTTTTCCGTCTATTAATGGGTCCCCTTACCAACCCAGTCCATGGTTTGCAAGCAGTGAGGGTATGATCTGTTGTAACATCTAGCAACCAATCAGTAAGCAGTGATGATGTGCAGTAACCTCTAGCAACCAATCTGTGAGCAATATTGATGTACAGTAATCTCTAGAAACCAATCAACAAGCATTAATCATGTGCTGTAACCCCTATCAACTAATCAGTGAGCTGTAATGCATGCTGTAACCTCTAGCAACCAGTTAGTGAGCAGTAATGATACACTGTAACCTGGGCCATCTTTAATATTGATTGGACCCTGGGCAAACGTTTTCTTGGCCCCCCCCCCATACATTTTTGCTCTCCACCTGCTCTGAGACATACAATAAATAGCAGCTAGACTTAAAATCAGTTTACTGTATCAGATCAGGCAGCGATTGGTTGCCAGAGGTTACAGTGTATCATTACCGCTTACTGACTGATTGCTAGAGGTTACAGCACACATTATCATTCACTGATTAGTTGCTAGATGTTACAGCACATGATTTCTGCTTGTTGATTGGTTGCTAGAGATTATTGTACAGTAATACTGCTCACTGATTGGTTGCTAGAGGTTACAGCACATCATCTCCTCACTGCACGGGGCGAGATATAAATATGAATGCCGCCTTTATTTACATATTTATGCCGCCGAATGCAGCTATTTACATATTAATGCTGCTGCTATTTACATATGAATGACGGTTATTTACATGTAAACACAGGCTCTGCAGGTGAGTCATCTGTACACAACAATAGGGCAGAGCTGGGCAGCATTAGTAGCCGCACTTCACACTGAGATATCAGGACACAGCATGGGACTAAAACTTCAAGGGACAAGGGAATTTAAACTGGGATAGTTGGCAAGTATGAGGTAGCTGCTTTGGGTCCCACAATAATGACAGGGCCCAGGGCAGCTGCCCCTTTTGCCCTGCCTTAAAGACGGCCCTGACTGTAACCTCTGGCAACCAATCGCAATTGCTGCCTGATCTGATTTGGTAAACGGATTTTGAGTCTAGCTGCTATTTGTTGTATGTCTCAGAGCAGGTGGAGAGAGAAAAAGCATGGAGGAGGAGGGGGGCCCAAGAAAATGTTTACCCAGGTTCCAATCAATATTAATTATATATATTATATTGGACTGCAAAAAATGAGCATGCTCTCATTTCAACAAATTAATGTCAAATTGACAACCAATTCTATTTAGTGATTTCAGCCACCTTGTGTTTTGAAGCAATAGTCTACTTTTTAGTTACATCAGAGTCTGTGTTTAATAACAGCATTAGCTGTTGATGGTATCCCTCATCTAGGAAACTCCTGTCTGCTTGATAACCTTTGTGTTGGTACCCAGGCCCAGGCAGCCCCTGAGACATACAGGAACTTCCCATTCTCATCCTAAACCCTCTCAGATGTAGACTGCCGTATTCGGATCCATTATTTATGCTACATATTTGTCACCCACTGACACATTTATGAGCCAGCCACATGGTGCCAGAGCTTACTTTGATTTTGATTTTATTTCTGAGGCGCATAAATTGTTGAAGGTACCTTTAGTCTGAGTGGCTCTTCTGAGATGGCCGATAAACCATCATCACATAGATGTGCTGCAATGCATTACTAGGCCTGCTGAGATGACAAGGTATGTTGATGGAAGCAATCTATTTTATAACCAGAATAAAAAGTGAACACTGTTTATCGAGCCTTTGCTGCCTCCAGAGATTTGAATGATGAGAACAAAGTGATTTATTTATGCACGCTCCAGCAAGCTAGTGGCATCCAGTGGGACAAACTAGTCAAGAGAACCCTTCGGCTACCAGCAGGGCTGATGTTTCTTAGATCCTGGTTGAATTACCTAAAGTGTATGTATACCTAAACCTTACCTGTGTAACGCATATGTGCGGCAGAAAAGAGGGTGTCTTTAACACCTATACACTGCACATTTACGTCCATGGATGGCCAAGGTTTCTGTGCTGAGACTAGAGAGTCTAGCCACTTAAGAACCGAGCCTCCTTCCGAGATTTGGTGTTTACAAGTTAAAAAATATATATATTTAGAGAATAAAATGGCGGTCATTATAATACTTTCTGTCACACCGTATTTGCGCAGCGGTCTTACAAGCGCACTTTTTTGGGAAAAATACACTTTTTTAATTAAAAATTAAGACAACAGTACAGTTAGCCCAATTTTTGTTATATTGTGAAAGATAATGTTACGCCAAGTAAATTGATACCCAACATGTCACGATTCAAAATTATGCCCGCTCGTGGAATGGCGACAAACTTTTACCCTTAAAAATCTACATTTAAAAAATTATACAGGTTGCATGTTTTAAGTTACAGAGGAGGTCTAGGGCTAGAATTATTGCTCTTACTCTACCTTACATGTGTGGTTTGAACACCATTTTCATATGCGGGCGCTGCTCACGTATGTGTTTGCTTCTGCACGTGAGCTTTTTTTTTTCTTTTTTTTGGTTTACACTGTTATTTAAAAACAAAAAATTGTGTCACTTTTATTCCTATTACAAGGATTGTAAACATCCCTTGAAAAAAAAAGCATGACAGGACCTTCTAAATATGAGATCTGGGGTCAAAAAGACCTCAGATCTCATATTTACACTAAAATGCAATACAAATAAAGGATGAGAAAATACAGTTTTTAGACTTGGAAATTTTGAAGGAAGATGGAAAATTGATCACACAAACACATTTTAAACAAGTCGATAGGAATAGTTATCTCCCATTGGATAGCTGCCACCATGCCCCGTGGTTAGAGAATATACCTAAAGGCCAACTGATTAGGCTAAGAAGAAATTGTACCAAACAGGAAGTGTTTATGAAACAAACAGATTTTATTAGCGAGAGATTTGTCCAAAAGGGTTACCAACATAGCTTTATTAAAGAAAAAATTAAAGATGTAGGGGCCTTGGACAGAAAAAAACTGATTGAAGATTCAACTAGAAATAAAGAATTTATGAATACTGTACCTCTCGTTATGGATTACAGAATCCAGCACAAACAAATAGAGAAAATTTGTAAGAAATACTGGAATATTGTGAAAGCCGATCGGCACCTAGGAACAATACTACCAGAAAAGCCAAAATTCACATATCGGAGAGCACCGACTGAGGGATCTTATTGCAAAGAATGTGCTGGATCCTCCCATTCAAAAAAAAGTTTTCCTTTTTTGATGGTAAGGGTTTCTACCCCTACAAGACATGTTATACATGTAGGCATACAAATGAAATCAAAAAGAAAAAATCTAGCTTCAGATCTACTGTTACTGATAGGGAGTATCAGATTAAAGAATTTATATCTTGCAAAACAGAGGGGGTGGTCTATCTTCTTGAGTGTCCATGTCAGATCCAGTACGTTGGACGAACTAAAAGGGAACTCTGGAAGAGACTAAGGGAACATACCCAAAATATAAAAAATGGCTTCCGAAAACATAGTTTGTCTAGACACTATGACCAGTTTCATAATAGAGACCCCTCCTCTTTAAAGGTATGGGGGATAGATAAGTACAAACCCCATTAGAGGGGTGATGACAAAGTGTTAATACTTAGTCTGAATCTCGTTGGATTTATGAGCTTTGTACATTAGCGCCATCAGGACACAATGTGGAATTTGATCTCAACTGTTTTATTTCCGATTTTTGATTTCAGTTTCTCTTCTTTCTTTTTTATTGTTTAGTTTCACTCCACACTTGTTTAGTTGGCTTTCTCCCTATGCAACGATTGAGATTGGCAAATTATTGCCCTCCTTGTCAATCACTAGGAAATTTATGTGATATTTATTAGATGACAGGCTTGTTGTATAAGGAGTCCCTTTAGTATCGATGCATTATAGTTTTTCAATCAAGTGGTCACGTCAGTCATATTAATTATGATTTGCTTGTATTTATTAATTTGAATGTCCTATTTTGCCTTATCATGATGACCTATTTTTTGGTAGTTGTTTGATGGCTACGCCATTTGAGCTTCCCATGAGTTGCTAGGTTAGTCTTGTATTTCTTTCATTTTAATTAGTTAGTCCATTTAGTGGTCTTACTATAATTGTCCACTAGATGGCAGGTCAGCGTCATGAGCCGATGTCCATTAAAAAATGTATTTCATTGTTTTTAGCTCAAATGTACTCATTGAATTGCCCATTAGATGGTGCTATTTTAATTTAATTTATTATATGTTGTTTGATTATGTATTTTAATATTCACTGTTCACATTGTTGCAAGAAATTGATCAGTATTTTATCGTTGAATGCTGTTACTACATTTTTTTGCTTGTACATGAAGAGCAGGGTTACTATGACAACCGCCCTGCTATATGAGTCACCGACTCTATACTCTTTGAGAAAGTCACGTGGACAGTGACGCAACGCGTCAGAGAGGAGAGTCGGGTGACGTTCGGCTTTCCGATCACGGCCAGGATTGGAAAGCAGCATTTCCATTACGCTCGTTTATCGTATCTGAATTGTAAGTGCAATACTTGTAATAAACTTATGTGTTTTAATTTCTACACTGTGTAGTTTCTGGGGCGCCCTGGAAACGGATCAGTTGGAAAGGCTGAAGATCCCTAGGAGAGGTGCCACTGAGGGGGCTGCGGAGTGGACTGGTTAGCCTCTTCCTGTCAGCAGGGCCCATTCTGTTCTATTATGAGTTGAGAGGCTGGGGGAACCACAGTTTTTTCCACACACTGAAGATTGGTTTTATGGTTGCACTGGAATTCCTTGGATGAACTGTTTGCTGCACATTGAACTTTGATTGTCACAATCAGATTGCACCATGTATGAGAACTTTTTTCAACTTTATTTCTAGTTGTGATGTTTTTTCACCCTTTGGCATCAAGCACTTTATCTTGGATTATTGTGGATTGTATTAATTTATTTTGCACTTTTTGCGACAATTTGCACGTATTATCACAGTTTAATTATTATTATTATTTTTTTTTGCATTGTTTGCACAGATTGCACATTTGCACTTTATTTGCATTACATGTTTATTGTTATTTGCACTCATAGTGTGATCTAGTCCTACATTTGATATTTTAAGATATTTAATATTTTTTGGAATATTTAGTTTTGGGGATTTGTATTCATCCATTAGGAATTATTATACCCTCATATCAAGGGCCTACCGACTTTTTATTTCTGGAGTGGCTTATCCTCTACTTATTAATTGTTGTAACATTGATTGGATAATCTCTGGCTACACAATTAGATGAAAGATTAACTGTTAAGACGCATCATCCGCCTGGACTTTCTCTTTTTGAATCTCCAAAGATTGTGTTTCTATACATTTATTTTCATTTTCAGTAAGCGCCACATAATTATCTATATACCGTATGCATATTAAACAGATTACTACCATCTTCATAATTGTCATCAAAGAAGGACCTTATTATATATACACCCTAACTGCTACGCGGTTGCTTGTTGGGGGTTTGCCCCCTCTTTGGGGTACTTGTATGTACAGTCGTTTGCTCCCCCTGCTCTGCACGTCCACCAGTCTTTCTACAACGGGCTTTTTGGCCCAGTCCGTCAGAGACCACATCATTCACCCAGCAATTTCTGTGCACTATATATAAGTACAACCTGTAACCTTTGTAATGAATAGACATAAAATACTTTTAATAAGTAATGGTTTATGCTTATTAATGATTACTGCAAAATATGTATTATTCAACACTAATACAATACATTTATATTTTAGAATTATTGTTACCCATTTGACAAAATCCTCTGAAGAAGAACTCACTACTTGTGTCCAAAACATGTCAGGTGTCCACGCAAGCATGCACGGCAGCTAGCCCGCCAGCTCTTCACGGGCAGCTTCTGATTGCTATGCGTTATGCCCTCTCATGGGTAGTATATGCAATGTATTTTTTTGTATATTCTATGCATTCCCTGTACTTTTTGAATCTTTTGTAGACTCCATATTGTCACGTTGTCTTTTTATATACTTTTTTTATGTGATGTACAATAAAACAAAGTTTTTACTATATATACTGGTCTGTCTGCAAAATCCATGAGGGGTTTACCTTGCATTTATGCACAGAGGTTTTTTCTTTTTCAATTTAATTTAGTGGATTAGACAGACCAACCCCTTACACACCACTTTCCTCTGAATATTTTTTCTGACATAGTGAATACAGGGTCCTGGGTTTAGCAACACTTTAATATGAACAAGTTTTAACAATTATGCTGCTAGCATTATTAAATAGATAGGAAGGTATATTATATATATATACCTGTTTTAAACTTTTTTTTTTCACGTTTCATTAGTTGCTTCCTGGTGGCATAGGCCAGAATGATGTCCCAGGAGTCTTCATGGGCATTTTTTTTAATTTGGAGGACGGGCCTTTTCAGCCAAGCACGCCCTACAGCCTGCATGCCTAGGCTAAGGGCAGATGGATTTCAGAATGTAAATGCTACATAAATCATATGCCCTTAAGCAAGATAGCTAGAGCTAGAAATGACTGGGGGGTTTTCAAAGTGATTTGTCAACAAAATAAAGCATTGAGACATTGAAGGAATAATCAAGATGAAATGTACTCATCTGAGAAGAATCATATGTAACAACTCATAAATAATATTTCCTGGAAAAATGTATCTGTCTGCAGAACAAAAAAAAAAATACACATTAATTAGAAGAACTGTATTATGTCTGAGCGATTAACTGCCCTGGAAATGAAATCCATTATGGGGCCAGACAAGTAACAATCCCTGGATATACAGAGTTTAACAGTGCTAATGGAATATATTGAATATGAAAACACAATTAGAGTGCAAAAGTGCAATATGCAAAAATAAATGATACAATGAAATAAAATAAAATTAACAAATGAAGTGCCAGGTGCTTCCAACGGCAATTCAAGTATCCAGGATTGGAAAATGTTTTCAGAGAACACAATGAAAGAATACACTCCCCTCTTGTGACCCCACTCACCCGAGCTCATGGACCCTCAGCTTTGCAGTCCAGGGGACAAAAACACTTAATGGGGTCACGGTATGTAGATCCAAGGACAGAAGTGCTCCCACAAACATATGGATTTGCATATGGACCATAGAGGACAATATATGTTAAAAAAGAAGAGAAGAAAGCATATAGTGAAGTACTGCCGGCACTGGGTAACTGCGCATTAACAAAACGCCACTCACGAGACGGCTTGAAAAAACAGGCATCAGTATGTTCTGGGTTCGCATCTGCAGCGTGCGTTCCACAGGTCCTGGAAGTTGCATCACTGGTATGGGAAACCGGAAATGCGTTGACGCGTTTCGCCCCTCCGCCAGGGCGTCATCAAGGACATTGACTCTTCTTTTTTAACATATATCGTCCTCTATAGTCCATATGCAAACTGTTTGTGGGAGCACTTCTGTCCTTGGATCTACATACCGTGACTCCATTAAGCGTTTTTGACCCATGGACTGCAAAGCCGAGGGTCCATGAGCTCTGGTGAGTGGGGTTGCAAGAGGGGAGTGTATTCTTTGATTGTGTTTTCTGAAAACATCCAATCCTGGATACTTGAAGCACCTGGCACTTCATTTGTTAATTTTATTTTATTTCATTGTATCATTTATTTTTGCATATTGCACTTTTGCACTCTAATTGTGTTTTCACATTCAATATATTCCATTAGCGCTGTTAAACTCTGTATATCCATCTTTTAAGGTTCTAGTACCTTTGTGTCAGCTGCTGTTGTCTTCATATAATCTTTTTTGGCACCATTTGTTCCATTAACGCGAGTTTTAGTTTGTCAAGTAACAATCCCTGTTGCTCAGGAAACATTATACCCAAGCTATTTATTTGTGCCTGCATTCCATTCATATTTGTGACTGAAGACTGGATTTCAGAGTATGATTAAATAAATAAGATATATTGAAGTGACAAAATGGGTAAGCACTGGGTGAAATGAAATGTAAATTGGATTTGGGCAAAGACTTTTATATAGACCTCCTGTCAACCCTTATCAGATGCTTTCAAATTCCAACTGCGATTTTCGCTTGCAGTTCTATTACGAGTTGCCACTCAAGGGCACTGATGTTTTCTCTCTATGGAAATTCATTTGCATTTAAATGATTTGAAATAATCATAAAAGCCAAGTGCTATGAAGTCTGAAATTAGTTACTGTCTATAAATTGCAATGCCATTAAAAAATGATTTTGAAAAGCTTTGCTGTCTTGAATGTATGCAGATTAAAATCTTACAAAAGTACACCTTGTTACGAAACGGTAAAGAGGCAAGTGACACCAAGTAAAATTGATTTATTTTCTGCTCTGGTCTTAAAAATAATAATAAAAACCCACAGTAACAACCCGCAGGAGTTAATATGCCCTTAAAAACACAACAGCAGATTGTAAGCTCTTCCTGTTCCATTTCTAGTGATGGATATCGCACCCTCTTAGCATGCATTACAATGTGTGCTCTGGAACAGCTTGATGTTAAGTAGATATATTTTTGCCCATGGCTCATATTGTATGTAGCATAACAGGCATAGTGCTTGACTGACAATGATAATATGTTTGTACAAGCTGTTTTATTGCATAATTTCAGAGCCCCGGTACACTTTGCTTTTCATAATACCCTGTGATTTATTTGGAGGGAAAACAATACAAGTCAAGGGCTATCATGGTCTAGAGTTGATGCTTGCCTAAGGGAACTGAGTGCATTATTGTTAACAAGAAAGTAGACATTTTGGGGTTGATTTACTACAGGCAAATAGGCTGTTCACTTTGCAAGGGAATTTGTCACAGAGCTTAGTGAATGTGGTGAAATTTCATTTTGCAAAGCATACCCAATCGTGCACAAGGAACATAAGGAACACCAGTTTTGCTTAGTCATGATTAGATGATGGAAGTCAGCAAAGTTTCATCTCATTTACTAAGCTCTGGGGAAAATTCCCTTGCAAAGTGCAACAAAGTTAAGAGTCCATTGAGTTCATATTTTAAATTTACCTGTAGACCTAAATATTTCTCTTCAACTGAATGATGGCAGGATGTTACCTATGCTCTGTCCAAGATCTCTATTAATGGTAGAGTCCAATTATAAGACACTTCTTAAGTAATACCTGGTTTCCACACAACTTGCAAAGAAAATAAAATACTAGAATAGAATAGACTAGAATAAACAATAGAATATAATAGAATAGAAAGAATAGAACAATATATGTTTTCCGAAATTCGAATTTCAAATAGAATAAATATGAATCAGAATATAATAGAATAGAATAGAAAACAAAAGAATAGAATAGAAAAAAACAATAGAATAGAATGAAATAGAAAGAATATAACCTTCTTCCAAAATTTGAGTTTTGAATAGAATAAATTTGATTTAGAATGGGATTACATTCAAATGGAATTCAATTTGATTGAAATTTTTTGAATTCTACTGAATTTGGAACACTGAATCGAATAAAGAAAACGAATTCCGAAAATGAATTAAACTAATTAAAAAAATTTAACTAAACAAATTTATGTAAATAACGCATGGAAACTAAATAAATTTTTTCGCTCTGCACATGTCTAGAAATATCTACATGTCCAGTCCATGAAATCATGCTTAGGCATTCAGACTATTAAGTCTGGATCCACAACCTTTTTTTCACCCTTTTGCTGCCAGATCTGTTTTTGATTATTCTGTGCACACATGTTGATACAAACATCTTAGGCCTAAAGATTAGTTAAAACTCCCAAAGCACAGACCCTGGAAAATAAATTGTTGTAGTTGCAATTTTTTTATGTTATATGATAGTGCAACAGGTTATCAAGTGAACATTTTCACTAAAATATAAATCATGTTGTGCCAAGTAAAGAGCTACCGGACTTGTCAAACTTCAAAATTGTGTGTGCCCATGAAATAATGACAAACTTCAGTATCCACAATTTTCCACAGGCAATACTTTAAAAGCTGTTACAGGTCATCAACTTAGAGTTAAATGTGAAACAATTAGAACTAAAGCTTTTGATTTGTAACATTGCTAGGGCAATCAACTTTTACGTACAGTGCCTTGCAAAAGTATTCACCCCCCTTGGTTTTTTACCTATTTTGTTACTTTACAGCCTTCAGTTCAATGTTTTTCTAATCTGAATTATATGTGATGGTTCAGAACACAATAGTCTAAGTTGGTGAAATAAAATTAGAAAAATATATACATAAAATTATTTTTCAGAAATAAAAAAATAATTGGCATGTGCGTATGTATTCACCCCCTTTGTTATGAAGCCCATAAAAAGCTCTGGTGCAACCAATTACCTTCAGAAGTCACATAATTAGTGAAATGATGTCCACCTGTGTGCAATCTAAGTGTCACATGATCTGTCATTACATATACACACCTTTTTGAAAGGCCCCAGAGGCTGCAAAACCTAAGCAAGAGGAACCACTAACCAAACACTGCCATGAAGACCAAGCAACTCTTCAAACAAGTAAGGGACAATGTTGTCAAGAAATACAAGCCAGGGTTAGGTTATCAAAAAATATTCAAATCTTTAATGATCCCTAGGAACACCATCAAATCTATCATAACCAAATGGAAAGAACATCGCACAACAGCAAACCTGCCAAGAGACGGACACACACCAAAACTCACGGACCGGGCAAGGAGGGCATTAATCAGAGAGGCAGCACAGAGACCTAATGTAACCCTGGAGGAGCTGAAGAGTTCCACAGCAGAGACTGGAGTATCTGTACATAGGACGACAATAAGCCATATGCTCCATAGAGTTGGGCTTTATGGCAGAGTGGCCAGAAGAAATCAAAAAGAAATTACTTTCAGCAAAAAATAAAATGGCACGTTTTGAGTTTGCGAAAAGGCACGTGGGAGACTCCTAAAATGTATGGAGGAAGGTGCTCTGGTCTGATGAGACTTTTTGGCCATCAAAGAAAACGCTATGTCTGGCACAAACCGAACAGATCAAATCACCCAAAGAACAACATCTCCACAATGAAACATGGTGGTGGCAGCATCATGCTGCGGGACAAGGAAACTGGTCAGAGTTGAGGGAAAGATGGATGGTGCTAAATACAGGGATATTCTTGAGCAAAACCTGTACCACTCTGTGTGTGGTTTGAGGCTAGGATGGAGGTTCACCTTCCAGCAGGACAATGACCCCAAACATACTGCTAAAGCAACACTTGAGTGGTTTAAGGGAAAACATGTAAATGTGTTGGAATGGCCTAGTCGAAGCCCAGACCTCAATCCAATAGAAAATCCGTGGTCAGTCTTAAAGATTGCTGTTCACAAACGTAAACCATCCAACTTGAAGGAGCTGGAGAAGTTTTGCAAGGAGGAATGGGCAAAAATCCCAGTGGTAAGATGTGGCAAGCTCATAGTGACTTATCCAAAGCAACTTTGGAGCTGATAGCCACAAAAGGTGGCTCTACAAAGTATTGACTTTAGGGTGGTGAATAGTTATGCACATTTACTTTTTCTGTTATTCTGAGCTATTTGTTGTTTGCTTCACAATAAAAAAAAACAAAAAAACATCTTCAAAGTTGTGGGCATGCTCTGTAAATTAAATGATGCAAATCCTCAAACAATCCATGTTAATTCCAGGTTGTGACGCAACAAAACACGAAAAAATGCCAAGGGGGGTGAATACTTTTGCAAGGCACTGTACATACAGTAGGTGTCCCTGATTCATGCATTAAGTACATAAATGTGTGTGTATGTTGGGGGGCACTCACAACTTTTTTGGGTGTTTTAGGTGCTTGTATGTACCTTTTAATTTTTTTACACTTATTTTTTACTAAACTTTATTGTTATCACATGGGGGACCCCTGTGTGATAGAATCCTTACAGGTCCTCCTCTACACTCCATTGGAGCGAATGGAGATGCAGATTGTGCTCCATTAGCTTCTGTGACAGCAGAAAACAGAAGTGAAAAAATCCTTGGTGCTTCCAGGTTCTTACTAGTTGGGGGAGATCTGAGAACTGATGTCTGCTGGCCTCCCTCCCCTCAACCTTACAACACTCACTGTGCAGATTCCTGGCCTGCAGGTGGGATAATGGAACCCAAGAACAACCCAAGAAATTAAAAACAACAATGATAAATTCTGGACTTTGTTACCCTCATATACATGCAAATGACACAAGTAAGCCAGCCACACATGGCTTGCATTTTGTCAGATTCTTGACAATTCTAGTCCTGTCGGCACTACCAGGCTTGTCAAAAATCTAGTAAGGTGGATGAAAAATTATCCAATGCAGTTGTTTGCATATTCAGACAGTTGGGGGTGCAGCAGCTGTCTGATTAATTACAATAGCCAACAGTGGAGATTCCTCCATCTATATTGTTTAAATTGGAAGAGGGAATAAACTGATTTCTCTTGTTCAGCCTAAACCTACATGTTCGCATTCTAAAAACAGTTTTAACATATTAAATTACGTGATTACAAATTAAACTAATAATGAAGATAATTGTGCTGCTACTTGATAAACATGTCCTACAGAAAAAGTGAAATAAACTCTAAACTCAATACTATTCCACAGTAGCGAAAAGTGAGGGAAGGTAGGTGTTCTGGGGTGCAATGTTACCTGCCCCCTAAGTGACACTTTCTGTGTCCTGCTGTTTATATTGAATCAGAAGCCAGAAAAATAATTCAAGTGTCGTGTGCTTGGTGCAAATCCAAAACTGTGCAGGTGCATATTCCTCCTTTAGATTTCCCTCCATGTCACTGTGATGCTTCATCTTTCACTGTCCCATCAATGGCTAGGGGTGGGTCAAGGACGACTTTTTAAGCTTGCCGAGGGGTGATGGCGAAAAATTGAAGAAACAGCCTTACCGTCTTGCTGAAGATTCTTAAAAATCAAAAAGATCTCAGCAAGACAGTAGGGCTGTTTCTTCAATATTTTGCCATCAACCCTCGGGGAGCTTAAAAAGTCATCCTTGACCCATCATTGTGTCACCCCAATGTAAAATCTTGCTGTGAGTGAAACACCTTGGATCGACCACCACTGTGATAAATGTGCCTGCTCCCTTAGGAATATAACTCACCAGACCACATTGCCCCCCCCTCCATTCTCATGAATACATGATTATCATTATATATATATATTATTCTTATTATTATATATTATTATTATTATTAGCTAATATATTAACATATTAGTTAACATATTAGTTGGGATTCCACTTGCAAGACTCCACATCACTTCTCCACCTTTCTTATATCATTAGCTATTGTCCACATGTATGCAGAGAAAAGAAGGGGGTCCCCTGTGACGAAGTCGGAAGTGATGAAATGCGTTGGGGCATGGCTACGGGACAACTGGTAGTGATGCACTGGCGTCGGGAGAATGATCAGGTAGTCCCCAACAGCGGTCGGAACCAGCATGGAGGTGGTGAGACAGTTGTGGGATCGCTACCGGGCCGCCACCATTTTTGTATATTGCTTGTTACAGTCTTTTAAAATGTGAGTTAATCTCTTTTAACCACTTTACGCAAATTAACGTACCTGTACATCGGTACTTTGACGTTAAATACTGGAGTTATGGTAGCAGCTAGTTGCCATAACCCCGGTATTTTCAGTAAGGCATGCGGTTCTCTTTAAGATAAGAGTGGTCACTGCGGCCTCCCCCTCTCCCTCTGCGCTCCGGTCAGTTCCGCCTCTTACCAGACCCGCCGGCAGCGGCGGAGACGATCGAGTTCGCTCCTCTCACTGCCTGGATGCCGAGTGAGGGAAAGATGGCCCCCACTCAGCTCCATAGCATTGGAGAGCGAAAGCAACATCAAATGTCACTTTCGCCCAATGCTCTTAAAGGGGAATTTTTTTTTTAATTACATTAAAGTGGATGTAAACCCAAATTTTTCTTTTTAAATTAAGGGCTTGTACCTTGTACAGTATAGGATTTCATGTCATCTGTGCCCAGTCTTGCCACAAAGAGTTAATCCAGCTCTGAGCAGTCCTCTTATCTTTTTTCAGTGAGATAAAATGGTCAGACAGAGAAATAGCTGTCCTTTTCTCCCCCTTACTGTGAGTGACAGGTGATTTACATATCTCATGCACAAGTGTGAGAAAGGCATTCTGTGTACTTCCCATTCCCCTTCTTTCTTCTGGATGTTAGTGATCATGGGGCATAATCCACAAGACCAGCAGAAGTTCATTGTAAGAAAAACACAGGAGAAAATGCATGTTGACAAGGGGAGTGCAGAGGTGGGTGGGGAATCTTCTGACATCACGACTCCACCCACCGAGCTCCAGACAACAGACCTACCCACAGAATCTGCAGTTTTTCGGGTCTCATAACAGACAGAGGGGAGATATTTGACAGGTAAGGATACATGCAGGAGGCATGTATATCCTTATAGATAACCACTATGGCAGTAGTTTAGAAAGAATGAGAGTGGGTTTACATCCACTTTTTATTACATTTTGTTTTTATTATTGCATTTTAGTGTAAATATTATTATACAGGTTTTACATATATGATATCTGAGGTCTTTTTGACCACATTTAAGAGGTCCTGTCATGCTTTTTTTCTATTTTTTTTTTTAAAGGACAGTATAAAAATAAAAAATAAATGGTAAAAAACAAAAAATGTTTAAAGCACCCCATCCCACCGAGCTCACGGGCAGAAGTGAACGCATACGTAAGTCGCTCCCGCATATGAAAATAGTGTTCAAACCACACATGTCAGGCATTGCTGCGATCGTTACAGCGAGAGCAATAATTCTAGCACTAGAGCTCTTCTGTAACTCAAAACTGGTAACCTGTAGACATTTTTAAACGATGCCAATGGAGATTTTTAAGTGCGAAAGTTTGTCGCCATTCCACGAGCGGGCGCAGTTTTGAAGCGTGACATGTTGGGGATCAATTTACTCAGCGTAACATTATCTTTCACAATATAGGAAATAATTGGGCTAACTTTACTGTTGTCTTATTTTTTATTGCAGTGACAGCCATTTTATTCTCTAGGGTGTCTGAAAAAAATAAAAATAAAAAATTATATATATATATATATATATAAAATGTTTGGGGGTTCTAAGTAATTTTCTAGCAAAAAAACCTGATTTTAACTTGTAAACAACAAGTCTCAAAAAGAGGCTCGGTCCTTAAGTGGTAATAAATTATCTGGTGTTAGAAGTATTACACTAGTGGAGGCCTTCCTTTCTCTTTTTCTCTGCATACAAAAGGGCTTATGATATAAGAAAGGTGGAGAAGTGATGTGGAGTCTTGCAAGTGGAATCACAACTAATATATTAAGTGGTCTTGCCTACTCATGAGAATGAGGGGCAATGTGGTCTGGTGTTATTTTCCTAAGGGAGAAAGGTGGTGGATCCAAGGTGTTTCGCTGACAGATTTTACACTGGTGTGACACACTGATATTGACTTTCACGTGGAAGACTTATTATGATTATGTTTTATTTTTGTTCACTCTTTTGGTATACTACTGTGGAATAGTATTGAGTTTAATATTTAATTATTTAACTGTTCACATATTGTTTAACATGATAAAGAGCATCCTAATGATTTATGAGCTTTGCCATTGCCCTTTTGATCCAGGTAAAGTGTGAATTTAAATGAAAGGTCCACTGTAAATCTCACATCACTAGCTGGCCATGATCTATTTCCAATGGTAATACAAGGGCCCAATTCCTCTGTGTCCAATGGCAGTAATAATGTGCAATTTTTCTGGTTGCTCACTGTACCTGGTGTCAGTGGTGATACTTGTTCCCCATATATCTGTCATGTACCTGGGTGTATTTTAACGGGGATGTTCCTGGTCCCACAGCTGCAGTCTTACTTGTGCCACAGAGGAGCTCTGGAGTTATAGCTATGTTCTCTTAGTTTGATGCATTACCTTGGACTCACTAGCTCTACCTGCTGCCAGCTGTGGACAATCTATAATCAAAGCAGCCCATAAATAGCAGCACTTCCTATCACTCAATGCCGTTTGCTTCCTGGATGTTTCGACTGTATTTGAACTTCTGCCTGAATTCCTGACTACTCTCTAGCCTGCTGATTTTGTACTTCACCGCCAGCTCATGTATGACCTTTGCCTGCCTGACCAATCTCTGGATTTCGATCGTGTACCGCTTTGCCTGATCTATTGCCGTCCTGATCTGCCTGACTAAGTTTTCGCCTGAATCCTCAGCACACAAGCTCCACTCCAAATAATGTGCATTATTTCTGCTTTTATTGGAAATTATATTGCCCATTTTCTATCTGTTGTCAGTGATGATATTTGAACAAAATAACATCCCACCTGCCTCCCTCCCAAACATATTTTTTTAGTAATTCCCCTTGGACATACAAATATAACTGAAGTCAAAACTTTTTTTAAATAAACAAAATATGATAAATATAGTGTAGTGCAGCCAAAAACTCATAAATCAAGGCCAAATATTGACAAAATTCCACCGTAGTGCAACTTTCAGTGACAGTTCATTGATATCCAGTGACTTCAGTGACCACCACCTCTAGCTGGAATGCCTGCTCACCTCCCAATGTTGACCCCACTACAGAGTCACACACGCCTATAGTAATATCTCTCAGGATGCCTCAGGGAAACCCTTCCTCCTCCTGGTGTTCCTGGACAAGACAGACCTCCTCCTGGGTTCTCACGATATGGACCCCACTTAAGAGTCGCACACGCCTTGTGAAATATCTCTCAGGATAGCTTGAGAACACGAATCCTTATCACAGTGCACTTAGACAGCTCAGACCTCCTCCCGGGATCTCATTCAGTCATGTGTAGCCATATAAAGCAAAGGCAAACCATAGTGCTCTCTGCTAATAACATTTAATAAAACTTAACTCAGGGATAAAATACTCATATACAAATGTGAAAAACATGCGTATAATCAATATGGATGAAAACTGAGAAAAATGTCCTGAATGGTGGCACTTCGCACCTGTACGCGTTACACTCTCTAATGAGCTTCTTCTTTATTTTCACAATCACATTGTTTATTGCGCTGAATATATATATATATATATATATATATATATATATATATATATATATATATATATATATATATATATATATATTGTGGGAGGTTAGCTTGTGGGGATCACCTTTTCTTGAAATGAAGGTCAGCGTGCAGGCAGTTTCTTTAAAATCTGGTGGGTTGCCAGCTTTATTTACAAGTGGTTTGCAAAGTCATAAAAATAAACAAAAATAGTAAAGCAAATCCTTGCCATCCGACACTAAACTAAACAGTAGATTGCTCTCTATACGTTGCGGGGCTGGTCCCCGTCACCCACAAAACATGAGGTAAAGCAAACCTTCTTTTTCAATCCAAACAAACAGAGCTCCATTCTGTCAGATTCCCTTCTGAGTCTCAGGCCAGAGCCCTGCTGTGCTCTCTTCCTGATCATCTAAAGTTCACCTGAGCATGGACTCAAGTGGACCACAACACCCAGACCAGAACCAAGCCTGCCACAGAGGCTGACAAAAGCCGAGCTGGATTCCGGTTCAGTCTCTTACAATAGAACGAATGCGAGGTGAAATATACCGATTATCGATGAACTCACCTTGCATACCGTCACTATATATATCTATATATATATATAGATATATATAGATATATATATATCTATATATATCTATATATATTATATATTTTTTTGTTTCAAATAGTGTGGAGAGGGATTTGAACACTTGTCAGGTTTTTATTGCTGGCCGTATCCTTGTTAGGGAAATTCACCCTTTTGTACTTGTCCCTTTGACCATTTTCACCGAAAGTGGAAGAAAATCCCAACATTTGAGTGGTCACCAGAACAAGAATGGAGACTAGATCTTCCAATGTGGACACTAATTCTGGTGAATCTGGTGACTACCAGGAATACTCCTCACTTTGGAGGGATTTCCTCTCACTTCCTGTTTAAGCTATAGGACAGGAAGCAAAAGAAGATCTACTCAATAGGACACGGGGATATGGCTATATCCCTCCCTTACTCAATCCAAAATGAAAAACTTTTGTCTTTAGTTCTACTTTAAACCCTGCAGGTTTCTAGCCAGTCATGTGATGTCCCCGGGTCCTCTTCTCCGTGCCGGTCAGCTGGTGTCCTTCAATTCTGTGTAGAGCAGTATTGAGCTTTTTGACATAAGTGCCAATCTCTGCAGTAATGCACTGTAAACCCAGGCTGTCATAATGACATACACAATATCAGCCTGGACCCACTGGAAGTGAGTTGCACAATGTTGGCTATCATATAACCTAGGAGTAGTGAATCTGCAGGTGCGTATTGCAGCAAAATTAGCTGTTTTTATTTTTTAACACACTGAGCTGTTGCTTTTTTAAATAAATATATATCTTTAATAGCGTTCTGCTTCACGCAACACAGCATTTCACCCTGTGATTAAACAGAGAAGGCCCAGTGGCACTGCATACCTCCCAACATTTTGAGATGGGAACGAGGGACACCTATTAGCATAAGTATGTAGGCATAGAATCCTGCCACGCCCCCTTAAAAGAGAATTATACAAAAAATGATTAGTTAAAGTATAACTAAAGGCAAAACTTTTTTTTTTTAGTATTGGTAGAGTGGAGAGGGATTAGAATACTTGTCCATTTTTATTACTGTCTGTGCCCCCGTTAAGTAGATTCATGATCTCTATTTGTCCTGTTTACCATTATCATTGAAAGTGAAAGTAAAATAAAATACCACATTTTGGGTTGTCCCTAGAAAAGTAATAGAGGGGAAATCATCCAATAGAGACACTAGTTCTGGGGACCTGGGGATCCCCAAAGAATTCCCTTAATTTTCAGGGATTTTCTCCCACTTCCTGTTTGGCTATGGGACAGGAAGTGAAGGGAAATCTCCACAATGGGTCACAGATGCAAGAAAAAAATCTGACAGGGGTTATAACCCTCATTTACTCTATAAAAAAATGAAAAAAAAGTTTTGCCTTTAGTTCTACTTTAACCACTTGCCCACTGCCTTCTGCATATATACTGTGGCAAGGCAGCTCAGCTGTGCAAACCGACGTAACCGTACATCGGTCTGTGCATGTGGTACTGTGGGTGTGCACCACGGGAGCTCGCCCATGGGTCCAGCAGACTTGATCGCGGGAAAGAGAGACAGAACAGGGATCTGTCAATGTAAATAAACAGATCCCCGTTCTGACAGGGGAGGAGAGAGAGATCAGCTGTTCCTAGTGATCAGGAACAGCGATCTGTCTCTTCTCCCAGGCAGCCCATCCCCCATACAGTTAGAAACACCTTTCAGGGAACACAGTTAACCCCTTGATCGCCCCCTAGTGTTAACCCCTTCCTTGCCAGTGACATTTATACAGCGATCAGTGCATTTTTATAGTACTGATCACTGTATTGGTGTCACTGGTCCCCAAAAAGTGTTACTTAGGGTCAGATTTGTTTGGAGTCCCGCTAAAAATCATAGATCGCTACCATTGCCAGTAAAAATAATAAAAAAAATAAAAAGTTCCTAAATCTTTAACCTATTTTTTGTGCAAACCAATATATGCTTATTGCGATTTTTTTTTTTTTACCAAAAATTTGTAGCAGAATACATATTGGCCTAAACTTATAAATACATTTGTTTTTTATTTTTTTTGGATATGTATTATAGCAGAAAGTTAAAAATATAGTTTTTTTTTCAAAATTGTTGCTTTTTTTGTTTATAGCGCAAAAAATAAAAACCCCAGAGGTGATCAAATACCACCAAAAGAAAGCTCTATTTGTGGGGAAAAAAGGATATCAATTTTGTTTGGGTGCAATTGTCAGTTAAAGCAATTGTCAGTTACAGTAACGCAGTGCCATATTGCAAAAAATGGCCTGGTCAGGAAGGGGGTAAATCCTTTGGGGGCTGAAGTGATTAAACCCACAAGCACTTTTTTTTACCACTACTATTCCTTTATATTGGCTTTTAAATTTTAAAATTGCAGCAATTTAGAGAAAGGTTTAGCACTGGGAAACACTTGAAAGATAAAAAGTCCATTTTATATACAACTATATAGATCAGACTAAAATGAGGTACAAATGAGGAGGAAAGAGGGACAGTCCTTCGAAATCGGGGACAGTTGAGAGCTATGGCACTGTTCACTCCTCCTGTCAGAACATTCCATATCAGTTTATGTGTATTGCAGCTTACCTGACTGGCCCCTTGTGCTGCTTCTCCCTCTAATGCCGCGTACACACGGCCGGACTTACCAACGGGCTAAACTCCGTCGGCATTTCCGACGGAAAGATTTAGAACATGTTCTATATCTGAGTCCGTCGGAAATGCCGACAGAAAAAGTCCGATGGGGCATACACACGGTCGGAATGTCATGTCATTCCGACCGAAAGGTCCCATCTGACTTTTTCTGTCGGGAAGTCCGGCTGTGTGTAAGCGGCATTACAGGTGCTGCTGTACAGTGGAATATATGGGGCTGATACCAAGTCAAAATCAGGCATTTACATTATTTGTACCTAAAATACATTTTATATTTTTCAGTAAATGCATAGCTACAGTACATTTATTGCTTTCGATGTCTACCAAAGTTCAGATGAAAGTACTCGGTCCTATTTAAGTTTGTCTTTTCGCAATGTGGATATAAAGTAAACTTTCATCTCTGCATTGTAGGCTGGAATTGAGTGACAATGTAATTATCATGCCCAGCATAATGAAATGGTGCCCTTTTGCCCACTAACTCTTTCTTCCGTAATGTGTCGCTTTTGTCTTCAAAGCCGTGCATTGGCTATCAGCGGTTTTGTCACTTTCTGATTACTCTAAGCGGTAACTGATGTTTCAATTAAAGCACATGCTTGCACTAGCATGATAAAATAGCAGTTTCCCATTTCATTCCACAGGTTCCTTTGCCTTTGTGCCTGGCATTTATCTACCATGTCTGTCCTGGTAATTGGCAGGCTGGTCTGACTGCGACTTTACATAAACTATACCTACTGACAGTCAGTTAAACATATAAAAAAAAAAAAAATAATGTTTGTCTAGTGCTAATTACTTGCATTAGATGTGACAGCATAATATCCCTATTTCAGTTCCGATCCCATTACATGCTGTTTCTGAGACAAAGAGTAAGTGAATTTTAGCATATCTCCATCTTTTCACTTGTCAACATAATCTACATTTCTGTTTTATCTGCGTGACTTGCTCTAATGTATTACTGTACTGGAATAGATGTGCTCTATCTGTTTGAGAGACAGCCCATCTTAGAGAATTATTGGTGGGAAATAAACGTGAACGTTATTGAAACCCGATGGCAGATACAAGGGGAAGTTCACTGAAGTTTGCAAAAGAAAAACTTTATAATCAATCTAAACCAAAAAAATTGCCGGGAGGAAAGTATATTTTCCCATGTGGGGAAATTGACATGCATTAAGGATTTTTCTGAATGTGAAATTGACTTGCTCGTAGTTGCAATTCATTGTAAATCCTCGTACACACGATCGGATTTTCCAAGAGGAAATGTGTGATGACAGGCTGTTGGTGGAAAATCCGACCGTGTATGCTCCATCGGACAATTGTTGGCCAACTTTTCGTGGACAAATGTTGGATGGCAGGTTTATACATTTTCTGAGAACAAATTTGTGTTGTCGGATTTTCCGAGCGTGTGTACACAAGTCCGCCGGACAAAAGTCCACAGTGCAAACATGCATGCTCGGAAGCAAGGACGAGCCAGAAGCGGTCGGTCTTGTAAACTATTATTAAAATTTCTAAATGCGGCGCACAATTCTCTTCTTCTTTAATGGGATAATAATGAAGCTGCTTTGCTGGTGATATTGATGGAGTTATTGCAAACAAATTTTCAAAGGCTTTTTTTTTCTAGCTATATCAAGAATAATATTATTATGCTTTTTTTATTTTTATTTGGGCAAGTTACCACAATACCATTATCCCGTAGTTTTTAAGATCAAAGATACAGTCCCTTGTCAATTTTACATTGTATTTTTTAAAATGTAACTGCCTACTCCCAAACTGTCATTTGAAGTAAAACACATAGCCAAGTATTATTCTCCACAATTTTTTTATTGCGCATTAAAAAAAGAAAACAAATAAAATTAGACATGCTATCTGCCAATAGAACTTAACCAAAAAGTGCATTCTATGCATCCAAAAATATAGAAAATATACAAAATCAAATCATTATTCAACCAAAAAAATAATGTCAAAGCAATAACTCCAAGGCCAATAATAAATAACACGTTATCTCCTCCGATTCCGCAACATGTCTGGTTCAGAAACAAACTGAAAAGTGTGAAATGAAAAGTGCGAAATGAAAAGTGCGAATCAACACTCACCAAACTTCTACTAACATGAAATTAGCAGAAGGAGCCCAAAGGGTGGTGCTAAGGAGCTGAAAGACCACATAGTACGTCACTACGTTTGTAATTGTTGGCCAACAATTGTGTGCCGTGTGTATGCAAGACAAGTTTGGGTCAACACCCTTCGGACAAAATTCCACGGTTTTGTTCATCAACAATCTGATCGTGTTGTGTATGAGGCTTAAGAATGTGTGTTCGCTGAACAAGGATGTTGATCATTTTCTGCATAGGTTAGGTGGGGACATTGAAAGCAAATTGGTGCCTAGACTTTATCAGTTTATAAGTGCTGCCTACATGATTTATTATGCTAAAGAACATTGTATTTTCTCATGTAGAGTGTAACCCACTTCTAGGAAAATTATACTTAGTTACACATATACAGCAGTGGTCATCAACCCTGTCTTTAGAGCCCACTAACAGGCCAGGTTTGCAAGATAACTGAAATACGTCACAGGTGATATAATTTGCTGCTCAGTGAGTGCAGTATTCTAGTCTGCATCTCCCCAAGGTAATACATAAAACCTGGCCTGTTAGTGGGCCCTGAGGACAGGGTTGATTACCAATGATATACAGTATATATGAATTCTGCATATTATTACCCTGACTTCTTCTATAGAGTGCCCACAGTGACATACTCATGTTATGCAATGCATACTAGCACATTATGCCATTGTCTTTCAGGATCTTTTTTTTTTTTTAAAGGTGCAGTTTACTACAGCTTTAAAAGAAATGCAAAAATCGTTTTAGTCCATTTGATTTTTGTTAAGCTTATAAACTGATGTTTTGTGTATTTTTTTATTTGTATAACATATGTTGTATCTTATTTACAGATAAACATTTATTGCAGGACACATCCATGACACTCAACATGTCAAGCTGTCTAGTAAGAAAGAGCAGCACTACCAGCAAGCTTCTTGGCAGTCTGTGTATAACTGTAAACTCTCTAAATCAACATTAACAATTTTTAAACCTTATGCTGCTACTATTAGTAAATAGATAAGAAGGTAAATTACATTTACTTTTTTTAAACTTCTTTCTGGTTTCTGGTCTGCATCCCAGGAATTTTCATGGGCAGTTTTTCTCAGGAGGGCCTTTCTCAGCTAAGCATGACCTTCTGTGTGTATGCCTGAGCTAAGGGCATATGGATTCCAGGAAGTAAATGTCACACAAATGATCTGGCCTTACACAAGATGACCATGGCTAGAAATGCTATGCATGTGTTTCTCAACAAAATAAAGCATGGAGACATGGATAAGTGTGAGAGTTTACTTTGAATATTAAAAATAAATGAAATAGCATTTTCAGTTTGTAGGGCTCTGATACAATTTAGTTTTGCTTTAACAGTCCTACGCCACTATAAATCTCTGTTGTGGCTTTCAAAGGACACCTCTGGTCATCTCATCATTTTTTTATCTCTTCCTCTCCAATAACCATTTATGATATTTGCCACCAACATTTTATCCTACGATGAACCTTTTTTTCCCAGAATGTCTTTCCAAATTCAACTAAACCTCAAGTTTTCAGACCTATCATTTACATACACTAGAATGATAACAACTAAGTGTGTACACCTACATGAACTTATTTTTGTATCTATAGTACCACTATTGCCTTTTTGTAATATGTTTTTACTTTTTGGACATTGTTCTTATTTCAGTCATTAATTATACTCTCTCCTGGTCTGAGAATATGCACTGGAGCTCTGATGGGAAGAAATATCTGTCACCATAAAATGGTAATTAACACTGCTGTGAAGAAATGCCTCTCCTGATATCTCATTACAGGCTCCTGAACTAAATGTAATGGAGCCAAATGTTAAACTGAGTGCTCAACTCATTAAATTTGTTTACTCACAGTAGTAGTTTATGACCTGTTCAGATTTGAAACAGGGTTATAGTAATTGAATTCCACTCCATAAACCAAATATGCCATCAAGTGCGCTTAGCAGAGGACTGTAATTATTGCTCGCCAGCTCACTTGCGATAACCATGGTTACAACCACCATCTCTGGTACTGACTTCCAGAGGTCCAATCTGCCCTGAAGGTCTATAGGCTACAATGCCAGTAGTATTTTTAGGATGTGTCCCATGCACACACCTAACTGATTGCATCCCTACATACACCTAAACTCGCTGAACAATCCTGCCAGTGTGTTCCATGGCTTATGGCATGGCTTATCTCAGTGCACAAATCATTTTAAATATATATATATATATACAGTGGGGACGGAAAGTATTCAGACCCCCTTAAATTTTTCATTCTTTGTTATATTGTAGCCATTTGCTAAAATCATTTAAGTTAATGTTTTCCTCATTAATGTATACACAGCACCCCATATTGACAGAAAAACACAGAATTGTTGACATTTTTGCAGATTTATTAAAAAAGAAAAACTGAAATATCACATGGTCCTAAGTATTCAGACCCTTTGCTCAGCATTTAGTAGAAGCACCCTTTTGATCTAATATAGTCATGAGTCTTCTTGGGAAAGATGCAACAAGTTTTTCACACCTGGATTTGGGGATCCTCTGCCATTCCTTCTTGCAGATCCTCTCCAGTTCTGTCAGGTTGGATGGTAAATGTTGGTGGACAGCCATTTTTAGGTCTCTCCAGAGATGCTCAATTGGGTTTAAGTCAGGGCTCTGGCTGGGCCGTTCAAGAACAGTCACGGAGTTGTTGTGAAGCCACTCTTTCGTTATTTTAGCTGTGTGCTTAGGGTCATTGTCTTGTTGGAAGGTAAACCTTCGGCCCAGTCTGAGGTCCTGAGCACTCTGGAGAAGCTCTTAGGAACCTTAAGTGCAGCAGAACTTTTTTTGTAACCTTGGCCAGATCTGTGCCTTGCCACAATTCTGTCTCTGAGCTCTTCAGGCAGTTCCTTTGACCTCATGATTCTCATTTGCTCTGACATGCACTGTGAGCTGTAAGGTCTTATATAGACAGGTGTGTGGCTTTGCTAATCAAGTCCAATCAGTATAATCAAACACAGCTGGGCTCAAATGAAGGTGTAGAACCATCTCAAGGATGATCAGAAGAAATGGACAGCACCTGAGTTAAATATATGAGTGTCACAACAAAGGGTCTGAATACTTAGGACCATGAGAAAATAAATCTGCAAAAATGTCAACAATTCTGTGTTTTTCTGTTAATATGGGGTGCTGTGTGTACATTAATGAGGAAAAAAATGAACTTAAATGATTTTAGCAAATGGCTGCAATATAACAAAGAGTGAAAAATTTAAGGGGATCTGAATACTTTCCGTCCCCACTGTATGTATGTATATATATATATATATATATATACATATATATATAGTTGTTGGTTTGACCTACCTGGAGTTTGCATGTTCTCCCTGTGCCTGCATGGGTTTCCCCTGGGTACTCAAAGACCTGCTGGTAGGTTGTTGGCTCCTGTCTAAATTGGCCCTAGTGTGTGTTTGTATGAATGTGAGTTAGGGACCCTAGAGTGTAAGCTCCTTGAGGGCAGAGACTGATGTGAATATATATATATATATATATATATATATATATATATATATATACTGATAAATGTTCAATTGTGCACTCTGCCTCTCAACCCCAGAAATGGACTCGGTCCCCTTGGCACAACTGTATAGCAAGGTTAGTGTAAGACCCAATGGTAAAGAGAAACACAGTAATAACACACTGTACTGTATATTTACCGTTACCTTGGTACTCATCACTTCTCCGGCTGTAATGATAGAGTCTCACACAAATTGTAAGTTAACCATTTAAGCAGTTTACTGAAAGACTTGGTTAACACAATAGACACAGTGACAACTCAAATATAAAGAATGAAAGTAAATGACAATCAATGTGTATGAACAAAGAACTCAATAATCACCTGAGGAGTATATGCAGACAGGCAAACAGTGGGACTTATGTCCAATATGATAAAGCACTGATATTAAGCACTTTCCCACTCCAACCTCAGGGCACACACCAAATTTGCAGCAAAATATTAAGTACAATGCAGGAGTGCAATACGATACATATCTCTATATTATGTACCCAAGAGCTCCCCCTAGGTTGCAATACACTCTTCACGCTGCAAACCGAGGTTGTAATGCTGTATAGAAAATATCAATGTCTCTTGTCTTCTTCCTCTTCAGCTATCTCATTATATTTAGACTGCAGTATTTGTAAATCCAGGTAAGAACAAGTAAGCAGCAAATTCAAGTAGAAATGACATGCTGATAGCTGGGAGCTTGCACACATAAGACACCGGTAGAACTTCTTCCTTACTGAGGGATGCAGCTCAGCATTTGCTTTGCAGTACAGGAAAGACAAACCCTGAAGCTCCACTATACACAGTCTATGTCTAAGTAAGATCACTTCTGTGGGACTACAGGTCCCACCAACAGTCTGGAACTAATTCAAACAACAACAGGGCACTATATTGATCTGGGCAAGTGCCCACTCACCACACCAGGCCCAGATGCCTGTTAGGCTCCGCTCTTTATATCTCAGTCCCGTACCAAGCTTGCATCGTCACACCGCACCACTCTTTCTGATGGCCTATGACTGTAAAGAAGATGGCTTCAGATGCTCTGAAGCACAGATCGATCCTCCTGCTTGATCAGCAGGGTAGTTCACAAAGATCCCCCTGGGGCGGGCGATCTGCTCTCCACTGTAGGCCGCAGGCTTTCCTAGCCCTGGGCACAGACAGCCCTCCTGCTGTGTGTTAAATGGCATCCAGAGAGAGAGAAAACGTGCCACGCCTGTCCCTTTTATTTGCTTACCCAGGAGGCTGTTCTGTGTCTTGGCCTTGTGGGTAAGTGAACTGGGCATTGTGGGTAAGTAGTTCCAGAGAGAGATAAACACATGAGTCACTTGAACATTGAACTACATTTCCCTTAATGCTTTGCAGCGCTGTTTCAGAATTAGAAGAAAAGTCCCAACAGTATTAACATTAAAAGAACACTAGAGAGAGCCAAACTCTTACTTAACCACTTGACCACTGGGCACTTAAACCCCCTTAATAACCAGACCAATTTTCAGCTTTTGGTGCTCTCACATTTTGAATGACAATTACTCAGTCATGCAACACTGTATCTATATGAATTTTTTGTCCTTTTTTTCACACAAATAGAGCTTTCTTTTGGTGGTATTTAATCACCGCTGGGTTCTTTATTTTTTGCGCTATAAAAGAAAAAAGACCGAAAAATCTGTAAAAAAATAAATTTTTCTTCGTTTCTGTTATAAAATTTTGAAAATTAGTAATTTTTCTTCATATATTTTGGCCAAAATTTATACCGCTACATATCTTTGGTAAAAATAACCCAAATTAGTGTATATTATTTGGTCTTTGTGAAAGTTATAGCGTCCACAAGCTATGGTGCCAATATCTGAAAATTGATCACACCTGAAGTACTGACGGCCTATCTCATTTCTTGAGACCCTAACATGCCAGAAAAGTACAAATACCCCCCAAATGACCCCTTTTTGGAAAGAAGACATTCCAAGGTATTTAGAAAGATGCATGGTGAGTTTTTTGAAGTTGTCATTTTTTCCCACAATTCTTTGCAATATCAAGTTTTTTTTTTTCTTTTTTTTTTTTTCACAAAATTGTCATATTAGCAGGTTATTTCTCACACACAGCATATGCATACCACAAATTACACCCAAAAACACATTCTGCTATTACTCCTGAGTATGGCGATACCACATGTGTGAGACTTTTACACAGCGTGGCCACATACAGAGGCCCAACATGCAGGGGAGCACCTTCAGGCATTCTGGAGCACCCATGCCAATTCTGACATTTCTCTCCTACATGTAAAAATCATCATTTATTTGCTAGAAAATTACATAGAACCCCAAAACATTATATATGTTTTTTTAGCAAAGACCCTAGAGAATACAATAGCGGTCATTGCAACTTTTTATCTTGCACGATATTTGCGCAGCAATTTTTCGAACGCGTTTTTTTTGGAAAAAAAAATGTTTTTTGCTTTAAAAAGAAAAACAAAACAGTAAGGTTAGCCCAATGTTTTTGCATAATATGAAAGATGAAGTTACGCCGAGTAAATAGATACCTAACATGTCACCTTTCAAAATTGCACATGCTTGTGGAATGGCGCCAAACTTCGCCACTTAAAAATCCCCATAGGCAACGCTTTCAATTTTTTTACTGGTTACAAATTTTGAGTTACAGAGGAGGTCTAGGGCCAAAATTATTGCTCTCGCTCTACCGATCGCATCGATACCTCACATGTGTGGTTTGAACACCGTTTTCATATGTGGGCGGGACTTACGTATGCGTTCGCTTCTGCATGCGAGCACACGGACAGGGGCGCTTTAAAAAATTTTTTATTTTTTTTTATTGTTCATTTTACTTTATTTATTTTAGTTTGACACTTTTTTCCCAAAAAAAATTTTTTTGATCACTTTTATTCCTATTACAAGGAATGTAAACATCCCTTGTAATAGGAATATGGCATGACAGGTCCTCTTTACAGTGAGATATGGGGTCAATAAGACCCCAAATCTCACCTCTAGGCTGTGCCTGAAATTAAAAAAAAAAAAAAAAAAAAAAAAAAGATCCTGGCTTCGATCGTAGCGGTGAGTCGGTAGAAGCACCGGAGGGCGGCGGGAGGGGGGGACGTCCCCTCTCGCCTCCCGTAAGAACGATCAAGCAGTGTAACAGCCGCTATGATCATTCTTATGGTGTAGGGAATCGCTGGCTGAAAAAGATGATATCTGAATGATGCCTGTAGCTGCACCCATCATTCAGATATCCCCGCACAAAATCAAGGACGTCGTATGACGGAAGGCCAGAAGTGGTTAAAACGCCTTTTTTTTTTTAACACAAAGTTGTCCATTTATACAATATTTATAACACATAGCATGTACATACCAAAAATGAAACCCCAAAATAGATTCTCCTACTCCTCCTGAGTACGGCGATACCACATGTGTGAGACTTCCACAGCCTGGCCACATACAGAGGCAGAGTATGGCTGAGCATGGCTGGGTATGGCTGAGCATGGCCGAGTATGGCTGAGCATGGCCGAGTATGGCTGAGCATGGCTGGGTATTGCAGAGTATCGCAGAGTATGACTGGGTATCGCCGAGTATGACTGGGTATCGCCGAGTATGACTGGGTATCACCGAGTATTGCAGAGTATGGCTGGGTATTGCGGGGTATTGCAGAGTATTGCAGGTTATGGCAGAGTATTGCAGATTTTTGCGGGGTATTGCAGAGCATGGCTGGGTATGGCAGAGTATGGCAGAGTATGGCTGGGTATCACTGAGTATTGCAGAGTATGGCTGGGTATCACTGAGTATTGCAGAGTATGGCTGGGTATCACTGAGTTTTGCAGAGTATGGCTGGGTATCACTGAGTATTGCAGAGTATGGCTGGGTATCACTGAGTATTGCAGAGTATGGCTGGGTATCACTGAGTATTGCAGAGTATGGCTGGGTATCACTGAGTATCACTGAGTATGGCTGGGTATTACTGAGTATGGCTGGGTATCGCGGGGTATGGCAGAGTATTGCGGGATATTGCGGGGTATTGCAGGGTATGGCAGTGTATTGCGGGGTATTTCAGGGTATTGCAGGGTATGGCAGAGTATTGCGGGGTATGGCAGAGTATTGCGGGGTATTCCAGGGTATGGCAGAGTATTGCGGGGTATTCCAGGGTATGGCAGAGTATTGGGGGGTATTCCAGGGTATGGCAGAGTATTGCGGGGTATTCCAGGGTATGGCAGAGTATTGCGGGGTATTCCAGGGTATGGCAGAGTGTTGCGGAGTATGGCGGGGTATTGCAGGGTATGGCGGGGTATTGCGGAGTATGGCGGGGTATTGCGGAGTATGGCGGGGTATTGCAGGGTATGGTAGAGTATTGCGGGGTATTGCAGGGTATGGCAGAGTATTGCGGGGTATTGCAGGGTATGGCAGAGTATTGCAGGGGTATTGCAGGGTATGGCAGAGTATTGCAGGGGTATGGCAGGGTATGGCAGAGTATTGCAGGGGTATTGCAGGGTATGGCAGAGTATTGCAGGGGTATTTTGGGGCATACCAGAGTACTGTGGGGCATTGCAGAGCATTGCAGGGCATGCAGAGTAGTGGGGATGGCTGAGCATGGATGGATGGATGGCTGGATGTCTCTGTGCAGCGCTGTGGGCACTACACATGCAGCCCACAACGCTGCAGCCATCCATCCATCCCCCTCTCCGCTCACAGTGTACCGATCGGTACACAGAGGGGAGGAGAGGAACCGGCGTCATCTGATGTTTGTTTACATGTGATCGCTCCATAATTTGACGGAGCGATCACATGGTAAACGGCCGCGATCAGCGGCCATTTACCGGGATCTGTGATGCGCCGGGTCCTATGGACCCGGCGGTCACGGATGCTCTCGAGTGCGCGCCCTAGGGGGCGCGCGAGAGCAGAATTCTGGGAGGACGTCCCTGGACGTCCTCCCAGAGTTAAACAACCGCCCTGTAGCCGTCATTTGGCTATGGGCCGGTTGTTAAGCGGTTAAGGAATATCACATTACTTAGCATGATAACTGGGTCACAACCCCTGCGCTACACAGTATATCACAAAAGTGAGTACACCTCTCACATTTTTGTAAATATTTTATTATATCTTTTCATGTGACAACACTGAAGAAATGACACTTTGCAATATAAAGTAGTGAGTGTACAGCTTGTATAACAGTGTAAATTTGCTGTCCACTCAAAATAACTCAACACACAGCCATTAATGTCTAAACTGGCAACAAAAGTGAGTACACCCCTAAGTGAAAATGTCCAAATTGGGCCCAAAGTGTCAATATTTTGTGTGGCTACCATTATTTTCCAGCACTGCCTTAACCCTCTTGGGCATTGAGATCACCATAGCTTCACAGGTTGCCACTGGAGTCCTCTTTCATTCCTCCATGGTGACATCACAGAGCTGGTGGATGTTAGAGACCTTGGGCTCCTCCATCTTTCGTTTGAGGATGCCTCACAGATGCTTAATAGAGTTTAGGTCTGGAGACTTACTTGGCCTGTCCATCACCTTTACCCTCAGCTTTTTTAGCAAGCCAGTGGTCGTCTTGGAGGTGTGTTTGGGGTCGTTATCATGTTGGAATACTGCCCTGTGGCCCAATCTCTGAAGGGAGGGGAGCATGCTGTGCCTCAGTATGTCACAGTACATGTAGGCATTCATGGTTCCCTCAATGAACTGTAGCTCCCCAGTGCCGGCAGCACTCATGCAGCTCCAGACCATGACACTCCCACCACCATGCTTGACTGTAGGCAAGACAATCTTGTCTTTGTACTCCTCACCTGGTTGCCGCCATACATGCTTGACACCATCTGAACCAAATAAGTTTATCTTGGTCTCATCAGACCACAGGACATGGTTCCAGTAATCCATGTCCTTAGTCTGCTTGTCTTCAGCAAACTGTTTGTGGGCTTTCTTGTGCATCATCTTTAGAAGAGGCTTCCTTCTGGGACGACAGCCATGCAGACCAATTTGATGCAGTGTGCGGCGTATGGTCTGAGCACTGACAGGCTGACCCCCCACCCCTTCAACCTCTGCAGCAATGCTGGCAGCACTCATACGTCTATTTCCCAAAGACAACCTCTGGATATGAAGCTGAGCATGTGCACTCAACTTTTTTGGTTGACCAAAAAAGGCCTGTTCTGAGTGGAACGTGTCCTGTAAAACCGCTGTATGGTCTTGGCCACCTTGCTGCACCTCAGTTTCAGGGTCTTGGGTCAGGGTTTTCTTATAGCCTAGGCCATCTTTATGTGGAGCAACAATTCTTTTTCAGATCCTCAGAGTTCTTTGCCATGAGGTGCCATGTTGAACTTCCAGTGACCAGTATGAGAGAGTGAGAGCAATAACACCAAATTTAACACACCTGCTCCCCGTTTACACCTGAGACCTTGTAACACTAATGAGTCACATGACATTGGGGAGGGAAAATGGTTAATTGGGCCCAATTTTGGACATTTTCACTTAGGGGTGTACTCACTTTTGTTGCCAGTGGTTTAGACCTTAATGGCTGTGTGTTGAGTTTTTTTGAGGGGACATCAAATGTACACTGTTATACAAGCTGTACACTCACTACTTTACAAAAATGTGAGGGGTGTACTCACTTTTGTGAGATATATATATTATACATACACACACACACGCAGTGCCTTTAAAAAGTATTTATACCCCTTAAAATCTTCCACATTTTGTCATGTTACAACCAAAAACATAAATGTATTTTATTGGGATTTTATGTGATAGACCAGAACAAAGTGGCACATAATTGTGAAGTGGAAGGAAAATGATAAAAGGTTTTCAATTTTTTTTACAAATAAATATCTGAAAGGTGTGGCATGCATTTGTATTCAGCCCCGCTGAGTGAATACTTTGTAGAACCACCTTTCGCTGCTGGGGATGTCTCTACCAGCTTTGCAAATCTAGTGAGTGAAATCTTTGCCCATTCTTCTTTGCAAAATATCTCAAGCTCCCTCAGATTGGATGTAGAGCGTCTGTAAACAGTAATTTTCAAGTCTTGCAGAGTCTCAATTGGACTTAGGTCTGGACTTTGACTGGGCCATTCTAACACATGAATATCCTTTGATCTAAACCATTCCACTGAAGCTCTGCCTGTATGTTTAGGGTAGTTGTCCTGCTGGAAGGTGAACCTCCGCCCTAGTCTCAAGTCTTTTGCAGACACTCCATCCATCTTCCCATCAACTTTGACAAGCTTCCCTGTCCCTGCTGAAGAAAAGCATCCCTACAACATGATGCTGCCACCTATTTCACAGTGGGGATGGTGTGTTCAGGGTGATGTGCAGTGTTCATTTTCAGAAATACATAGCGTTTTGCTTTTAGGCCAAAAAGATCCAAGTTAGTTCCAAGTTCCCGACCAGAGCACCTTTTTCCACATGTTTGCTGTGTCCCCCACATGGCTTCTGGCAAATAGGGATAAGCTTCGAGTTCGAGACAAACCTATGTTCGACTCGAACATCGCATGTTCGACCACTCGAGTGGTGCGTCACAGCCCATAATTCACTGCAGCATCACAAGGCATTGCTGGCTGATGATTGGCCAAGCATGCACTATGACCCGCATGCTTGGCTTTGGCCAATTATGGCTCAGGGGGTTTAGTACACGTCCCACACTATATAAGGCCGCCTGCACGTCGGCCCTGTGTAGTGTTTTCTGGCATTGAGAAAGAGATAGAGAGAGACAGGGGGTCATTTACTATAACTCCAGGAAGTACTGGGCACTATGGCAAATAATAGAGCCCATTTTAGCCAAATGGAAACAAAACGGCGAATTTGCGCATGAAAATCAGCGATATAAGCGGAGAACAAACGTTTGTAAATTCTAAATTGCCGCTAATTAGCGCTTCCGCGTATATACAAATGCCAATTCTTATCAAGTTGTTATATAGCACTGTACTGTAGCCATGATCCATGTATGTGAAAGAAACATTTTTTATCAGAGATGTGCTCTAGTTCCCGTGCATCTATTGATTTATATTGCAATTAGTATTCCTAGTTTTTTTTCCTTCTTTTGCTAAGAAATGCAGTTCTGAATGATTATTACATAGTAATGTCTGCTATTCTGTAAAGTTACATGTATTAATCATTTAGGTTATCTATTTGTTGTATGTTGTTTTTTTCATGTTTTTGATTTATTATTTATTAATTTAGTTGACTATAAAGCAGTAATTATTTATGTTCATTCTTTAATAATACTACACTATTATGCAGGTCTTGTACTTAGCACAATGGCTTAGTGGTCTGCTTGGATATCTCCACACCACTCATGGTATGAGTTCAAACAACAGCCAACCTACCATCCACCAGCTGTGTTTATTTTTTCAGTGCACAAGTGAATTAAAATAAACAAACAAAGAAATGTAAACTGCCCTTTAGCTAGTGTGTGGTGTTTGGAATGTCACATCATAATATAATTGAATTCTTACATACCATTGCATGCATTTAAAGAGTTAATACAATAAAAACTTTCACATTAAACTGCATTGGCTACTTGGCAATCACCTATTTTCAGTAAATATATATACACGTATATTTGTGTTGCTTCAGCTAATTGGCTAACTGGCATTCTCCTTTTCCCACCAATGCAATCTTTTAGGATTTTAACCCATGAGTCTTTCAATACCTGAATGTTTGAAGGTAGAGGTGCTAACTGCTAGCCTATTGGGCTGAGCACAATTATACATACAAAATACTTTTACTAGTGTTTGATGTGTTATATACTATACAATAAAGTTTATCAAATGTAAACTGCTTGTTAGCTAGTGTGTGGTGTTTGGAGATTCACACCATAATATTAGTGAATACTTACATACCATTGCAAGCATTTGAAGAGTTAATACAATAATATCAACCACATTAAAGTGTATTGGCTACTTGGCATTCACTGTATGCTGCTTTGGCTAATTGGCTAACGGTAATTCTCCTTTTCTCCACCAATAGTAATCTTTTAGGATTCTTCTGTGGGATTTGAACCCATGAGTCTTTCAATACCTGAATGTTTGAAGGTAGAGGTGCTAACTGCTAGCCTATTGGGCTGAGCACAATTATATATACAAAATACTTTTACTAGTGTTTGATGGTTTATATGGTTTGATGGTTTGAAGGTAGAGGTGCTAACTGCTAGCCTATTGGGCTGAGCACAATTATACATACAAAATACTTTTACTAGTGTTTGATGTGTTATATACTATACAATAAAGTTTATCAAATGTAAACTGCTTGTTAGCTAGTGTGTGGTGTTTGGAGATTCACACCATAATATTAGTGAATACTTACATACCATTGCAAGCATTTGAAGAGTTAATACAATAATATCAACCACATTAAAGTGTATTGGCTACTTGGCATTCACTGTATGCTGCTTTGGCTAATTGGCTAACTGGCTAACGGTAATTCTCCTTTTCTCCACCAATAGTAATCTTTTAGGATTCTTCTGTGGGATTTGAACCCATGAGTCTTTCAATACCTGAATGTTTGAAGATAGAGGTGCTAACTGCTAGCCTATTGGGCTGAGCACAATTATATATACAAAATACTTTTACTAGTGTTTGATGGTTTATATACCATACAATAAAGTTTATCAAATGTAAACTGCTTGTTAGCTAGTGTATGGTGTTTTGGAGATTCACACCATAATATTAGTGAAGACTTATTTATTTTTATTTAAAGCGGGGGTTCACCCACACCGCCAAAAAAAAAAAAAAAATATTATAATCCAGCAGGTACAAATACTGCAGCTGCTGACTTTTAATACATGGCCACTTACCTGTCCCAGGGTCCAGCGATGTCGGCAGGGGACGCCGAGAACCCGCTCGGTTCTCGGCAGCTGCCGCCACCATCCTAGGTGAGGGAATCAGGAAGTGAAGCGTTGCGGCTTCACTTCCCGGTTCCCTACTGCGCATGCGCGAGTCGCGCTGCGCGTCCCTAGTGGTCGCCGCTCTCTCCTGGGAGCTGTGTGTTCCCAGCAGACAGCGCGGTCGGGACGGGAAGAGGCATAGACTCCCATGGGAGTCTATGCCGGAAGTGGGTGCAAATACCTGTCTTAGACAGGTATCTGCACCCCCCTCCCCCCTGAAAGGTGCCAAATGTGACACCGGAGGGGGGGAGGGTTCCGAAAAGCGGAAGTTCCATTTTTGTGTGGAACTCCGCTTTAAGGTACTTCTATAGTGCCGTCAATTTACGCAGTGCTTTACATAAACATTATACACTAATATGGGCCCCTACCCTCAAGGAGCTTACAATCTAAGGTCCCTAACTCACATTCATATACTAGGGCCAATTTAGACAGAAGCCAATTAACCTACCAGCATGTCTTTGGAGTGTGGAAGGAAACTGGAGTACCCGGAGGAAACCCACGCAGGCACAGGGAGAACATGCAAACTCCAGGCAGGTAGTCTTGTGGTGTGGTTGGGAATACGAACCAGCGACCATTTTAGCCAAATAAAATTTCAACAGGCGAATGTGCGAATGAAAAACTAGCGGTATTAGTGAGAAACACATGTTAGTAAATTCTAAGCTGGCGCTAATTAGCGCTTCCGCGTATATGCAAATGACAATTCCTACCAAGTTGTTATATAGTACTGCATGATCCATATATGTGAAAGAAACATTTTTATGTGAGATGTGCTCTACCTCGTGTGCATCTATTGATGTATGTTGCAATTAGTATTCCTAGTTTTTTCCTTCTTTTGCTAACTAATGCAGTTATGAATGATTATTACATAGTAATGTCTGCTATTCTGTAAAGTTACATGTATTAAACATTTAGGTTATCTATTTGTTGTATGTTGTTTTTTATTTTTTAATTTAGGTGACTATAAAGCGGTAATTATTTATATTCATTCTTTAATCATACTACACTATTATGCAGGTCTCATACTTAGCACAATGGCTTAGTAGTCTGCTCAGATGTCTCCACAGCACTCATGGTACAAGTTCAAATATCAGCCAACCTACCATCCCCCAGCTGTGTTTATTTTTTCAGTGCACAAGCGAATTAAAATGAACAAACAAAAAAAGTAATCTGCCCATTAGTTAGTGTGTGGTGTTTGGAATTTCACACCATAATAGTATTGAATACTTACATATCATTGCATGCATTTGAAGAGTTAATATAATAGAATCAGCCAAATTTAAAGTGCATTGGCTTATTGGCATTCACCTATTTTCAGCATATGCTGCTTTGGCTAATTGGCTAATAGTCATTTGCTTTTTTTTCACCAATTCAATCTTTTAGTATTTAGTGGGATTTGAACCCATGAGTTCTTCAAGGTAGAAGTGCTGACCGCTAGCCTATTGGGTGTAGCACAGTCATACATAGAAAATACATAGAAAATACATTCACTAGTGTCTGATGTTTCTTCTCCCCGAGCTGTCTCTCCTGCTGCCACCATCTTCTCCCGCTGATGTGTTCTTCAGCACAGCCGGTTACCCACTAATAAAAAAAAAGCCGCTCTTCTTGTGGCGGTCTTCTGTGGCCATCCGATAATGTCACCCGAAGAGTCCGCTCCATGGCTATGTAAGAGACACTACACAGCGGGTGACAACACAGCGGAGGAAGACCACCATGGAAGAAGAGCAGCTTTTTTTTATTAGCGGGTAACCAGCGGTGCGGAAGAACACAGCAGATGGCGGCGACAGGAGAGATGGCTCTGGGAGAATACAGCTTGGGGAGAAGATGGAGGAGGGAGAGACAGTGTCTGGAGAAGATGGCTCAGGGAAGAAGACAGCTCGGAGCTATTCTACAATAAAGGACTTGTCAAAAACCGGCTATTAATTTTTTTTACATTTCACTGCTTTTTTTGGTGAATGGGTAGGGGTAAAATGTACCCCATACCTATTCACATAGGGGGCAGGATCTGGGAGCCCCCTTGTTAAAGGGGGCTTCCAAATTATGATAAACCCCCTGCCTGCAGACCGACAACCACCGACCAGTGTTGTCGGGAAGAGGCCCTTGTCCCCATCAACATGGGGAAAAGGTGCTTTGGGGCATGTGGCCTGGTAAGGTTCAGAAGGGGAGGGTGCTCACTCGTCCCCCCCTATCCTGACCTCCAGGCTGCATGCTCAGGTAAGGGTCTGGTATGGATTTTGGGGGCCCCACATCAAATTTATTTTACATTTTGGTGTGGGGTTCCCCTTAAAGTCCATACCGAAGGGCCTGGTATGTACTGGGGGGACCCTACGACATTTTTTTCCTTGAATTTTGGAATTCCATACCATATTATTGAATAAGTACATACCATTGCATGCATTTGAAGAGTGAAAATATGGAATAAAGCAAGCTGATGTGCTTTGCCTAATTATGCTTCTGAGTACAATGCACACTTCTGGGAGGTGATGCTGTCAGTGGGATTTGAATTCATGGCTTGAACTTTTGGGGGCAGCAGGGTATACCGCTATGCTACAGAGCTGAGCACTTACCTACAGAGAAAATACATTTACTAATGTTTGATTCAATACAATAATGTTTTGCATTTCAGACATTAATATTATAGTAACAACCATGCTTGTGCCGATGTGGCATTGGCTAATAGGCATTTGCCTCTTTTCAGCATATGCTGCTGAGTACAATGCAAGCTTTCAGTAGGTGATACCATCTGTATGATTTTCAGCCATTTGAGCACAATTATATTGAGAACATATGTTTACTAGTGTTTGATGGTGGGACTACTTTATATTCTAGGTATAAAATAGTACTCAGCACAGTGACTTAGGCACCTTTCACACTTGTGCGACCTGAAAGTTGCGAGATTTTAATGCGACTTTAAGCAATGCCTATGTAATCTTGAGGTCTATGGACACAGGAGTCACAGGGAAAGACACGCAACTTTCCCATGATTTTGCATCAGCAATTTTGCCGCAATTCCAGGGAATGCCTGTGTAAACTCGAGGTCTATGGACCTCAACTCGCATCAAAGTCAGACCAAAGTAGTACAGGGACTACGTTGAAGTCAGTGTTACTTGAAGTTGCACAGATATGAATGGTACACATTAAAAATCATGGGGTATGACTTGTCATACGACTCTGATATCCAAAGTCGCACAAGTGTGACTCAGCCCGACTTTGTCAGCGATTTCAGAGACATCAGTGCACTTTCCTGCACAGATGTCTAGTGAAATCACATAGGTCCCAACTGTTCTCCTTTAAGAAGGTGTCCTATGCCTACCTACTTTTGCTAATAGGTGTCCCTTATACCCATCTCAAAAAGTTGGGAGGTAAGAAATCGCCCCCTGAAGTCGCCCAAAGTAGTGCAGGAACTACTTTTGGGAATCGTTGTGGTGTCGCACCAATTCGGACAGTTCCATTTCCATCAATAGGCACCGATTTGGCCTACAATTTGACATGTCAATTCAGACCTATGTGAACATGGGTGAAGTTGCATAGATATTAGAGCTGCACGGTTCTGGACAAAATGAGAATCACAATTTTTTTTGCTTAGAATAAAAAGATCACGATTCTCGCGACGTAAAATCTTTCACATTATCCCACAAAAAATTGGGCTAACGTTTCTTTTTTTTTTTTAAATTCATTAAAGTACTTTTTTCCAAAAAAAAATTGCATTTGAAAGGCGCAAATACAGTGTGACATAAAATATTGTAACAACCACCATTTTATTCTCTAGGGTCTCTACTAAAAAAATATATATATATATAATGTTGGGGGGTTTTAAGTAATTTTCTAGCAAAAAAAAATGATTTTAACCTGAAACCAACAAATGTCAGAAAAATGTTTAGTGTTTAAGTAGTTAAACTTTCCTCACTTACACAGAATTCTATTTAATTGACAAATTGTTACAAGGTTTCTAGTTAAGTTCACTGATAAAGAATGTTCTAATTCTTGGCAGACTTCCTGGTTTTTCGGCTGTGGCTTCAGAAGAGCAGAGAGAGTTCTTTGCATAGCAAGAATCGTGAAACTCTTTTTTCAAGATCGTAAAGGGGGAAAAAAATCACGATGACGATTAATCGTGCAGCACGAATAAATATGCATGGAAATCAAGGGGGACAACTTTTCATGTGACTCTGAGGTGCAAAGCTCCATGAAAAGTCACCCAAGTGTGAAAGTAACCTAATGCGATTAATTGATAACACCTTTGAATAAGGCCCCATTTGCACTTGTGCGACCTTAAAATTGCACAGCTTTGTCATGACTTGAAGCAATGTCTGTGTAATCTTGTGGTGTATGGACCTCAAATTGCATCAAAGTCAAACCAAGGTAGTGCAGGGACGAATTTGCTACACCTTCAGGATGCACAAGTGACAATAGGGCCAAATTCAAAGGTGTTATCATTGAATCTCATTCACACTGTTGCAACCTGAAAGTCACACTATTTTGCTGCCACTTTGCCGCTGCAACTTGACCCAACTTCTGGGAATGTCTGTGTAATATTGTACCCGATATACCTCAAGTCACACCAAAGTAGTACAGGGACTACTTTGAAGTTGGTGCGACTTAAAGTAGCACAGATATGAATGGTTGTCATTGAGAATCATGGGGTACAACTTCTCATGCAACTCAAAGGTCCAAATTTGCTGGAAAATTCGCCCAGCTGTGAAACAAGTCATATACATTTTAATAAAAGGAGCTCTCATTTATACTTGCATAGTCCTTACTGATTTACATCAGCAGAACAAATGCAGGGAGTGATGTGTGCACATGGGACGGAAGCAAATGTGTGGTGATGCCAAACAAATCAATGAACCCCACCCACACCAAATCTAACTATGACATCCACCCCGCATTGATTAAGTACAAGTACATATCCTACACTTACCCGGCCAATGAGCAGCACCTCCTCTCTGCTAAAGAGACCTCGCCATGTCCACCTAGATGGAGATCCTGACCAGCACAGGAACTTCCGGGTGCATACAATGAATAATTTCCAGGTCAGAAGGTGAAACCACGCTTTTGATTGTAGCTGCGAATATTTGATCTCAACCATGATTAGTATTTTTTTTATTTTCAGATATGCAAATCTGTATTTCTACATATATTTGAAGGTAAACTTAAGGGAGTTTGCTAAGAAATGGTGTCCCTGGGTTAGCAGCAGGTGAATTACAAAGGCAAAAGGCCCAGTTTGAGCCCTGGTTCACACTGACAGCGGGAGGAAAGCGTTCAGCTGAACTCCCACAATTTCATTCCTGCATGTCAGTCCCGACTGTGGGGGCAACATCAGAGACATCGGTGCAGGTTTCTGCACCAATATCAATACAAATCGCACCAATTAGAACAGTGCAATTGCCACAGATTTGACATGTCAAATCACACCAATGTGAACCAGAGCTGACAAATTCAAACACTGCCTATCCACCAGCTGAATTCATTACCTGCAATTCTCCACAGCTGTTAATGATAAAGGTGGAATCTTTATATATAACTTGCAGTTGTGCAGAAGCCTAGGTTTACATTGAAGCGATTGGTCATGCGATTTGAGAGATCAAATCGCATGACTATTGGCAATGGCACTGTTCCAATTGATGCAACATTTTTTTTGTGGCACCGCATCAATTTGCTAAAGTAGTTCCTGCACTACTTTTGCCGATTTCAGGTGTGACTTCAATAGACATTTGTGTATGAAGCCACCTGAAATCACGCTGACCTTGCTACTTTGAAATCGTGCTACTTCAAGTGAAATAGCGCAATTTCAAAGTAGCATGTGAACCAGGGCAAAGAAATTAGTTTTTTGGTGCACAAATACATATTGAAATACAATATAAAAGATATTGCACTTTCCCAAAACCACCACCCACAAAAACTAAAGAAAGAAAAGTAGAAGGGAACACACACACACACACACACACACACACACACACACACACACACCACAACAAAAGCTTAATGTACTTTTATTTTACCAGCAGAAAAAAAATAAATTTACATTTACTAGCTTAAAAAAAATTTGGACAGGATATATGGTACTACATTTAGCAACGGAATTTTAAGGGCCCTGCTCATAGGAGCTTACAATCTAAAATTTGACAAAACCTTAGAGTGGACACAGCTTTAATTTCAGTGTATAACGGGCAACACATCACATTTTTATCTGCAAGATTATAGAAACATACTTAACAGTCATTCTTACAAAGCATTCCAACATAATATTGCAAGACTTATTCAAAACACCCACCACCAGCCCACAATCCACACACACATACATACATTGGTGACCATGTTCTGCTGGAAGCTGCATTTCGGTGTACACGATTAAACGAGATAAAGAAAAGAGTAGGTCAGCAGATGCTTCCAAACGATGTTTGCATGATCAGACAGGAACAATACACACACAACATTGACAGCATGGCCACATAAACCCACTTTTGATTGAAAAAATGAACAAGAATTGCATCAAATCTCCCAATATCATTCCTACTCCATCACAACAAAAAACCTGACCTTCTCAGGCCAAACAAACCCCTCTACTGCAGGCCTTTATATAAGAGAGGTTGTATTGTTAGCACACTGACACACCCAATAGAAGTACACTCCCACCAGTATCTTTCAATCTGTCTCTTCATGTATGTCTAAAGTGATTGCACCTGATGAGCAGGAACACATAATAGTATTTGCATCTGTGTTAGCCCTTGGCTATGTGCATCAAATCTCCAACTACAGGCCAAAGATCAAAGGCCATTTGCATCCACATAAACAAAGCAACAGTTTTCTAAGCATATGTACCCGTGCAGTGTAAACCCTAAAATTTGAAATGTCCAAGTCCCTGGGCATGATTAGTGCTAATAAACATTAACATCAGTCCCTGGCTGCAATGAGCTTCCAATATAAAGTCCAAATTTAACGTTCTTACATTAGAACCTATTTCGACAGGAGACAAATAAGATGCCAGCATGTCTTCGGATTGTGGTGAGAAACCCACACAGGGAGAACATATAAACTTCAACACAAGGATTAGTATGTTGGGGAATTGAACCAACATCCCAGGTGCTGCTAGACAGAACTGCTACCCACATAGCCACCAGGCAGCCCCACGCATGTTCTCTGCATCTCTGTGGTGTGAATCAGCCCTAAGTCCATAGCCATGCTCAGTGTCACAAGCAATATACAATATATTGGCCTAAGTATTGGGATGCCTGCCTTTAAACACACATGAACTGTAATGGCATCCCAGTTTTAGTATTGGGTTCAAAACTCATTTGGCCCACCCTTTGCAGCTATAACAGCTTCAACTCTTCTTGTCCACAAGGTTTAGGAGTGTGTCTATGGGAATGTTTGACCATTCTTCCAAGTGCATTTGTGAGGTCAGGCACTGATGTTGGACGAGAAGGCCTAACCTACAGTCTCCTCTCTAATTTATCCCCAAGGTGTTCTGTTGTGTTAAGGTCAGGACTCTGTGCAGGCCAGTCAAGTTCCTCCACCCCAAAATCACTCATCCATGTCTTTATGGACCTTGCTTTGTGCACTGGTCCAAATGATTTGGTGGAGGGGGATTATGGTGCGGGGTTGTTTTTCAGGGGTTGGGCTTGGCCTCTTAGTTTCAGAGAAGGGAACTCTTAAGGTGTCAGCATACCAAGACATTTTGGACAATTTCATGCTCCCAACTTTGTGGAGACAGTTTGGGGAAAGCCCCTTCCTGTTCCAACATGACTGCACACCAGTGCACAAAGCAAGGTCCATAAAGACATGGATGAGAGAGTTTGGGGTGGAGAAACTTGACTGGCCTGCACAGAGTCCTGGCCTCAACCCGATAGAACACCCTTTGGCTGAATTAGAGTAGAGGCTGCAAGCCAGGCCTTCTCATCCAACATCATTGCCTGGCCTCACAAATGCACTTCTAGAAGAATGATCAAACATTCCCATAGGCAGACTAAACCTTGTGGACAGCCTTCCCAGAAGCTGTTCTAGCTGCAAAGGGTGGGCCAAATCAAATTTTAACCCTACGGACTAAGACTGGGCTGCCATTAAAGTTCATGTGTGTGTGTAAAGGCAGGCGTCCCAATACTTTTGGCTATATAGTGTATCTGGAAAAGTCTTACAATGGTGGTGGAACCCTCCTACACATAACTACTACATTTAGACATAATTATAGGACCTGGGAGATGAGACAACTTCTCTACACGAAGTAACATGGTTGAGGATTTGAACCCAGACCCTCAGAGCTACTAAGCAGAAGTTCTAACCTCTAAGCCACAGAGCTGCCACATGTGAGAGCCTCCTACACATAAATACACATAAAAACACATAAATACTGCATTTCTATGGACATACAAGTGATGGAATTACATTACTCAAGAGTTATTCTTCTTGATTTATTCTGTGATATTTGGTGTTTTTTTGTGGGTGAGAGTAGAATATTACCCTCAAATTTTTGGGAATTATATTTTGATTTCTGATGTTGGTACACATATCACATTTTTTGGGCTCAAATTATGAATATTTGGAAATAATACAAAGCACAAAAAATTGTGATTCATTTTAAATTTTCATCAGCAATGGTATTGTTTGTGGATTGTAAAGACACCTGTGTGAGTTTAGGTTAAAGATTGTTGTGAGATGAAGAGTAACAAGTGAAAGTGACAGAGAAAAATATATTTTACCAAAACATCAAAACATTCCACATTGTAGTATTCTTAAAATCAAAATATTTTAAATAGAAGCAACAATGTTGCAAAGGAAAATTTATTTCACAGAAAGATACATTTCATCTCAACATTAAAAGTTTTTTTTGTGAAAGTTAGAATTGTTCCATTAGAATCAATGACTGAAACTTCATTTGGACTAAATTAGAGCAGATTTTAACTCCCAAAAAATGTTCTCTAATTAGCTCTCATTTTGGTATTTACTATAGCTCCAGGTAAAAAAGACACTGGAGATAAAATGAGAGTTATTTTTAGGTCTGAGCATGCTCAGTTGTGTTGGCACCTAGTTGTCCAAAACGGGGAATTTTTCACTTTTCAGACTTTTAAAGATATTTCAGTGTAGAAATCACTTTTTCACACAGTTTAAAAGCAGATAATCTTTAAATAATATACCGCATATTTCAGTACCATTTAGGCAATTATATCATGCTCTAAACATTATTTCCATGTGCAGTTCTCTAGGTTTTAGCAGAGTAAGGGTTTGGGCTCTATTTAGTTTCAGGGAGCTATAGCAAATTCGATTTTGGGAGTATTTTCTCACCAGCGCTTTAGTGAATACCGTTTTAGTGCGAATTAGCGCTATTAGCGCTAATTCGCGCTAAATTGCCGCGAATTAGCGCTAATTCGCGGCAATTTGCGCAAATTAGCGCCATAGCGCTATAGTAAATGACCCCCACAGTGTCATTTGATTTAAGTTAGATAGAGTAGGCAGGCCAGTCAGTTAGCTGCACTTATAGTGTATTGTGTATATATATATATATATATGCATCCTAGGTGTTGTGTGTATATATATATATATATATATATATATATATATATATATATATATCTGTATATATATATATAGATATCTATATATCTATATATATATAGAGATATATCTCTATATATATAATCTGTACTCAGTTTAGCTAGATCCGTTCCTGTTATTCTCTTCCTACTGACAGGCAGGTCGGTGTTTTTACAGTATTTACAGCTACCTGAAGAAAATTGCTGGTGTTCTTCTGATCCTATTAGTCCTATTAGCTACAGTATTTACAGTTAGTGAGTGGTCCCCTGCACAGTGTGCACCTAAAGCTACCTGAAGAAAATTGGTGGTGTTCTTCTGATCCTATTAGTACCGCAGGCAGCTGCAGTATTTACAGTTAGTGTAGTGCGTCCTCTGCACAGTGTGCACCTTAAGCTATCTGAAGAAAATTGGTGGTGTTCTTCTGATCCTATCAGTACCGCAGGCAGCTGCAGTATTTACAGTTAGTGTAGTGCGTCCTCTGCACAGTATCCAGCTAAAGCTACCTGAAGACAATTGCTGTTGTTCTGATCCTATTAATACCACAGGCAGGCAGCTGCAGTATTTACAGTTAGTTTACTGTGTCCTCTGCACAGTGTGCACCTAAAGCTACCTGAAGACAATTGCTGGTGTTTTCATACTAATAATACTACAGGCAGGCAGTTGATTCTGCTAGCTGCAGTATCAGTATATATATATATATATATACATCCCAGCTTTGTGCATCTACATCTCACTGCAGGCCATTAGTATGTCTGGAAGGCCAACAAGGAGAGGCAGACAGTCACAAGCCAATAAAAGAGGGCAAGCAGGCTCCGTGTCTAGAGGCAACAGTGCTGGTCGTGGAGACGGTGCATCCTCATCAGCACGTGGCCATGGGACAGGCTTGTCCTTTTTTTTGGCAGCTGGCCATGTTGAGCCGCAACATGCGGAAGACTTGGTAGAGTGGATGACCAAGCCGTCCTCATCCTCCTCATCCTCTCTCACCCAGGCTCAGGGTACTTTGTCTGGCAAATCAGCTGCCAACGTGGCCTCTTCCCTCGGCTCAATGGCATCAGTGACTCCTTCCCTAGCCCCACCAGGTCCTCCTGAGGAGTCCCCCGAACTGTTTGACCACAGTGTTGGGTACATGCTCCAGGAGGATGCCCAGCGTTTTGAAGGCTCCGATGATGGAACCCAGTTAGAGGAAGGCAGTAACGTGAGCCCAGAGAGAGGGGGTGCCCAAGAAGGACAGCAATCTGGCAGTCATGTTCCCCCAGCTGCAGCTTTGCTCCGGTGATAAGGAGGGAGGGAATGATGAGGTCACTGACTCCACATGGGTGCCTGATAGGAGAGAGGAGGCGGCACATCTACAATGAGGCAGGATGCCCTCCAGGGGCCAGCTTAAGAGCAGCACACGGACTGCATCACACCACAGAGCTTCGCATGTGCAAGGCGCTGCTGTCTCTGCGCGTTATTCCAAAAGTTCTTTGGTGTGAGCCTTTTTTGAGACTAGTGCATCAGGCCCTACCACTGCTATTTGCAACATATGTCTCAAGCGTATCTCGCGTGGCCAAAACATCACCCGCTTGGGCACCACATGCTTCGTTGGCAAGCGTACCTAAAAGAGCCACACCAAAGAACAAAGCGGACCTCTCCTTGCTCCTCATCAGCTGGGATCACCAACCCCACTATACCTTCAGTCCTCTCTGAAACCTGCACTGAGAGGAATGAAGGTATAGAATTAGGTGTGTCACAGCCAAGTACTTGCAGGCAATCTGCTATCAGTACACCGACGTCATATTGTACCAGGCAAATTTCCCTGCCCCAGCTGCTGCACCGCCAAAAGACGTTCGCTCCCAGCCATCCACATGCCCAGTGGTTGAATGCTAGCTTGGCTAAATTGATAGCACTTCAACTGCTGCCTTTTCAGTTGGTAGACTCAGCCCCCTTATGTGAGTCTTTGGAATGTGCAGTTCCTCAGTGGCAGGTTCCCAAACTTCACTTATTCTCACGGAAGGCAATTCCGACTCTCTACCGGCATGTGGAAGGCAATGTCTTGGCCTAGCTGGACAGGGCGGTCAGCGGTAAGGTGCCTATTACTGCTGACTCATGGTCCAGCAGGCATTGACAGGGACGTTACCGATCTTTCACCGTGCACTGGGTGACTCTTCTGGCAGCTGGGAAGGATGCAGGACAGGGTGCAGTGGTGTTGGAGGTTGTTCCGCCACCACGCCTCCAAAATTTTACTAGTGGTGATTCTGCCACACCTCTCTCCTCCACCCCCTCCTCTTCTTCTTCTTCCATGGCCTCTTCCTGTGCTGATTTGTCCTCGGAAACAGCGGTGCTCCGTAGGCGTTCTAGGGGCTACGCAAGCACGCAGGCAAAAAGATGCCATGCGGTGCTTGAGCTGGTGTGCTTGGGGGACAGGAGCCACACTGGGGCAGAGATTCTGTCAGCTCTGCAGGGGCAGGTTCAGAGGTGGTTGACGCCATGCCAACTTAAGCCAGGTATGGTGATTTGCGACAATGGAACCAACCTCCTCTCCGCCCTCCGACAGGGACAACTGACCCATGTTCCCTATTTGGCTCACGTCCTTAACTTGGTGGTGCAGCGGTTCTTGGGCAGGTACCCGGGCTTACAGGATGTCCTGAGGCAGGCCAGGAAAGTCTGTGTGCATTTCCGCAGGTCATATAATGCCAGTGCTCGGCTGGCTGACCTCCAAAAGAAATTTAACCTGCCCAACAACCGCCTAATCTGTGACATGCCCACCAGGTGGAACTCAACGTTGGCCATGCTGCAGCGGCTGCACACACAGCAGAGGGCCATCAATGAGTACCTATGCAACTATGGCACCAGGGAAGCTTGTTGTTTTTTTCCCCACACCAGTGGGCTGTGATCAGGGATGCATGCACTGTCCTGTCACCATTTGAGGAGGCCACGAGGATGGTGAGCAGTGACAGTGCATGCATCAGTGACACTGTCCCTCTTGTCCACCTGTTGGAGCACACGCTGCGTGGAATAATGGACAGGGCACTTGAGGCAGAACAGAGGGAGGAAGAGGAGGACTTCCTTACCTCTCAAGGCCCCCTTTATCCAGACAGTGTTCCTGCATGCCCGCCGATCACACAGGAAGAGGAGGAGGAGGATTGTGTCAGCATGGAGGTGGAGCCTGGCACTCGGCATCAGCAGCAGTCTTCAAGGGATCATAGTTACATAGTTACATAGTAGGCGAGGTTGAAAAAAGACACAAGTCCATCAAGTCCAACCTATTTGTGATTATGTGTCAGTATTACATTGTATATCCCTGTATGTTGCGGTCATTCAGGTGCTTATCTAATAGTTTCTTGAAGCTATCGATGCTCCCCACTGTGACCACTGCCTGTGGAAGGGAATTCCACATCCTTGCCGCTCTTACAGTAAATAACCCTCTACGTAGTTTAAGGTTAAACCTCTTTTCTTCTAATTTTAATGAGTGGCCATGAGTCTTGTTAAACTCTCTTCTGCGAAAGAGTTTTATTTCTATTGTAGGGTCACCAGTACGGTATTTGTATATTTGTAAGTATAAAATTGATGCGCTCTAAAATATGACCAATGTGCAAAAAAAAAAAAACTATAGCAAAAAAAATGCTCAAATAAATAAATATTGCATATAAACCTAAAATAAAAAGGTATAAATGATTCTAGTGCTAATACATGTGTTTAAATTCCCCATAGAAATGTTCCACAAAACTGGTGGTGTGACGTGAATTAAAAAAACTCTGAAATAAAAATTATCCCAGCGGAGATAAGTTTTTAGGAGAAATAAAAGTAATTAAACAATTCCTTCCCTTAATCCAATTGATTGACTCACTGGGTTAAATCGTTTGTTTCAGGATATTTGGTTTTTCTTGCATCCCACTTCAGCCATGATACTGCTGGTAATTCGGTTCTCAGGGTAAAGATTTATGTAAGACAAGCAGAAAGATATATCATTGTGCAGTGAACTTGTAAAATAGTACACAAGCAAACAGCTATAAGAGATACACTCACATATGCCCGGTATATTAAGGCATTCAGGTATGCAGATTGCAGTCAGCCGCTGTGGACGAGGCTTCCCATAGAGAAACTGCTGCTGTTAAACTCAAAGTGTATTGCAGCACTGAACGTCCTAAGCTCCTCCCACGCGTTGCGTCACGGGCACGTGACTTTCTCAAGGATAAAATATACTGTTCGGCGCTTCAGGTCTTGGTTACAGATTGCCCTCTCTGTCCTTCTAAGAATTGAGTCTCCTACCACCAGAATCTGTCTTTCCTTTCCCTTCGCTGCCCCCCCACTCTCACTGGAGGAGTTCTTCCCCTGGCAGCTAGGAGAGTCCCTCAGCTCCAGCAGTGCTGGTCCCTGACTGGTTTCACCAATGTCACTCAATGGAGCGTACTTATTGGGATGCTCCAGTCCTGGCACTTCCCCCTCTACCCTTCCTGACTGTCACCCATCTACTCTTTGCTGGTGCCTGCACCTCTTTGTCTCCACCCGCCTCTGTGCTGGCCCCTGCCGGCACCTGCCATGTACGTTCCTGGCTCTCCCTTAGTGCTGACAGTTGCTTCCCCAGATTCAGAACCTGGGCTTCCAGGGAAACAATGTGCTTACATTTTGCACAGCAGTATTCGCCCTCAATCAAATAATCAAGGAACGCATACATGCAGCAAGATGTACAAAGAGTCGCCTCTCCACACCCGCTGGGCATCGTACCTATTAAATTTAGTGAGGATTGGGGATTATACCCTGTCTAAATTACCTAACAGCTAGCTTCCTGGCACTAATACTCAAGACAATACACAGGTACACAACAAGACAATACACAGGTACTCACAGACCTACGTGCACTCGCAGAACAGTTGCAGACCTACGTGCACTCGCAGGCCACTCGCAGACCTACGTGTACTCGCAGATCTACGTGCACCCGCAGGCCACTCGCAGACCTACGTGCATTTGCAGACCTACGTGCACCCGCAGACCACTCACAGACCTACGTGCACCCACAGGCCACTCGCAGACCTACGTGCACTCGCAGACCTACGTGCACTTGCAGACCTGCGTGCAATCGCAGGCCTACATGCACTCGCAGACCTACGTGCAATTACAGACCCAAGAAACCCATGGACTTGTACGTGGCTGGGAGGAGGTGGCTGCGGATCATGTTGTCCTTAGTGTCCCAGAGGACTCTGGACCGAATGCCTCCGCAAACCTACGCTGCATGGCCTCCCTGATCCTGCAAAGCCTGCGGAAGGATCCTCGTATTCGTTGTATCAAGGGGAGGGATGATTACTGGCTGGCAACCCTCCTTGATCCATGTTACAAGGGTAAGGTTGTGGACCTTATCTTGCCGTCGCACAGGGAGCAGACGTTTCCAGAGCCTGGGAGGTTACAATTTCCTGGTCCTCCTGGACAACGTTTTGCTGAGGCTTAAGTCAGTCACAGGAGGAGCGGTGGAGAAGGTGGCCGTCTGACCGATGTGTTCAGACAATTTTTTAGTCCCCAGCCCCAAGGCCTGATCGGTTCCAGCAACCATCGCCAGCGTCTGATTCACATGGTACAGGATTACCTAGGGGCAAGATCAGACTTGGACACCTTACCCACTGAAAATCCTCTGGGTTACTGGGTCTTTAGGATGGATCACTGGCCAGAGCTTGCACAGTATGCAATTGAGCTACTGGCCTGTCCTGCATCCAGCGTTCTTTCGGAACGCACATTCAGTGCTGCTGGAGGCTTTGTAACTGATCACAGGGTGCGCCTGTCCACCGAATCGGTCAATCGGCTGACCTTCATAAAAATGAATCAGTCTTGGATCACCAGCTACCAAGCACCTGATGCTGATGTAACCGATTGATTTTTTTTTTAACGTGCGATCCCTTCAAGACTGTCTATGCTGATGCTGAGTGACTATCCTGTTATGCTGAGTGACAATCCTCTTCCTCCTTAATTTTCATGCTGATAGCTTGTAAGAACATTTTTGGTTCTGGGCACTGCCACCAGTGGCCAAGGCCCAATTTTTCTGCCCCTGTTTAACAGGGGCATGTAATTACAATTTTTGATGCAATACTTTGCAGCAGGGCTCATTCCTGCGCTCCAACTATAGCATCTGTGAGGGGTTGCAGTATTGTGGGAATTTTTCTGCCCCTGTTTAAGAGGGGCGTGTAATTACAATTTTTGATGCAATACTTTGCAGCAGGGCTCATTCCTGCGCTCCAACTAGAGTATCTGTGAGAGGTTGCAGTGTTGTGGCACCAGCACTAGTGCCCAAGGCCCAAATTTTCAGCCCCTGTTTAACAGGGGCATATAATTACAATTTTTGATGCAATACTTTGCAGGAGGGCTCATTCCTGCGCTCCAACTATAGCATCTGTGAGGGGTTGCAGTGTTGTGGCACCAGTGCCTAAGGCCCAATTTTCTGCCCCTGTTCAACAGGGACATGTAATTACAATTCTTGATCTAATTTTTCACAGCAGGGCGCATTCCTCGCCAACCAAGAGTAACTGTGAAGGCTTACAGTGTTGTGGCAACATCACCACCACCACCACCAAAGGCCCAATTTTTCTGCCCCTGTTCAACAGGTGCATGTAATTACAATTCTTGATCTAATATTTCACAGCAGGGCCCGTTCCAGCACCCACTAAGAGTAACTGTGAGGACTTACAGTGTTGTGGCACCAGCACCACCACCAAAGGCCCAATTTTTCGACTACTGTTCAACAATGGCATGTAAGTACAATTCTTGATCTAATATTTCACAGCAGGGCCCGTTCCTGTGCCCACCAAGAGTAACTGTGAGGGCTTACAGTGTTGTGGCAACACCAACACCTAAGGCCCCAATTTCTGCAGAGTATATAGGGCAGGCCCCTACTTTCAAACATCCAACTTACGAAAGACTCCTACTTGCAAACGGAAGGAGACAACAGGAAGTGAGATGAAATCTACTCCTAGGAAGGGAAATTCTCTCCTGTAAGAATTAATATGGGAAAAACGTGTCTCCTCTTCACTGATGCTTTATCACCAATCCTTGTTTCTCTAAAAACCCCAAATTTTCAAAAAAACATTTGTCATTGGGACAGAAAGTGAGGTGAAATCTTCTGAAGAGGTGCACAGACAGCAAAACAAATGTTACAGGGGTGTTAACCCTTCCCTATGTTTTCCAAAAAGATTAAAAATAGATTTTTTGGCTGGAGCTACACTTTAAAAATGTACCAGTTCAAAATTACAAACAGATTTTACTTAACAACAAACCTACAGTCCCTGTCTTGTTTGCACCGCCTGTATACTGCTGTTCAGAGTATATAGGGCCTGGGGGCCCCACACCTTTCCTTTTTTTAATTTGGGTGCGGGGTTCCCCTTAATATCCATACAAGACCCAAAGGGCCTGGTAATGGACTGGGGGGTGGGGGGTACCCATGCCGTTTGTCTCACTGATTTTCATCCATATTGCCGGGACCCGACATTACATTAAAGCCGCAAGCAGTTTTAAATGACTTTTATTCCTTTAAAAATGTAATTTTGTGCAGGGACTGTTCTAAGCACGGGAAACACACGCCACTTTACAGGCATACTATAGACACCCCCCAGGTACGATAATTAAAGGAATTTTTCACTTTTTTTTTTCGCTTTAAGCATCATTAACCATTTCAGCCCCGGAAGGATTTACCCCCTTCCTGACCTGAGCACTTTTTACAATTTGCTTTAACTGCTAATTGCGCGGTCATGCAATGCTGTACCCAAACTAAATTTGCGTGCTTTTCTTCCCACAAATAGAGCTTTCTTTTGATGGTATTTGATCACCTCTGCGGTTTTTATTTTTTGAAAATTTTGAAAAAAATGATATTTTCTACTTTTTGTTATAAAAAAAATCCAATAAACTCAATTTTAGTCATACATTTAGGCCAAAATGTATTCGGCCACATGTCTTTGGTAAAAAAATGTAAATAAGCGTATATTTATTGGTTTGCGCAAAAGTTATAGCGTCTACAAACTAGGGTACATTCTCTGGAATTTACACAGCTTTTAGTTTATGACTGCCTATGTCATTTCTTGAGGTGCTAAAATGGCAGGGCAGTACAAAACCTCCCAAATGACCCCATTTTGGAAAGTAGACACCCCAAGGAAATTGCTGAGAGGCATGTTGAGCCCATTGAATATTTATTTTATTTGTCCCAAGTGATTGAATAATGACAAAAAAAAAATTTACAAAAAGTTGTCACTAAATGATATATTGCTCACACAGGCCATGGGCATATGTGGAATTGCACCCCAAAATACATTCTGCTGATTCTCCTGAGCACGGGGATACCACATGTGTGGGACTTTTTGGGAGCCTAGCCGCGTACGGGGCCCCGAAAACCAATCACCGCCTTCAGGATTTCTAAGGGCGTACATTTTTGATTTCACTCCTCACTACCTATCACAGTTTTGAAGGCCATAAAATGCCCAGATGGCACAACTCCCCCCCCCCAAATGACCCAAATTTGGAAAGTAGACACCCCAAGCTATTTGCTGAGAGGCATGTTGAGTCCATGGAATATTTTATATTTTGACACAAGTTGCGGGAAAGTGACAATTTTTTTTTTTTTTTGCACAAAGTTGTCACTAAATGATATATTGCTCACACAGGCCATGGGCATATGTGGAATTGCACCCCAAAATACATTTAGCTGCTTCTCCTGAGTATAGGGATACCACATGTGTGAGACTTTTTGGGAGCCTAGCTGCTAATCGCCAATAATAGTAATTAACAATATCAGGAGAGAATAAAAGGCTAACTATGCAAGTGTGGTCCCCGAGGATGCTGAAAAGCTAGAGCTGACTAAGTTGATACCACCATGGAAATAGAGCCATAAATCAAAAGACTAATAGGAGTACAGCAGGTTGCAAAAAATATATGAGACCTAATGGGGCTTGCAGGGGTTATTAGAGTCATTCCTTTGCTAATACATCCGGGAAACAAGCCCTAGGAAATGGAGATGCAAGGTTGGACTTGTAGTTGCTATGATGTTTGATTAGCTACAAACGTGGGTCAAACCACCACATAGTCAGGCTGTGCCAAAAATGATTGCTCATATACAGATGGCCTATGACAGAAATAATTCTGTATTCTGTTGCTTCTCCTGAGTACGGGGATGCCACATGTGAGACTTTTTGGGAGCCTAGCCACGTACGGGACCCCGAAAACCAAGCACCGCCTTCAGGCTTTCTAAGGGCGTAAATTTTTGATTTCATTCTTCAGTGCCTATCACAGTTTCGGAGGCCATGGAATGCCCAGGTGGCACAACCCCCCCCCCCCCCCCCCAAATGACCCCATTTTGGAAAGTAGACACCCCAAGCTATTTGCTGAGAGACATAGTGAGTATTTTGCAGCTCTCATTTGTTTCTGAAAATGAAGAAAGACAAGAAAAAAAAAATTTGTTTTTCTTTTTTCAATTTTCAAAACTTTGTGACAAAAAGTGAGGTCTGCAAAATACTCACTATACTTCTCAGCAAATAGCTTGGGGTGTCTACTTTCCAAAATAGGGTCATTTGGGGGGGGGTGGAGGGTTGTGCCACCTGGGCATTCCATGGCCTCCGAAACTGTGATAGGCAGTGAAGAGTGAAATCAAAAATTTACGCCCTTAGAAAGCCTGAAGGCAGTGCTTGGTTTTCGGGGTCCCGTACGCGGCTAGGCTCCCAAAAAGTCTCACACATGTGGTATCCCCGTACTCAGAAGAAGCAACAGAATGTATTTTGGGGTGTAATTTCACATATTCCCATGGCATGTTTGAGCAATATATCATTTAGTGACAACTTTGTGCAAAAAAAATTTAAAAATTTGTCTTTTTCCCGCAACTTGTGTCACAATATAAAATATTCCATGGACTCGACATACCTCTCAGCAAATAGCTTGGGGTGTCTACTTTCCAAAATGGGGTCATTTGGGGGGGTTTGAACGGTCCTGGCATTTTATGCACAACATTTAGAAGCTTATGTCACACATCACCCACTCTACTAACCACTTGAAGAAAAAGCCCTTTCTGACACTTTTTGTTTACATGAAAAAATTATTTTTTTTGCAAGAAAATTACTTTGAACCCCCAAACATTATATATTTTTTTAAAGCAAATGCCCTACAGATTAAAATGGTGGGTGTTTCATTTTTTTTCCCACACAGTATTTGTGCAGCGATTTTTCAAACGCATTTTTTGGGGAAAAAACACATTTTTTTAAATTTTAATGCACTAAAACACACTATATTGCCCAAATGTTTGATGACATAAAAAAGATGATCTTAGGCCAAGTACATGGATACCAAACATGACATGCTTTAAAATTGCGCACAAACGTGTAGTGGCGACAAACTAAATACATTTTTAAAAGCCTTTAAAGCCTTTACAGGTTATCACTTTAGATTTACAGAGGAGGTCTACTGCTAAAATTACTGCCCTCGATCTGACCTTCGTGGTGATACCTCACATGCATGGTGCAATTGCTGTTTACATTTGACGCCAGACCGACGCTTGCGTTCGTCTTTGCGCGAGAGCAGAGGGGGGCAGGGGTGCTTTTTTTTTTTTTTTCTTTATTATTTTTTTGCTTTTTTATCTTATTTTTAAACTGTTCCTTTCATTTTTATTTTTTTTAATCATTTTTATTGTTATCTCAGGGAATGTAAATATCCCCTATGATAGCAATAGGTAGTGACAGGTACTCTTTTTTGAAAAAATTGGGGTCTATTAGACCCTAGATCTCTCCTCTGTCCTCAAAGCATCTGACCACACCAAGATCGGTGTGATAAAATGCTTTTCCAATTTCCCAATGGTGCTGTTTACATCCGGCGAAATCTAAGTCATGAAATGCTCGTAGCTACTGGTTTCTTAGGCCATAGAGATGTTTGGAGCCACTCTGGTCTCTGATCAGCTCTATGGTCAGCTGGCTGAATCACCGGCTGCATTCTCAGGTTCCCTGTTGAGATAGGAGAGCTAGAGAAAAACATGGAAGATGGTGGGGGGGGACATTCCCTCCCACTGATTGTAAAAGCAGTCTAGAGGCTAATTAGCTGCTAAGATTGCTTTTACATGAAATCCGATCGCTGGCTGAAAAGAATGATACCAAGATGATACCTAAACCTGCAAGCATCATTCTGGTATAATCACTCAAAGTCGTGAATGGCAAAAAAAAGGTTAACAATAAAACACAGTAAACAGTAAAGTATAAAAAATTGCATACCTGAAACGCAAACATGATAAAACATAATAACAATAAAACATTGCAGAATAGAATACAGTAAAAAAGAGCAGAACAATAGAGAGAGAATAGAGAGAGAGAGAACAATAAAACGACAACTATTTATTTTTATTTTAGATTTTTTTGTGTTTTTTTTTTTTTACACTTTTTTTGTAACTGTAACTTTTATAACTGTAACCAGTTCCAGGTTCGGGTCTCTCAAAATGCGATGGCATCTTGGGAGACCCTATGTTAGTGTGCCTAATCTGTGCAATGCTGTACGCTAATACTCAACTAGTGTATGGTAGCGTTCAAAACATTCACCAATGCAAAGACCAGGATTGTCAGGACAGGAGGGACAATAATAGCGGGTGTCACGCCTATATCCGCGCTTGCTGCAGACACAACATCTTTTTTGGGGGGGTTCGTTGGGTAGGGGTACTCGGGAGGACATAAAGAAAATGCCTCTCATGCAGCCGACTGCATTTGGTTGGGGATGTGAATGGGGGAAGTACGGGTGCTGCAGAAGTGGTGGGTTCCCGATTCGGATTGGTGAATGCTGCAGGAAGGTCACTATGAGCACGACGGGCCTGTGTTTGTCTTCTTCTTGGTGGCAGTGGGACACTACTTGTGCTTGCCACCTCACCAGCTTGAACTGCACTTATGGGACTCGCCACGTCACCACGTGTTACTGCAGTGCTGGTTTCACTACGACCGGGGTGTACTAGGCCGCTGGTGCTTGCCAATTCACCAAAACGCTACCAAAAAAACTGTTAGCGATCGCAGGGATCAGGCCTGACTCTGCGAATGCTGCAGTTATGTGTTTAGTGTTTTGTAAGTGACAGTGATCGATCAATACTGCACTTGGGTGGGCTGGGCTGGGCCGGACGGAGGGGCAAAAAGCAGTTGCTAGCAGGTATCTGGGCTGATCCCACTAACACTGCGTTTTTGGGAACCCTAAACTGCTGGGGACGCTAGTATAGATCTGATCGGATCAGATATTGATCTGTTCAGATACTATATCACTAAGGGAGGCGTATGCTGCGTGCGTGGGTGTTAGCGGTACTGGCGCTAACCTGACGTTGCCTGGGGCGACACAGACCCTATCTGACCCTAAAACCTTATATTATAATATATTATATAGTTATATCACCGTCGGGCGATCAGGGGGCTAAACCTTTATTAGGTAATAAACAGCGGGTGCTAACTAACTAGCGTCACCCGTAACAGTTATATGGTGATCACTGGTGAAAGGGTTAACTAGGGGGCATTCAAGGGGTCCCTGACGCTATAAAACGCTGACGGCGAACCTATATATTTACCTCCCTAACTAGCATCACCAGTGACACTAATACAGCGATCAGAAAAATGATCGCTTAGTGACACTGGCGACGGGGGGTGATCAAGGGGTTAAAACTTTATTAGGGGGGGTTAGGGGGGTACCCTAGACCTAAAGGGGGCTAACACTAACTGCCCTACCACACTAACTGTCACAAACTGACATCAATGCAGTAATCAGAAAAAAAAACCCAAAAAACTGCTTGGTGTCAGTGTGACGGGGGGGGGTGATGGGGGGTGATCAGGGGGTGATCGGGGGGTGTAATGTGTGCCTGGCGTGTACTACTGTGTGTGTTGTGCAACTCACTCAGATGTCTTCTCTCCTCTGCGCCAGAACGGAAAATATCGATCCAAGGATGACATCACTTCCTCTGCTGCTGTTTACTATACAGCAGCAGAGGAAGAATCTCATTGGCTGGGAGCGATCGCAAGGGGGGGGGCCACGAATGGATGGTCTCCCCCTCACCTCTGATCGCTCCCGGACAGAAGCTGACCGCCTCGGCCAGTTACGTACCAGGTACGTGATTTTGCATGCCCGTGCCATTCTGCCGCAATATATCTGCGTGAGGCGGTCGGCAACTGGTTAAAATCACTGCTCCTGAAAAAACGTCCGTTTTTAAAACTTTTTTTGCATTGATACATGTCCCCTGGGGCAGGACCCGGGTCCCCAAACCCTTTTTAGGACAATAACTTGCATATTAGCCTTTAAAATTAGCACTTTTGATTTCGAACGTTCCAGTCCCATAGACTTTAATGGGGTTCTAAAGTTGCGCGAACTTTCGGTCCGTTCGCAGGTTTTGGTGCGAACCAAACCAGGGGCTGTTCGGCTCATCCCTACTGGCAAATTACAAACTAGACTTCTTATGGCTTTCTTTCAACAATAACTTTCTTCTTGCCTCTCTTCCATAAAGGCCAGATTTGTGGAGTGCACGACTAATAGTTGTCCTGTAGACAGATTCTCCCACCTGAGCTGTGGATCTCTGTAGCTCCTCCAGAGTTACCTTGGGCCTCCTTGCTGCTTCTCTGATTAATGCTCTCCTTACCTGGCCTGTCAGTTTAGGTGGATGACCATGTCTTAGTAGGTTTGCAGTTGTGCCATACTCTTTCCATTTTCGGATGATGGATTGAACAGTGCTCTGTGAGATGTTCTTGGGATATTTTTTGTAACCTAACCCATCTTTAAACTTCTCCACAACTTTATCCCTGACTTGCCTGGTGTGTTCCTTGGCCTTCATGATTCTGTTTGTTCACTACGGTTCTCTAACAAACCTTGGAGGGCTTCGCAGAACAGCTGTGTTTTTTTATTGAGATTAAATTACACACAAGTAGACTCTATTTATAATTAGGTGACTTCTGAAGGCAATTGTTCCACTACATTTTAGTTAGGAGTATCAGAGTAAAGGGGGATGAATACAAATGCATGCCACACTTTTCACATAATGATTTGTAAAGAATTTGGAAAACCATTTATCATTTTCCTTCCACTTCACAATTATATGCCACTTTGTGTTGGTCTATCATATGAAAGCCAGGCTTTCTCGTCCAACAGGCTTTCTAGTGCAACATCAGTGCCTGACCTCACAAACGCCCTTTTGGAAGTATCACTCCTAAACCTTGTGGACAGCCTTCCCAGAAGAGTTGAAGCTGTTATAGCTGTAAAGGGTGGGCCAACTCATTGTTGAACCCTACAGACTAATACCGGGATGCCATTAAAGTTCATGTGCATGTAAAGGCAGGCATCTCAATACACACATAGGTACCAGTTATTGCTGTTTGTCTGGATAATTCCTAAAGCTCAACTCTAGATAAACAGCTAAATACACATATTGAATGAAAATAAAAGAGCTCTTTTACCTGCAAAAGGATTTCTATTCACACAGATCTGCCACACAGCAAAGGCCTGTCTGGCATGGCAGAAGACCTGATTTTTCAGCTCCAATCCACCAGTACTAAGGCTGGCCACATACTGATCAAAATTTGGCTGGTCCAGCAGGTACTAGCTGAATTCCAGTCAGTGTGTGGGCTTCCCTGTTAAACAGAAATCTATTCAGCATGCTGACTGAACGAAAAACAAAAATATGGCCATGGGTCTTCTCCCCGTCGCCACCTTGTGAATGGTAAGGATGAGCTCCGGCGTGTTCACATGCTGCACGTGCCGAGCCCGCCAGGAAGTCGGCACGGCGCTGCGCTAATCACAGGCAATGAGACATTTCCCGATCTCTGCAGCCGCACATTGGGTAATGTCTCACTGCTTGTGATTAGCGCTGCGCCGTGCCGACTTCCTGGCGGGCTCGGCAAGTGCAGCATGTGAACACGCCGAAGCTCATTCTTAGTGAATGGACAGTAAAATGAAGAAGCAGCAGACTGTTGAGCTCACGCTGCTCTCTCCATCTATTAGCATGCATCATGCATTGCAGCACAACTGACTGGCTTGTGCTGCTTCTCCTTCTTTGAGCCTGAGCTCTGATGTACAGAGAATGCTAAAGACTGATACCAAGTCAAATTAAGGTACTTACAGTGCTTGCATTAAAAAAAAAAAAAAATTTAGGGATTCATTCATGAATATAGAGCTGCATTATTTGTATCCTTTATGTCTGTATGGCGCTTAGCAACTAAATAACTAAATAGAGAAAATGAGTTGGACAGTTTTAAAACAGAAATGCAAATACAGTATAACACATTTACTAAGTTAACGCTGATCATTCCCCATGTCCGTCTGTAAAATAAGGGGTCCAGAACACATTAGACTGACACAGGAGAATAAAGCTGAGACATCTGTCAAAGTAGTAACTTCCCTGACATTGTAAGCCTGTACAACAGTAATATCAAAAAGGGACTGCAAATACCTGTACTGCTAGCAGTATAGCCTACCTACTGCAGAAATGCCCTCTAATGTTTGGCCAGAGTGTAGGCAGGGGTTAATTTGCTGCCCTTATAATTAGATTTCTGCTATAAATCCTTTCAAGAAGTGAGATTAGTTCACATCCTTCCTCTCAGGAGCAGGACCCTAAATAAGCTGTGGGTGCAGCATAGTTGAGGGTAGTACAGAGCCTGATCTAAGGATGATATGAGACATATAATTTCTTCTGCTAGACCCAGGGTGGGCACCTCTTCAACTGCGTTCTCAAAGGAACACTGCCATGCAAGAGGACTTGTTATGTTATTGATTGGAAGAAATTGCTCTTATTTAAACTTTTTCTATGCACTACCTCCCTATTAATAAAATGGAGTTGGACCAAGCTTGTGGCTGCTTTGAAGTGAGAAAAGTGGACTCCTGTTACCATTGCAGATATAAGGTGGGATAGCACCCCCATTAGGCTAACTGGTATACTGGTGCATCTCAGGAAGAAACACACAGTTGGATATGGGATCCTGATGAAACAACTCCAGTGCAAACCGAGTCAGGTTGAAGCAGGTGGTGGACAGGGGAAGAGGTCTCCCTCTTGTAGGTGAGGAGCTGATGCTCTCCATGCAGCACACGGTAAGTGACCTGGGTCCCATGCCACCTGGACCTCAGGTGTTTGGCAGACTGTCCGAGCCTTATGCCGCGTACACACGAGCGGACTTTACGACAGACTTGGTCCGGCAGACCGGAGTCCGTCGGACAATTCGATCGTGTGTGGGCTCCAGCGGACTTTTTTTTCCCAAAAGTTCGACAGACCTAGAAATTAAACTTGTTTCAAATCTTTCCGATGGACTCGAGTCTGGTCGAAAAGTCTGCTCGTCTGTATGCTAGTCCGACGGACTAAAACCAACGCTAGGGCAGCTATTGGCTACTGGCTATCAACTTCCTTGCTTTAGTCCAGTCGTATGTTATCACGTAGGAATTCGTCGGACTTTGGTTGATCATGTGTAGGCAAGTCTTTTCATTCGGAAAGTCCGTTGGAAAGTCCGTCAAAAAGTCCGCCAGACCTAGTCCGTCGAAAAGTCCGCCCGTGTGTACGCGGCATTAGCCTACATCCATGGAGGAGACGTCGGGCCCAATGCAAGGTATGTCTCCAGCCATAGAGGATCGTTGCTATTGGTGACCAGAAGTATGGTGAATAATATGTTTAGGACCCACCATACATGCACACGTGTAACAGAAATGAAGTTCTGTGTGGGCTGTGGACTATGTGTGACCAGTGTGTTAGGCCTGAGTCAGCCCTGTTTTAGGCAGACCTTGGTGGAGAGTATGTAGGTGATTCAGTCACGGTTTGGGATCTGCCTACAAGTAGGTGGGCTAACAAGTCTGCCTGCTTTGGGGCCCTTGGATTACTCATAGGAATGCTCACTCTCCTGGGAAGTATATTTGTAATCCCCAGGTAAGTAGGAGCAATGCAATCCCCTTTAGGCAGAATTCCACAGCAAACAGTGATAGTGGCAACAACAACCAAAGACACATTTTTGTGACAAATAGGCCTCCCACCACTGCGTGTTTTTGAAAAGTCCTTCCAGGCGCAGTCTGTTCCTGAATGGCCACTTCTACAGTCAGGATGGTGATGAATGAAGAGTAGGCCGCAGCTTCTGAGACAAGTCACGTGAAAGGTAGCCTGCAGACCTGGGCATCTCAAACTTGCATCTTATTGGTCTGTAAGCAGTTTGCTTCTTCCTAGCAATCTAGCAGAGGAGCAGCAGCCTCATGTTAAGGTAACTCAGCCCAGTCCAAGATGGAAGCCTACAGTCACCACTCAACACCTCATGCCCAGCTGACCTCCACTCTCTGCAGTTCTGGGGTCTCTTTCATCTTGCCTTCACATGGCAGCTTGTATGCAGATCTCTCTCTTCTGTGTGAGCCTGCAGTCCATCTGCCCAAGACAGGACACACAACAGCAGCACACTAAAGTCCCACAGCAACAGTCCTGAGCACAGCAATAATCCATCTCTAGCCCTGTCTCCTAGACTTACTGTTTACCCAGCTCAGCCCACAGGTTCCTAAAGACATTGGTGGGCAGGTCACGACCAATCAAGTTCTGTCCCCTGTCAGTTGCTAGGAGCAAGCATAGTCCAAGGCTGCAGTGTCAGTCAATCAAAGTTAATTCCAAGCTCCTCTCCCTGCACTTTCCATTTCCAGCAGGGAGGGAGAAACTGTCAGGGCTTCTGTTACTTACAGGCAGCTCTTTTCTTTCAGTGCTCATCAGCTGATCAGCTGTCAGTTAATTACCAGTCACTCGTTTCCACAGTAATTAACCTGACTACCATTAACCTGCATCATTAGTCCAGCTTAGAGCCAGACACTTTTGGCTATTTAAACATATCCTGTGTGTTCCTGTCCGTGTACCTGTGTATGACCTGGCCTGGCTGACTTCTCTTTCTATACCTGTTTCTATTTTGGCTCTTTACTACGCTGATTTCTGGCTTCCTGACCCCGCCTCGTCTAATTACCCACTCTGGCATCCAAATCCTGGCTTCAGTTTTGACTACGTCCCTGTACTGACAGAAACAACCTGTGTGACCAGAGATTAATATTCTGCCAGGTGGCTTAAAGAGGCAACCAGCCAGCACTACGTCTACTGACCACATAGTAATTGTGCTGCTACTACAGTTATAATTTTATTTTTGTTTCTATCTCCTAATGCAGGGGTCAGAAAACGTTTCCACGTTAGGTGTCAATTGTACAAACAATAAACAACCAGCGTGCAAGTAAACAATAGTGCACCATAGTCAAATAGATTTTTTTTTCACTTTTGCACTTATAGTTGTACTGCTATTGGCAAAAATTCATTAATTACCATTTTAATGCGTATGCAAAACCTACTAATATTTACAATTAGTATGTACTTGGTCCAATTCATGCACCTTCAGATCTCAGATCAGCCCCAATTTATGCATCTTCAGACCTCAGTTGAGTTCCAATGATGTACCTTCAAATCAGGACTAATCCATGCACCTTCAGACCTCAGATCAGCCCCAATTTATGCACCTTCAGACCTCAGATAAGTTTGAATAATGTACCTTCAGACCTCAGATCAGCCCTAATTCCTATACTCTTGGACCTCAATAGTATAGGAAATCACCCCCAAAGTCCACTATTAAACCAACATTTCCAAGGCTATCAATCTCCAGGTTTCCCCAAAACTCTCACTGGTTCCTCTTGCTGACCTCCACATCATTTTTGCAACCTGAAGTGACATGGAGGTCAGCAAAAGAACCAGGCGACCCAGGGGACTCAGCAGACCATTTTTCTCAAATTGAGGGAAGTGGCTTTTGGCGGTTAGATTTGCAGGAGAGGTAAGTATGCATATTCCCCTTTACCAGGTATAGCATTACTGGGAAAGTTTAGTATAGTGACATGTCAATGTAAAATTAAGATTTTCCCCAGGTTTCTCTATAAATGCTCTGTATGAAAACAAAGGGGATGTAAAAAACTTTACAGTTGATGTTCACAAAGGGTTAAAGTGGTTGTAAACCCTCACATATATACCTAGTAAAGTGACTGGCCTCAGGTGATACACAGAGATGAAACAAAGCCTCCTACATATGTTGTATCCGTTTATCTGCAGACTTCTCTTCTCTAGATCAGTTCAAAATCCAGAATTGTTAATGCTTGTTTGAGCTGTCAGAAAAAAGGTAATAAGAGCCCAGTGAGGAGAGTTCTGAAAGCTGATTGGAGGGAAGGGACACACCCCCCTTCACATAGCTAACAGGAACAGAGCTGAGGCTGTCAATCTGCTGAAGAGTCCTCCCTGTCACCCTTTTTCTCTTATGCCGCGTACACACGATTGGACGTTCCGACAACAAAATCCATGGATTTTTTCCGACGGATGTTGGCTCAAACTTGTCTTGCATACACACGGTCACACAAATCTTGACAGAAATTGTGAACGTCAAGAACGCGGTGACGTACAACATGTACGATGAGCCGAGAAAAAATGAAGTTCAATAGCCAGTGCGGCTCTTCTGCTTGATTCCAAGCATGTGTGGAACTTTGTGCGTCTGTATTGTGTACACACGATTGGAATTTACGACAACGGATTTTGTTGTTGGAAAATTTGAGAACCAGCTCTCAAAATTTGTGTGACGGAAATTCCGATGGAAAATTTCCGATGGAGCCTACACATGGTCGAATTTTCTGACAACAAGCTCCCATCGAACATATTCCGTCTGAAAACCCGACCGTGTGCACGGACCCGACCGTGTGCACGGGGCATCAGGAAAACGTGTCAGGAGTGGTTCATGCTGATAGCAGAGGAAGGAAGCAGCAGACAGAAATTACACTTAATTGATACAAGTAGACCCTATAGAAGGATATGCATTGTTCATATTTCATGTCTGAGGTTCACACCCACTTTAACTCAGATCAAATTTGTTTGATTGAAATAAAATGAAGAAGGGGGTCACCTGCTTTGATCCCTCAGAAGAGTGAGCAAGAAAAGATGTAGAGTAGCGAAGGAGGTGATTTCTTGTAGGCACACTGTACATGACAGCAGAAGATTCTAGTTCATGTAAGTGTCTGTAGTGTATACAAATTTGGCTTGGGAGCCAGGTTGGCCTTCACATAAATGATCAGCAGCTGAGCCTTCTACACTAATAAAACTACTCAACGACACCACCCTACCATGGCTTGTGAAAGCAGTCCTGATGTTCTCCAGTCCTGTCCCACTGCTGCACCATTCATCCCCTCCTCCCTCTTAGGATCCGCTCACTTCCAGTCCCACCACCCTGCTCCACCCCTCAGGTGTTCACTTCTTATCTCTCCTACCTGCCTGGTGGCCTGTTCTTGTATGGATCACCCTCCCCACTCTCTTGCTGGGGTAGCAGCTGCAGGCAGAGTCAGGTATCCTGAAATTCCAGACCCCTGATGAAGCCACTTGGGCTGTGATACCAACTAGTCGGGAAGGAGTTGGATACATCACTTCCGTTTTTTGGACGATTCCGGAAGTTCATGTTTCTGATGCTATTGTAATCGATTTCAAATGTGAGTTATTACATTTTTATATAATAAATTTTAATTTGAGTAATACACAATGAGGATTTTCTTTCTTGTATAACCATATCACCCACTGGAGGAGAGGAGAGTGGATAGTGGGAGAGAATGTGGACAGACCAATAAACCATCGCATTGCAGATTGGAAGAAAGGATATGATATAACCACCCATTGGAGGTGGTAAGAGGAATATGAGGAAAAGGGGGTAAGCCTGTTTTAAGGCCCCCCTTTTCCTTATGGGATCGTGGTAGGAGCAGCTTCCAGGCTACCCGCTGTGGAAAAACGGCGGGAAAGCCTGGGATTGGTTCTTTAAGGTCAGCTGACCTGGAATCTTCTAGAATCCAGGAGCCCCTTATTAGGATAGGTCAGCAGGGGTCACATGACCCCCTGGAACATTCTAGAATTCCAGGGGGCCCCTATATAAAAGACTAGTCCGTAGGGTCCAGGGCCAATCGCATGAAGAGGATCAACAGCGGAACTTCCCACCCTCCCTTCCCTTTTCACGGATATATTATGTGGTAGGGTTCCTTTTTGCTTTCAAAGTAAGAGGGGACAGTTTTGTGAAATAATATTGAAGACAGATTGTTTTTTAGCTTGAGTCGTAGTGGCTGAGCTGTATTTCCTAAGTTTTGGTGTATTGAGTTATTTCTATGCTGAATAAAATATGTATGATAATTTAATACTTAATAAATATGTTTATAAACCAAGTTTTATCCAATAAATATTTGTATTTAAAGCAGTCTGTTTTGTTGAGTTTTCATTTTGTCCGGGCATTTCTGCCTGCGGTCCCATAAGAGGTAAGAGGAATTTCTTACATCCTAAATGCTTTTAGACCTTTTGATCTAGGGAATGAGGTGAGCTGCTAGAACACACAGTGTGGATTGAGGTGCAAAGGGAGAGTGATCACATCTCTGAGGAATTTGATGACATTTTTACGGATATCACTGGACACACTGATTTTGTTCTGTAATGGACACTTATATGAAAATCTAGTCACTAAATTAGATTGTCTTTTTACTTGATCACTGTATTGTTTAATCTATTTATGCTTATTTGCACATTTTTGCATTATTTGCAGCACTGGTGTTTTTGGTTTCAATACCCAGTAGGGGTATTATTTTAATGTTGGAATTTGATAAGACATAAGAATATTTATGTAGCAATAACTCTTGCTGGTTTACTCTTGGTCTGTTACCTTCACTCTGCTTCCCACTGTTTCACGGGTCTAGGGTTCCATTGAGTTTACCTCTGGACGATACACGCACCAACACTGGAGTACGTTTTCAATGCTTTATTAAACACTTGACTTAGGAAATAGCAGGAAAGAGACGAAAGGGAAACTGCAGAAGAAACTCAAACATCTTCCTTTGAGGGTTCTTTTAACAAATGTTCGGGTAGAATTCAGATATTGTATGGAATGCGCTCCCCTTGTGGGACACACTCCTTGCTCGTCTGGATAGGCCTCTCTCACCAGCCTAGCAGGCAGCACGCAGCACGAATCAAAGTCTCTGCCACAGACTTGTTTGGGAACAAAATCCGTACGATCCTCTGCCACAGGATGTATCAGATTTTCTGTAGTGAATGTCAGTCACAGTGCCTTAACCTTTAAGCCAACCAGGCAGCACTATGCTGTATAGTTACTTTCGGATACGTCCTCCAACCGAGTCACCAGGCCCCTCTATAGACCAGCACGCTGCGTGATCTCTCCAAGATGGGTTCTCCCCTAAGATCTCTTCGGTTGTCCAGCTTCGCCACACAGGACCGACAGCTTAGGACCATTCGTCGGCCGCGGTGGTAGGCCCCAGACAAGCCCCTGGACCCACCCCTGCGCCCAGGCATGTACTGGCCATTGGGACTACCGGGAGATTCCCGGTGGGCCGATGGCTCAGTGGGCCGGTCAGGTGCAGTCCTGGAGCCGCTCCTCTCTGACAGTGAGTGATCGCAATTTCACTCCTGTCACCAAGGAGCAGCTGCCGACACTTGCTGGAGAGAGAATTAGGCTTTCTGCTCCCTCCAGCCTGCAGGGGGAGATAGACAGCCGGCAGACTTTCCTTTCACTCTCCCCTTATCACCTGTCACTTATCACGTGATTGGAGAGAGAAACGAGATTCTGCCTTTAGAACTGTGAGTACACGTGGGAGGGGGAGGAGAGGGGGGACACTGATGTAAGGGGAATGCTGATGGGGACACTGATGTAAGGGGGCTGCTGATGGGGACACTCTGATGTAAGGGGCTGCTGATGGGGACACTCTGATGTAAGGGGCTGCTGATGGGGACACTCTGATGTAAGGGGGCTGCTGATGGAGACACTGATGTGAAGGGGGCTTCTTATGGGGACACATTGATGTGAAGGGGGCTTTGGATGGGGACACACTGATGTGAAGGGGGCTGATGATGGGGACTCTCTGATGTGAAGGATGCTGCTGATGGGGACTCTCTGATGGGGACACACTGATGTGAAGGGGGCTGCTGGTGGGGACTCTGATGTGAAGGAGGCTGCTGATGGGGACTCTCTGATGTGAAGGGGGCTGCTGATGGGGACTCTATGATGTGAAGGGGGCTGCTGATAGGGACTCTCTGATGTAAGGGGAACGCTGTTGGGGACACTCAAAATTAAAGTGGGCCGGTCATGATGAAGTCCAGGGCCAAATTTTTGTCCCAGTCCAGCCCTGCCTGCGCCGTAGTATTGTGGGCCTCCGGAACGTCTCCGGGACAGAAGAGCATCCATACGCTTTAACACATTGCCCTTCCAACACTAACCAGTGATAACAGCGACACCCACTGGTCAGCATGGAAACACACACGTCAGCCAAGCTGGAACAGAGGCAAACTTAACCTTCCTAATGAACAAGTTACTAAATTTACCTAACGTGCGGTAGATTGTAAATCTACCAGCGCTACATTTATTTTGCACACCTTGATGAGAAGTTTGTTGCAGCACAGGCACTTTGAGTATTAAATCTGTAGATCATTTATTATTATTATTATTATTATTATTATTAATGTAATATTACTGTTTGCAATTTTTTATGTAGTTTTATATTTTTTTTAGTTTTTGAAGCATAGCGCCACTTCATATTTCTTAACAACTGAGTTTGAGATGTGGGGACACATTGTTAAGTTGTAAGCAGCTGCTTCCTAATTTTTTATGTTAAGTAGTAACACATAGGATTCTATACCTACATATCATGAAGTTACTACATAAGACACAGTCCCAGATCATGAATGGGCTGAGTCCTGAATTGAGTAGGCTTTGTAATTTGCAGAATAGTAGGCTTTCAATTACAGCTGAATGCAAAACAAAAAAGACATTGATTGTCATCCAGGGCACACATACCCTGACCAAATTCTCTGGCAGAATGTAAACTACAAATCTGCTTGTAATTATACACAAATTGTAACATAACTAATGTTTGCAAGAAAAGAAATTACAAAGCACTGCCATATAGAATTCCAAATACCTCAAGGAAGCAGATAAATCCTGCTAAAACAAATGTAATGGGCACCTTTTATTCTATCCTAAATGTGTATGCACCAAATGCAGCCAAATCAGTTCTGAGCAACACCTGCCTAATTTGATTTGTTGTTGGTGGATTAGTTGGTGGTGGATTAATGCTAAAATACGGTCTCAAACCCACAGTTTAACCACTTCCCATCCGGCCTATAGCAAAATGACGGCCGGGAGGTCGTTCAGTTATCCTGACTGGACATCATATAATGTCTTCCAGGATAACAGCTGGCACACGCCCGTGTCAGTCTGACACACTGCCACACTGATCTCGGTAAAGAGCCTCTGATGGAGGCTCTTTACCACATGATTAGCTGTGTCCAATCATGGCTGATCACAGTGTAAACAGGAAAAGAAATTTATCAGCTTTTCCTCACTCGCGTCTGACAAACGCGAGTAGAGGAGAGCCAATCGTCTGCTCTCCTGACAGGGGGGGTCTGCGCTGATTGATTATCAGTGCAGCCCCCCCACAGATGCCCTCCCAGGACCACCAGGGATGCTGCCAGGACCACCAGGGTTGCTGCTAAAGGATGGCCACCAGGTATGCCACCCTGAACCACCAGGGATGCCAGTCAGTGCCCGGACATGATGCCAATCAGTGCCCAGACATGATGCCAATCAGTGCCCATTAGCAATGTCTGCCAGTGCCATCAGTGATACCTATCAGTGCCATCTATCAGTGTCCATCAGTGGCGCCTATCAGTGCCACCCATAAGTACCCATCAGTGCAGCTTTTCAGTGCCCATCAGTGCTGCCTATGAGTGCCCATCAGTGCCGCCTATCAATGCCCATCAGTGCTGCATATCAGTGCCGCCTATCAGTGCCACCTCATTAGTGCCACCTCATTGGTGCCACCTCATCACTGCCGCCGTATCAGTGCCCGTCAGTGCAGCCTCATCAGTGAAGGAGAAACATACTTATTTACAACATTTTATAACAGAAACAAAGAAAAAAACATTTTTTTTCAAAAAAAATTTTATTTTATTTTTTTTATTTGTTTAGCAAAAAAAAAAAAGCACAGAGGTGATAAAATACCACCAAAAGAAAGCTCTATTTGTGGTAACAAAATTATAAAAATGTTGTTTGGGTACAATGTATCATGACCGTGCAATTGTCATTTAAAAAGTGACAGCGCTGAAAGCTGAAAATTGGTCTGGGCAGGAAGGGTGTAAAGTGCCTGGTATCTGGTATTGCAGTGGTTAATCGAATGCACCCCGATGTACTAGTTTGATCAGCTATGCAATGAAACAAAGAAAAGCAACACTCATAATAGAGATCCATCCACAATAGTATATCGAAACGGCTATTAGACGTAGGCAGTCTCTAATCGCTAATCAAATTTTTATATTGCTCCCTATGTACCCCATACTCATTTACATGGGGGGTGGGATCTGGTAGCCCCTTGTTAAAAAGGGCTTCCAGATTCTGATATGCCCCCCACCCACAGACCCCAACAACCACCGGCTACGGTTGTGTGGAAGAGGACCTCGTCTTGTTGGGATAAGGTTGATGGGCATGTATCTCGGTATGGTTCAGGAGGGGTGCTCACTCATCCTCCCCCTTTCCTGGCCTGCGAGGCTGCATGCTCGCATAAGGATATAGTATGGACATGTGGGGGGATCCCACGCTGTTTTTGTTTTTCAATTTTGGTGTGGTTCCCCTTACAATCTATACCAGACCTGAAGGGCCTGGTATGGATTGGGGGGGGGGCACTCTGTTTTTTCAAAGAATATTTAGTTGCGAGAAACCCGCTGACAGCTGATGAGTCAACCGATGTTAAGGATGCAGTAGCCAGCTTCCCAGCCCACTCCTTAACAACCAGCTATTGGGGGGGACCCCCACGCTGCATCTGAGCAATACTGGTGATACCGCCAGCAAAACCCTGGTGATAAATATTACTTTGTTCTGTTTGTGAATTGGACTTAACAGTTTACCGCATGCCTTTTTGTGATGTTTACTGAAACATTTTTTATTTTGCTTTAAATACTGCTTGATCGTTAATTTTTTTGTGAATTGGACTTTTTTTTTTACCGCATGCAATAATTTATGCAAATGAGTCACGTGTTATTGCAATGCGGTACCTTTAGACCACTTTCACACTGAGGCATTTTACAGGTGCTTTTGCGATAAAAATAGTGCCTGAAAAGCGCCTGTTAGCTGCCTCTTCTGCAGCCCCAGTGTAAAAGCCCGAGTGCTTTCACACTGGGGCGGTGCGCTTGCAGGACAGGAAAAAAAGTCCTGCAAGCAGCATCTTTGGGGCAGGGAGGGAGCGCTGTATTTAGCGCTTCTAAACCGCCCCTGCCATTGAAATCAATGGCCAGCGCTGCCGAAGCACTTGCAAAGCACTTCGACAGCGGCGCCTTGCAGGTGCTTTTAACCCTTTTCCGGGCGCTAGCAGGGGTTAAGAGCGCACCGCTAGTGGCGGAAAAGCGACGCTAAAACTATAGTAAACCGCCGCTAAAATGAGTGGCTCTTTACCGCTAACCCGGCCAGCACTTCAGTATGAAAGTGCCCTCAGTGAATTGACCCCCTATGTCTGTAACTAAGGTCACTGTAAAGAGACAATCATTCATTCTAGTTTACATTTCTGACAACTCTCACCATTCATATGTTTAAAAAGGCAATCCTGTATGGGTGATTTCTAGGAGAGGAAGCACTTTCCTGGAAGAGAATAGACAGTTACTGGGAGACAGTTAGAAGGAATATACTAACGAGGTGATTGTGACATGATATAAATGGGCCCTTATTCATTTGAAAGATGAGCTATTATAGACCAAAAACAAAAGTGATAAATTGAAGGGCAGATTAACCTTCACATTTGAATTTCCTCTAAGTCAGATAATGTTGGAAAATCTATTTATATTAAAAGGGAGATGATTAGTACTGAATCGAAGCTTAGTGATAAAGCAAAAAAAGCAAATCACTGTATATTTTAGGAAAGAGAAGATTCTTCAGGATAAACTAGATGGAAGTGAATAAGAAATGAAATATAAGAAATGTGTATAAATAGCATGGTAATTTCAGAGGGGATCATTGCAGTATATGTAACTATTTAGTTGCCATGACAGCCTAGAAGCAAAGCAAGTGAGTTGCAGTACAATATTTTTATTGAACAGAATAGAATAGGATACATAAACAGGGTTTTACATAAACATGATATGCAACTATATAATACCTCGATTTATGGTATCAAATGCTGCATAGTAATCAACTATAAATAAATGTGTATAACACTTATGCCGTGTACATACGAGCGGAATTTCCGTCGGAAAAACTTGGATGGTTTTTCCGATGGAATTCTGCTCAAGTTTGGGTTGCATACACACGGTCACACAAAAGTTTGCTGAACTTTCGACCGTCAAGAACGCGGTGACATACAACACTATGACGAGCCCTGAAAATGAAGTTCAATGCTTCTGAGCATGCGTCAAATTGTTTCCGAGCATGCGTAGGAATTTTGCGCGTCGGAATTGGTACAGACAATCGGAATTTCCAATCGGAACTTTTTCCAACCGAAAAATTGAGAACCTGCTCTCAATCTTTTGCTGGCTGGAATTCCGCCAGCAAAAGTCCGATGGAGCATACACACGATCGCATTTTCGGATCAAAAGCTCTCTTTGGACTTTTGCTGGCGGAATTTCCACTCGTGTGCAGGGGCATTAAAGCGTAACTCCACTTTTGTTGAGAAAAAAACATTCCCCTCTGGGTGATCTATGTACATTACAAGGTTTTTTACAAACTTTGTTGCAGACTAATACCTTTTTTTATTCTGAAGAAATCCCTGTGTGTTCCTCTGTGCCCATGTGGGAAAGTGAATCTAATGGGAATGGTTTCATCTGCAGGGCTCTAAAGAGTAAAGATGCTGGGCCTGCATCCCTTTAGACTTGATTTCCTATTGGAAGTATCTCACCAAAAATGACATTTTTGTTGCAGGGGATGCCTTTAATCTGACTTGTATCTTAGTGCAGACTTCTGGGAAAATTGGTACACCAATCACACAAGCAGGAAATAGTTATATGCAACTATATAATACACATTCTGTGTACAGAACACCTCCAGGTAGTCATATTGCATTGCATTTTCAGAAATCTACAGAGCTGCAAATTGAAAAGGAAAAGTACTTTTTAATAACATTCAATTACAATATGACTTTTGTCGCAGTTGTATACGCTATATTATTTTTTCTTTATTTGCGTATTTTTCCCCCATGAAAGTGGAGTTACCCTGTAAGTATTTTAAATATGATAGAAATGATTTATAAATTTTTTTTTTAGATTACCGAAAGTTGTGTAATCGGTAGATAAAAGGAAGCGAAAAAAAAAAAGAGGAGCGTGTATGTAGGGTTTACCGGAGAGTGTAGGGTTCTTATTTGCAGTTAAAAAGATAGGGGGAGGGTGAAAAAAGAATAAGATTGTATTCCTTTAGAGAGAAAGCAAAGATTTATTAAAATTGGGGATGCACCGAATGAGTTTTTTGGTGCCGAAACCGATACCGAAAATAAATCTTCCTTGATCCCGAAAACCGAAACCGATACCGAAACAACACCGATACCGAAAGTGACTGTTTTTAAAAATATTTTTATACAGGAGATGGTCAGAGACTGGGGACATGGAACAGGATATGGTCAGAGACTGCAGACATGGTACAGGATATGGTCAGAGACTGCAGACATGGTACAGGAGATGGTCAGAGACTGCAGAGATGGTACAGGAGATGGTCAGAGACTGCAGAGATGGTACAGGAGATGGTCAGAGACTGAGGACATGGTACAGGAGATGGCCAGAGACTGCAGACATGGTACAGGAGATGGTCAGAGACTGCAGACATGGTACAGGAGATGGTCAGAGACTGCAGACATGGTACATGAGATGGTCAGAGACTGCAGACATGGTACATGAGATGGTCAGAGACTGCAGACATGGTACAGGAGATGGTCAGAGACTGAGGACATGGTACAGGAGATGGTCAGAGACTGGGGACATGGACAGAGAGTCAGAGACTGAGGACATGATACAAGAGATCAATGCAACCTCACCAGTGCCCGTCAGATGCAGCCAGCCAGTGTCCCCGGTAGTGCAGCCTGTGTCCCCGGTAGTGCAGCCAGTGTCCCCACTGCAGCCAGTGTCCCCAGTAGTGCAGCCAGTGTCCCCATTGCAGCCTGTGTCCCCATTGCAGCCAATGTCCCCAGTAGTGCAGCCTGTGTCCCCATTGCAGCCAATGTCCCCAGTAGTGCAGCCTGTGTCCCCATTGCAGGCAATGTCCCCAGTAGTGCAGCCAGTGTCCCCATTTCAGCCAGTGTCCCCATTGCAGCCAGTGTCCCCATTGCAGCCAGTGTCCCCAGTAGTGCAGCCTGTGCCCCCATTGCAGCCAGTGAAGGGAGAGAAGAGCCACCGCCGCCTGTTTGATTACAGCGCCGGGAACATCACAGCTTTCATTTCAATAGCTGTGTGTTCCCCGCTGCGCGCCGTCACATACAGCCCCTCCCCCTTGTCCCATTGGATGGGTGATCTGTCTATCAAAGTGCCCGGACAAGGGGGAGGGGCTGTATGTGACGGCGCGCAGCAGGGAACACACAGCTATTGAAATGAAAGCTGTGATGTTCCAGGCGCTGTAATCAAACAGGCAGCGGCTCACCTCTCTTCTACGATATAGGAAGCCCACCTGATAGGCGGCACCAGGGGCGGGGGCGGAGCCCAGGCCCCGTCCCATTCATTATCGGCAAAAATTCTCTTTCGGCTTTTTGCCGAAAGGGCCATTTTCGGCCGATATGTTTCGGTGGCCGAAATTTCGGTGCATCTCTAATTAAAATTAAGCTTGTTGGTATAATAATGCCATGGGGACCAAATTTTTAAAAAGTTAGAATGATTATCAAGTAGAATAGAGGTACATTTTTTGTGAACCATGGTTCCCATAATTCTTTCTTTCACCTCTCAAAAATTCTGGCATGAATTTCTCCAAACTTTAGCAATAGTTTGTCGCGTAGCCAAAAAAATAACAGAAATCTGTTTCATTTCAGATTTTCTAAGACTCAAAGTGGCCTATGTAATAAGGCTTCCCAGGGATCCTGAGCTATGGGTTTTCTAAAAATGTTATAAATCATATCATAAATTTTTGTCCATAATTTCTGGATAACAGGGCATTCCCACCAAATGTGGGGTAGAGTTTATCATTGCATCCTATAAAACACAGAAAGGAAATTGAAGGAGAAAATTGTGTTAGTTTTACTGGAGTCATGTACCAATGAAAGAGCATTTTATGTGCATTTTCCTGGGCCAGAGCATTAATGGAAAACATAGCAACAGATGACCAGATTCTATTCCATTTAAAAATATCTAAAAACTCCCCCAGGTCAAGTTCCCAATCAAGAGTGTAGGCAGATTTTTTAGTAGATTGAAAAGAGATTTGCGAATTGTCAATTTGCATATTTTTTCAAAAGGTGTCAGAGTTGGACAGATTGTGGTGTTAAAGAGGAGATTACTTAAAAAGTCAATAATCTGAATTAATCGAGATGATTCTGATGAAGGGAGATGTCAATGTTCTGAAAGGTAATAATTTGTTTTGATCCCCTCTAATGATAGGGTGTCGTGTATGCATTTAACATTCTTATGACGTCACCAAACAAAACGTTCTGCATCCTCAATGTGGGAGGAAACATAGGGTTGTTAAGAATCCCAGATAAGGGAAGGTAGGGAGTAGGGATGAGCTTTGAGTTTGAGTCGAACCCATATTGGACTCGAACATCGCCTGTTCAACCGTTCGTCGAATTGCGAATGTTATGGGCCGTTCGTTCCAAATTCGAGTGGCGTGTCACGGCCCATAATTCACTGCGGCATCACAGTGCATTGCTGGCTGATGATTGTCCAAGCATGCACTATGTCCCGCATGCTTGGCCAATCACAGCGCCGTGTGTACAGAGAGCCGTAATTGGCCAAAGCCAGGGTGGCTTTGGCCAATTATGGCTCAGGGGGTTTAGTACACGCCTCACACTATATGAGCCCACCTGCGTGGCGGCCTTGTGTAGTGTGTTGCGGCAGAGAGAGATAAACAGAGAGACAGTGTCATTTGATTTAAGTTAGATAGAGTAGGCAGGCAAGTCAGTTAGCTGCACTTACAGTGTATTGTGTAAATATATGCATCCTAGGTGTTGTATGTGTATATATATATATATATATATACTGTATTCAGTTTAGCTAGATCCGTTCCTGTTATTCTCTTCCTACTGACAGGCAGGCAGGTGTTTTTACAGTATTTACAGTTAGTGTACTGTGTCCTTTGCACAGTGTGCACCTAAAGCTACCTGAAGAAAATTGCTGGTGTTCTTCTGATCCTATTAGTACCACAGGCAGGCAGCTACTGTATTTACAGTTAGTGTACTGTGTCCTCTGCACAGTGTACACCTAAAGCTACCTGAAGAAAATTGGTAGTGTTCTGATCCTATTAGTACCCCAGGCAGGCAGCTGCAGTATTTAAAGTTAGTGTACTGTGTCCTCTGCACAGTGTGCACCTAAAGGTACCTGAAGACAATTGCTCTTGTTCTGATCCTATTAATACCACATGCAGGCAGCTGCAGTATTTACAGTTAGTGTACTGTGTCCTCTGCACAGTGTGCACCTAAAGCTACCTGAAGAAAATTGCTGGTGTTCTTCTGATCCTATTAGTACCACAGGCAGGCAGCTGCAGTATTTACAGTTATTGTACTGTGTCCTCTGCACAGTGTGCACCTAAAGCTACCTGAAGAAAATTGCTGTTGTTCTGATCCTATTAATACCACAGGCAGGCAGCTGCAGTATTTACAGTTAGTGTACTGTGTCCTCTGCACAGTGTGCACCTAAAGCTACCTGAAGACAATTGCTGTTGTTCTGATCCTATTAATACCACAGGCAGGCAGCTGCAGTATTTACAGTTAGTGTACTGTGTCCTCTGCACAGTGTGCACCTAAAGCTACCTGAAAAAAATTGGTGGTGTTCTTCTGATCCTATTAGTACCACAGGCAGGCAGCTGCAGTATTTACGAATAGTGTACTGTGTCCTCTGCACAGTGTGCACCTAAAGCTACCTGAAGACAATTGCTCTTGTTCTGATCCTATTAATACCACAGGCAGGCAGCTGCAGTATTTACAGTTAGTGTACTGTGTCCTCTGCACAGTGTGCACCTAAAGCTACCTGAAGACAATTGCTGGTGTTCTCATACTAATAATACTACAGGCAGGCAGTTGATTCTGCTAGCTGTAGTATCAGTATATATATACATCCCAGCTTTGTGCATCTACATCTCACTGCAGGCCATTAGTATGTCTGGAAGGCCAACAAGGAGAGGCAGACAGTCACAAGCCAATAAAAGAGGGCAAGCAGGCTCTGGGTCTAGAGGCAACAGTGCTGGTTGTGGACACGGTGCATCCTCTTCAGCACGTGGCCGTGGGACACGCTTGTCCTTTTTTTCGGCAGCTGGTCGTGTTGAGCCGCAACAGAAGACTTGGTAGAGTGGATGACCAAGCCGTCCTCATCCTCCTCATCCTCTCTCACCCAGGCTCAGGGTACTTTGTCTTGCAAAGCAGCTGCCAACGTGGCCTCTTCGCTCGGCTCAGTGGCATCAGTCACTCCTTCCCTAGCCCCACCATGTCCTCCTGAGGAGTCCCCCGAACTGTTTGACCACAGTGTTGGGTACATGCTCCAGGAGGATGCCCAGTGTTTTGAAGGCTCCGATGATGGTACCCAGCTAGAGGAAGGCAGTAATGTGAGCCCAGAGAGAGGGGGTGCCCAAGAAGGACAGCAATCTGGCAGTCATGTTCCCCCAGCTGCAGCATACTGCCAGGTTTGCTCCAGTGATGAGGAGGGAGGGGATGATGAGGTCACTGACTACACATGGGTGCCTGATAGGAGAGAGGAGGAGGAGGCACATCTCCAACGCGGCAGGATGCCCTCCAGGGGCCAGCTTAAGGGCAGCACACCGGCTGCATCACAACGCAGAGCTCCGCATGTGCAGGGAGCTACTGTCTCTGCGCGTTATTCCAAAAGTTCTTTGGTGTGGGCCTTTTTAGAGACGAGTGTATCAGATCCCACCGCTGCTATTTGCAACATATGTCTCAATCGTATCTCGCGTGGCCAAAACATCACCCGCTTGGGCACCACAACCGGAAGTGCAGATGACGGAAGTTGGGGAGCTGGATTCTCAATACAGGGGTCTCAGTGCCTATAAAAAGGAGCATGGCTGCAGTGGGTAGGTAGCCCAGAAGAAGTCCTATGAGACGAAACGCGTCGGGAGGACTCCACTGCCGCCATTTTTATTCACAAGCGCTTGATTTCTTCTTAATTGTAAGTGTGTTTCTTTTTAATAAAATTTACATATTTACGGAATTACACTATATGGCCCCTTTCTTTCCTATGTGGGGTTGGTCCAAGGACGTCTTTAACCTCTACGCAGAAAAGACACCCCGGTGAGGCACCCCTAGGACTCCAGTGTACCGTTGGGATCTCCTTATCATCTGCCAGGGGGCAACTCTTAAGCTTTCTTGACTCATACAGCATACGCTGTTTTGGGTCCCAACCTTTCGGTAAGCCTCCATTCATATGGGTGGTGGTATCTGCACATCTTTATCTGTCACATCAAACCCCAGAGAAGGTCACCAAGATTGTCTATATATTTTTATTTCCATTTTTGGATTTCCTTCTGATTGGCACCGTTGCCATTAGACCTATAAAGCCTATATAGACCTATATAGCATCAACTATTTTTATGTCTATTATTTATGATTTGCCTTCATCATTCGGGGGACTATTTTGACCATTTGTGTTCACTATATTTTCACGTGGTGATTATTGTTGTTTCACTATCAAGATGGACTGCTTGATTTATCCATGATGGACATTTATTGTTTTTATGTCATTATTCACATTTTTTTACTTCTCTTTTGAAATATCTTGAATCTATAGCGCTGCACCCACTTTATATATTCCACGGTTTTCAGCAAAATTTCTATTTGCAGTGTCAGCGGCTTACATGTTTTGAGTTAACACGTTTTTGCGTTAGCGCAAGCTTATTTTTGTTTTTTCATGCTGCAGCGGCTGCACATGCAGCAGAGGGCCATCAATGAGTACCTATGCGACTATGGCACCAGGGGAGCTTGTTGTTTTTTTCCCCAGGCCAGTGGGCTATGATCAGGGATGCATGCACAGTCCTGTCATCATTTGAGGAGGCCACAAGGATGGTGAGAAGTGACAGTGCATGCATCAGTGATACTGTCCCTCTTGTCCACCTGTTGGAGCACACGCTGCGTGGAATAATGGACAGGACACTTGAGGCAGAACAGAGGGAGGAAGAGGAAGACTTCCTTACCTCTCGAGGCCCCCTTTATCCAGACAGTGTTCCTGCGTGCCCGCCGATCACACAGGAAGAGGATGAGGAGCAGGAGGAGGATTGTGTCAGCATGGAGGTGGAGCCTGGCACTCAGCATCAGCAGCAGTCTTCAAGAGATCATTTACAGTCCGAAGAAACCCATGGACTTGTACATGGCTGGGAGGAGGTGGCTGCGGATCATGTCGTCCTTAGTGACCCAGAGGACCCTGGACCGAATGCCTCAGCAAGCCTACGCTGCATGGCCTCCCTGATCCTGCAAAGCCTGCGGAAGGATCCTCGTATTTGTGGTATCAAGGGGAGGGATGATTACTGGCTGGCAACCCTCCTTGATCCATGTTACAAGGGTAAGGTTGCGGACCTTATCTTGCCGTCGCACAGGGAGCGGAGAATGAAACATCTTCGGAAGGCCTTGCAGAAAGGTCTGGGCAACATGTTTCCAGAGCCTGGGAGGTTACAATTTCCTGGTCCTCCTGGACAACGTGTTGCTGAGGCTTCGGTCAGTCACAGAAGGAGCGGTGGAGAAGGTGGCCGTCTGACCGATGCGTTCAGACAATTTTCTAGTCCGCAGCCCCAAGGTCTGATCAGTTCCAGCAACCATCGCCAGCGTCTGATTCACATGGTGCAGGATTACCTAGGGGCAAGAGCAGACTTGGGCACCTTTCCCACCGAAAATCCTCTGGGTTACTGGGTCTTGAGGATGGATCAATGGCCAGAGCTTGCACAGTATGCAATTGAGCTACTGGCCTGTCCTGCATCCAGCGTTCTTTCGGAATGCACATTCAGTGCTGCTGGAGGCACAGGGTGCGCCTGTCCACCGAATCGGTTGATCGGCTGACCTTCATAAAAATTAATCAGTCTTGGATCACCAGCTACCAAGCACCTGATGCTGATGTAACCGATTGATTTTTTTTTTTTATGTGAGATCCCTTCAAGACTGCCTATGCTGATGCTGAGTGACTATCCTGTTATGCTGAGTGACAATCCTCTTCCTCCTCAATTTTCATGCTGATAGCTTGTAAAAACATTTTTGGTTCTGGGCACTGCCACCAGTGGCCAAGGCACAATTTTTCTGCCCCTGTTTAACAGCGGCATGTAATTACAATTTTTGATGCAATACTTTGCAGCAGGGCTCATCCCTGTGCTCCAACTCTAGTATCTGTGAGGGATTGCAGTGTTGTGGCACCAGCACCAGTGTCCAAGGCCCAATTTTCAGCCCCTGTTTAACGGGGCGTATAATTACAATTTTTGATGCAATAATTTGCAGCAGGGCTCATTCCCGCGCTCCAGCTAGAGTATCTGTGAGGGGTTGCAGTGTTGTGGCACCAGCACCAGTGCCCAAGGCCTAAATTTTTAGCCCCTGTTTAACAGGGGCGTATAATTACAATTTTTGATGCAATACTTTGCAGCAGGGCTCATTCCTGCGCTCCAACTATAGTATCTGTGAGGGGTTGCAGTGTTGTGGCACCAGTGCCTAAGGCCCAATTTTTCTGCCCCTGTTCAACAGGGAATTGTAATTACAATTCTTGATCTAATATTTCACAGCAGGGTCCATTCCTGCGCCCACCAAGAGTAACTGTGAGGGCTTACAGTGTTGTGGCAACACCAACACCCCAATTTCTGCAGAGTATATAGGGCAGGCCCCTACTTTCAAACATCCAACTTACAAATGACTCCTACTTGCAAAGGGAAGGAGACAACAGGAAGTGAGATGAAATCTACCCCTAGGAAGGGAAATTATCTCCTGTAAGAGTTAATATGAGAAAAACGTGTCTCCTCTTCACTGATGCTTTATCACCAATCCTTGTTTCACTAAAAACCCCAAATTTTCAAAAAAACATTTGTCATTGGGACAGAAAGTGAGGTGAAATCTTCTGAAGAGGTGCACAGACAGCAAAACAAATGTTACAGGTGTGATGTCCCTTCCCTATGTTTTCCAAAAAGCTTAAAAATAGATTTTTTGGCTGGAGCTACACTTTAAAAATGTACCAGTTCAAAATTACAAACAGATTCTACTTAATAAGAAACCTACAGTCCCTGTCTTGTTTGCACCGCCTGTATACTGCTGTTCAGAGTATATAGGTCCTGGGGGCCCCACGCCTTTCCTTTTTTTAATTTGGGTGCGGGGTTCCCCTTAATATCCATACAAGACCCAAAGGGCCTGGTAATGGACTGGGGGGGGGGGGTACCCATGCCGTTTGTCTCACTGATTTTCATCCATATTGCCGGGACCCGACATCACATTAAAGCCGCAAGCAGTTTTAAATGACTTTTATTCCTTTACAAATGTCATTTTGTGCAGGGACTGTTCTAAGCACGGGAAACACGCGCCACTTTACAGGCATGCTATATACACCCCCCAGGTACGATATTTAAAGGAATATTTCACTTTTTTTTCACTTTAAGCATCATTAAAATCACTGCTCCCGAAAAAACGGCCATTTTTAAAACTTTTTTTTGCATTGATACATGTCCCCTGGGGCAGGACCCGGGTCCCCAAACCCTTTTTAGGACAATAACTTGCATTTTAGCCTTTAAAATTAGCACTTTTGATTTCGAACGTTCGAGTTCCGTAGACTTTAATGGGGTTCTAAAGTTTGCGCGAACTTTCGGTCCGTTCGCAGGTTCTGGTGCGAACCGAACTGGGGGGTGTTCGGCTCATCCCTAGTAGGGAGATATAACATGACTGGAATATTTAAAACGGTCCCAACAAGAGAGAGAGTGGCGTAGATTTGGATCATTTATAAAGGGACGGATAAGAGGAGTGTGTGACAGACCCTAACACGGCCTTTTGGAGGGGACTGCATGGTAGCCTCTTGCCTACTGACTATGGGCCCTGGCATTTGAGGGAACTATGAGTATTCAGCAAGATGTCCTGTTATATAATGCAACATGATATGCTATTACCACATTTAACAGTCAAGGAAACCATAATGGTCTCTGTCAACTTGAAACTTGGAATGGATATGAAAAGAAAGCTGGTTAATAAGATCTGTTGGCGAACTGTCTGAGGTGAGCACTCCCTGACTAATCAAGGCTTGTCTAGGGGACTAGCTGCTAATTAACTTACTGGTTAATTAGTTAGCTGTTGATTGGATTCAGTGGCTGGTGAAGTTTTAAGATGGTGGGGCGCCAGGCCCCGCCCATCCTTATTTACCACTCCCACTTCTCAGAAGCCCTGCCCCTTATAGACTCCACCCACTTCACCTGCTCTTTCCACTTGCTTGAACACATTCTCCCAGTATATCCCATAATAGGGGCATATTATAGGATATACTGTGAGAGACATCCTAAGGCAGTGATGGCGAACCTTGGCACCCCAGATGTTTTGGAAATACATTTGCCATCATTCTCAACTACACTGCAGAGTGCATGAGCATCATGGGAAATGTAGTTCCAAAACATCTGGAGTGCCAAGGTTCACCATCACTGCCCTAAGGGATATACTGAGAGACCTCTTGTTATGGCATATACTGACTGAGAGTGAGAGAGACCCCCCCTATATAGAATATATACTGAGAGACCCCTATTATGGGATATACTGAGAGAACTCCTATAATAAAATTGGGGGTCTCTCAGTATATCCATAATGGGGGGTCTCTCGCTCTCTGTATATCCCATATTAAAGTGTCTCTCAATATATATCCCATAATAGGGGATTAGGGGCGCTCATATGGAATATACTGAGAGACACCCTAAGGGGATATACATACAAAACAATATGACACACATTTGGGGCCATCATGATGCCAACATGAATATCACCCTTTTTTTTAAAAGGAAGCAATCTAATAGGCAGCCATGTATTCGACGGATGGAAATGACAACCTCCACACATATACAGGAGAAAGTGAACTTGCCCAAGGAGCTTACACTCCCCACCATGGAGGGTCCCTGGGTGGGTATAGCAATGGGGGACAAGAGAGATATTTAGTGCTCGCTACTTATTTTCCTTAACAGGGAGACACGAGATAAGAGAAAAATTGTTAAGTAGATTAAAAAGATTTGGCAAAGTAATGTGAGGTGATAAGAAGAAGAATGTTGTCAGCAAAAAGAAAAATGTTATGGATATTAGTGATTACAACGCAATTGTTAAAAAAATGGTTCTAAAGCCAATACAAAGAGGATAGGGGATAATGGGCAACCCTGTCTCATTCCTCAAAGAATTGGAAAAGGTGTAGATGAATAACCTGCATATATAATGGAAGCAATGGGATTAGCATATAGAACATTTATCCAAGCAAGAAAGTAATCCCCAAACCCCTATTTACAAAGCATAAAGAATAAGTATGGCCAGGACAGGGAATCCAAATTGTTATGGATGTCGAAACACAGATTCAAGAGATCTAGTTTTTGTAAGATGTATTCATTGTAGAACTACAAATGTTGTGTGGCTTGTCTCTTCGGTACAAAGCCTACTTGGTTTTTGTGAATAATTTCATCTAAGACATTAATCCTATTGGTTAATATTTTAGCTACATTTTTGATGTCATTAATCAAAAGTGAAATGGGGCAATGAGTGTAGGGCTTGATGAGGTTTGGGGAACATAACAATTGAAGCTTTTAATGTTTCTGGGGAGAAAGTATGGCTTTGATGCAAGAATTTCAAAGAGGAAAAGAGATGAAGCCTAATGATTTGTGAGAACTTCTTATAAAATAGTGATGTGCATCCATCAGGGCCAGGTCTCTTATTAGACTTAGGCCTCTTTCAGACGAACGATCCGATCAGGTCCGCCTGTCAGTTTTTTAGGCGCACCTGAACGGACACTCCATAGACATCTATGGAGCATTGGATGTCAGCGGTGACATGTCTGCTGACATGACATGCCTGCTGACATCCGACCCGATCCGAAAAAGTGTAACGGAGGAAAAACCTACTTTTCCATCGGTGTGTGCAGCGGTGGACCTGTCATCTTCCTGCTCAGCGGGGATCCACGGAGTGATCCCCGCTGAGCAAGCGGATGTTCACGGGGCGGATCATCTCGGATCTGTCCCGTTACGTGAATTTATAGCATTAAAAAATTTCTTGTAATGTAATTTCAGAGTCAAGCGTTGTTTTATATTTTGAAATAAGTACAGTGAATACAATGAAATTACTGTTTAGCAGATTCAGTAGAAAAGGAAGATGTATTTTTATAGAGATGTGAGAGGTGCAAGCGAAATTGTTTAAGGACCTCAATAGGGTCATTAGTGAGTTTATTTTTAGAAGTGAGGCATCGTGGTGGGTTTGTTACTTTGAGCATAAAAATGTTGATTTGTACATCTAAGTTGTCTTTCAGCTTCATCAGTAAGGCAGAGGTTTAATTCTGTTTTGATCTTATCAAGCTGAGCGTGATTTTGTTTGGAGGGATTATGTTTATGCAGGTGACGTGCGTGTTCCAGTTGGCGTTCTAGGTCAATTCTTTGTTCTCTCAATTTTTTCTGGGTGGAGGAGATTTGAATAATGTGTCCTCTAAATACATATTTGTAAGTTTGCCAAAGTATTAGTGGAGAAGAAGTAGAGACTGCGGAGATAGATTTAGGTTGGCCAAGAATTGTAGGGATGGATAGAAGAGAGTTATTCAATGACCAAGAATGACCAAGAAAGGGCTTGAGCACACAGTGGAGAGAACGACAGTAAATGATTGTGGGGTTGTGATCTGACCATGGTAGGGGCAAAATCTTAACTTTAGATACGGAAGGAAGGAAAGAGCGAGGGATCCAAATGTGGTCTACTCATGTATAAGGGTTATGTAAACTACAAGAGTGGGGTCTACTGCACACTAAGCATCAATATAGCATGCATTTGGGAAGAGTTCTTGAAAGTGGATGAAATTAGGGTCAGAAGGGTGATTATTAGGTTTAGAGCAGTCCAGTAAGGAGTTTGTTACTAAATTTGAATCCCCACATAGAAATGAAGTGCCTTTAGAATGGAAAGAAATTAAATCCAGGATACGTGTAAAAAATGGAATTTGATTTTTGTTTGAGGGATAATAAACTATAGTGATTTCTGAACATTGTGCCAATCCTTGTACAGTGGAACCTCGGATTGCGAGTAACGCGGTTAACGCACGCTTCGCAATACAAGCTATTATTCTTTTTTAAATCCTGACTCGGTTTGCGAGTCTTGTCTAGCAAAAGGAGCAGGATTCAAGCCTTTGCTGTGTGCAGTACCGCATTTGGCCAGAGGTGCGGGGAGCAGTCTCGGAGTATTTCCAAGTCTCTCCGGCGCCCCCCCCACCTCTGGCCACATGCATTATTGCATGCAATAGAAGTCAATGTGGAACAAATTATCTTCATTCCAATTACTTATATGGGGAAACTCGCTTTGATATGCGAGTGCTTTGGTTTACAAGCATTCTCCTGGAATGGATTATGCTCATAATCCAAGGATCCACTGTAGTAGTAAATAATGACCCTGTGAGTCTGTTAATTTGTTTGTTACAAACAAAATTGTTATGTTTATGGATACTAATTAATACCCCTCTATGTTTTGTAGGAGCAGATGCCAAAAAGGTAGCAGAGTAGGAGGGGTGAAAGTAACGTGAAGCAGACTGTGAAGAAAAGTGAGTTTCTTATTAAACAGCAAGTGGGTTGAATGATGCTGAATATCATTCAACTCTGGAGAGAAGCAGCCACCTGAAATGAGGAGGACACAAAGGGCATCTAAGGAGTGTAGAGAAGCTGAGTATTGCATTTTTTTAAATAGGAAGAGGGGTGGGCATACAATGTAGACTTTGACTTTAATTTATTGTATATAAGCTTTGAATGTACTTATATATACCTGTCTGGCAGGATGGTGAGTATGCAAAAAAACACTCTCAGCAATGAAGGCCTCTTGAGCCCCTCGGGAAAGAGAGCCCTGACTGATGGGGGCATGGCCAGGGAGGAGTTAAGGTGAATTTTGGCTCACTCGGGATTGGTACAAGAAGGGACAGGGGTTGGGCCTGAGCTCAGGAGTTTGGCACCCCAGGGGATTATGGTCCTTTTCGGACGAAAGCATGGAAGAGCTGCCCACCCTGCCGCCCTATTTATGATGGTATGTCACAGCGTGCTGTGGTTTTGGTGACCTTGCCAGCAAATATGGAACCTTTTTTATGCCCTGATGGTAATTTGGAGATAGACGGCCGGTCCGGCACTTATGGTAAGGACAGGCCCCTCCTTCATCTCCCTTTTACATTTGAAGTTGAGTGCTCACAGTGCAACTGTGATTGGCACGGTTTAAATATTTAAATATTATGTTTGAATTAAATAAAGCTGTGGCCTTGCCCTTTCCAACGTTAATGGTTGTATGTGGTTTTTATTGGATGGGAAGAAGGGGTAAGGTATGCTAAGTGGTCATGGTAACTTTGAATGGGACCTGGGCTTATTGCACCTCAGCAGTCATGACTACTTTATACAACTGCATTTAATGGACTGTTTTATAAGCTGAACAAATTTTGTTTTGAAATGGTGGGACCTGTATACTGCCAACTCTCCTTTATTTGAGGATAATACTGATTGATTCTTGCAGATATATTAAAGTGTTTGTAAATCCTTACATTTACCAACTGAAGTGACTAGCCCCAGGTGATGCACAGAGAGGAAAGAAATCCTCCTACATAAGTTTTTAACTTTTTAACTTTTACATTTTATTTGCAGCCCTCTCTCCTCTACATTTGTTCACAGAACAGAATTTAGACAGCACTTCTCAGCTCCAGAAGGCAGGAAGAAGTGATCTGCTGTCACTGCACAGCATAGAGCAGGGAGCCGAGTGTAACCTGAGACCTGAGTAGAGGAAACGTGCACAGCTGAGGCTGTCAGTCACCTGCTGTGTGCTGGAGACGGGGCAGGGCCATTTCCTGGGATTGCTTGGTGTTGGTATAGTACAGTGATGGCGAACCTTGGCACCCCAGATGTTTTGGAACTACATTTCCCATGATGTTTATGCACTCTGCAGTGTAGGTGAGCATCATGGGAAATGTAGTTCCAAAACATCTGGGGTGCCAAGGTTCTGTCATGGTACTACTTACAGTGAGCCCACAGGCGAGCAGATGACACGGGATCCACCAGGGTGTGGAGTCTAAGGGCCAGCCGGTATTCTGGCAGGGACCCCCTCACGAGGGTTTGGGCTTAGCTGCGTGCTGAGCCCAGGTCATGACCCCCGGGTTCACCCCGCTCACTAGGGAAGTAACAGAAGACGCTGTTAGACAAGGATGGATGAAGCAAAGGAGAGCCGGATGGCGAGCCAACGTAATCAGAACAAGCCAAGTTGGTACACAAGAGATCGGTTCACCTGAGGTCAGGTTAAGGCAGGTTACATGAAGGTGGCTCAGAAACAAATGTTGCTCAAGCAGAGCTGAACACAAGTTCGTGGAACAACAGGTGCTAGCCAGCCTACAGCAGTAAAGGTGAGACACAGATCAGCCCCACAGCTGATCTGTACCAGTACCCCCCCCCCCCCCCTCTTACGAAGTCTCCCTACATGTCTGGGGGCTGGCCTAGAAGGAAATTTCCGATGGAATCTGGTCACCAAACGTGGGGCTGAGACATCGGTGGCAGGAACCCGAGACCTCTCCTCCAGGCCATATAGGAAAAAGAAGGGGTTCCCCTGAGTGGATTTTTCCGGCACTTGCAAAAGTAATTTATATAAAATAGGAAAATACACGTATATATATATATAAAGTAAAACAATGTTTATGTTTATTCAAAATGTTCTAGTGTTAAAAACAATGCATACATTTGCAGACAACGATAACATGTACATTAGACATATTACAAAGCGGTTGTGATATCTATTTCGGTTGGCAGGTAACAGATGACGTTTAAATAGTGGAATTCTTTTCAAGCCCAACGCGTTTCGGGTACATTCTATTTCAGTCCTTCTTCAGGGGCATAATTGAAAAGAAAGGTTCATCTAGATTAATTGAAAAACATATATTTGATCAATTGCCATATAAATCTATACGTCAATAACCAATTGTAGGTTAAATGATCCATAGATCACCTACCTGTTATGTTACCGTTGATGTTTATGCAGAAAAAGACATTGGTAATTACAACCAGGGGCGAGAAAGGCTTGCAAGAGAGATGGCGTTTGATTTGGTGTTCATGAGTAAAAAAAGCTGTTCTCTGGGTACTTGTATCTCATACGTAACACTTCCCCAATGAGAAGGGGGAGAGATGAGGGGGAGGGAAAGGGTTTATAGAGTTTATTTTGGTTTTATTTTTGTGATGTATATAGAGGTTCACCTACCCCTGCCTCCCCCGGATGCGTGCGGGCCACAGCGGTATACTGGAGCGAAGAGGGACCGTCTTATAAATAAAAGTTCATATAGTTTGAATGAGTGACATGTTCTTATTTCATAAAGCGAACAATAATGATCTTTTATTCGTATATGTCCATTAGTTGCTGATAGTTAATGGACCAAGTCCACTTGTAAGTTTGTGTGTAGTGAAACACTACTTATATGTCATTCAAGGTAAAAGAAAAAATGTATTATTAATTAAGCTGGTAGTTAATGGACATGGTCCGCCTACAAAATATACTTGCATGTATAGTACACAGCTCTTAATCAGTCATTGTAGGTAAAGAATCTAAATACATAGAGGTTATGTTTGATTTGTACTGTACACTCCCCTTACACACATTCATATGATTCGTATTGAAGCATACTGACAGTAATAGCATTGTGTGGTCATAGTATTTAAAATTATATAATAGGGGGTGTATAATAGCGAACAAAAACTAATGAATAGAAAAAGAACTATATAAATATATGTGTATGCAAACATGCATGTGCACATATATCCACACACAATTAAGTGTGTGCGTGGATGAAAGATAATGGATGCTTATGTAGATAACTTTAGTATTATGTTTTCAGTCAATAGTACTAGTAGAAAGATGATGATAGACAATGTGAGATCTAATACATACAAGCATGTAGAGCAGAAGGAAAAGATCAGTATATTAAGTGATTAAAAAGCAGAGTTCTAATACCTGTTATTAGATAGTGATCATATTAAGCCAGCCACGCATCCCAGCATCCGGCAGGTAAGACGCCTTAGCTGGGAATGAGTGGGGCCAGTTTATATGTGTGGCGAGTTCCAATCAGCTGGCGCAATGATCGCGCTCAGCTGACTGGTAATCCTCGTCAGCTGGCAAGCCTCAAAAGCTCCCTGAGACAGGGATGCGCGGCGCCGCCCCTACCGCGCATGCGCGAGCGCAGTTACGTTGGAGCGGCGTCACGCACACCCCTCCCACCGGCACGGAAAGCCCCACCGGCGGACTACGCATGTCCGCCGGAGTGGCAATATGGAGGTGAAGGGCATAGATGTTGTGTTGCCCTGGTAACCTCCTGTAGTGCCGCCCAGCTAAGAGTGCTGGGCGGCCTTTCCGTGCCGGGCAACCGCTAGTGGTGGACGCATCCAAGGGGGGGCCGGGAGAAAGGCAAACAAGTTAGCATTTGAGAAATATTAACCCTAAAAGAGGGGGGAAGTGTCCATTATGAGCCATCTATATATAAAAGTGGGTAGAGAATCAGAAAAATACATAATTACAGATTTTTGTATACTTACAAATACTCTTAGTGGGTAGTTACTTATAAATGGAAGAGAAAGAACTAGTTCTTTTGTATAGCTGCCCTAAAAAACTAAGAGTGACATAGATAGTGCAGGCTGTTACAAATATCACAAAGGATCTTTATCAACAAAATAGATAACAGAGTTGATCTGGCTTCAAAATTTGTGTTCTAGCAGATTCCAACTATATTTAAATGTATTGATTGCATCATATCAAAATAAGTATATAGCAATTTATATCATGAACATATATTTATTAAGGTTAGTAATTGTGGTGCGAATGGGTAATACCTCATTGCCAATTCATGTGTGACCGCGGAATCACTTCGTTTGTTACACCAGTGTAACTGAACAAACACAGGGAGTTTGACAAGCCAAGGGTATTATAAAGTTGATAACCTTGGGCTATCTGTACACCTGCACACATAGCTCCCTTCCATTATGGGTGGATGGGATGTGTCCACCATAGTGTGGAGTTGCATGTAAGGCCGTCATGTCTTAAATTTAGGAATGAAGGTAAAGGATAAATGCTTAGTTTTGCATTGACAAAAGTATGGTAAGGGAAAGGGTAGGGCTGACTTTTATACAGACATAGCAATACGTAATCAGGGGGTGATCTGTGTACAGGACAGATAGCCCAAAAGTTTACAGTATAGACATCAGGCACAACATTATTTCACAATATCTAAGCATAGTTAGGGGTGTGGAAAAGGACACAGATCGCAGGTAGAGCATATTCCTTAAATGTTAATAACGAATCTGTTAGCTTAGTCTATTAATATTTCATTTCTCCATTCCACCGGAGTTGAAACCCTCGAGGAATGGTTTAAAACACATGGCATCGTTGAGGCCTGGGGGCAGGGTAGCCTTCAGCGAATAAATCCATTTTAATTCCCTCTGGAGTAGGGTTTTATTCCAGTCGCCCCCCCTAGGGCTAGGGTGCACCCGATCCAAGATTAGAAATTTAATTTTGGGAAATTTGCCCCCGTGTACCAGGGCAACATGGCGACCCAAGGGGAGATCAGGATCAGAAGTTTGCATTGACACAATATGTCTGTATGCTCTTTTCCAAAACTCCAATTTGGTTTTACCTATATAAAAACAACCGCAGTCGCACTGGAGAAGATAAACGACTCCAGTGGTTCTGCAGTTTGCGAAGTGCTTTGGAAATAATTTTTTGCCATTAGGGAGGATGGGGTTCTTCTGTGTCAGCATGTATCCACAATATCGGCACGAGCCACATATGAATGTTCCTCTGTATTTACAGTGTGTTTTAGTTGATTCATTTTTGAATTCACTACTCACCATCTTGTCACCAATGGATGTTGCTCTCCTAAACGTAAATTGGGGTTTGTTTGGTATCAGATGGCCTAGGGAAGGGTCAAGAGTTAGTAAGTGCCAATATTTTTCGACTATTTTTCTAATTTGGCGATGTTGTTGGTTATACGTTGTTATAATCCGTAATGAGTTGGTATCTTTGGGTTTAGAGGTCTGGAAAAGTGTACTCCTAGGTTTATCCAATACTCTCTTGAAGGATTTTTTCAAGGACCTACGTGTATATCCTTGTGCCAATAGTCTGTCTCTTAAGTTGGCGGCTTCCCTTATGAATGTGTCATTATCTGTGCAGTTACGTTTGATTCTAAGGTACTGTGAGTAAGGTATCGAATCAATAAGAGGTTGGGGGTGAAAACTCGCTGCGTGTAATATAGTATTTCCTGAGGTGGTTTTCCTGAATAGTCTACTAGACAGTCCACCTCGCTCATTTTTGTAGATTTCTAGATCTAAGAAGGTTATCCGGTTTGTATCGGAAGACATGGTAAATGTCAGGTTGAAGTCGTTTTTATTCATTCTTAGTACGCACTGCTCGAGTACATCCAAAGGACCATTCCAAATAATCAAAATGTCGTCTATATATCGATACCAACCCACAATGTGGTTGGTATATTGGGAGAGGTTATCGTCCGACAAAAAAGTCTTCTCCCACTCCCCCAGGTACAGGTTGGCATACGATGGGGCACAACATGTCCCCATCGCAACCCCCTGCACCTGGAGGTAGTGGGAGCCATCAAAAGAAAAAACGTTATGGGTGAGGATGTACTCGAGCAGCACGATAATGAATTCATTATAGACAGGATCTGAGTTACGATTCTGTTGAAGTATGTGTCTAATTGCCGCTAGTCCACGGTCATGTGGAATAGAACTGTAGAGTGTCTCTACGTCAATTGTGACTAAGGATGATTGATCTGGTATATATAGTTGATCCAAAATTTGTAGAAGGTGGCTTGTATCTCTAATGTAGGATGTCAATGAAATTACGAATGGTCTTAAGTGTTCATCGACCAGTTTGCTAGCATTATCGCTGATCGATCCAATGCCTGAGATAATAGGCCTCCCTGGAGGGTCTGTTAGGTTTTTATGTACTTTTGGGAGTGTATAAAACGTCGGAGTTCTGGGAAAATTGTTCCTTATAAAGGTCCAAGTTGATTTAGTGATGGTATTGTTCAAAAATGCCGAACTCTCTGTTATATTTCTCGACAGTGGAGGCCGGCATACGGCGGTACCGCCGTATGCCGGCCTCCATTGTCGAGAAATATAACAGAGAGTTCTACACGCTAGTGGATTACGTTTAGGAGAGCAACATCCATTGGTGACAAGATCGTGAGTAGTGAATTCAAAAATGAATCAACTAAAACACACTGTAAATACAGAGGAACATTCATATGTGGCTCGTGCCGATATTGTGGATACATGCTGACACAGAAGAACCCCATCCTCCCTAATGGCAAAAAATCATTTCCAAAGCACTTCGCAAACTGCAGAACCACTGGAGTCGTTTATCTTCTCCAGTGCGACTGCGGTTGTTTTTATATAGGTAAAACCAAATTGGAGTTTTGGAAAAGAGCATACAGACATATTGTGTCAATGCAAACTTCTGATCTCCCCTTGGGTCGCCATGTTGCCCTGGTACACGGGGGCAAATTTCCCAAAATTAAATTTCTAATCTTGGATCGGGTGCACCCTAGCCCTAGGGGGGGCGACTGGAATAAAACCCTACTCCAGAGGGAATTAAAATGGATTTATTCGCTGAAGGCTACCCTGCCCCCAGGCCTCAACGATGCCATGTGTTTTAAACCATTCCTCGAGGGTTTCAACTCCGGTGGAATGGGGAAATGAAATATTAATAGACTAAGCTAACAGATTCGTTATTAACATTTAAGGAATATGCTCTACCTGCGATCTGTGTCCTTTTCCACACCCCTAACTATGCTTAGATATTGTGAAATAATGTTGTGCCTGATGTCTATACTGTAAACTTTTGGGCTATCTGTCCTGTACACATATCACCCCCTGATTACGTATTGCTATGTCTGTATAAAAGTCAGCCCTACCCTTTCCCTTACCATACTTTTGTCAATGCAAAACTAAGCATTTATCCTTTACCTTCATTCCTAAATTTAAGACATGACGGCCTTACATGCAACTCCACACTATGGTGGACACATCCCATCCACCCATAATGGAAGGGAGCTATGTGTGCAGGTGTACAGATAGCCCAAGGGTATCAACTTTATAATACCCTTGGCTTGTCAAACTCCCTGTGTTTGTTCAGTTACACTGGTGTAACGAACGAAGTGATTCCTCGGTCACACATGAATTGGCAATGAGGTATTACCCATTCGCCCCACAATTACTAACCTTAATAAATATATGTTCATGATATAAATTGCTATATACTTATTTTGATATGATGCAATCAATACATTTAAATATAGTTGGAATCTGCTAGAACACAAATTTTGAAGCCAGATCAACTCTGTTATCTGTTTTGTTGATAAAGATCCTTTGTGATATTTGTAACAGCCTGCACTATCTATGTCACTCTTAGTTTTTTAGGGCAGCTATACAAAAGAACTAGTTCTTTCTCTTCCATTTATAAGTAACTACCCACTAAGAGTATTTGTAAGTATACAAAAATCTGTAATTATGTATTTTTCTGATTCTCTACCCACTTTTATATATAGATGGCTCATAATGGACACTTCCCCCCTCTTTTAGGGTTATTATTTCTCAAATGCTAACTTGTTTGCCTTTCTCCCGGCCCCCCCTTGGATGCGTCCACCACTAGCGGTTGCCCGGCACGGAAAGGCCACCCAGCACTCTTAGCTGGGCGGCACTACAGGAGGTTACCAGGGCAACACAACATCTATGCCCTTCACCTCCATATTGCCACTCCGGCGGACATGCGTAGTCCGCCGGTGGGGCTTTCCGTGCCGGTGGGAGGGGTGTGCGTGACGCCGCTCCAACGTAACTGCGCTCGCGCATGCGCGGTAGGGGCGGCGCCGCGCATCCCCGTCTCAGGGAGCTTTTGAGGCTTGCCAGCTGACGAGGATTACCAGTCAGCTGAGCGCGATCATTGCGCCAGCTGATTGGAACTCGCCACACATATAAACTGGCCCCACTCATTCCCAGCTAAGGCGTCTTACCTGCCGGATGCTGGGATGCGTGGCTGGCTTAATATGATCACTATCTAATAACAGGTATTAGAACTCTGCTTTTTAATCACTTAATATACTGATCTTTTCCTTCTGCTCTACATGCTTGTATGTATTAGATCTCACATTGTCTATCATCATCTTTCTACTAGTACTATTGACTTAAAACATAATACTAAAGTTATCTACATAAGCATCCATTATCTTTCATCCACGCACACACTTAATTGTGTGTGGATATATGTGCACATGCATGTTTGCATACACATATATTTATATAGTTCTTTTTCTATTCATTAGTTTTTGTTCGCTATTATACACCCCCTATTATATAATTTTAAATACTATGACCACACAATGCTATTACTGTCAGTATGCTTCAATACGAATCATATGAATGTGTGTAAGGGGAGTGTACAGTACAAATCAAACATAACCTCTATGTATTTAGATTCTTTACCTACAATGACTGATTAAGAGCTGTGTACTATACATGCAAGTATATTTTGTAGGCGGACCATGTCCATTAACTACCAGCTTAATTAATAATACATTTTTTCTTTTACCTTGAATGACATATAAGTAGTGTTTCACTACACACAAACTTACAAGTGGACTTGGTCCATTAACTATCAGCAACTAATGGACATATACGAATAAAAGATCATTATTGTTCGCTTTATGAAATAAGAACATGTCACTCATTCAAACTATATGAACTTTTATTTATAGGACGGTCCCTCTTCGCTCCAGTATACCGCTGTGGCCCGCACGCATCCGGGGGAGGCAGGGGTAGGTGAACCTCTATATACATCACAAAAATAAAACCAAAATAAACTCTATAAACCCTTTCCCTCCCCCTCATCTCTCCCCCTTCTCATTGGGGAAGTGTTACGTATGAGATACAAGTACCCAGAGAACAGCTTTTTTTACTCATGAACACCAAATCAAACGCCATCTCTCTTGCAAGCCTTTCTCGCCCCTGGTTGTAATTACCAATGTCTTTTTCTGCATAAACATCAACGGTAACATAACAGGTAGGTGATCTATGGATCATTTAACCTACAATTGGTTATTGACATATAGATTTATATGGCAATTGATCAAATATATGTTTTTCAATTAATCTAGATGAACCTTTCTTTTCAATTATGCCCCTGAAGAAGGACTGAAATAGAATGTACCCGAAACGCGTTGGGCTTGAAAAGAATTCCACTATTTAAACGTCATCTGTTACCTGCCAAACGAAATAGATATCACAACCGCTTTGTAATATGTCTAATGTACATGTTATCGTTGTCTGCAAATGTATGCATTGTTTTTAACACTAGAACATTTTGAATAAACATAAACATTGTTTTACTTTATATATATATATATATATACGTGTATTTTCCTATTTTATATAAATTACTTTTGCAAGTGCCGGAAAAATCCACTCAGGGGAACCCCTTCTTTTTCCTAAAAAAGTTTTTTGGATGTGGCACGGCCCCCTTTCCCTTTTAACCGAGGTAGACCAGTCACCTCCCTTTATTACTCCTCCAGGCCATAGCCCTTCCAATCAATCAGATAGAGTAGCCTCCCTTGGGAGTACTTGGAGTCCAATATTTCTTTAATCTCATACTGATCCGTGGTATCACCCACAGAAGCGTGGTGAGAAGAAGAGCAAGAGAAGCGATTGAGGACCAGTGGCCTGAGCAGGGAGACATGGAAGGCGTTGGGTATCCTGAGATGAGAGGGCAGACGGAGCTTGAAAGCAACTGGATTGATCTGACGGAGAATAGGAAACGGACCAATGAAGCGAGGGGCAAATTTCATTGATGGCATCCGGAGTTGGATGTGCTTGGTAGAGAGCCAAACTCTATCGCCAGGCAGGAACTTAGGAGCCGGACGGCGATGACGATCTGCTGCCGTTTTATGCCTGGAAGCAGCTAGATGAAGATTTTCAGAGACTTCTTTCCAGATTGAGTTGAAGGACCTTTGAATTTCAACTGCTGCTGGTACAAGAGGAGAAATGGGAACAGGAAATGGAACAGATGGATGCTGCCTGTAAACAGTGAAGAAGGGAGATTTTCCAGAACTGGCATTGGAGTGATGGTTTAAGGCAAACTCTGCCCAGGGCAAAAGGTCCACCCAGTCATCTTGGTGGGCTGAGATGAAGGCATGGAGAAAACGTTCTACATTTTGATATGTTCCATTTGTCCATTGGACTGGGGAAGAAAGGCAGATGAAAAATCCAATTTAATCCTAAATGAGCTGGCCAAGGCTCTCCAAAACTGAGCAGTAAATTGAACTCCTCTGTCAGAGACAATTTGTGAAGGCATCTCATGATGAAGAAGAAAGAATTCCTTAATGAAAGTTGTGGCAAGACTGGGAGCAGAAGGTAGGCCTGGGAAAGGAATCAAGTGACACATTTTGGAAAACCAATCCACCACTACCCAGATGACTGTAGAACCTGTTGAGGGGGGCAGATCTGAGATAAAGTCCATGGAAATATGACGTCAAGGTATATAGGTATATCGGGGACTGGTAAGGGCAAAAGCAACCCAGCAGGGGCGGACATGGAAGATTTGGATAGTACACAAACCGTACAAGCTTGAACGTATTCCTTGACATCCTTACGAAGAGAAGGCCACCAGTAATGATGCAGAAGAAGGTCACAAGTACGAGGTATACCAGGATGTCCAGAGAACTTGGAGTCATGTGCCCAACAAGGAGTTTGGGATGAAGTGTGGGAACTACAAAAGTTTTACCTGGAGGAGGCTGCATAGACCGGAGCTGAGTAGTGGCTAGAATACAATGTGGAGGGATGATGGGACCAGGATCTAGGTGATTCTCAGAATCGTTGACATCAAACGACCTGGACAGGCATCGGCTCGAAGGTTTTTGGCACCTGGACGAAAAGTAATGTTAAAGTTGAAGCGGGCGAAAAAGAGGGCCCAGCGAGCTTGACGTGGGTTCAAGCGTTTTGCGGGTTGTAAATATTGCAGATTTTTATGATTAGTATAGATGGTAATACAATGGGGAGAACCCTCTAGAAGATGTCGCCATTCTTGAAGAGCTATTTTAATAGCGAGTAGCTCACGGTCTCAAATGGTATAGTTTTTCTCCGCATCAGAAAACTTCTTGGAAAAGAATCTGCAAGGCTGAGACTTGCCCTTCTGAGCTTGGAGTAGGATGGCACTGACTCCTACTGAAGAGGCATCAACCTCCAAAAAAAAGGGTTTTGTAATGGGGCAATTGGAGCAGAGAGGAAAGCTGCCTTGAGTTTGAGTTAAGCATCAATGGCTTCAGGGGACCAGAGACGGGCATTGACACCCTTGCGAGTGAGAGATGTAATAGGGGCCACCAAGGTGGAGTAGTTACAAATGAATTGGCGATAGTAATTGGTGAAGCCCAAAAAGCGTTGGGTGGCTTTAAGACCAAAGGGCTGGGGCCCACTCCGAGGTGGCCCGAAGTTTGGCTGGGTCCATCTGGAGGCCCTGTGATGAGATTATGTAGCCAAGAAATGGAACTTGTGTTTGTTCAAATAGACATTTCTCCAATTTTGCATATAGACAATTGTCCCGTAAATGCTGTAGCACAGCTTTCACATGAAGACGATGGGTAAGTAAGTCTGGTGAGAAACTAAGAATATCATCCAGATATACAATAACACAGACATACAGAAGGTCGCGGAAGATCTCATTAACCAAATTTTGGAAGACCACTGGGGCAATGCATAAGCCAAAGGAAATCACAAGATATTCATAATGTCCGTCCCTGGTGTTAAAGGCGGTCATCAATTCGTCTCTTTCCCGGATTCTTATTAAATTGTAGGCCCCTCTAAGATCCAGTTTGGTAAAAACATGAGAACCTCGCAGTCTGTCAAAGAGTTCTGAAATTAAAGGAAGAGGGTATCGGTTCTTCACGGTGATGGCATTAAGGTCCCTGTAGTCGATGCATGGACGGAGTGAACCATCTTTTTTCGCTACAAAGAAGAACCTGGCTCTGGCAGGTGAGTTTGACTTTTGCAGGTTTTCCCGAATGTATTCAGATATGGCTTGTGTCTCGGGGATAGATAGAGGGTAGACTCGGCCTCGGGGAGGAGAGGTCCCAGGTAACAGATCAATGGAGCAGTCATAGTCTCTGTGAGGAGGAAGGCGATCAGCGGACTTTTTGCAGAAAACATCTCGGAAAGATTGATATTGGGAAGGCAACATGGGCGTTGTGGAGGTCTGAGCCAGAGGAATAGAAGGAGGAAGTAGCACCCTGGAAATACATCGTTGCTGACACGGAGGACCCAAAGCCAATACTTGTCCAGAATTTCAGTCAAGATGCGGGGAGTGTTTCTGCAACCATGGAAGGCCCAGGATGATGGGACTGGAGGATTTAGACAGAATTAGGAAAGAGATCTCCTCAGCATGCAAAACTCCAATGCGTAAGACAATAGGAGGGGCTTTAAACCGGATGGGGCTCATAGGCAAGAAGGAGCCATCTACTGTGGTCACTGAAAGGGGTATAGCCAAGGCAACAAAGGCAATGCCCAACTTGGAAGCTAAAGATTGTTCAATGAAATTCCCGGCAACACCAGAGTCCATGTATGCAGAGGCATTTTGAGCCCAGTGGATAGCCACGAGAAGGGTGAAACGAGGGAAGCAGACAAAATTAAAGGATCGGTCTAGATCACCTCCCTCCGAGTGACCTAGACCCTGGAGTTTCCTGGACGGACTGGACAGGAGTTCAAAAGATGCCTTTTATCACCACAATAAAGGCAAAAGCCCAATCATGCGTCGGGCACGTTCCTTGGGAGTGAGGAGAGTTCACCCAAGCTGCATAGGTTCTTCCAACGTGTGAGAGGTTGAAGACGGAGAGGGTTCCACAGGTCTTTGGACTACCTGTGCTGGACAGACAGCAGGGGGATGACTGGATCTGGATTTCTCCAGGGCCCGCTTCTGGAAGCGAATGTTTATTTGAATGCTCAATGCAATTAAATCATCCAATGTGGTAGGAATGGCGCGTCCAGCGAGTTCATCCTTGACACGCTCAGATAGGCCTTGCCAGAAGGTAGCAGTAAGGGCCCCATTATTCCATTTGAGTTCAGCAGCCAGCGTACGGAATTGAACTGCGCATTGGCCGACTGTCATTCCTTGCTGACAAAGACGAAGGAGGGCCCCAGCAGCCAAAGACACTCATGAAAAGTTTTCCAGAATGCATCTAAAAAAGCTGGAGGTCGGAGGTGATAGAATCATGTGATTCCCAGAGTGGGGAGGCCCAAGCTAGAGCATCACCGGAGAGGAGAGAGATGATATATGCAACTTTGGTGCGATCAGTTGGAAACTGGTGCCTGGAAAGTTCAAAGTGGATGGAACACTGATTAATGAAGCCCCGACAAGCCTTAGGGTCGCCAGAAAAACGAGGTGGTGGTGGCAGATGCAGGCAGGGATTGCCGGGTGTAGCAGGTAAAACGGGAGCAGCTGAAGCAGAAGCAGGAACGGGAGGAGCTGAAGTTGCAGTGAGTTGCAGACGATCCAGACGGGAGGCAAGATCCTGAAGGACCAGCATTATTTGCTCTTGATTTACTTGCTGGGAGTTAAGTCTCTGAACTAGATGTTGCATTTGATCCTCGGTCAGTGGCCGATTCTCAGAGGCACTCTTGGCTTGAGCAAACTGTCACGGTACTACTTACAGTGAGCCCACAGGCGAGCAGGTGACACGGGATCCCCCAGGGCGTGGAGTCTAAGGGCCAGCCGGTATTCTGCCAGGGACCCCCTCATGAGGGTTTGGGCTTAGCTGTGTGCTGACCCCAGGTCACGACCCCCGGGTTCACCCCGCTAGGGAAGTACCAGAAGACACTGTCAGACAAGGATGGATGAAGCAAAGGAGAGCCAGATGGCAAGCCAAGGTCAGGGCGGGCTGCAGACAATGTAATCAGAACAAGCCAAGTCGGTTACATGAAGGGGGCTCAGAAACAAATGTTGCTCAAGCAACCAGAACTGGCCAGAAAGGGATTTAAATAGAGAAGCACATGAGGGGCTGGACAGGAAGTAGCAGGAAGGAATCATATATTAAGCAACAGGTGAGCGACACCCATAGCTGCTGAGTTTAGCAGAGCTGAACACAAGCTAGTGGAACAATAGGTGCTAGCCGGCCTACAGCAGTAACGGTGAGACAGAGATCAGCTCCGCAGCTGATCTGTGACAGGTTTGCCATCACTGGTATAGTATGTCAGAAGTGACTCATGCAGATAGCAGAGGAATGAGAGAGCAGACAGAAGTCACACTAAGTGCTTTTGATAGAGACAAGTACACATTATAGAGGCATATGCTTTGTTCATTTTTCATTTCAGGGGTTTACAACCAATTTAAACTGCAGGAGATTACACTTACTAAATAACAGAACATATTTCAAGAATCAACACATTGTGCTAGCAGATGAACAATTGTCAACTGTTGGGCTATGCACAGTGTTTTAAGAGCTATACTAATGCTCCCCAATCCCCAATTCTGCTCATTGATCTAACACATGGAGATTTCCTCTTATTTCCTCAAATCACAGTTTAACGACTTGCCGCCCGCCCACTGTCAAATGATGGAGGGACGGTGCGGCTCTTGTTCTGTGTCTACGTCATATGATGAAGCCCCAGAATGGCCGCTGGTGCGCACCGCAGCGATCGTGGCCTCGCCGTTTTGCTAGGACATGGCACGACCCCGATCTCTGTAAAGCCCCACGGCCGCGGCTCTTTAACATGTATATACGGAAGTGCCGTGAATTGGCTCTTCTCTGATCATCAGTGCTCTGATTACAGGAAGGCCCCATCAGTGCCACCAATCAGTGCCTATCAGTGGTACCAATCAGTGCCCATAAGTGTCACCCATCAGTGCCTATAAGTGATGCCAATCAGTGCAGCCTTTCAGCGCCCATCAGGGCTTGCTCATCAGTGCCTCCCATCAGTGCCCATTAGTATCGCCCATCAGTGCCCATCAGCACCGCCCATTAGTGTTGCCTATCTATGCTGCCTATCAGTGTTCACTATTGCTGCCTATCAGTGCCCACCAGTACCACCTATCAGTGCCCACCAGTGCTGCCTATCAGTGCTCATCAGTGCCGCATATCAGTGCCATCTATCAGTGCCCATCACTGTGGCATATTAGTGACTCCTCATCGATGCCACCTAATAAGTGCCGCCTCATCAATGCTCATAAGTCCCGCCTCATCAGTGCCCATAAGTGCAGCCTCATCAGCGCACATCAGTGAAGGAGAAAAATTAGTTATTTACAAATTTACTGACAGAAACTGAAAAAACACTTGTAAACGCAGTAACTTGCATTTAGCCACATTAACAGCAGCAGGTCTGTGCTGGACGTCCCCCATTGTTAGACAGTGGATTGCTTCAACTACCTAGCCTTCCTCCTCCGTTGGCCTAGCCAGTGGTTACACACCCCTGCCCCTGACTTCCCTACTGTGGCACCATATTTATGCATCCCAAGCCCAGGGCTCTGTAACGTGAGCTTCCTAGCTCCTTTCCTGTTGTGCCCTGCCTGCTGTTCTACCTGTCATTGGGATCCCTCTCTGCTGACCCCTGCCTTGTACCCGGACCTCTTTTTGGTTTGGTGCCTGAATATGACCTCGGACAATTTCTTGGATTACACTTGCTCACTATCTGCCCTGCCGTCAGGAACTATCTACTTCATTACGCTTGTCCGCTGCCTGTCCTGACCTTGGACTGTCCCAGGATTACAATATTAGCCACTGTCCTCTGTCTGACCAGCCTGTAGACTACAAGTACCCTTCCTTGTCTCACTTATTCCACCTCGACCCCATCTGTCTAGGATCTATAATTTTTAAGACCTGGGAGCAACTCAGTACCAGTAGCCCTACTTGCCCAAAGGGAACCAGAGCTGATAAAGGCCTGATAAAGAGTCTCAGAAAAGTCTATCACCAATTACAGTTTCTGCCATTGGGCATCAGACAGTTAGCCACAGTTAGGCAATTCTAAAGAACATGATCAGGTGTAAATCTGATTTGTTCATAGCAGGTATATTAGAGAAAGTTGGCTTCTGAGTGACTACTATGGGTTACTTCAGATTTCATTTCGCTCTTTGCTTTACTAAGTATACACTCTTATGCTTTCAGTATATGCACTGTGTAGCCTGTATCAGTGGCGACCGCTGCATTAGGGGCGCAGCCCCCCTAATCCATGCACCCGGACCCTAATCTACATGCAGGGTGCCAGACACATGTATTTTAATGGGGTTTTTTTTGTTTTTTCTTTAAGCACGTGATTAGAGCCTGAGGCTTAAATTGGCTTCAAAAAGGGTGGGCTCAGGGCACAGAGCGCTGCACCCCAAGCCCACCCAGTTGTGTGACAATGGGGAATTAATATTCCCTATTGTCTTCCTGATTCTCCTCATGACCAATCAGGAATTGGGTCTCAACACCTGATTGGCCGAGAGCAGAAGTGACCGTATTGGCCTGGAGCCGCCGAAGCTGCGCACGACCTGGATGGAGTAAGTGCGGGGCTGGTGGGTGGACGGGCGAGCAAAGGGGGGGGTTGTTCGCAGATTAACCGAGCAACGGGGGAGGGTGTGGTTTGGTTTGACCAACTGAACGAGGGGGGAGGGTCAGGTGGATTGTTTGTCACCCCTCCCCAAAATATAGAGCACCAGCCACCACTGGCCTGTATACTGTTCTCATTTTGAAACATATTTTTCAGCTGTTATTGTAAACTTTAGTTCTATGATTTCTTGCTGAGAAATGACAACAAAGATTACAGTCCACAGAGTGTCAGAATCTGTGCAATTATTTATAGGCACATAATATTTATCTTGCACTTTTTGAGAAGTGTGACCCTTCATTCTACTGTAAAACAACTTGACGAAATGTCAGCCATCTGGCCGTTTCTGGAATATGGAATATTTTTAGTGACAGATATTTCATGTATTTTATAGATCCTGTCAAGTACACTTTTTGTTAAAAAAGAAATAAACTCTCAAGCATGTATGGCATGGGCTCCTCTACAAATGGATACATTCTGGTACAGATGGCATTTGCCATTTTTCCCAACTCATATGCACAGTTGTCCCACATTAATCTGACAAGTTAAAGTAGTTCTGAAACAAGGAGGAAGCTGAAGAAATTATATGTCTTTTTTGTGTTTTTTTTAAGATAGTGAACATTTTGGTTGTTCTTTTGTTGACATGCTGAGATTACACCCACACAAATTCAATTATGTCTCTCTATTCTGACATGTCACAGAGTGATTATAATCATTTTAAAAGCACCTTTTGTTTTAGCACAATGATTAGGGAGACAGCAGCATACCACTTTACAAAGCAGTAATGTTTGTGTATGTTCAGTGCGTTGATTTTTTTGTTGCTCGTCTTGGTGTTCATATTTTTTAATAAGAGAAAATACGCTTGAACAGTTGTATAACAGTTGGAAGGGCTTCTGTGGTCATGCATTAGGTTTCCATACAGAGCAAATGCTCTGGATAGTTTTTGGAGCAGAGATATAGGCACAGAGAGCAATGCTCTAACCTTCAATACACAAACCCTTCCTCCAGCCCTAACATTATTCATCCCTTATGAATGCCACTATTCTCCCCCCCTCCTCTAACACTTCAGATATTTGTACAGAGAGCAAGTACCTTTTTTGACAGGTACCCGCTCCCACTTCTTCAAATCTTGTCTAGGTGATGTGCACTTTGGTATGCTACTTGCCCATGCCCTCCACCTGCAGCCTCCTGGGACAAGACATGTTACATCCTACGCATGAGCAGGGGAAGCTTGCTGTGATTCCTCCAGAAGTTACAGCTGGATCCCCTATCCAAGATGGCGGCACCAGAGACCTGCAGCGGTAATAAGAACCAGCTGTGGGACAACGGCACTGGATTCCAACAAGTACCTGGTTTTTAAAAGTCAGCAGCTACAGTATTTTTAGCTGCTGACATTTAACTTTGTACAAAAAGACTGACATTTCTCTTTAGGTTTGCAACTTCTAATATCAGTATAATGGTTTAATGATATGTTTTGCTTAATTTATTATCTTATTTATTATCTTCAGGACAAAAAAATATATATATTTTAAAAATACCTTTTTACATGTTTTGTAGTCTGCTTTTCAGCTCCTTTCATCTTTAGAGACATCTCCCAGTTTCTCCTTCCCTCTTGTTATTTCAGAGCTCAATAGATGAATCTGTATGTCAGACCAGTGAGATATCATGCCTAATAATTGAAAACTTCTGCTGTGATCTGCCTTTAGAAAACCCTAATAATCTAGGAATTATTTGTTCAGCATGATATGTGTATTTGCAGCACTGTGCACAAGTTTTAGGGGCTTATGAATAATTTCGCGTTCAAAAAAAGAAAAAAAAAAAATACTTTTTATTGATCAATTAATAACCTACAAAGTGCTTAAAAATAAGAAAATCTAAAATAAATAACGATTTGGTGTGTCCTTCCTTTGCCATCATCACAACAGTTCTCTTAAGTCCACTTGTGCACATTTTTCTAAGGAACTCAGCAGGTAAGTTGCACCAAACATCTAATTCTTATGTGAATTTAGGCTGTCTCAGTTGCTTCTTCTCAATGTTGATATCAGGGCTCTGGGGGGGGGCATACTATCTTTTCCTTGTTCTTTTCACTGAAGATAGTTCTTATGACTTTTACTGCATGTTTAGGGTCATTGACTTTCTGCAGAATGAATTTGGGATGTATCAGATGCCTTGCTAATGGTACTGCATAATGAAGAAGTACTTGTACTTTTTAAAATTGAGGAGACCAGTAAAGCCGCGTACACACGAGCAGAATGTCCGACAGAAAAAGTCAGACGGAAGCTTTTCATCATCTATTCCGATCGTGTGTAGGCCTCATAGGACTTTTACTTTCGAAAATTCTGACGGACCTAGAAATGAAACATGTTCTAAATATTTCCGACTGAACCAATTCCTATCGGGAAAACCGATCGTCTGTATGCTGTTCCGACGGACCAAAAACGGCGCATGCTCTGAAGCAAGTACGAGACGGAAGCTATTGGCTACTGGTTATTGCACTTCCTTTTTCTAGTCCTGTCGTACGTTCTGTACGTCACCTCGTTCCTTCGGAGAAACCTTCGGAGTTTATTCCGACGGCAAAACCAGTCGTGTGTACGTGGCATAACACTGACCAAATTCTGTGTGCAGAAATGCAGCACACAAATTGCAGGTAACCTCCACCTTGCTTCATTGCTGCCTGCAGATATTCAACCTGCTTTCCAGACCTTCAGCAAACCAAATTTCTTCTGCTACAGGCAAATATTTAAGTCCTTGCATTCTCATTCAGAGGTAAGTCAGTTGGCCTTGTTTACACATTAGAGGTATCGTTTTTTTTTTAGCTGGAAGTCCTTAAAAGAAGGCAACCTCTGACCAAATTTCTCCAATGTCATACTTGTTTCTACCACATCTGAGATGTGTCATTCATCTGCTGCACGAAGTTTCTTAGACTAACTAATGCATTGTCCCAGTGATGCCCTCACTCCAGGGGCCGATCCAGTCTAGTCTCAAGAGGGGCACTGCCAGAAAATTTTGCGTGCAATTTGTCAGGGTAATGGCTGGTGTTGGTGCTTCAATCATCACGGCGCCATGGTTGATATGGTGTCAGGATGATTGAAGTGCATTATTTCTATTATTACATTGTAATACAATCAGTGGGAGCCCTGAGTGTGTCGCTTGCTACCGTCGCCTGCCACCAGATGCAGTGTGTCACTTGCCACCATTGCCTGTCACCAGATGCAGATTGTCACTTGCCATGTCACTTGCCACATCCCAAGGCTTATATGCAAGTTATTGGCATAAAAAGTGTATGGGGACCTGGGTAAAAATTTGGCACAGGGTTCCCCTTAATATCCATACCAGACCTGAAGGGCCTGGTAATGGACGGGGGGGGGACCCATGCCGTTTTTTTCCAATGATTTTTATCTATATTGGCTGGGATCCGACAATTCATTACAACCACGAGCAGTTTTAAATGACTTTTTTTCCTTTCAGAAATGTAATTTTGCTGTGGTATTGTTCTAAACACGGGACAGATTGCTACTTTACAGGTATACTAAGGTCACCCCCCAGGCACGATATTTAAAGGAATATTTCGTTTTTATTGTTTCACTTTAAGCATTATTAAAATCGCTGCTCCTGAAAAAAACGTACATTTTTAAAACTTTTTTTTGCATTAATACATGTCCTCTAGGGCATGGCCCAGGTCCTCAAACACTTTTTATGGCAATAGCTTGCATATAAGCCTTTAACATGAGCACTTTTGATTTTTCATGTTCTTGTCCCAAGGACTTTAATGGTGTTTGCTTGTTCGTACAATTTTTTTGCCTGTTCACAAGTTCTGGTGCAAACCGAACAAGGGGGGTGTCCAGCTCATCCCTAACAGGCACTAATTAAAGTAATCATAACAGAAAACTATTGGTTAGGGCGCCATAGGTTTTATGTCTACATGCTCCAGTGAAAAATCCTTCCCTAATCTTTTGTAGTGTTATGCCACAAACTACAGAAACTACAAAATCCTTACTTACACTGGCAACAGAATCAACCTTTAAGTTAGATTTCCTGTTTAAAGCTGCACGTGTATTACAGGGCTGGACCGTGTTACAACCAGTAGGGTTACAATTACTACAATTGATGGCACCATGCAAGACTCAGATCAAAAGATGGGAGTCCCCAGCACTCCAATAAATACATTTCAACAATTTATTGCAAAAACATAATGTCACTCAGGTAAAATACCTGGCATTTCAGGATCGTGCAAGGTCCTTTCCAATTCTGTGACGAGTCACCCTGAGGAACTGATTCTGTTTTGGCAATACATTTTTACATGTGTTTATTGGAGTTCAGGTGGCTTATCTTTTGATCTGGATCTTTCATGATGCTATCCATTGTGGTTATTTCAAGAACCCTCCTGGTTTGTAACACGGTCCAGCCCTGTAATGAATGTGCGGTGGTAAAAATACCCATTAAAGTATATGTAAACTCACATACTAAAGTTGTGTAAATAGCTTCCTTTTTCTCTGGTAAATATAGGTATGCAAGGTTTTTTTTTTTATGCTGGGGCGATCAAATGTGTCCTCTACCAAACTTGCATATGGATAGTGCCTGTATACAGTCAGTGAAGGAGGTTCCTCTAAGGCCCTGTTCATATAAGGCAATTTGGAATCACAAGCAAAATCTCTGTGATTCTGTCTGTAAATCTAAATTGCAGCAAATCGCGTGATGCGTGTTTGGATGCCATTATTGTAATGGCACCCCAAATGCAATGCAATTCTGCCGTATTCGCCGCTCGACAGAATCGTTCGGCAATAGCTGCAATACACACGTTTAAAAATCACGCTAAACTTCTCGCCCAAAAAGAAGCAGAAAATTTCTTTGAGCCACAAGCGTGCATAGGGCAGCTCACTGAAGTGGACACATGTAAATTGTGCTTTCAGAATCACAAGCGGGGACGCTTGTTTTCTCAATGCAATATTTTAGTTGTGACAGAACTGGTAGCAACCTTTCATATGTACAGTGCCATGAAAAAATATTCATATGACTTGAAATTTTTCCACCTTTTGTCATGTTACAACCAAAAACTTAAATGTATTTTATTGGGATTTTATGTGATAGACCAACACAAAGTGGCACATAATTGTGAAGTGGAAGGAACATACCCTTCTACCTTTAGAACCACTTCAACCCCTTAAAGTGAGATTTCTGAGCATAGAATGTCATTCTGAGTGGAACTCTAGCATTTTGTACAGAGTTTTGTGCAATTTGATTCTCCCATGAGCAAGCAAATGACATGAAAGGGAAAATAATGCTCTGACCTCTGTTTTGTAAATTAGGATTCCGTCACAACAGGGCTACTAAGAAGTGGGTAGATCCTGTATGGGGCCCAGGCCCTATCAGTTGAAACAGAGGGGCAAGGCAGCTTTATGGTGCAGGCAGTTCCAAAAGCTGCTGATCACAGATCGGCCCCCCCCCCACATTTTAGCTGGATACTCCTCCCCCCCCCCCCCCACAGGCTGATCAGTTTCAAGGATTGGTCTCCCCCCACTCCGATCAGCCCCTCTGCTGCCCACAATTCCTTTCCCCACACCTCTGATCCCCCATGACCCCCCACAGCACTGCCAGCTCCTTCTCCTCCCCCTCTTGCCAGCAATCAGCTACTGCGGGCACATAGGGGGATCAGTTTCAGGATAGAAAGTGGACCAGTAAATATGTAATTCATCAAAGGATTGGAGATCTGTGCTCTCAATCTATTTCTCTGTCTCAGACAAATTCTCTTATTCTCCTCACAAGGCTGTTAAAAAATTAAATAAATAAGTAAATAAAATTGTAAAAAATAATTTGGATGTGTTAATAAGTGGTTTGTTTAAGCAGCTGGAGCCATGTTCAGGGCCATACACCTGCATCTACACCCTCACACCCAGGCCGGGGGGGTGTGCAGTTAGGTAGGCTCTAGGGGGCCACCATGATTTCTAAAAGCAGCCCTGAGTGACAATATAAGGATACTGGCAACTGTAAGGTCCCATTCACACTTGGGCAATTAGAAATCATGGGAAGAATCTGTGTAGTTCTGCCCGCGATTCCAAAACGCAGCAATACGCATGATGACCATTTAAGTGGCATTCATCATAAATTACACCCAGAATGCAGTACGATTTTTGTCGCTATTGACGAGCAACAAGATGTATGAGATCGCTGCAAAACGCGTGTGTAAAATCACGCCTGGCTCGGGTCCAAAATTTGGCCCCTGAGCTTCTTTGCTGCAGCAAAACTCACAGGGCAGCCTGTTTATATGAATGGGCTGCCCAATGAAAAAAACACATGGAATTGTGTGAAAATCCCACACGTGAGCGGGACTGCTCATTCCCATTATGCATTATATGAATGGGGTCTAAGGAATCAGCCAACAGGGCAGCCAATTATAAAAGCTGAATGCAAATTAAAAATTTAGAAATAGTCAGGAAATTGCATGTGTCTCCTGTCTGAACTTAAACAAAAAAATGTCATATTTCCCTGGAGTGTAACTTTAAAACTGGAACATAATACTTTGCTTAAACAATGGATGTGATAAACAACACATAACGATCCTTCTGTGCACAATATTTCATCATGTGCCATATACAGAGACTGCTCTGACATTGACTAGGATATTCTGACCTTCCAAAGGATAAACATTATGTAAACTGCCACAGCACTGAGACAACTAATCAGATTACAGCGGTATTCAAACAATTAATGGCATTTTTGTTGGAAGATGGCATTTGATAAACTCTGCTCTGTTCCTCGGTGCCTTTGATTTTTATTAAAATAAATTCTCCTTAACAGTAGATGAGGTGCGTTGTCATTTTAGATATTGGTGTAATATTCACTTGAGCTGTCAGATTATTGAGGATAATAAGCCCTGTTATAGCAATCATATTTTGTTTTTAAAACTCAGATATCATTTTGGTTCAGTAGAAAAGGCAGACCCTGGAATAACAACCACAGAAACTTTACAAAATACATAGGGGTAAGAGAACAGTGATTGACAACCCACCCAAGGGAGTTGTAGAAACAGGGGAGGATCAGTGAATGGAACATCAGGATTCATAAACAGTGAGGAAAAATCAGAAAGAGAGGGTCTAGAGGAGGGAAGAGGCAGAAGAAAAAGGGAATTCTGGCCCAAGAAGTATTTAATCTCAGTGTGGGAGAGTTCACAGGGGACAAACTTAGAGTACTTGACCTAAGATTAGAATATGACACTTCACTAGGCCCTTGTCACCATTTGAAGAGGTATGTCTACAGGCTGAAAAAACTGAATAAAACGATTTCTTTGGCATACACTTGGCTTCAATCCTCAGGCTCCACCGAACAAAATAAACACAAGAGGTTTTGGGAAGGAGCCCTAAATACTGCATTCAATGAAGATCAATAGCTGCATGCATGTGTATTTGCGCACAAATGTTCAATTAGCACACATATCCAAGAAACCTCCTATATACTTTTGACGAATTGGTACAATACACCTTACAAACTCCATAAAAGGTTTCCACTAGCTTCAGATTTATGCTGGAGATGCAATGGAGCAAAAGGTACCGCGCAACATATATGGTGGGATTGTGACCTGATACTCCCATTCTGGCAAAAAGTTTGCGACATTATCAAACACATTACAGACACCTCAATTCCATTAACAACAGCTTGCTGCCTATTACATGTATCCAATGGCCCAATGAAAAGATACAAGCGATCATTAACCAGATTTCTACTTACAACTGCGAAAGCCTTAATACCCAGATATTGGAAAACCACAAAAACGCCCACTATTAAAGAATGGCTCCTTAATGTGTACGAAATGTATGGCATGGAGGAAACTAGGGCCATAGCTCATGAAACTACAGAGAAATTTAACACACTGTGTAGAGTGTGGCTTATATTCAAATACTCTGAAGAATATACATCTCTGGTGACCGCATAAGGAACAGACAGATACTTAGCAACCTCATGGATTGTCTGAATCTTCTTTCTATCCTTTTTTCTTTCTTTCTTCCCTTTCCCCTCATGTACATTATTTCTTCATTTATTTTCCATAACCTTGTCAGGTTACATAAAATAAAACCTCTATTATAAAATTAGCAGTTTTCAAGTTTTGAAACATTTTTCTTGGATTGAAACCTATATAGTATTGGTCCACGGTCATGTAACCATGGAATCCTGATAGGTTATTGACTCTCCTTATAATAACTTTGAAATGAAAAAATGCACCCAAATATCAATAGATCTAAGACGTATTGCATTTCTGTGAATTCCTACTTCTATTGTTATGTCATATACAAAAGAGAGTGTCTGTATAACTATGAAACTCTAATTTTACTTCAATAAAAAATTTTATTGGAAAAAAGATTAGAATATGACCCAGATTAAACTATTGAAAAAATGTATGCTTACATAGATATGCAAAGATTTGTGAGCTCGACAAAAAAAATATACGGGAAAAGAGACAAATGTCAATGAAATTGAAGAAACTGAGTTTAAAACATAGCAGGTTAAAGAATAATTCTATATTTAATCCCAAACTATCAGGGAATCAATTCCTGGAAGTTATTAAACATGTGGTGGAGAGTGACATTTAGGCTCAGTTCACACTGTGGCAACTTATCAGACGACTTTAAAAAAGAAAAGGAGAAAATAATTTTGAATAAGAAGGAGGCCAGGGATCTGGTACCAAAAGCACTAAAGGTACCTGTATTATATTATGTTCCTAAGTACAGTCACTGGAGTAAACTCGCTGTTCACCAGGTTGGGGAATTATATAGATAGGTACCTGCAACCATTGGTCACTAGTAGTAGGTCCTATTTAAAGATAGTAGAGAATTGTTTCTTTAATTAAAAACATGCTGCGATTGACCTAAACTCCCTGTACACCAACATTGCACAAAAGGATGGATTAGAAAGGGTAACATAGGCACTCAATAGTAACTCAAACTTGAAAAAAGAACAAACAGACAGAATTGTTTCTGTTATCAGAATAACTACTATGCACAAACTAAGGGGACTGCGATGGGAGCAAAATATGCTTGCATATTTATAGGCGCTTTATTGAGGACTTTATAGTCGTATAGGAAGGAACACAAGAATCATTGCATGCATTTATGGAACAAATAAATAATAATAGATAAAATACATCCTTTAGAGACGAATGGAGTGAAAACCAAATACATTTTAATACATGGTGCTGTTCAAACATAATAGAAGACTGTGTACAAAAACCTTTTTTAAAAAACTGATAGAAATAGTTATATTCCAACACCCATTTTGCATAATCCTAGATGGATTGGGAACATACCCAAAGGGCAAATTATTTGAATCCAGGGGAATTGTGATTTGGATGGTGATTATGAAGAACAGGCCACTTTCCTGATCAGTAGATTTGTAGTGAAAGGTTATGAGAAGAAAAACTTGAAGAACATAAAAGGGAAAGTTACATCTATAGAGACCATTTACTGAGAAAATAGAAAGACAAAACAGATACTTATGATATAGTCTTTATTACAGATTTTAACATACAATATAAAAAATTGGAAAGCATAGTAAAACAACACTGGATAATACTGTTGAAGGATAAGACACTGGCCAAGGTATTGCCCAGTAAACCTAAATTTGTCTATAGAAAGGCTCCAGTTTTAAGGAATAAACAAGTACATAACATTAAGTAAATATGTAACAGATGTATGGCGCCTTTTTAGTGTATATACATCTACATATAGCTGACCCTTTATGAATGGAAAATATCCATTTGTGACTAAATAAACATACAATAGAGGTGTGGCACTGATATGCAAAAATAACCATAAAGTGAATATTTTCAAACTTATTAGTCCATAACAACATAAGCACAAGCGGTGAAGGATTTGAAAAATTGTGTTGGAAGATTTTTTTGTGCTGATTTGATCACACTTGTATCTTTATTAAGTACATAACATTGTGAACCCCCAAAAAAGTAACCTTTTTGGATCACAAATTTGTCTTGATGTAAAAGATGCAGCCACTGAAGAAAGATCTTTCACAAGCAGAAAAAAGGATGCAATTTATGTAAAATATTACCCAATGTAAATATGAGATAAAACGATTTCTCATGTGACCCACATGCTGGAATGCCCATGCAGGCTACAATATGCAAGGAGAACAGCTAGGAAGCTATCGGTAAGAACAGGGGAGCACATAAATAACATCCAAAAGGGTTTTAACAAGCACAGTCTCTCAATACATTTTCAGGACTATCACAACTGTGATCCCAGGGGCTTAATATTTTATTAAGTCAGTAACCACTGGAGAGGATCAGATCTGAAAAAAGCAGTGTCACAAAATGAACTAAAATGGATTTATGAATTCGAGACCCTGCATTCTGGGAGGTTTGAATATTCACATTGATTGTTTATTTTCAAATTATTGAGCTCCCAGTATGACATTTTGAACTGTTTTAGCTTTTTTATATACATTTTTAAAGTTTGTTAATACGTTTCTATACTATACAATATGTATACATATACGGGATTCTGCTTTTTTGCACACTTTATTTACATCTTGAATTTTAAGAATTTGCTCGAAGTTTGCAAACTTTGTGGTGAAACCCGTTGAAACTATGTTATTCAGTTCTAGCCCTTAGTGGGTCTACAAAACAAGCTCCTGTCAAACAAAAGGCATTGGAATTTGGGCACTGCCATGGGGGACAATGCCAACAATTAAAAAAGGGGAAAAAATCACTCCCTACAGAGAATTGTCATCTCTCCACACTGTTCTGAGCATACCATTTTAGAGCGAGGATGCTGGGTTATCCATTCCTTCAAATTGTTGGCTCTTGTGATTCATTTGACCAAGGGCAACAGTTATGCACCACAAGCATGTGAACTTCAAAACAATTTGTGAATGTCCCAGAGATTTGCTGCAAACCAAACCTCATCTCTAGTTATAAATGCAAAGTGCAACCAGCCACACTTTACAGAGGCAAATGTTTGGAAAATCAAAAGCTCTCAGCGCAGCTATGCAATCCCTACAGTTCCTTAGTCTGGTCTCAATTCCCTTAGACTCACATAGCATCTGCAGATTACCAGTTGAAAATGGAGAAAATGCCCCAGAGGTGGCAGAAGGAGACTGATAGAGAGGGTTAGCTTGAGGTTTAGCGTCAAAGGTGACATGGTTAGGTGGAGATGTGAGAGAGAGAGGAATGGTAGCTGGAGAGAGCAGAGTAGGGTTGGTTACATTGGTGGTGGCAGAAGCATCAAAAGAAACTACAACAGATCCAGTGTTGGTAGACCCAGCCTGCCTCAGCAGAGTTAATCCAGAAAGAGCCTCTTCCACTTCCAGCATTGGATCACCAATCACTGCTATCCCCTCGGGCCAGGTGTACACAATGCGGTTCTTCCGGACTGAAACCGCCTTCTGTATACCCTGCCGGTTTACCATAATAGACTTCTGAAGCCACAGCTGAGCTACATCTAAGGTCTTTGCTGCCCAGAGCCTGGGTTTAAACTCAGTTATGAATTTCTCCCACCTCCAAGCGTCAAATGTCCCATCCAGAAGGATACCCCAAGTAGTATCCTTGGACCACCTATGCCATTTCTGAAGAGGTTTCATGGCCTTTGCCCCAAAACTAGACTTCATGCACTGTGCAGTCGTCTGACTGTGGGAAGATTTGCACTCCTTCCCTTGCATGGACTGCCCATTGCCCATGGCGATTTGAATCGGCTTATAGTCTTACCCCTGCGTCCAGGGAAACCCTTGCACCTACTTAGGAGAGTACCACCCAGGGCCTTATTCTGTGGTGGATTTACAGACTACAACCACTACAGTTACAACAGGAGCAGCTGGTAAGGAATTTTCAGATTCAATATGAGAAAAATTCACAATGTTTAGATCTCTCAAAGTCTCCCCAATAGTAACTGCACGCAATTTCAAATTAACATTTCTAAGACTTACACTCAGTTACCATGGTTTTCATGCCACTACAAGCTGTACATCCCCTGTGTTATATCTGGTCCAGTCCCCCAACTAGAAACCCTAACCAGGGTGTTATTTAACTCTATGGCTTGTTGTCCCAACACTTTTGGCACACAACTACAGAGTACCACTCTTTTACACTGTAATACCCGTAATAACAACCAACTATTAACTATGCCAAATGATTAGTCAACAACCACAGATCACCCCCCGAATTATGTCTCTACCCCTCACAGTGTATGCATACACAAGTGTATCCGCTGTACGACCGTACACCGAGTTGCCAGACTGAACTGAACAGCAAATTTACGCCCGCTTTCTCTACAGAACAATGTGGCTTCTCTAAATAATCACAAAAAAAATGGGGATAGACTTCTGCTGTCTATTTCAACAGTTGTACGATGTCTCAGTAGTCACACGATAAAACTCCTAATAAACTAACAGTCTGGGCGTGAACAAAAAATTGACTATTCGCTGCGCAAAAGCAACTCTAAACAATAAAGTGAATATAAAATGAGTTTTAAAACCAAAGCTACGCAACTAAAGCGATAAAACCCAAAAAAATGGGGGGGGGGGCCCTCTGAGAAACTCAAAGAAAACGCCCAAACAATTAAAATGAAAAAAAGAAAAAAAGACACAGCTAAAAGTACAAAAACTCACAGTTAAAGTTAGTCTTACTAGCTATTGAAATTTAGTGCAAAGTAGAGATTTCACTTAGAACCGAAATGCAATACAAAAAACGCAATAGCTTTACTGAAAAGTATATAAAAAAGTGCAAAAATAGCTAAACCCGAAAGAATTGAATTCACTTAAAAGGAAAACAAAATGGTGCCTAGAAACAAGGTGGTGGCTCAAACCGCATTGCTTCACACACAAAGGAAAACAAAATGGTGCCTGCACCATGTGCAATAACAAAATGGTGTCTTCAAAATCCAACAGTGGAAAAACAATTTAAACCAGTGAGTTTAACATTAAACAAAACAGGTTCTCAGTTCCCGGTGTCTCACCCCTGAAATTGGAGCAATTTCCATTCTTGGGATGATTTACAGGCTAACAGTATAAAAATCCTTCAAATGCGGCTTCTCCCGTATAAACGCTTACAAAACCAAGATCAACTTTTTAACACAGAATAGACCATACTACTTAACTCACACTAAACGTTAGACGCACTATAATAGCTACACACTGTACAAAGTTATTTCACATGGTGATCAGCACTATGAAATAACTCAGCCACACAATGTTATGTCATTCAATCTCTGCCGCACATTTAAAACATCAACTAGCGTACTCCATGCATACCGTTGCATACAAGAATGGTTTTACATTTAACATAAACCCCGTACAATGACCCTCTAGGCCAGGGGTCTCAAAGTACTGGCCATTTGCGGCCCGCGGACCGGTTAAAAATGGCCCGCAGGCAGGGCCGATCCAGGACGTCTTTTTGCGCTGACAGAGGGGGAGGCGCTGAAGAGCTTTACCTCTTCATCTGCTCTGTCCTCTCCGCTGCACGCTGCTACAGCCCAGAGGAAGAACAGAGCGGAGGAAGGATCCGCCCATCGCCCCGCCCACCTAGGCACTGACCTCAGGGCAGGAGATTGTGTTCTCTGGGTCCCCTGTCACTAGGCATGTGTGAAAGCCAGGAGGAGAGGACTCGGGAGGCAGATGATCCTGACTGCCAGGAGAGGTGAGTGAGCCATCACACTGAGGCAAAGTCCTTAGTGGGGTGACTGGGGTAGAAATGTGTGCAGTGTGGGTTTTTTTTTTTTGGAGTGTGGGGGGTTTGTGCAGAGTAGGGGTTAATGCTGGGGGTTAATAATGGGTTTGCTGACATCAATGCTGGGGGTTAATAATGTGTTTGCTGACACCAGTGCTGGAGGTTAATAATGCGTTTGCTGACACCAGTGCTGGGGGTTAATAATGCATTTGCTGACACCAGTGCTGGGGGTTAATAATGCGTTTGCTGACATCAGTGCTGGGGGTTAATAATGCGTCCGCTGACACCAGTGCTGGGGGTTAATAATGCGTTTGCTAACATCAGTGCTGGGGGTTAATAATGCATTTGCTGACATCAATGCTGGGGGTTAATAATGCGTTTGCTGACATCAATGCTGGGGGTTAATAATGCGTTTGCTGACACCAGTGCTGGGGGTTAATAATGCGTTTGCTGACATCAGGTTGGGGGTTAATATTGCGTTTGCTGACACCAGTGCTGGGGGTTAATAATGCGTCCGCTGACACCAGTGCTGGGGGTTAATAATGCGTTTGCTGACACCAGTGCTGGAGGTTAATAATGCGTTTGCTGACACCAGTGCTGGGGGTTAATAATGCGTTTGCTGACATCAATGCGGGGGGTTAATAATGCGTTTGCTGACATCAGTGCTGGAGGTTAATAATGTGTTTGCTGACATCAATGCTGGGGGTTAATAATGCGTTTGCTGACATCAGTGCTGGGGGTTAATATTGTGTTTGCTGACATCAATGCTGGGGGTTAATAATGCTTTTGCTGACATCAGTGCTGGGGGTTAATATTGTGTTTGCTGACATCAATGCTGGGGGTTAATAATGCGTTTGCTGACATCAATGCTGGGGGTTAATAATGCGTTTGCTGACATCAATTCTGGGAGTGCTGGAGGTTAATAATGCGTTTGCTGACACCAGTGCTGGGGGTTAATAATGCGTTTGCTGACATCAGTGCTGGGGGTTAATAATGCATTTGCTGACATCAATGCTGGGGGTTAATAATGCGTTTGCTGACACCAGTGCTGGGGGTTAATAATGCGTCCGCTGACACCAGTGCTGGGGGTTAATAATGCGTCCGCTGACACCAGTGCTGGGGGTTAATAATGCGTTTGCTGACACCAGTGCTGAAGGTTAATAATGCGTTTGCTGACACCAGTGCTGGGGGTTAATAATGCGTTTGCTGACATCAGTGCTGGGGGTTAATAATGCGTCCACTGACACCAGTGCTGGGGGTTAATAATGCGTTTGCTGACATCAGTGCTGGGGGTTAATAATGCGTTTGCTGACATCAGTGCTGGGGGTTAATAATGCGTTTGCTGACATCAGTGCTGGGGGTTAATAATGCGTCCACTGACACCAGTGCTGGGGGTTAATAATGCGTTTGCTGACATCAGTGCTGGGGGTTAATAATGCGTCCGCTGACACCAGTGCTGGGGGTTAATAATGCGTTTGCTGACATCAGTGCTGGGGGTTAATAATGCGTTTGCTGACATCAGTGCTGGGGGTTAATAATGCGTTTGCTGACATCAGTGCTGGGGGTTAATAATGCGTCCGCTGACACCAGTGCTGGGGGTTAATAATGCGTTTGCTAACATCAGTGCTGGGGGTTAATAATGCATTTGCTGACATCAATGCTGGGGGTTAATAATGCGTTTGCTGACATCAATGCTGGGGGTTAATAATGCGTTTGCTGACACCAGTGCTGGGGGTTAATAATGCGTTTGCTGACATCTGGTTGGGGGTTAATATTGCGTTTGCTGACACCAGTGCTGGGGGTTAATAATGCGTCCACTGACACCAGTGCTGGGGGTTAATAATGCGTTTGCTGACACCAGTGCTGGAGGTTAATAATGCGTTTGCTGACACCAGTGCTGGGGGTTAATAATGCGTTTGCTGACATCAATGCGGGGGGTTAATAATGCGTTTGCTGACATCAGTGCTGGAGGTTAATAATGTGTTTGCTGACATCAATGCTGGGGGTTAATAATGCGTTTGCTGACATCAGTGCTGGGGGTTAATATTGTGTTTGCTGACATCAATGCTGGGGGTTAATAATGCGTTTGCTGACATCAGTGCTGGGGGTTAATATTGTGTTTGCTGACATCAATGCTGGGGGTTAATAATGCGTTTGCTGACATCAATGCTGGGGGTTAATAATGCGTTTGCTGACATCAATTCTGGGAGTGCTGGAGGTTAATAATGCGTTTGCTGACACCAGTGCTGGGGGTTAATAATGCGTCCGCTGACACCAGTGCTGGGGGTTAATAATGCGTTTGCTGACATCAGTGCTGGGGGTTAATAATGCATTTGCTGACATCAATGCTGGGGGTTAATAATGCGTTTGCTGACACCAGTGCTGGGGGTTAATAATGCGTCCGCTGACACCAGTGCTGGGGGTTAATAATGCGTCCGCTGACACCAGTGCTGGGGGTTAATAATGCGTTTGCTGACACCAGTGCTGAAGGTTAATAATGCGTTTGCTGACACCAGTGCTGGGGGTTAATAATGCGTTTGCTGACATCAGTGCTGGGGGTTAATAATGCGTCCACTGACACCAGTGCTGGGGGTTAATAATGCGTTTGCTGACATCAGTGCTGGGGGTTAATAATGCGTTTGCTGACATCAGTGCTGGGGGTTAATAATGCGTTTGCTGACATCAGTGCTGGGGGTTAATAATGCGTCCGCTGACACCAGTGCTGGGGGTTAATAATGCGTCCGCTGACACCAGTGCTGGGGGTTAATAATGCGTTTGCTGACACCAGTGCTGAAGGTTAATAATGCGTTTGCTGACACCAGTGCTGGGGGTTAATAATGCGTTTGCTGACATCAGTGCTGGGGGTTAATAATGCGTCCACTGACACCAGTGCTGGGGGTTAATAATGCGTTTGCTGACATCAGTGCTGGGGGTTAATAATGCGTTTGCTGACATCAGTGCTGGGGGTTAATAATGCGTTTGCTGACATCAGTGCTGGGGGTTAATAATGCGTCCGCTGACACCAGTGCTGGGGGTTAATAATGCGTTTGCTGACATCAGTGCTGGGGGTTAATAATGCGTTTGCTGACATCAGTGCTGGGGGTTAATAATGCGTTTGCTGACATCAGTGCTGGGGGTTAATAATGCGTCCGCTGACACCAGTGCTGGGGGTTAATAATGCGTTTGCTAACATCAGTGCTGGGGGTTAATAATGCATTTGCTGACATCAATGCTGGGGGTTAATAATGCGTTTGCTGACATCAATGCTGGGGGTTAATAATGCGTTTGCTGACACCAGTGCTGGGGGTTAATAATGCGTTTGCTGACATCTGGTTGGGGGTTAATATTGCGTTTGCTGACACCAGTGCTGGGGGTTAATAATGCGTCCGCTGACACCAGTGCTGGGGGTTAATAATGCGTTTGCTGACACCAGTGCTGGAGGTTAATAATGCGTTTGCTGACACCAGTGCTGGGGGTTAATAATGCGTTTGCTGACATCAATGCGGGGGGTTAATAATGCGTTTGCTGACATCAGTGCTGGAGGTTAATAATGTGTTTGCTGACATCAATGCTGGGGGTTAATAATGCGTTTGCTGACATCAGTGCTGGGGGTTAATATTGTGTTTGCTGACATCAATGCTGGGGGTTAATAATGCGTTTGCTGACATCAGTGCTGGGGGTTAATATTGTGTTTGCTGACATCAATGCTGGGGGTTAATAATGCGTTTGCTGACATCAATGCTGGGGGTTAATAATGCGTTTGCTGACATCAATTCTGGGAGTGCTGGAGGTTAATAATGCGTTTGCTGACACCAGTGCTGGGGGTTAATAATGCGTCCGCTGACACCAGTGCTGGGGGTTAATAATGCGTTTGCTGACATCAGTGCTGGGGGTTAATAATGCATTTGCTGACATCAATGCTGGGGGTTAATAATGCGTTTGCTGACACCAGTGCTGGGGGTTAATAATGCGTCCGCTGACACCAGTGCTGGGGGTTAATAATGCGTCCGCTGACACCAGTGCTGGGGGTTAATAATGCGTTTGCTGACACCAGTGCTGAAGGTTAATAATGCGTTTGCTGACACCAGTGCTGGGGGTTAATAATGCGTTTGCTGACATCAGTGCTGGGGGTTAATAATGCGTCCACTGACACCAGTGCTGGGGGTTAATAATGCGTTTGCTGACATCAGTGCTGGGGGTTAATAATGCGTTTGCTGACATCAGTGCTGGGGGTTAATAATGCGTTTGCTGACATCAGTGCTGGGGGTTAATAATGCGTCCGCTGACACCAGTGCTGGGGGTTAATAATGCGTTTGCTGACATCAGTGCTGGGGGTTAATAATGCATTTGCTGACATCAGTGCTGGGGGTTAATAATGCGTTTGCTGACATCAATGCTGGGGGTTAATAATGCGTTTGCTGACACCAGTGCTGGGGGTTAATAATGCGTTTGCTGACATCAGGCTGGGGGTTAATATTGCGTTTGCTGACACCAGTGCTGGGGGTTAATAATGCGTCCGCTGACACCAGTGCTGGGGGTTAATAATGCGTTTGCTGACACCAGTGCTGGAGGTTAATAATGCGTTTGCTGACACCAGTGCTGGGGGTTAATAATGCGTTTGCTGACATCAGTGCTGGGGGTTAATAATGCGTCCGCTGACACCAGTGCTGGGGGTTAATAATGCGTTTGCTGACATCAGTGCTGGGGGTTAATAATGCGTTTGCTGACACCAGTGCTGGGGGTTAATAATGCGTTTGCTGACATCAATGCTGGGGGTTAATAATGCGTTTGCTGACATCAATGCTGGGGGTTAATAATGCGTTTGCTGACACCAGTGCTGGGGGTTAATAATGCGTTTGCTGACACCAGTGCTGGGGGTTAATAATGCATCCGCTGACACTAGTGCTGGGGGTTAATAATGCGTTTGCTGACACCAGTGCTGGGGGTTAATAATGCGTTTGCTGACATCAGTGCTGGGGGTTAATAATGCGTCCGCTGACACTAGTGCTGGGGGTTAATAATGCGTTTGCTGACATCAGTGCTGGAGGTTAATAATGCGTTTTCTGACACCAGTGCTGGGGGTTAATAATGCGTTTGCTGACACCAGTGCTGGGGGTTAATAATGCGTCCGCTGACACGAGTGCTGGGGGTTAATAATGCGTTTGCTGACACCAGTGCTGGGGGTTAATAATGCGTTTTGAAAGTTTGCGGCCCCCATGGAATATGAAAACTTGTCATGTGGCCCTCTGCCAATTTGAGTTTGAGACCCCTGCTCTAGGCTGTATTGACCGGGGGTCTACAGAGGACAGTAATATAGACTCTATCCCCAGCCAATACATCTATTCCTCCCAGTATAAATATTAATCCCCATCCTTGTACACAAAGAGTGGAAACGCAAAAAGGAGTTCTTTTGCTAAGCAAAGTTGCCTGCAACAATGAGCAGAGAGACCAGATACCGGTTCTAGGACAACAAAAATTTTAAAAACTGAAATACAGTCTGTCTTACCAAACTTTGCCGGCCTTTTCCTGTCCCAAAACTGGGGAACTACCGTTGGCTCCTTAACCTGGCTCGCCAATTGTCATGGAAATTTTCTTGGGCTTTGTACACAAATCCACACCGTGCCAAAATGTGCACTTCCGGCGTCAAAATGCACACAAAACACAAAACAATTCCTTTGTGCTTAAAAGTACGTTTGTATCAAGCTCTTTGGTATAAGGAAATTGAAGTACTTCAGTAGCACCAGATAGAATCAGAAAAGATGCTGCTTCAAGCTGGAGTCTCGATGTGTCTGTCCTCACAAGCACAGGCACTTCGTTTATTTATGGGCAACAAAAGGAATGACAAACAGGAAGTCATGGCCCCAACAGCCAATCGCTTCCTCCATGCAAAATGACATCACCGGAAATGACAACACAGGAAATGACATCACCGGAAATGACAACACAGGAAATGACATCACAGGAAATGACAACACAGCAAATGACAACAGTAAAGGGGAGGGCATCCACAGGAGTGGGGGGGGGGAGAAGTGCACATGTCTCACCCACTTGAGGCATGTAAAATGCCCCCCTCCCAGCCACATGCATGCACATCCACCATCTTGGTCAGCATGGAGCCTATTCAATACTGCTCAGAGTACCCAGTATGTAGTAATATCATACTACTTTTTCTTACAGGCTTGAGACGATCTGCGGGGACATTGCTACTACTGTTGTCATTTCCTATGATGTCATTTCCTGTGTTGTTATTTTCTGTGATGTCATTTTGCACTTTTAACCAGGAAGGAATTGTTTTGTGCTTTTTGTGCATTTTGACGCTAGAAGTGCACATTTTGGCAAGGTGTGGATTTGTGTACAAAGCCCAAGAAAATTTCCATGACAGCACTCCTTATTGTGGGCAGGTGTGCAGACGCAGTGTGACTATGCTGTAGTGCTGAGTGTAGACTAGCAGGTGGCTGCAGACTAATGCCCTGTACACACGGTCGGATTTTCCGACGGAAAATGTGCGATCGGAGCTTGTTGTCGGAAATTCCGACCGTGTGTGGGCTCCATCTGACTTTTTCCATCGGATTTTCTGACACACAAAGTTTGAGAGCGGGCTATAAAATTTTCCTCCTCACAAACAAACTGTCCTTTTTGAAGGAAAACACACATAGGCGAGTATAATTTAAACAAAAATTCCTTTATTAAGGGCTCATAACCAAAAAAAGAGGGAGGCAACGCAGGAGAAACAGCAAAAATTAGAGAAGCCCTTGGCCCCCAGGGCACACATCAATTATTTCCAGGCAAACTTGGTGGCCTGAGGAGTCCAAGGGAATGCAGTCTGGTCCAGAAGTCCGAGAGATCCTGAACAGCTGCAGATGACATGTATGTTCCCAGGCTGTGGTCATACAAGAGCCTGCATCTTTTGTCAGACCAGACTGAACCCAGGGTCATCACTCTCTGGTCTTTCTTCCTCGCTGTGTCTGTGGTGATGGAGTTGTGGCAGGAGGAGGAGGAGGATGGTCCAACTCACACAGGTGGGTATTGGGTATGATTTCGCCCCTCACCCCCTTAGTTAGTGTTTTGTAAAGAAGGTACTCTCACATGAGGCGTTGACCCTCCTGCATGCCCTGCAGTTTTGTGGCAGCCTCTTCAGGAGTGGGGAAGGCTCTGAGGGACGCAGAAGCCTCCTGAATCAGCCTGAGTCCTGCACGTTACTCCCCTTCCTGGGTCTTTTGTTTGGAAGGTGGAGGGGAGGAACCTGCGATTCGGTCAGGCTCCTACTGGGCCCAGCCTTCTCCTGGCTGCCACTTAGCCCCGCCTCCTCCTGGCTGCCACTTAGCCCCGCCTCCTCCTGGCTACCACTAACTCCTACTCCCTCCTGGCTGCCACATTCCACAGCCTCCTCCTGCCTGAGGTCTTCCTGTGTATGAAAAAGGGACATTGTTTTAGTTTTTTCTTCATCAATCACACACAATTTTCACCTCATGACTGTTGCAAACTGAATGTTAACAAATATAATAGACTATCATTCTGAGCCCACCATTTTTCATTCTTGTCCCAATAATTTTTGCCCACTACTGTCTATTGATATGTAAAACACTTTATTAAATCAGCAATTAGTGATCAATAATAAAATCTAGTAAACATCATTTATTTCTTGACCAGAAATCTGTAGAATAATGCTATACCTGGCTCCAGCTGGGCTCCTCCACTTCTTCCTGGCTGCAGGTCCAAGGTTGGACGTCGGAAGCCTCAGCTGGGGTGGAAGATAGGGTGGAAGGAAGAGTGGAAGGAAGGGTTGAGAGGGATTCCCTGACTTCAGCCTGGTCTGACAGAAATCGCAGTCTCTCATAGTACCACAGCCTGGGTACATAAATGTCATCTGCTGCAGCTCCGGATCTCTGGGAATACGTGACCTTCTTGCGATCCCTAAGATAAGTGCTCCTCAGTCCACCAATTTTGGCTTTTAAATAGGGGATGGTTGCTGTGGGGACCACCGGATTCACCAACTCCAGCAGTTTCTCCAGCGCTGCCTGCCTCTTTTGTTTATTAATGTATTGGGGGTATTTCTTCTGCCACAGACAGGGCAGCTCCCTGTATTTGTCTATGAACAGGGGGAGGAAATTGTAGTCATTGAAGCCATACATTTTATCTGCAAGACACAAGACAAACCCTAATGTCAGGCAAAACTCTCCTAATCTTGTTACAATATAGGCCTCAATCTAGAAGCAGTATAGGCCCAAGTTTAAATCTTACCTTTGTTATCACGATCAGTGCCTCCGATACTCCTTCCTCCGCTCACAGATCGTACGTACTACGCACGCGTGTTACGCTTTATATACACTGCGCATGCTTGAAACTCCGCCCACCCCTGACGTTCTTTCTAGTCTATTCCCCGCCCCTTCTCATTTGGCGCAGTGGGGAAGAGCACATGGCGGAGACACAGCAGGTGCGTGCTAATTACACCAACGAGGAGGAGGAGGAGGAAAGCCCAGAGCCAGAAACATCCAGATTCCGGAAGAGACGATTTAAGGCCTCAAATATGTCCTTTGGGGAGATGTTGGAGATGGTCGACATCCTGAAGAGGACCGACTATGACGGGAAGTATGGACCTTACCCCAACCCCAATGTCAGAAAGGCCAAGATCATGGCAAAAGTTGCCTACTTCTCTTAAAATAATTTTGTTGTGTAGATGGGGTTTGTAACTAGAATGAAATGCAAATTAGATTCTGTGTAAGGAGAGGACACTCAGCAGCTGTTTACACATCTGGACACTGGAGCACTAGTGTATGACACAAGAACACCCTTTTTATTAGAGGGCCCACACAGGTGCTCCAGTGTATACTATAGGGGTGTCTCCATCTGTGAAGGTTGTACAAAACAGGTAAGTATTCAAGCTTGACAAAGGACAAAAATATTTCTTCATCTTGGAACTCTGCCAAAATAGACAATTGTACCCTACTTCCAAGCAATGTTTCATATTCCAATTTCTGCCATGAAATATCTGTGTGCTAAGTATACCAATTTTTTTTACATAGGGGAGAAAAGACTCGGAGGACACCACTCATCTGAGGAGACCACAGACCCCCCACCTCAGGAAGAAGGTGAAATCCCCCAAAGCCAACAGGAGGAGGAAGGAGACGTAATCGAAATAATAACCACAACAGGTGAATGTCTGCGACCACAGGCTCAGGTAAGAGATGGATGCCGGCATATTTATAATACATGGTGTATTTTTGTTTCTATATTATTAGGTGATCGTGATGTTGTGGATCCAGGTCATTTCACCAGTGAAAGTGCACAGATCCTGATTGGGAAGATCATGGGGTGTAATAGGGACTTGGAAAACATCCAGAAAAACATCAATAATGTTAAAAACAAAATGAAGAACATCATTGATGTTTTAGGGAGAGTTTAAAACAACTCCAAATCCCTTCCCTTTTTTGTGCTTTTTGGAATCTAAAAATTTCTCCAATTTTTTTACAGATTCTCGAAAAGCCAAATTTTGAAGATGCACACAGTGTGTCAACATGTGCTATCTGCCATCACGGGAGATCAATGTATGCGTTTTGGGGGTGCAACCCTTTCCTCAATAATAAAGTAGCTGAGAGGAAGGGATTGCACTCACAAAACACGTCCCTTGATCCCCCGTGATAGCAGCTAGCACATGTTGACATTCGACAATTTGTGTGCATCTTCAAAATTTGGCTTTTCCAGGGGTGACTTCACCCCATCTGAACGCAATATCAAACACAGTTTTTAAATACTCATGTCTGATATTGCCTTCAATTTCTAACAAAGTTGAACTTTGTAAGTTCCAGATTTGTGTATTTCTTGTTGGTTTTAAACATGCCTGTTTTACCTTAAATGGCCATTTCTACTTTTATTAATGTGACCAAAAAATTGTTATACAACAAACATATTGGTTTGTTTTAAAAACCTTTTATAAATGCACATGTTATTGTGCTGGTATTAAAAAGATTGATAATAAAGAATGTGTGGATTATTGTTTCAATGCTCGAAAAGTTTTTTTGGGGTTAAATTGTGGTTTTCTGTGACAATGGGGGTTATTTCCTAAGGGCAAATCCACTTTGCACTACAAGTGCAGTTTCATTGCAGTCTCAAGTGCACTTGTAGTGCAAAGTGTCTTTGCCCTTAGTAAATAACACCCAACAGTGCTTTTGAATGTTACACAATCAAGCCATTTTGAAGACTACCCACATTTCAGTCAGGGTCAACTAAAAAAAAGACAAGTAGTAATAAATGTCAGCAAATATTTTAGTAGGTAAACTAATTTTTTTATTTAAAAAAGGCTCAGACATTGTCTGGCATATCGATGGCCCCCCTACCCGCAAAGTATTCAAGGTATCTTAGATGGACCTCGCGGGCACTCAGGGGGGGCAAGCCAGGATGGCCAGCCTCAAGCGCTGTCAGGTTTGGTCCATTTCCATGAATTCCAGCCTCAGACCCCACTGAGGCAGCGTAGTTGCAGAATTTCGCCTTAAAAAGTTGTGGAGAACACAGCACGCCAGGATGATACGATTCAGTATATACTCCGTCATGTGTATGGGTGTAAGAAATAGGCGGCTGGCCATGATTCCAAACGTCTTCTCCACCGCTCTTCTGGCACTGGCCAGCCGGTAATTAAAAACCCTCTGGTCCGGGGTGAGGGTCCTCATAGGGAATGGCCGCATAAGATGGTACCCCAGCACAAATGCTTCGTCCGCAACAAAGACAAATGGGAGTCCTTCCGCATTGTCTTCTGGAGTCCAAGCTGCCATTCTGGAGACGCCTGTAGAACTCCGTCTGGGCGATGACTCCACCATCCGACATCCGGCCATTCTTCCCCACGTCCACATACAGGAACTTGTAAGTAGCCGACACCACCGCCAACATCACAATACTATTGAACCCCTTATAGTTGTAATAGTATGACCCCGAGTTGGGTGGTGGGATGATGTGGGCGTGTTTCCCATCAATTGCCCCTCCACAGTTAGGAAAGTCCCGCCGCTGGGCAAAGTGGGAGGCAACAGTCTGCCATTCCTGTGGGTTGGAAGGAAACTGTGGAGTCAAACAAGAAAAATAAATTAATCATTTTGCACATAAACATGGTAAGCAGATTAGACAAAAACATTCTTGGCCAACATCAGTGTAACATTTATTTTAGGGAGTATTTAAAGACAAAGGTATAAGGTCCACCTATCAGATTCCTCCCCCCCCCCTCTCATGGGCCATTTCTAAAATTTTATGGGGGGGATATGTTTTGGACAGGTAACCCTCTCCACTTCATTGAGAGATGAATGCCTAAATAATGTGTATTAGTTTGGCCATCCCCTCCTTACTTACACTATTGGCAGCCCACTGGACAGGTAAGAAGTGTCACAATACAAAGATATAAATACACACTGTACACATTTAAGCACATTTTGACATTCTGCTATTACCTATCAAGATAATAATAGGATACCAAAACTTAAACAGTACCATTTGAAAGTATTCAGGCAGGCCCTTGCACTACATGCTTTGGGGAATTCATCCATAAATCTGACCACAAAAGAGGTGGGTATAGTGTGTATTTGATTGGCAAAGTCAGCAGATAGAGGATTGGTATCAGCTGAGTTAGCAGTTGGGGGGAGGGAGGGTTCCAAATGATTTTGGGCCACAAAAAAAAGCCTCTGGCACTCTGCCTGAATTTAAAGCAGACATCACAAATTTACACATTTTAGGGGGTATTTAGGGTAAAGCACTATTATGAAGCTGACAAAATACATTGTTAAGTGGCTACATGAGTTGAATATAGGGCCAGGAGAGCATGCTGGGGAGGTAAGTGAAGGCAAATATGTATAAAGGACAAAAAAAATTACCTAAATATCCAGCATGCATGAGGACAAAGGGGGCATTCACAGCATATTACAATCATGGTAATTAGGGAATGAGGAAAGAAATACAATATATTATCAAACATTAAATACAATAAAATTTGATATTAAAGGATAAAAATCTTACCTTAATATACTACTTCTGCAGGACCTGGATGATGGCAGAACAGGTCTCTGGGATAATGATCCCCAGAGCCTGGGGGGGGAGATGCCTGTCGAGAACTTGAGGTCCTGCAGGCTTCTCCCCGTCACCAAGTACCGCAGGGTGGCGACTAACCTCTGCTCCGGAGTGATGGCTTGCCTCATGCAGGTATCCTGCCTGCTAATATAAGGGGTCAGCAAAGCCAACAAATGGTGAAATACGGGGTCTGTCATCCTGAGAAAGTTCCTGAAATCATCAGGATTATTCTCACGGATCTCACAGAGCAAAGGCATATGACAGAACTGGTCACGCTGGAGCAACCAATTCTTGGCCCATGAACTCCTCCTCACCCTGTTCATGGACTGGATTTGTGTCAAGGTAAGGACCCCAACACCAAGCCCCCGCACAGCACGAACTCTACGAGGAGTACGTATACGCAACATGGCTAGAAAATTTTCGGCTGCTCAGAACGAAGTAACAGAATGCACTGAAGAACAGCAAGGCCTGTGAAGAGCGACCTGAAAAATAGTAACAAATGAACAAGAACACAATGACAGAGTTAAGGGTAACTCGCTGCACGCACTGAAGACCAGATACAAACCCACAAGCACAAACTGAAGAGCAGAAAACGATCTGAAAACCACGAGTCTGAAAAAGCGCGAATCGTCTCTCACCAAACTTTTACTAACACGAGATTAGCAAAAGGAGCCCAAAGGGTGCTGCGCTTGGTTCTGAACTGCCCTTTTATAGTCTCGTCGTACATGGTGTACGTGATCGCGTTCTTGGCGATCGGAATTCCGACAACTTTGTGCGACCGTGTGTATGCAAAACAAGTTTGAGCCAACATCCGTTGGAAAAAATCCATGATTTTGTTGTCGGAATGTCCGATCAATATCCGATCGCGTGTACGGAGGAATAAGTGTTACAATAGTCACCATGGCAAATGGTAAGGGTGAATCTCCCCAATGGGGAGACAGACAACAATAAAGACTTGAGAAATGTTTTCCCCAGTCTACCTAAAATTAAAAAAAGAGGTTTAGCTATAAATGCGCTTTAGGCCACATCTACTGGCATGTTAGCAATGTATAATTGGCCATAACTTTACCTGCAGTCATTTTTTTTTTTTTTTTGGGGTATTTCAGTGAAACCAAGGTATGTCTACCAGCTGTCCATCAAATGCTGTGCCCATCAGCAGTCTAATGTGTAAGTTTTATAATGTCATAAATGATATCCCTTGAATAATTTGAGGACATTCGTTTTTGCTTTGGTATTCCATGAACAATAGAACGATAGACTTTTAAAAATAACCCTGTCATGGGAAGGACAGAAGAAGGAGCCATTTAATATTCACTTGTTCTACAGTCTATATTGCTATTCTTCTCTGTATTCACAAGATACCACTGGCTGAAGATTCTTCTGCATTCAACACTTCCAGGTATGTTGGATGCCTGTGTTGCACACCTTGGTTACTATCACCAATATCTATATCACTACAGGACATGGTGGTCAATGGAATGAACTTCAGATTGCAACAGGGGACCAGGCATTCAAGACAAACAGAAGTGTGCCAGATGCTGAAAAATCTTCAGCCGTATCTCATCAATACAGAAGAGAATGGCAACGCATGCAGCAGTACAGGTAAGTATTGTACAGTCAACATGTTATCTTTTATTTTTGTGTCTACATGATAGGGTTGCTTTAAATTCAAAGTGCATCAAAGTCAATTACTTGCCACATTGTGCATGCTGGCGCATTGTACTCTAACATGCATATTCTTCCACAATACATAACCTTTGTAGTTACATTAGAAACAACATAACCACATATGTTTCCTACTGAAATAGTAAACCAATTCATTCTCATAGAATGAGGACTGGACACTGGTCTAGTTATGGCTGCACTGATTCTCTGTTACAATCAGCCATACTAGGGCTCCAGAGTAAAGCTGGGTAAGTGTTGCCTCTCTCACTGACCTAGCAACCGATGCAATGGATATTCCGACGGAAGAAGTGCGATCGGATTGTGTTGTCGGAAATTGCGATCGTGTGTGGGCTCCATCGGACTTTTTCCGTCGGAATTTCCGACACACAAAGTTTGAGAGCAGGCTATAAAATTTTCCGACAACAAAATCCGATCGGTTAAATTCCGATCATGTGTACACAAATCCGACGCACAAAGTGTCACGCATGGGCAGAATAAATAAAGAGACGAAAGCTATTGGCTACTGCCCCGTTTATAGTCCCGACGTACGTGTTTTACATCACCGCGCTCAGAACGATTGGATTTTCTGACAACTTTGTGCAACCGTGTGTATGCAAGACAAGTTTGGCCCAAAATCCATCAGAAAAAATCCATGGATTTTGTTGTCGGAATGTCTGATCAATGTCCGACCGTGTGTACAGGGCATAACGGTTACACAATCCTCTGCCACAGAATTGGGTAATTAGCGACTTGTTGCAATATCAAGGCTTGATCACACAGTACCAGTTCCCTTATTTTGAACCTACGGTACTGTACGGTAGGTGACCTGGGATGCATCCTCCAACTGAGTCTCCAGGCTCTTCTAAAGGCACCGGCGCTATTGCGCGGTCCTCTTCTGAAGAGTCCTCCCCTGGATCCTCCAGTCGCTCGGCTTCTTCCCACAGGCAAGACAGCACAAGACCATCCCTGGATTGGTAGGCCCCAAGACTTTTTGGGCCTACCTTCAGCAACGACATCTCGGGCCAGCCGGCCCCGAGACAATTTGGCTGCAGCGACACACCTTAGGCCAGGAGGGCCATCAGGTCGGAACTACTCCGTGTCACGGGGTCTGTCCCTTAAGTACCCCCTCCTAGAATGCACAACAGGCAGACCACACCCACTGACTGCAAGGAGGCACTCAATACACCCAGCTTGTTGCAATTTCCAACCTTGGCCGAAATAATAGGGCGCCATCCGTAGGCCAAGGGGAAAACCACACAACCAGCGAAGCTGAAACAGAACCAGAATTTACAATAATTGCAGTCTGAGCTAAACTACAGCTTCAGAAAACTACATTTTTACTTATAGCATCTGTATTAAAAATACCAGCGCTACATACTCCCCCTGCTGCAATAGACGATGTCCTCATCGTCTGAAAAAAAGAAAAAGAAAGACTCTTAGTCCTGAGAGTCAAGTACCTGAATTCAAAACTTGGATAGGAAGGGAAAAAAAGGTAAAGCAGTAACAAACTGTACATTTAACGGTAATACACACAAGAGAATTACAGTGACGTAGTTCCCCAGATCTAACTCTCTATCTAAACCACCCACTCTCCAGCAGCTTGACAGAAGATCCAGTTGAACCTGAAACAGAACACAAAAAGGAAAATCCAAGACACATATATCAATATACAACATAGGAAGCAAAGCCCCATCTCCAAGAAGATGAGAGTCTCTTTCTTCAGAATTTTCCTTTTTTTTTTAAATTAAATGCAAGGATTTGACCGTAATTGGGCAAACTCCCACCACCTAGTGGCAGAAACCATTATAACAAGTCCGTGATGCAGGTGTTAAAGCAGGTAGAAAATCTTGACTCACAGATGACATTTAACTAACACTACCTAACTATAGCCCCCACAGTCCTCATAGCGTAAAGACTTTCTCCTTCCAAAACCGGCATTAACAGAACAGTCACTGTGGCAGATCACCAATAAAAGCGAGGATCAGGCAATATTAAAGCTTTTCCTTGTGCATCCACAGTGGTAATAACGCATATAACATCATCCCTGCCCGGCTGGCAGATGACCACTTTATTAGCATAAATGTGTCTCCCGTAGCTCCAATGCAAATGACATCCGTTAAAATGATCATCCATATCTGAAGAACAACCCGTTTTCCTGAAAGGCTTCGGAACTTTTAAGTAGTCCCAAACATCCTCACGGTACCAGCTCTCTCTGTTTTCCCTCGATCTCTCTCACGATCTCTCTGGAAACATAGGGAAACTCTAGTCCATACTCAGTGTCTACTTGTTTGTTCAGCAACCGCTGTGATCGGGCAAGCCTCGACAGAGATCGAGCGCTTCCCAACCCAGGAGGTACACAGGAAGTTGGCGATTTGTGCACCATACTTAGGCAATTTCTTTGGCCCAGACAAACTAATATTTTCAGTGACAGTCTCGCTAGCAATTGCAGGGGTTTCCATTCGAGGTGATGTACTCCCCGAGTCCATTGTTATCCAATCCGACAGGTTAAAGGCTGAAGCAACATCATCAACATTTGCCCATAGCATCTCCTGAGACATGGTTTCAAACAAGTCATTGCCTCTGGAGACATCCGACAGAGAGTCTATTTCAGAATCCTGTAACTCCTCTGTGGGCACATATTTGCAAACTGTCCCTTTATGTACATTCCCCTGAGATCTCTCACCCGTTCTTGTCTGGGATTCTTCAGGAATAGCTTCTTTCTCTGGATCCGGTTCAGGTAGTCTCTGGGGTAGGCCTCGACCACACCGTAGGGGGCTTTTACGTATCCCACCTTCTTTTGAGCGGATGCAGCAAAGTGGGTATTTGTAGAAGTGGCAGCGGTAGTAGTGTCCACTGTTAGTTCTCGGATAGCAGTAACAGCACCATCCCCCTCAAGAACGCTTGAGGTAGCAGATTTGGAGAAGATAGGCCCAGCAGTAGGAGAGAATGTAGCGGTCTCCTCTATGGCGATGCCCATGGCCCAGTCTATCTGGTAGGCACGGGGTGGCATGGTGGATTGTTCTACGGCAAACAGGTACTCCCCGCAATGTAGACATTGGACAAATGGACGGGGGTTTGCAACCAGTCCTTCACACCTGTTGCATAACATACCCCAGGCCTCGACATCTCCCGTCGTGTAGAGTATGAAACGTCATGCGGCTTCAGGCGAATACCAGTGTCCGTCAGCAACATTCCAGGCAGCCCGACACTTGTAGTGGTACTCCCAGGGAACATCCTGGGTCCCGTAACAGACTGCATTCCTGGCATTCGGAACATGGCTTACAACAATCAGATCTTCCCTCTGAAAGTTCAGGCACACACGCGGTGTCTCGCACAGCAAGTAAACGGAGGACTCCTCCCACTGGTTCCTCTGGTCACGCAACTCCCGGGCTTTCTTGACTCCGCCCACACTCACGCGGCCAGATAGTGACCTTCAATTAACCCCTTTTTAGAACAATGGCACAGTCCAGAACCCTCTATTGCATAAGTTCCTGGTAAACAGTTTCTTTTAGCTGCGAGAGGTAACGGTAAATCCCAGATTCGAGCCCCCACATGTAGCATTTACCCCTGAAGGAGCTGCTGGTATTTGATTGGGCTTACCATTCCTTTACTGTTTCACCATATCCGTCATAGGGGTCCCATTAAAGACTTCTTTTGAGAACAATTTTAGCTCTGACACACAGTCTCTTTCTTCAATGCTTTATTTAAGAAAGACAACATGCAATAGAGGGATGAAAGGTTTAGGGGAATTCAGGTACATGAAATTGCAGATCAGGAACACTTCCTTTGATCCAGAGGACAACAGCTCCATAACTGGATTCAGCAACCACCGGATAGGCCTCTGTCACTGACCTAGCAACCGATGCGATGCTCAGTCATAGCCTCTGCCACAGACTTTAAGATTTGGTATAACTGTTACACAATCCTCTGCCACAGGATTGGGTAATTAGCGACTTGTTGCAATATCAAGGCTTGATCACACAGTACCAGTTCCCTTATTTCGAATCTACGGTACTGTACAGTAGGTGACCCGGGATGCATCCTCCAACTGTGTCTCCAGGCTCTTCTAAAGGCACCGGCCTTATTGCGCGGTCCTCTCCTGAAGAGTCCTCCCCTGGATCCTCCAGTCGCTTGGCTTCTTCCCGCAGGCAGGACAGCACAAGACCATCCCTGGATCGGTAGGCCCCAAGACTTTTGGGCCTATCTTCAGCAATGACGCCTTGGGCCAGCCGGCCCTGAGACAATTTGGCTGCAGCGACACACCTTAGGCCAGGAGGGCCATCAGGTCAGAACTACTCCGTGTCACGGGGTCTGTCCCTTAAGTACCCCCTCCCAGAACGCACAGCAGGCAGACCACACCCACTGACTGTTTTCGGGCAAGGAGGCACTCAATACACCCAGCTTGTTGCAATTTCCAACCTTGGCCAAAATAATAGGGCGCCATCCGTAGGCCAAGGGGAAAACCACACAACCAGCCAAGCTGAAACAGAACCAGAATTTACAATAATTGCAGTCTGAGCTAAACTACAGCTTCAGACAACTAAATTTGTACTTATAACGTCTGTATTAAAAATACCAGCGCTACATATATATACAGTATGTCACAAAAGTGAGTACACCCCTCACATTTTTGTAAATATTTTATTATATCTTTTCATGTGACAACACTGAAGAAATGACACTTTGCTACAATGTAAAGTAGTGAGTGTACATCTTGTATAACAGAGTAAATTTGCTGTCCCCTCAAAATAACTCAACACACAGCCATTAATGTCTAAACCGCTGGCAACAAAAGTGAGTACACCCCTAAGTGAAAATGTCCAAATTGGGCCCAAATTGTCAATTTTTTGTGTGGCCACAATTATTTTCCAGCACTGCCTTAACCCTCCTGGGCATGGAGTTCACCATAGCTTCACAGGTTGCCACTGGAGTCCTCTTCCACTCCTCCATGACGATTTCACGGAGCTGGTGGATGTTAGAAACCTTGCACTCCTCCACTATCCGTTTGAGAATGCCCCACAGATGCTCAATAGGGTTTAGGTCTGGAGACATGCTTGGCCAGTCCATCACCCTTACCCTCAGCTTCTTTAGCAAGGCAGTGATCGTCTTGGAGGTGTGCTTGGGGTCCTTATCATGTTGGAAAACTGCCCTGCGGCCCAGTCTCCAAAGGGAGGGGATCATGCTCTGCTTCAGTATGTCACAGTACATGTTGGCATTCATGGTTCCCTCAATGAACTAGCTCCCCAGTGCCGGCAGTATTCATGCAGCCCCAGACCATGACACTCCCACCACCATGCTTGACTGTAGGCAAGACACACTTGTCTTTGTACTCCTCACCTGGCTGCCGCCACACACACTTGACACCATCTGAACCAAATAAGTTTATCTTGGTCTCATCCGACCACAGGACATGATTTCAGTAATCCATATCCTTAGTCTGCTTGTCTTCAGCAAACAGTTTGCAGGCTTTCTTGTGCATCATCTTTAGAAGAGGCTTCCTTCTGGGATGACAGCCATGCAGATCAATTTGATGCAGTGTGCGGCGTATGGTCTGAGCACTGACAGGCTGGGCCCCCACCCCTTCAATCTCTGCAGCAATGCTGGCAGCACTCATACGTCTATTTCCCAAAGACAACCTCTGGATATGATGCTGAGCACGTGCACTCAACTTCTTTGGTCGACCATGGCGAGGCTTGTTCTGAGTGGAACCTGCCCTGTTAAACCGCTGTATGGTCTTGGCCACCGTGCTGCAGCTCAGTTTCAGGGTCTTGGCCTAGGCCATCTTTATGTAGAGTAACAATTCTTTTTTTCAGATCCTCAGAGAGTTCTTTGCCATGAGGTGCCATGTCGAACACCCAGTGATCAGTATGAGCGAGTGAGAGCGATAACACCAACTTTAACACACCTTCTCCCCATTCACACCTGAGACCTTGTAACGCTAACGGGTCACATGACACCGGGGAGGGAAAATGGCTAATTGGGCCCAATTTGGACATTTTCACTTAGGGGTGTACTCACTTTTGTTGCCAGCAGTTTAGACATTAACGGCTGTGTGTTGAGTTATTTTGAGGGTACAGCAAATTTACACTGTTATACAAGCTGTACACTCACTACTTTACATTGTAGCAAAGTGTCATTTCTTCAGTGCTGTCACATGAAAAGATACAATAAAATATTTACAAAAATGTGAGGGGTGTACTCACTTTTGTGAGATACTGTGTATATATATATATATATATATATATATATATATATATATATATATATATATATATATATAATATATATATATATATATATATATATATATATATATATATATATATATATATATATATATATATATATATATATATATATATATATATTCAGTCAAGACACAGCTGAGATTATTCTTTTTCAGAAAACGGAAATATCTCCATGCTGGACACATATCATATAAGGACATTTTTGCCACAAGAAATGTTTTGATTGCTCTAATCATAGCATAACTCTGTCATGTAGCCATTAGTGACAAGGAGAGGATGAAAGTTGAGGACACAATTGCCAAGCTATTAGCATGATCAGACAAAAGAGGGCAGCAAGATCAAATCCAATCCTGCCAAAGTCAAACTATTGTTACTGCTGTCAGGAATAACTTTCAAAGAAGGAATTGATCATTAATGACCCTGCATGCCTCATTGGAGAAAATTATGCCTCTGCTAATTAACTCTTAAAAGAAAATGTAACCAAGATAACGATGAGTACGTGTAAGCTAAAGAAATCTCAAAAATTCGAATTTTCTTCATAAATGAGGGGACCGGAGCATACAATTATTAAAGCTCATCTTTGATGATTACTGGGAGTCTGTTTCCAGTGGCTTTTTTTGGTGTGACATACGGTAATTGTTATTGGGTATTGGAACACAAATTCTGCAGCACTACTCACCAGTGCAGTGAGTTGGAACAAAGCACACTCCATTTTCTTTATTTTCTGTCTGTATTTATGGGTTAAACTGTACAGAATTATACTTCCAGGAAGGATATGACAAAGCAGTCCTTAAAGCAGACCTTCAGTAATTTTTTCAACTTTCCATCTATTAAATCTTCTGCCCTTGTGGTTTTAACTTTGGATAGTAAAACATTTTTTTTCTGTCAGTAAATACCTTATATAGCCCACTACCTGTTTCTTGTCTGGTCATTAGCCTAGGCTTATGACATAATGTACAGCTCTCTCTCTCACTCTCGTGAGAGTTTGCCAGTAAGGGAGGGAGGGTGAATCATAAGAGGGCCAATAAGAGCTTCAGGGATGCAGAGCTGGAGGTGTGTCTGTGTGTCTGTGTAAATCCAGGAAGTGAACAGGCAACAGCTTCAGCTGCCCACAGTTAAAATGCCTGCAGTCAGACTTAGTGGAGGGAGATTTCTGCTGCATATTTGGCAAGTACAGAATTATAGTATTTTATAAAATAATATGCAACGTGGTTGGAGGGAAGCTTCAGAATGGCAAAGATGTTTTTATTACAAATTATGTTAGCAGACTGCAGTTCCTCTTTAACTGCATATAACAGTGCACCATACTTGAGGTAATAACTAAACTAAGGTGACCAAGGAGTTAGTAATCTCTACTAATTCTAGAAGAATTCTACTAATATAATTCTTTAATGTAGTATTAATCCCTCAGCATTTTTAGTTTAATACACTGAGCACAACTAAATAAAACTCTTACCCCAGCACTTGCAGGTTACAACTTTTAATGCTGCTGGTTCCTTCTCTCGCACTGTTGCCTTCCTGAACTTCTGGTCAGTGGATAGTGCAGTCTTGAGCCAGTCTGTTAGATGTGTAGCCTTCTTTTGGCTGGGAGGAGGGTTATGAGAAATGACCCTCCCATAAAAGGATTTTGTGCTAAACCTGTAGTTAAATAAGAGAACCAGAAGCTTCACTAAATGGAAGAGTTTGATAAAGTTGGCAGTGCCTCCATCCAAGGCAGGGCCTATGTGAACACAGGGATTTCTCTTCCTAGGAAATTAATCAATAATCTAAACAAAGTAATTGTTTTTTTCTTATAATGATGATTATAACTTTCCAATCCACTGTTGCATATATGGCTGGATTACTCTTATGTTTATTGATCCAATTTACCATTGTATGTTTTTCTACAGGGCTGCATTTTGCTTGTGCCAGTATGCAAGGGATACTGTCATACGCTCATAGAATGATATTAAATTCTGAGCCTGTTTCTATTGCTAACTTAACAACATGGCTAGGCCAACTAGATTGATGTCTTAAAATGTCCGTGGATTGAATAATCCGGTCAAACGATTGGCCGTGCTCCGCACAATCAAGCGATTGAATGCTGATGTGATATATCTACAGGAGACTCTCCCTCGACCTCAACACCACAATTTGCGCAAAGGCAGTTTTGTCACCAATATCACTCTACATACTCAGTGTACTCGAGGGGAGTGAGCCTCCTGGTTAAGAGGGGTGTGCAATTTTCCCCTCTAGAGGTTAAAATTGACCCGGATGGTCGTTATATATTTCTTTTCTGCTCTTTATATGGTGCTAAATGTGTATTGGCAGGGTTATGCATTCCTCCTCCGTTCTCAGCCAATCTTCTTACAACATTAGCAAACTTCATTTCCCGCTACCCGGGTATACCAATACGGGCCATGGGAGATTTTAATAATTGTATTGATCCTGGGAAGGACAGGTTAAGTGGAAAGACGGGTGACCCACAGAAGAGAACCGGGCCTACACCATTTGCCCATCTGCTTGTAGAGATGGGCCTTACGGACGTTTGGAGAATGCATAATCCTGTAGCTAAGGTATACTCTTGTCAGTCAGCCTCAGTTGGAGGCCTTTCATGGACAGACTTGGGTCTGGGCAATGAATGTGTACTTCCCATGATTGATTCTTCCCGATACCATGCCAGACAAATCTCAACCTCACTCTCAATTGATGTACGAATGGGAGCAACAAAAGGGAATAGTCTTTGGAAACTTAACCCATTTTGGCTTTCACTCTTACCAGACCCTGACCAGCTTCCAATAGCTTTAATTTCCTTCTTTAAACAAAATATAGGATCTACGAGGATAGACACTGTCTGGGAGGCGGCCAAAGCATTCCTACGCAGGCAATTTATTAAAGAAATTTCGTATATTAAAACTAACACAAAGAAATGGGAGAATCAGATAATAGCAGATGCACAGAACTCAGAAACTCTCTTCATAGCAAACCCAACCGATGACACAAAGAGAACATGGCTGACATCCCAGTCCATGCTCAAGCAACTATCCCTTCAATTAGCAGAAAACAAGAGATTTTTCTTACAGCAGAAACATTTCGAGGAGGGGGGAAATACGGGTCATATGTTGGCTTTATTAGCTAAGTTGCAGCAAACGTCCTCCCATATTGTGGCTGTGGCGAATCCCCAGGGCACAATATGTTACTCCACACAAAATATTATAGATACATTCAAAGATTTCTTTCAAGAGGTATATACATCTAAAGTTCACCCATGCACTTTTCTAGACAAATACCCTCTCCCATGTATATCCACAACAGACGCAGAACTGTTGAATGCCCCACTGACAGAGGAGGAGCTTCTAGAGGCGCTAGCCCAAGTTCAAAATGGCAAAGCACCTGGTGCAGATGGACTGCCAGCAGAAGTTTTTAAATGTTACGCCACACAACTAATTCCGATACTTCTGCAAGTTTATAATTACGCATTTGAAACTGGAAGACTCCCTCCCTCTATGAGTGAGGCACTTATTATAGTACTTTTAAAACCCAGCAAAGATGCACTCCTGATGCTTATAGACCTATTTCATTACTAACATTTAATATTAAATTACTGGCCAGAGTTCTAGCCAACAGATTAGCCAAATGCATCCAAATGGTGATACACAGAGACCAGTCAGGCTTTATACCAACTAGATCTAAATCTCAAAATGTATGCAGATTATTTCTCAATTTACAATTACCCACTGACAACATGGGCAATAGGGCCATTTTCTCATTAGACGCGGAAAAAGCGTTTGATAGCGTAGAATGGCCCTATCTCTGGGGAACATTGAAAAAATTTGGGGTGGGTCCCTCTTTTCTGAAATGGGTTCAACTGTTATACAATAATCCATCGGCAAGAATGCGTATTAACGGGGATATCTCAGAGTCATTTAATCTTTTCAGGGGCACACGGCAGGGGTGCCCTCTTTGCCCCTGCTGTTTGCCCTAGCACTCGAACCTCTAGCCATACATATTAGAGCATCACAAGACATAATTGGCTTTCGTACAGGCACTAATCATGATGTTGTCTCACTTTATGCTGATGACACTTTGATACATTTAGGCGACACCGACAGTTCCCTGGAGAATGTGATGCGTTTGATAGCTGACTTCGGTGCGCTGTCGGGGTTTAGTATAAACTGGAATAAATTGGTACTTATGCCTCTGGACCCTCTTTCTAGACCCCTACCTGATTGTGTGAGAAATGTCATGACGGTTGATCAATTCCGTTACCTAGGTATACAAATCACCCCAGACCCAAATCAATATATCACACTGAACTTGGTGCCTCTACTTCGTAACTTTAAGTTAAAATGCTCTGCATGGACAAGGCTTCCTCTCTCAGCTACAGGCAGAGCAAACCTGATTAAAATGGTGTGGGCACCCCAACTTTTATATATTTTTCATAATGCTCCCATTTGGTTTCCACACAAATGGTTCACTCAAATAGATGCCCAATTCAGAGATTTAATATGGGGCACTAAAGTACCACGGATTAGCCTACATACTCTACAGCTCACTAAAGAACAAGGGGGACTGGCTGTACCACAAGCCAGACTCTACTTTGTAGCATCCCAAATACAACACCTAGGTAACTGGGGTGACATAGATGTAGATGACCCCATCAGATCCCTACTGATACCAGACGGATCTCCATTGATGGCAATATCCCACCTAGAAGCAGGTCTTGTGCACATGTCACAAACGTTCCCCACATTAAACCTACTGAACACTTTGTGGAAATATACTAGATCTATTCTGAAAATTATAGGCCCATGTGAGTTCACACCTATATGGAGGAATAAATACTATAAAGAACTTCTTAAACTTAAAGATTTTCGCTCTTGGGAAGCAAAAGGTATACACTATATTTCTCAACTGTTCAATGGTAATGTGTTTAAATTCTTTTCAGACATACAAAATGAATTTATGATACCCAGAACACAGTTTTTTCAGTACTTGCAACTCAGGCATGCAATTGAAAGCGAGAGAAGGGTGTCCCCTCTTGGGACGGTGGCACACCCCTTGATGTCAGATGTGCTGAAGGCAGAGGAGAGGAAGGGCATGATCTCAAGAATATATTCCAGACTGTTTCACTCTATACACGATGCTTCTAAACTTCCAAGTAGATGGGGATGGAAAAAAGACTTGGGTCCCATTGATGGAGAGAAATGGGAATTATGTTTAACCTCAGCCCCATTGGTGTCGGTCTCGACCTCACATAGGCTATCACACTTATTCCTGCTTCATAGGGTATACAGAACACCAGTCAGACTATATAAATGGGGACTCAGAAATTCACCACTTTGCCCAAAATGTTGTAAAGACGATGGTGATTTGTTACACATGATGTGGAAATGCACAAAACTCTTTTGTTATTGGAAGTATGTTCTTAATACTATTTCTCAGGTATTTCAAATTCCGGTTCTACATGACCCAGTTGTTTGTCTGCTTGGGGCCTTGGAGATACACTCACTCTCACCAAACGGTCACACTGCTGTCCTAAGACTCTTATATATGGCACGCAAGGCCATAGCGAGGATCTGGATAACTCCAAGAGTACCTGCTAAGGGATGGGTCGAACTGGTAAATAACATGCTGATTCATGAAAAAATCACTTATCAACATAGAAATGTTCCAAAAAAATTCAATTAAATGTGGCAACCCTGGCTGGATACACCAGGGCTAGGTCCAACACAGCTGGTAAGAGACAGACTGCTGCAAATGTGATCTGTGGACAAGAAGGTGGATATATAGATACACACATAACTTTTACTTTGATTAAGTATACTGAAACCATGGTGAATAAGTGTTTGTTTAATGGTTAAAAGTTATTATAATAACAATAGTAAGTTAAGAGAGTACCGTTTCACTCTCATACCTAGTGCACTATGTCTAGCGAACGCTAGGTCACTTTTACAACCACAAATGGAATGGGTTATTGTCTTACGATAGCCCCTTTGCTAATAAGAAAAACACCAAACATTTAAAGTACAGAGTCACTGTTTAATGTTTTAGTCGATTTATGCTGTTTTAATAATTAGTACTGGAACCTTTAAATAATGAGAAAATGTTATGCCATGTTATGGCTTAAGCATACAGTAGTAGGTTAATGATGACAACTATGTCAAAAGTAATATTTGTATGTAATAATGCAATGATTCTGTACTTGCTTATGTATCTATGTGTTTTCTACAAAATAAACCTTTATTTTGATTAAAAAAAAAAAAAAACAAAGTAATTGGGAGCAGAGGAACTACTGCAACCAACATATAACATTAAAGAGTAACTCCACTTTTGTTGAGAAAAAAACATTTCCCTCTCGGATCTATGTACATTACAAGGATTTTAACCAACTTTGTTGCAGATTCCTACCTTTTGTTATTCTGAAAAAAACCCTGTATATCTGTCTGTATCAATGTGTGAAAGTGAGTCTAATGGGAGTGGTTTCATAATTATCAATCAGCGGTGCACCTGCAGGGCTTTAATGAGGAAAGCTGCTGGGCCTGCACCCCTTTAGACTTGATTTCCTATTGGAAGTATCTCACCAAAAATGACATTTTTGTTGCAGGGGATGCCTGAAATCTGACTTGTATCTTAGAGCAGACTTCTGGGGAAATTGGTGAGCCAATCACTTCTAGTGTGCTAGAAGTGTAAATAGATTTTTTGTTTTGTTTAATGTAGGTTAATTTTTGTCTGTGTTTTTCCTGGGTTGGGCAGAGATCCAGAGAGAGCTGGATGACTCACAGGCAGCATCACTGGGACCTCCCCTCTACTTCTCGAACTTGCTGGAAGCTTCCAGAAGAATGGGAGGAGAGGTAAGTTGGAGCTACCTGGAGTATTCGGAGGGCCTCGACCAATCCCCAACTTAGGTTGGCAGGGGGCAGGTCCCCTCAAGTACTCTGGGTCAGCCCAGCTGGGGAGGAGAGTTTTGGTGGAAGCTGGAGATGGAGTGTTAGGCTGTCGTGGCCTTTGAGGGAGCTCCCCAGTCTGAAAAGCAACAAGAAAGTGTAGCGCTAAACAATATCAAACATAAGCCAGTCTGTATGCAGTGAACGGGATCAGCTGTGTCTGGGAAATAAATCTATAAATAGGTAGTCCTCTTGTAGATATTGTGACAGAGCAGTAAGGGTGAGTAATCCTTATAAAAACATATTTTAGACAGAAAAAAATTTTTTGGGAAAAAATATTTTTGGCATCCCAAATGTAGACAGGCTCACTCCCACCGAGAGATGAAAAGGCTTACCAGATGAGGTGGACCCAAAGGGGCATACGCCAAATTGGGTCAGATAAGGCTTGGGTGGTGAGTGGCTGTGTTAGGTTCAAAGAAGAATGTTATCTCGCGGATTGCTGTATTCCTCCCAGTGGCACTCGGGTCGTGAAGGGTATGGGCAATCTCACGGGTATGGATGGTCCTGTGGATCCTAGAAGGATGGGGTGTTCCGTAAATGAATCCCTCGAGGCAACATTCCATGGACCAGGAAATGGTGTAGTTAGATGAGGAAAGAAAGAAGGGGCCACATAGTGTAAATCCGAAAACGAAAAATTTTATTTAAAATAAATAGATGTACACTCACATGTAGATCCAAATTGTATAAACAGCGCTGTGAGAAAAAATGGCGACAGTGGGGGTCCTACCCGACGCGTTTCGTCCTCAAAGACGTCGTCTGGGGGGTTCCCCCCACTGTAGCCACCCTAATATATATAGGAAATCTGTCAATAATCATGGGAAGCAGCTCTGCGGATGAAAAAACATTACTTCCGGTATCGGCCAAAATGGACGTCCGGCGTGCGTTCCAGGCGTGCGTGTCACGCCTCACTTCCGTGGTATATAATAAACCGGAAGTGTACGAATGATTTAACACAAAGGACAGACATAAATAAAGGAAATGACTGTATAATATCATTTCAGGCCAAATATGACAACAAGCCATGCGTTGTGCGAAAATGAGTGCAGCAATATAAGCGTAGATCAGGAGAATGTCACCGATACTGCGCGTGCGCGGTACGTGACCCGGGGAAACAAAGAGTCTCCTCTGTGTGGACGTGACGACACAGAGAAATGACGCTACCGGGAGGAGCCTAAAATGTGAGGGGTGGCCCAAGAGAACTTAGGTTGTGCCTGCGCAGTAAAACCGAAAAAGTACTCAAATATGGTAGTGAGAGAAACGATCGTGGTGTCAGCGGACATGGCGTAACCGAAGGGCCGTCATGTTCAAAAAAGGTGACAATGTGAATGAATTTTATGAGGAGCTGGATTTAGTGCATGTGTGCAATTAGAACGGCTACCTCATGTGGTGCAAAAACAATATATAATAATGACTCAAAGGATAAATAACCCCCAATACACAGATGGGGGGAAACGACGTGTAATTATAGAGGTGTAACTCTGAACAACAGGTAAACAACTCCATAAATAGATGGCAGGAAAAGAATGACAAAAATAAATGCCAAAGATTAGTGAAATAAATAAATAAGTAGAGCGGGTTCCCATGACAATGTACATAGGGCAATGCGCCCATATATATAGACACAAATAAAAATGTAAAATATATTAATACACAGAATAGTGAATAGAATGCACACGGAAATGTGCAAAGGACAATCCCTGTGTATAGTAATTGCACCCTAGAGTGCAACCATTATGTGTATGTGGAATGACCAATTACAATGGAATGGTATGCAGAAGCCAAATTGAGGCTATAAACAAAAACAAAATACAAAAAACAAAAAACAAAGAACAGAAAGGAGAAAGTTTGTCGCCTGGAGGTGGATGTCAGGCCCTGTTAATGAAGGCGTTGACATCCAACTCCACGTTAATACCCAATGGAAAAAGAGTACGAAGCTCATGGATCCAGAAAGTCTCCAGTCGTGACACACCCCTGGTCATGGCCCCACCCCCCCACGGGGGAACATATCGATCGATTACTATGAATTGTGTCCCAGCAATCACCCGATTGTGATGTAACTTGTAGTGTCGGGGAACTGTATGCTTAGTGTCACCGCTCTTAATCAAAGCAATATGTTCCGCTACTCTTATGGCAAAAGAGCGAATAGTACGGCCAACATATTGTTTTCCACAATGGCATGTGATTAAGTAAACGATGTAGCTGGTAGTGCAGGTACAGAAGCGTTTGATGGAATATCGTTTCTGTGTGACTGATGAAGTAAACGATGCAGTTTTCCTTCCTATGCCAGTGTTATGTTGACATACAATGCATCTTCTACATGAGTAGAATCCCTCCATTTCATTGAAGAGTAGTTGGCGTTTGGGGGGGTTAATGATGTTGGGGGCGATTCTACTTTGTAGAGTGGGGGCACCCCTAAAAATGACCTTTGCCCTGTCAGGCAAGACAGTACTCAAAACCCGATCATTCTTGAGAATATCCCAACGCTTGGACATAATGGCTTTAACATGTTTATATTGATTGGAAAAAGCCGTCAAAAGAGACCACTTGAAGATCTCGCTCTGTTCATTTTTGGGCCTTTCAACAAGGAGTGACTCTCTGTTGGTTCCAAGGACACGTTGGAACTCACGATCTATGAGTTGGGAGTCATAATTCTTGTCCAACAACTTCGCCTTCAAAATAGTAGATTGTGCTCTAAAGGCCTCAGTGTTGGAGCAATTTCTTCGTAATCTGAGAAATTGACTTTTTGGGACTGAATCAAGCCAGGACCGGTGATGGCAACTATCTGTAGGTATAAAACTATTCCGGTCCGTGATCTTGAAATGAGTCTGGAACTGGAAGCAACCATTGCAGATCTCAATGTCTAGATCCAAAAAATTAATTTTTTGTTTGCTGGCTGTATAGGTCAGGGAAATGCCACGATCGTTGGTGTTAAGATGTTCAAAGAATGAATCCAACGACTCGGCACTACCACTCCATAGGAGGAGGATGTCGTCAATATACCGTGCCCACAAGTAGTGAGTAGTGTGTGTGGATCGTTAGTACTTGTGTATTGTGTATTGTATACTTGAGTATTGCGAGTGTACATAGGTCTGCGACTGTTCTGCGATTGCACGTAGGTCTGTGAGTACCTGTGTATTGTCTTGTTGTGTACCTGTGTATTGTCTTGTTGTGTACCTGTGTATTGTCTTGAGTATTAGTGCCAGGAAGCTAGCTGTTAGGTAATTTGGACAGGGTAAAATCCCCAAATCCTCACTAAATTTAATAGGTACGATGCCCGGCGGGTGTGGAGAGGCGACTCTTTGTACATCTTGCCGCATGTATGCGTTCCTTGATCATCAGATCGAGGGCGAATACTGCTGTGCAAAATGTAAGCACATTGTTTCCCTGGAAGCCCAGGTTCTGAATCTGGGGAAGCAACTGTCAGCACTGAGAAGTCCCTCCATACTAAATGAGAGCCAGGAACGTACACGGCAGGTGCCGGCAGGGGCCAGCACAGAGGCGGGTGGAGACAAAGAGGTGCTGGCACTAGCAAAGAGTAGATGGGTGACAGTCAGGAGGGGTAGAGGGGGAAAAGCCAGGGAGGCCGATCCAGGACTGGAGCATCCCAATAAGTACGCTACTTTGAGTGTCATTGGTGAAACCAGTCAGGGACCAGCACTGCTGGAGATGAGGGACTCTCCTAGCTGCCGGGGGAAGAACTCCTCCAGTGAGAGTGGGGGGGCAGCAAAGGGAAAGGAAAGACAGATTCTGGTGGTAGGGGACTCAATTCTTAGAAGGACAGAGAGGGCAATCTGTAACCAAGACCTGAAGCGCCGAACAGTATGTTGTCTACCGGGCGCTCGGGTTCGGCACATCACGGATCTTGTGGACAGATTACTGGGAGGGGCTGGGGAAGACCCGGCTGTCATGGTGCACGTTGGCACCAATGACAAAGTCAGAGGCAGATGGAGTGTCCTAAAGAACGATTTTAGGGACTTAGGAGCTAAATTGAGGAAAAGGACCTCCAAGGTAGTATTCTCAGGAATACTACCGGTACATCGAGCCACACCAGAAAGGAAGAGGGAGATTAGGGAAGTAAACAAGTGGCTGAAGAGCTGGTGTAGTAAGGAGGGGTTTGGGTTCCTGGAGGACTGGGCCGACTTCTCAGTTGGTAACCGGTACTATAGAAGGGACGGACTGCACCTAAATGAGGAGGGTGCAGATCTGCTGGGAAGGAAGATGGCCAAAAAGTTAGAGGGGTTTTTAAACTAGGCGATGGGGGGGAGGGTCCAGAGGCAGAGATAGCCAGCGCGGAAGATATTCCAGAGGCTAGTATTGGGGGCATTAGTGGTAGGTTAACCAAAGCACAAAAACACAAGGTGAGTATAGTAGCAAGTCCTAGTTGCAATCTCGAAACACCCAATACGAGGACAATATGCGACCGGTCTAAACTATGTGGCATGTTCACCAATGCCAGGAGCATGGCGGACAAGATGGGTGAACTAGAGATACTGTTGTACGAGGAGGATTTGGATTTTGTGGGAATTTCAGAGACCTGGTTCAACAGCTCTCATGATTGGCTGGCAAACATTCAAGGGTATACCCTATACCGCAAGGATAGAGAGGGTAAAAAAGGGGGAGGGGTATGCCTATATATCAAGAATAATGTACAAGTGAATGTGAGAGATGACATCACTGAGGGAGCTAGAGAGGAGGTGGAATCCTTATGGGTAGAGCTCCAAAGGGATAAAGCTAAGGGGAAAATAATACTGGGAGTATGCTATAGGCCCCCAAATCCTGAGGGAGGAAGTGGAGACGGATCTCCTATCACAAATTGGATTAGCAGCAAGAATGGGAAGTGTTATCATAATGGGGGATTTTAATTATCCAGACATAGACTGGGCGGAGGGAACCGCACATTCATTTAAGGCTCGCCAGTTCCTTAATGTCTTGCAGGACAATTTTATGGGTCAGATGGTAGACGCACCAACTAGAAATAAAACATTACTGGATCTACTGATTACCAACAATACAGACCTGATCACGGATGTGGAAATGCGGGGCAATTTAGGTAACAGTGATCACAGGTCAATTAGTTTCAGTATAAATCACACAAATAGGAAACATAAAGGGAATACAAAGACACTGAATTTCAAAAGAGCCAACTTCCCTAAACTACAAACCTTGCTAAAAGGCATAAACTGGGATAAAATATTAGAAACAAAGAATACGGAGGAGAGATGGGTTTGCTTTAAGAGCATATTAAATAAGGGCATTAGCCAATGTATCCCATTGGGTAATAAATTTAAAAGAGCGAACAAAAGTCCTGGATGGCTTAACTCCAATGTAAAAATGCATATAAAAGCAAAGGAGAAGGCCTTCAAAAAATACAAGGTTGAGGGATCATCCTCAGCATTCAGACTTTATAAAGAATGCAATAAGAAATGTAAGCGTGCAATTAGGACAGCTAAGATAGAACATGAAAGACACATAGCGGAGGAGAGCAAAAAAAATCCCAAGAAATTCTTTAAGTATGTAAACAGTAAAAAAGGGAGGACAGACCATATTGGCCCCATAAAGAATGAGGAAGGACATCTGGTTACAAAGGATGGGGAGATGGCGAAGGTATTGAATTTATTCTTCTCCTCAGTCTTCACGAGTGAATCGGGGGGCTTCAGTAACCAAAACTGCAGTGTTTATCCTCATGACACAACACAGGAAGCACCTACATGGTTAACAGAGGACGGAATTAAAATTAGACTTGAGAAACTTAACATTAATAAATCACCGGGACCAGATGGCTTGCATCCGAGGGTACTTAGGGAACTCAGTCAAGTGATTGCCAGACCGTTGTTCCTAATTTTTACAGATAGTCTACTGACTGGAATGGTACCAGCTGATTGGAGAAAAGCCAATGTAGCACCTATATTTAAAAAGGGCCCAAAATACATCCCTGGGAATTACAGACCAGTTAGCCTAACATCGATAGTATGTAAACTCTTGGAGGGGATGATAAGGGACTATATACAGGATTTTAGTAATACGTACGATATCATTAGCAGTAATCAGCATGGATTCATGAAGAATCGTTCTTGCCAAACCAATCTATTAACCTTCTATGAGGAGGTGAGTTGCCATCTAGATAAAGGAAGGCCTGTAGACGTGGTGTATCTGGATTTTGCAAAAGCATTTGACACAGTTCCCCATAAACGTTTACTGTACAAAATAAGGTCTGTTGGCATGGACCATAGGGTGAGTACATGGATTGAAAACTGGCTACAAGGGCGAGTTCAGAGGGTGGTGATAAATGGGGAGTACTCAGAATGGTCAGGGGTGGGTAGTGGGGTGCCCCAGGGTTCTGTGCTGGGACCAATCCTATTTAATTTGTTCATAAACGATCTGGAGGATGGGATAAACAGTTCAATCTCTGTATTTGCAGATGATACTAAGCTAAGCAGGGCAATAACTTCTCCGCAGGACGTGGAAACCTTGCAAAAAGACCTGAACAAATTAATGGGGTGGGCGACTACATGGCAAATGAGGTTCAATGTAGAAAAATGTAAAATAATGCATTTGGGTGGCAAAAATATGAATGCATTCTATACGCTGGGGGGAGAACCTCTGGGGGAATCTAGGATGGAAAAGGACCTGGGGGTCCTAGTGGATGATAGGCTCAGCAATGGCAGGCAATGCCAAGCTGCTGCTAACAAAGCAAACAGAATATTGGCATGCATTAAAAGGGGGATCAACTCCAGAGATAAAACGATAATTCTCCCGCTCTACAAGACTCTGGTCCGGCCGCACCTAGAGTATGCGGTCCAGTTCTGGGCACCAGTCCTCAGGAAGGATGTACTGGAAATGGAGCGAGTTCAAAGAAGGGCAACAAAGCTAATAAAGGGTCTGGAGGATCTTAGTTATGAGGAAAGGTTGCGAGCACTGAACTTATTCTCTCTGGAGAAGAGACGCTTGAGAGGGGATATGATTTCAATTTACAAATACCGGACTGGTGACCCCTCAATAGGGATAAAACTTTTTCGCAGAAGAGAGTTTACCAAGACTCGTGGCCACTCATTAAAATTAGAAGAAAAGAGGTTTAATCTTAAACTACGTAGAGGGTTCTTTACTGTAAGAGCGGCAAGGATGTGGAATTCCCTTCCACAGGCGGTGGTCTCAGCGGGGAGCATTGATAGCTTCAAGAAACTATTAGATAAGCACCTGAATGACCACAACATACAGGGATATACAATGCAATACTGACACATAATCACACACATAGGTTGGACTTGATGGACTTGTGTCTTTTTTCAACCTCACCTACTATGTAACTATATGTAACTATGTAACAAGATTAGGGAAGGGTCCCTATTGGTATAGACAACATCCTCCTCCCATTTGGCCATAAATAAATTGGAGAGGCTAGGGGCAAATTTGGCACCCATGGCCACGCCACGCAGCTGATGATAATATTGCTGGTCAAACCAGAGCAGAGATCCAGAGAGGGTTGGGCAGAGATCCAGAGAGAGCTCGATGACTCACAGGCAGCATCACTGGGACCTCCCCTCTACTTCTCGAACTTGCTGGAAGCTTCCAGAAGAATGGGAGGAGAGGTAAGTTGGAGCTACCTGGAGTATTCGGAGGGCCTCGACCAATCCCCAACTTAGGTTGGCAGGGGGCAGGTCCCCTCAAGTACTCTGGGTCAGCCCAGCTGGGGAGGAGAGTTTTGGTGGAAGCTGGAGATGGAGTGTTAGGCTGTCGTGGCCTTTGAGGGAGCTCCCCAGTCTGGGAGGGGGGGTGCAGGAGGCACGGGAGAAAGGAGAGGACAGTGGGAGAACACTGCCAAGCAAGTCTCCAGGAGGACAAGGAACAACCAAGAGGGCTGGTGAGTGACACACAGGAGGACTGGAAGGCATGCCTGAGAGGGCTGGAATGGAGCAGTCTGGGAAGGATGTAGAGCCATTGGGGAGGCCTGTGGTGGTATGGGCAGGAAAAAGGGGCAGCTGCAGGCAGGAGGGCTGGCAGTGCCTGAAGAAGTGGTACTGGGAGCAGTAGCCACAGATAGGACAGCTAGAACCATAGACTTCTATCTTATTGATACACCATAGGGGCCCAGGGGCCCTACCTGCAAAGGGCATTCTACAAAGATCCAGGTGAGTCTGTGTTGGATCTAAAACCTGTGCTAGCTGGTCCTGAGAGTTGTTGTTGCTGCAAAGTGTGTGTATATACTAGAGTGTATATCATTCTAATCCCTCACAAGTTTTGCTGATCAAATGTCCAAGTTCAATTCACCTAATAAAAAAACAAGACAATCAAAGCTGCAAGGACTGTTTTTTATGACTGTGAAGTGAGTGAAAAAAATCTGTGTGCCTGGCTGGGCAGGGTGGGAGACAACCACATTCACCAGCAGCCCTTGCGGGGGTAGTGCTACACACACACAAGCAGGAAATGATGTTTCTGGGAGGTGTTCTGTACACATTTTGTGTACAGAACACCTCCAGGTAGCCATATTGCATTGCATTTTTAGAAAATGACAGAGCTGCAGATGGAAAAGGAAAGGTAATTTTTAATAGCATTCAATTACAATATGACTTGTGTCGCAATTGTATATGCTATATTATTTTTTCTTTATTTACTATTTTTTAACCCCACAAAAATGGACTTGAACCATAATTATATACAGTAGATGCAGTACAGAAATAATACAAGCTTTATATAAGAAAAGATTATTGACAGTATATATATCCAATGTTCAAACGGGTATTATTAGCAAAGGGCCCAATAAGAGTTCTGGTGGAACGGTGCACATATACTTCGGTATTTATAGCTTTTAATAAAGATACCTCTGGATGAATGTTGCAGGGGCTCCTGAGGATGATTGTGATTCAGTGTCCATCTTGGTGTCCGAGACCTGAAGACAAGATCAGCTTTGATGGGGAGATACTCCAACAGTTGTCCAACCGGCCTGGAATGCCGCTTCTCCCCAGCAGAAACTGTGGTGTGGCATTGAAATCAGAGTCAGCCTATCTACTCTGCGTCAATGTCCCTAGTAGCTTCTAATCTGTTATGCAACAGGACCTCTATCAAGTGGTCATCGGATGCCTAACCTGGCTCTAGCCTATGCTGGGTATTGAGCCCTGAGCTATAACTAGCTATAGAATGCCAGACCAGAAGGAACAATGATAACTAAAATAACAGGAGCTGTATATAAACTCTATTGCAATAGACAGGTTTGCCTACTAACATACAGCAATGTGACCACTACACAAGCACACCATATCACAGACTCACCTATCTTTCATATTGCATGTGAGATAACAAGGGGACAGCTATATTCTTGTCACCAGTTTTTAGATATTATATATACCCAGAAGCTATGGGTAACAATAGTAAAGAATTAAACTTAGGAGCACTTAACAACCCCTGTTTCTGGCCTGGATTCAGCAGCAGTTTTTCCATGGAGAGGACATGTAGCCGCAGCTTCTCTCTTTCTCGCTCCACTAACTTCCTCTGGGGTTTCTAACCCAGCTAGCAGGGACAGGAAGTACCTTTCTATAACCAACCAACTCTATGGTAATTAACAACCAGGTATTTACAAAAACAGACAGTAGAGGGCAGCAGATCCTTACATTTCAAAATGAGAGAAGCGGGGAGTACCTTGCCATTCTAGGCTATAGGACTGAGTGTTTCTATTGAATGCAAGGGTGGCTCCATAGGGAGCTGTAAGTGAAAAGAACCACCCTGAATATGAAGCCTTGAAAATAAGCAAGGATTAAAAGATAAAGAAGCTCCCTACTCAGTAAGTGATTAAATCAGCTGCTAAAAATGCTTAATAATTTAGGGTTTAAAATCACTTTAAATGATTTAAAAATTTTAAACCAAAAAAGCCATTGTTCTGGGCAATACAGAACATAAAAGAACATTATGTTCAAAGATTTGAAAGTGTGTATAATACTGTAAAAAGCAGGTGTGACACAGAGGTTATGAAATACTTATAATGCATGTGATTGCTTCTTCGGGAGCGTGCGAGATTCCGGTCTTCAATACCTCATTCTGCAAATGGCTTTTTAGCTACTCAACATGCTACTAGTGTTGTCCCAGTAACCCTACATACTGTATGGCTACTTTCACACTGGGGCGTTGGGGGCGTCGGCGGTAAAGCTTCGCTATTTTTATCGGTGCTTTACTGTCGTTTTTGCAGAGGTTTCTGGCTGCTAGCGGGGCACTTTTAAACCCTGCTGGCGGGCGAAAAAGTGTTAAAACCGCCCACAAAGCGCCACTGCAGTGGTGCTATGCCTGTGGTTCGGCGTTGCTGCCCATTGATTTCGGTGGGCAGGGGCTCTTTAGGAGCGGTGTATACACCGCTCCTACAGCGCTGCAAAGATGCGGCTTGCAGGACTTTTTTTGGTGTCCAGCCAGCGCACCGCTCCAGTGTGAAAGCACTCGGGCTTTCACACTGGAGTGAGAAGAGAGGCTCTTTACAGGCGCTATGCAGGTGCTATTTTTAGCGCTATAGCACCTGTAAAGCGCCTCGGTGAAAGCAGCCAAAATCAAAATCATAGTAAAATTTTAGCATTCCCTAAAACAAAATCAGCCAAGGGACATTCCCATGTCAAACTTCTTTTTATTTGCCTTTCCAGGGCAGACGTATGGTTAATTTAGTGTTGTTGGTTTACCGGTATGTAGTAATTTCTGCAATTATAATAATTTCTATATTATGGATGTAATTAATTTCCACATTACATGTCATACTTACCTGCTCAATGCAATGGTTTTGTGCAGAGCAGCTCCGATCCTCTTCTTTTCAGCTCCCTCACTGGCACTCCTGGCCCCTCCCCCCCAAGCAGTGCCCCAGAGAAAGATACTTTCTCTGGGGACACCGCTGCGTGCCCACTTCTGAGCTGCTGCTCTCTGCGTACATAAGACACATAGAGCTGTGGCTCGCCCCCCCCCCCCCCCCGCTCTCTATTCATTGGCTCACTGGCTGTAATGGGAGCTAATGGGCGCCTGCTGCTGTCTCAGCCAATGAGGAGATGGAGTCCTTGGACAACCAAGTCTCTTATGTACATCGCTGGATCAAGAGGGGACTCAGGTAAGTATTAGGGGCACTGTGGGAGGAGCAGTACACAGAAGGTTTTTCAACCACTTTAATACATTGAAGATGAAAATTTATTATAATGTGTCAAAAAAGCAAACTAAACAAAAACACATATGTGCTTTGCACATCTGAATCCAACATTGGTTGAGGTCTGAATTTTGACTATGCTGTTCTAAAAATTCTAGGTTCTTTAAAACTATATAGTGTAGCTTTGATTTAATATTTTGGATGATTGTCTTGTTGTAAGATAGATCTGTAGCACCCTGATGTCTAGGCAGGGCTGCTCCTAAATTTACCTGCCAGGTATCATTGCCTTGGCCATATTGTGAGGGATCAATTGATTTCACCCTAAGTCTGGAATTGCTGCACTTCTCTCTTCTGTCACTATATGGCCGGGTATTTGGTGACATTCGATAAGACAAGGGCAATTCAAGGAGAGATTAAGAATAGATAGGGTATCTCAGCTAATCGGCTGTCTGTGTGGACGTGTGTTAGACGTGTGTTGGATGTGTGTTGTGCTGCCCAGGCTGCTAGGCCAGAGTTTGGGCCTATCCCAGGCACATCTGGCTGCTAGGCTGTCTGAGGGCCTATCCAGAAACAAGAGAGCAGCGTAGGGTTGGGATTGCGGATTGCAGTCCAACCAGAAGTAACTTCTGCTGGCCAGAGAACCTGTCGTGGTCGGAGGTAGAGAGGAATCTGACGCCACTAAGGGACCATCCACCTTATTACCACAGTGAGTAGCTGAAGCAAGTACCGGAGCAGTATTCTCACCTACCGGGGATGGTGAAGAATCGGGAAACTTCAGCAGGTGCCAAGCCAGAGGCCCTGCCAGTGGGGTGACGCTTAAGGAGCATCTGGAGTGCCAAGCCAGGGACCCAGCAGGGAAGCAGGGGTGATGCTTGAGGATGATACTAAAGTAAGAAGATTAGAAGAGCTCATGGGATTCGGTGGCCGTGAATCAGCAAGTCTAGTGAGAGAGACTGGGAGCTCAGTGGGCTGAGAGTCTACAAGAAGTGATGTTATAAAAGTAAAGGAGTTTGTTACAACCTGTGTTAGGAACTGTTCTAAGACTGTTGCCATAGGAGACAGCGCTCCTACACATGCAGATGTGGTGTCTTGCTGGATGCCTTTCTCTGCATGGCTGTCTACCTGTACAAGTCTCGGAGCCTGCTAATTACCATTGCAACTTCCTAAGCATGTCCTGGCCCTAATCCCTCTCTCCCACTGTTCTGTTCAAGAGAAAATAAATCTATTTGCATTCAAGAAGTGTCTGGCGCCCATGAATCTACCTTACATTACACCTACTATGCCTTGCAACCCACTCTATACAGAAGGATGTAAGCTGTCCTTGGCTCTGGAGGTTCTCATTAGACTAAAGGAGGCCTGGGACCTTGCTACAAATCAATCACTGCCATTGAAAACACATGCACCAAGAACATTCACCTGCAGGAAGGGCACATTTAGGCTTTCGTTTCATGGTAACATGCTTGATACCACAATGTGTGATAACACATATAACATACACCGTGGCCCATACAGTGTGAATTGCCCATTTTTTTTATGGGGCTGGAGCTGCCTTGGAGGTAGCCTATAAAACTCTAAAGGGAAGCAGCAGCTGTAGAGAGACAGGCATGCAGGGGGGGGAGGGTGAGCAGCATCACAAGCACACTGAGCTGGGGCTGTTTACCCGCACCCACAAGCCTGTCAAATTAGGTTGAGGAGTTCTATGATATAACTTTTTCAGGGAGCACAGCATCTCATCTTACATCGGCGGTTAGAACATAGCTGAAATATACAGTGTCTCACAAAAGTGAGTACACCCCTCACATTTTTGTAAATATTTTATTATATCTTTTCATGTGACAACACTGAAGAAATGACACTTTAGGCCCGTACACACAACACGAAAATCGGATGGCAAGATTTGTATGACGAGCTGTCTGCCGATTTTTAGATCATTAGTACGGTGCTTTCGACAGTCGATTTCACTTTTTCATCAGACAAAAGCTGGATGTGCATGGATGTGCAGACTATAACATTTTTGTCAGATGAGAACTCAACGTCCGATTTTCATTTAATTAGTATGGTTTTTGTACAAAAAAAATCGTAGGAGCAAGACTATGCATGCTCAGAGACAAAAGAATACATACAAAACTATTCAACACATTACATCACTTCTGACGTTGTATTCTGTCATACTGAGTAGCCTCTTCACTTTCGACATGAGACTAGCATGCCACAAAAAACAGACGTTCGGTCGTCCAAAAATCTAAGCGTGTGTACGAGGCTTTACCTACAATGTAAAGTAGTGTGTGTACAGCTTGTATAACAGTGTAATTTTTCTGTCACCTCAAAATAACTCAACACAGCTATTAATGTCTAAACCGCTGGCAACAAAATTTAGTACACTCCTAAGTGAAAATGTCCAAATTGGGCCCAAAGTGTCAATATTTTGTGTGGTCACCATTATTTTCCAGCACTGCCTTAACCCTCTGGGGCATGAAGTTCACCAGAGCTTCACAGGTTGCCACTGGAGTCCTCTTCCTCTCGACTATGACGACATCACTGAGCTGGTGGATGTTAGAGACCTTGCGCTACTCCACCCTCCACCTTCCAGGTCTGGAGACATGCTTGGCCAGTCCATCACCTTGGAGGTGTGTTTTGGGTCATTATCATGTTGGAATACTGCCCTGCGGCCCAGTCTCTGAAGGGAGGGGATCATGCTCTGCTTCAGTATGTCACAGTACATGTTGGCATTCATGGTTCCCTCAATGAACTGTAGCTCCCCAGTGCCGGCAGCACTCCTGCAGCCCCAGACCATGACACTTCCACCACCATGCTCGACTGTAGGCAAGACACACTTGTATTTGTACTCCTCACCTGGTTGCCACCACACACGATTGACACCATCTGAACCAAATAAGTTTATCTTGGTCTTATCAGACCACAGGACATGGTTTCAGTAATCCATATCCTTAGTCTGCTTGTCTTCGGCAAACTGTTTGCAGGCTTTCTTGTGCATCATCTTTAGAAGAGGCTTCCTTCTGGGACGATAGCCATGCAGACCAATTTGATGCAGTGTGCGGCGTATGGTCTGAGCACTGACAGGCTGACACCCACCCCTTCAACCTCTCCAGCAACGCTGGCAACACTCATATGTCTATTTCCCAAAGACAACCTCTGGATATGACGCTGAGTACGTTCACTCAGCTTCTTTGGTCGACCATGGTGAGGCCTATTCTGAGTGGAACTTGTCCTGTTAAACCCCTATATGGTCTTGGCCACTGTGCTGCAGCTCAGTTTCAGGGTCTTGGCAATCTTCTTATAGCCTAGGCCATCTTTATGTAGAGCAACAATTCTTTTTTTCAGATCCTCAGTTGCCATGAGGTGCCATGTTGAACTTCCAGTGACCATAATGAGAGCGTGAGAGGGATAACACCAAATTTGAACACACCTGCTCCAAATTCACATCTGAGACCTTGTAACACTAACGAGTCACATGACACCGGGAAGGGAAAATGGCTAATCGGGCCCAATTTGGACATTTTCACTTAGGGGTGTACTCACTTTTGTTGCCAGCGGTTTAGACATTAATGGCTGTGTGTTGAGTTATTTTGAGGGAACAGCAAATTTACACTGTTATACAAGCTGTACACTCACTACTTTACATTGTAGCAAAGTGTAATTTCTTCAGTGTTGTTACGTGAAAAAATATAATAAAATATTTACAAAAATGTGAGGGGTGTACTCACTTTTGTGAGGTACTGTACATAGATTTGTAATAACCCATAACTACCATGGAGTATTTTCTTCCCATATTGTTGAATATATGGGCCCAGCTAATCATAGCATTTGAACATTTCTAGAACAAGACCAATTTGAAGGGGACCAGTAAATGTACACAAATCAAAAAAGTAAGGGCACAGCAATATAATCAGCAACCAGATATAATAGCAAGAAATTGCTCTCTATGAAATTGTGTTCAAGAAGATACCTTGATAAAAAAAGTCTGTAGCAATGTAACTAATTTATTTTCCACTCAATACACCTTTTTCGATTTAGAGACCTTAAAAAAAACACCTCTTCTATTGATTGACCGAACATAGAAGCACAGCTTTGCTTATTTCTAATAACCATTTTTGTAGTGATTTCTTGGATGATGCTTCAGTCTTCTTTATAATCCATCTTCAGGAAGGATATTGACACATTACAATTTTAAAATGTGATCTTTATAGTGCAGGAAAATAGGATTGAAAATTATCTATGATAGCTTTTACAATTCGAATTGAGGCTGAAACGGGCACTTTCTCTATTACCTATAAATATTTTTATAGAGTATCTCAACATTCAGAAAGGGATAAATGGCTCATCTTTTATACCTGTCAATGATATTTTTCCTTTTTAACCTTTTATAGTGCACTAGCAATATTAAAGCAGGCGTAATGCTGCAAAAGGAACAGGGTAAGATTAGAAGACATGATCCTTTAGGTCTCGTTTATAACATAATGACTGCATATTGTAATACACTGTACATGTGCCCTGCAATTAATTTTTAAATTGCATCTCAGTGCAAAAAACACAGTGTGCTGTAGCAGTGCATAGAGAAAAATACTCTGTGTGTTGATATGCACTGTGTATTTAAAAATAATGCAGGACCTATTTTTAACCACTTCTGCTGAACAGAGGAAAGTGACTCCCAGGTGGCTTAGAAGGCTAGCATTTTCTGTCTTTAGGTCTGGTCCTTGGTGCATGGTGGGGTGAAACATAAGTTGGGCTCCAGTCACTTTAGTTTTTTATTGCTGAACTCACAATAGAAAGTATAATGGCGCATACACACAGTTGGAATTTCTGACAACAAATGTTCAATGGGAGCTTGTTGTCGGAGATTCCGACCATGTGTAGGCTCCATCAGACATTTTCCGTCAGAATTTACGACAAACAAAATTTGAGATGTGGACAACAAAATCCGTTGCCGTAAATTCCGATCGTGTGTACACAATTCCGACGCACAAAATTCCACGCATGCTCGGAATCAAGTGTAAAAAAAGGGGAAGGATAGATATGGCGCTCCTCTTATTAAGAGGTAACTTGCAACCTCTAAATACTTGATGGTTGTGTATACCACAGGTGCATATAATGCAAAAAGTAAAAAAAAATGCAAAAAATAAGAAATGTAAAGGATATCCTACTGTGTAAACTTCCTGATCGCTTATTTATAATGCATACTGTTAGAAGCTATGTGCATTCAAACAAAAATAAAATGAGAAATAAAAATGAAAAAACAAATAGAGAAGCGCTAACGTTTCCTGTGTGAAATCCACAATGCTGTGCAAAATCTGCAATTCAAAGTAACATTTCTGTGCCAAAAAATACAACATATATGACTGGTGTATAGTATTGCTGTGAAACTAGGCTCAGAAACATGCATATAGTGTCCTTAAACCCTGATGTATAAAAAAAGTCCCATAATAAAGTGACAATGTGCTCCTTCAAATTGTTCTGTGCTTCTTAGAAAACCGTGCCCCATAAGAAATGCACTCACCGCTATTATTCACCCACAAGGATGTATTTCCCTTTTATCAGTATGAGCCACTGTGCAGCCTGTGGAGTAGGAAAACTTCCTGTCCTGTATCCTCCAAGTGCCTCCTTGTCTGTGATGTAAGTGGTCTCCTTCCTGTTAACCTTTTAAATGTTGCCTACATGTGGAGAGGAAAGAAACTCCATAGTGTGATACCGTACACATTTCCAAATATTTATTAGTAATACTGATGGGTACTCACATTTAATAAAAATCATTGAAGCAAAAAATGTTTAAAATCAGGAAGCCAGATCGATCTGCACTCCACGGCTCGAAACTGGAAGTGTTGCAATAACGCTGTTAGTCCCGCCCTACGTGTTTCATCACTGGAACATCAGATGATGTCAGATGGTTAACAGGAAGGAGACCACTTACATCACAGACAAGCCCAGTTTCACAGCAATACTATATACCAGTCATATATGTTGTATTTTTTTGGCACAGAAATGTTACTTTGTATTGCAGATTTTGCACAGAATTGTGGATTTCACACAGAAAAAGCTTGCACTTTTCTATTTCTTTTTTCATTTTTATTTCTAATTTTATTTTTGTTTGAATGCACATAGCTTCTAACAGTATGCATTATAAATAAGCGATCAGGAAGATTACACAGTAGGATTTCCTTTACATTTCTTATTTTTTGCACTTTTTTTCACTTTTTGCACTATATGCACCTGTGGTATACACACCCCTCAAGTATTTAGAGGTTGCAAATTACCTCTTAATAAGAGCAGCGCCATATCTATCCTTCCCCTTTTTATCACATTTTTCTAGATTTACCTTAGGGTAAATTTATTGATAGAGGCTGCAGCTCTTCACGTTTTTTACATTTAATTTTCATTTGTACCATAAGTGCGGGAGTCAAATCTTTCATGCTAGGAATCAAGGAGAAGAGCCGCGCTGGCTATTGAACTTCATTTTTCTCGGCTCGTCGTATGTGTTGCATGTCACCGCGTTCTTGGCAATCATAATTTCCGACAACATTTGTGTGACCGTGTCTATGCAAGACAAGTTTGAGCCAACATCCGTCGGAAAAAAAACATGGATTTTGTTGTCGGAATGTGCAGTCGTGTGTATGTGGCATAAGAGTGCAGGACACCCAAAAAGCATAAAAATAGGAGGCAATAAAAACAGCAGTTGGTCCTATGAGGTTGACCTCTAAATTGATGCTGATGGACAGAGGACAGCCAGGTAAATCTGTGACGCCCTGAGAGCAGTCACAGCATATTCTTGCTCACTTATCTAGCTTCGGTCTCTCTGTAGGAAGACAAAATACCTGAGCCTACAGGCAAATAATCCTTCTTACAGATTGCTGCTCATACCCAACTCCTCTGCAACAATTTTCAGCAAGATTCTCTTTTCAACTCAGATCTCTTCAGGTATATACTTAAGCTCCAAATTGGTTTCAAGGGGACTCAGTACATGGTTCATGCTAAGGCAAGGCCCAGAGAGCAATTCTTTAAATAGGCCTCTGCGACAAACCAAATCGGGAAAGGGGCTTTTGGAGGAGACTAGCCTTCTACCCACTGATTATGGCCCATTGAGGAGACCAGGAATTTTGTCTACTTCTCCAGATCAGAGCATGGGAAAGAGCCCAGTTCAGCCTCTGATCCAATGGAGAGAGCAGATAATTTTCTAATGATGGAGAACAACGTGATGAACGCTGAGAGCTTGGATTAATTCTCTAAATAAGGACAATTAAGCTTCCCTTCTGCAGTGGATGGAAATGTGTAATATTAATCTTGTACAGGTTAATGGTCAGAGGAAATATGGTGGTCCTCCTGCAGACTGAGTGGGAGAAGCTCCTCCACTTCGTACAGAAATATTTATCAACAATCTCAAGAAATCTATGAAGATAAATGAATTCCACTTCTTCAGACTGCTGGAATTTTATATAAATTGTGTGTTATAATGACTTGTCTGGTGGACAGATTACACAAATGAAAGTTGGTTAATAAGATTTGGATAGCTCTTGGTCCTCTTTTCTGGGGAACTGGTGCCGAATTGTCTGGGTGGTCACTAACCTGAGTCACCTAGGCTTGTCTAGGTGACTAGTTGTTTATTAGCTTACTGTTTAATTAAATCACTGTTAGCTGGTCATTAGATGTACTAAAGATATTACTGTTTAAAGTTTGCATTGTTTAGGATAATGTGATCAAGCTCTTAGCTGATTTTGTGTGGAATATATTCTTTGTAAGTTTACAATAAAGCCAGCTCCAGTTTGCACCTAAGCTAGTGTTGTCTAGTTCTTGGGTGCAATATTCAGCTATAATACCTGGCTCCTGGTTCCAGAGTGGAGGAAGCTGTACTAGCTGTACTTTACCTTGGTGCTGGGTGCCAGGCAGTGCTTCACAGCCTCCTTCCAGGGAGAAGCTGCAGTGGATAAAGAGTTCTGGAAAGGTTACATAGTTACATAGTAGGTGAGGTTGAAAAAAGACACAAGTCCATCAAGTCCAACCTATGTGTGTGATTATGTGTCAGTATTACATTACATATCCCTGTATGTTGCGGTCATTCAGGTGATTATCTAATAGTTTCTTGAAGCTATCAATGCTCCCCGCTGAGACCACCGCCTGTGGAAGGGAATTCCACATCCTTGCCGCTCTTACAGTAAAGAACCCTCTACGTAGTTTAAGTTTAAACCTCTTTTCTTCTAATTGTAATGAGTGGCCACGAGTCTTATTAAACTCTCTTCTGCGAAAAAGTTTTATCCCTATTGTGGGGTCACCAGTACAGTATTTGTAAATTGAAATCATATCCCCTCTCAAGTGTCTCTTCTCCAGAGAGAAAAAGTTCAGCGCTTGCAACCTTTCCTCATAACTAAGATCCTCCAGACCCTTTATTAGCTTTGTTGCCCTTCTTTGTACTCGCTCCATTTCCAGTACATCCCTCCTGAGGACTGGTGCCCAGAACTGGACAGTATACTCCAGGTGCGGCCGGACTAGAGTCTTGTAGAGCGGGAGAATTATCGTTTTATCTCTGGGGTTGATCCCCCTTTTAATACATGCCAATATTCTGTTTGCTTTATTAGCAGCAGCTTGGCATTGCATGCCATTGCTGAGCCTATCATCTACTAGGACCCCCAGGTCCTTTTCCATCCTAGATTCCCCCAGAGGTTCTCCCCCCAGTGTATAGATTGCATTCATATTTTTGCCACCCAAATGCATTATTTTACATTTTTCTACATTGAACCTCATTTGCCATGTAGTCGCCCACCCCATTAATTTGTTCAGGTCTTTTTGCAAGGTTTCCACATCCTGCGGAGAAGTTATTGCCCTGCTTAGCTTAGTATCGTCTGCAAATACAGAGATTGAACTGCTTATCCCATCCTCCAGGTCGTTTATAAACAAATTAAATAGGATTGGTCCCAGCACAGAACCCTGGGGAACCCCACTACCCACCCCTGACCATTCTGAGTACTCCCCATTTATCACCACCCTCTGAACACGCCCTTGTAGCCAGTTTTCAATCCATGTACTCACCCTATGGTCCATGCCAACGGACCTTATTTTGTACAGTAAACGTTTATGGGGAACTGTGTCAAATGCTTTTGCAAAATCTAGATTCACCACGTCTACGGGCCTTCCTTTATCTAGATGGCAACTCACCTCCTCATAGAAGGTTAATAGGTTTGGCAAGAACGATTCTTCATAAATCCATGCTGATTACTGCTAATGATATCGTTCTTATTACTAAAATCTTGTATATAGTCCCTTATCATCCCCTCCAAGAGTTTACATACTATTGATGTTAGGCTAACTGGTCTGTAATTCCCAGGGATGTTTTTTGGGCCCTTTTTAAATATTGGTGCTACATTGGCTTTTCTCCAATCAGCTGGTACCATTCCAGTCAATAGACTGTCTGTAAAAATTAGGAACAACGGTCTGGCAATCACCTGACTGAGTTCCCTAAGTACCCTCAGATGCAAGCCATCTGGTCCCGGTGATTTAGGTGCTCCCAAACATGTCACATCCCCCAAAGCCACACCTCTGCTCAGGATTGGCTGAGTCAGATACATATTCATAACTAAAAGAATTGACAATGCTTACTCGAACCTCCTTCCAGCAACAGGTGAAACCAGTCAACCCCACCAGAACATCAAAACCTGCAGAGCCCAGAAAAAGTAAATATGAGCCCAAGCTAGTTGTAGCCAATACACAATACACACTAAATTTAGCTAGGGGTTTAGCTGCTTACAGCAGGGTCCTTACACAAACTGAGTGAAATAGTGCAATGCCAGCTGATGCATGCCTCCTTTTACATGACCATTACAGAGACCACTGACATTATGTAAAAGATCCTTAAAGGTCACCAACATGTTGAAAGAGACATTTGGAGGCCACTGATGTGTTACAAGTGATTGGTAGAGATCACCAACATGTTGCAAAAGACCACTTATGTGCTGAAAAGGATGACTAGAAACCCTAAAAAGTGACTAGATCAAATGTTTAAAAAGCCCAACAAATATCAGATAGTTTGTTGGGTTATCTGATGCTGCCCTGTAACAAGCAGCGTAGCAATATACCGCATAAAAGTGAGAAGGTTAGCAGTAAATTGGGATGAGATGACAGAATAGTGAAGTTTAGCTAATTCTACTAACCATTCACTTTGCAGCAATGTACTGTATATAACAATTTGCAAGCTTTAGAGACATCACTAATTAAAGCTGCTGTGGAATATATAAAAATGTATTGTGCCGTTACAGTAATTGATGATAATGGTCTAAAGAGCAAAAAAAGACAGCCCTTGTCATGGGGACTAAAAAAGATTTTTGTATGTCAAAACGGAATGGTAATCCCACAATAGATAATGCCACCTCCTCCAATCAGTTAATGATTTATATTCATTTGGGAAAATGCAAGGCGTACTCTGCGTGGAGTCTGTGCTGAGCAAGCAACATCTTGTGGTTACTATGCAGTAGAGTAGCCATTCAACACTGGATCTAGAAGACTGCAGCAATCATTGTATTAGTGGTGCCATTACACCGGTCCAAATATGCATACTTACATAGGTCCAAGCTGGACCAATGTAACTATGCAATACACATCATACCTGGAACTCAACTTTAGGCCTTACAGTACATACACTCACCAGCCACTTTATTAGGTACACCTTGCTAGTACCGGGTTGGTCCCCCTTTTGCCTTCAGAACTGCTTTAATTCTTCATGGCATAGATTCAACAAGGTTTTGGAAACATTGCTCAGAGATTTTGGTTCATATTGATATGATAGCATCAAGCAGTTACTGCAGATTTGTCAGCTCTACATCTATGATACAAATCTCCTGTTCCACCACATCCCAAAGGTGCTCTATTGAATTGAGATCTGGTGACTGTGGAGGCCATTGCAGTACAGTGACCTCATTGTCATGTTCAAGAAACCATTGGTGAGATGATTTGAGCTTTGTGACATGGTGCATTATCCTGCTAGAAGTAGCCTTTGGAAGATAGGTACACTGTAGTCATAAAAGGGCATGGTCAGCAACAGTACTCTGGTAGACAGTGGCATTTATATGATTCTCAATTGGTACTATGAGGCCCAAAGTGTGCCAAGAAAATATCCCCCACACCATTACACCACCAGCCTGAACCGTTTATACAAGGCAAGAGTCCAGATACATGGGATTAAACAAAGATAGTTACCACCACTCTAGGCTGTTCAGGTTCAGATCTCCTGTCCTCCACTTGTAAAAGGGTGAGAGCTCCAGGTGCTGGCAATTGCTGGTACAATTGTATACATGCAGGAAAAAGATCTGGACAGACGCACTCCGGAATTGACAAATAAAATCTTTATTCAAAATGTAACATAAAATTAGTACATGACACCGCTGGAGCAATACAGCTAAGCTTCTGACGCGTTTCACGCTCTTGCGGAGCGCTTACTCATATGAGTAAGCGCTCCGCAAGAGCATGAAACTCGTCAGCGTCTTAGCTGTATTGCTGCAGCGGGGTCATGTACTAATTTTATGTTACATTTTGAATAAAGAAGATTTTATTTGTCAATTCCGGAGTGCGGCTGTCCAGATCTTTTTCCTGCACATTTATACAAGGCAGGATGGATCCATGCTTTCATGTTGTTTATGCCAAATTCTGACCCTATAATCTGAATGTCGCAGCTGAAATCGAGGCTCAGGCAATGCTTTTCCAATCTTTTATTGTCAAATTTTGGTGAGCCTGTGCAAATTGTAGCTTCAGATTCCTGTCCTTAGCTGACCAGAGTGGCACCCAGTGTGGTCTTCTGCTGCTGTAGCCCATTTATGTAAAGGTTCGATGTGTTGTGCGTTCAGAGATGGTATTCTGCATACCTTGGTTGTAATGAGTGGTTATTTGACTTACTGTTGCCTTTCTATCATCTCAAACCAGTCTGCCCATTCTCCTCTGACATCAACAAGGCATTTTTGGTCACACCTGTCTGGCACGATCAACCATGCCATGTTCAAAGTCATTTAAATCCCCTTTCTTTCCACTTCTGATGCTCGGTTTGAACTTCAGCAATTTGTCTTCACCATGTCTAGATACCTAAATGCATTGACTTGCTGCCATGTGATTGGCTGATTAGCAATTTGTGTTCCAAAGCAATTGAACAGGTGTACCTAATAAAGTGGCCGATGAGTGTAGATTCAGAAGCACCTCCTGCACTGGTTTTACAGGGCGAAAACAACGAAATATGGCCATGTCCAATTTTTAGGATTCATAGGAATGCATGCTAATGCTATGTTCATTTATCTTGTGTTTTTGTCTATTTGTTGCACAACTGTACTATGGAAACTGTATATGTTTAAATGCTCCTAAGTCACCCTGTATAACACATGAGAAAAACATGTGTATCAGCACTACACATGTGCACACTGAAATATTTCGTTTCGGAATTTCGTTTTCGTCCGAAAAATAAATTTATTTAGTTACTCCCGAAATTCGTTTTTATTTATTTTGTTTTTCGTTAAAAATTGCATTCATCTGAAAATCCAAATTAAGGTCGAATCTGTCATTGAAGGCTTATGATGTCTGTCGAATGTTCAAAGAAGATTCGACGGAGCAGCTAAACTGTACAACGCCGTATAGTTTATCTGCTCCGTCGAATCTTCTTAGAACTTTCAACAGACACCATAAGCCAAAGTACGTGTGTACTTAGTTCTAGCTATTTTACTGCTCCTCCTTTTTGGTTACAATCAGCCAATAACATTCATCATCATCATTATTTTTATTTATCTTTTCTCCCCCACGTCGAATCTTTTCTCCCCTACGTTGAATCTTTTCTCCCCTACGTCGAATCTTTTCTCTCTATGTCGAATCTTTTCTCTCTATGTAGAATAATCTTGGACTAATAGAGTTAAGGTTAGGCACATTCGACCACAGGTTTGATGAGCACAGATTGTTATTGTCATCATCATGTTGAATCTCCTATCTATATCGAACTGTTGTAGCAACGAAAATGAAAATAAAGCATTTGTTTATGTCGAATGTTTCGTTTTTTGGATCCTGCACTTTTGTTATCGTTTGTTAAAAATTTGGAACGAACGAAAACGAATGCACATGTCTAATCAGCACAGGTGAAAGAAGGTACCTTTGCTGTGCTGCCTGGAAGTAAGCAACTTATGATGTGCTGTCTGTTTGGCTAACCTACAGTGCCCGGGGAATCCTTTATTAAGTAATAAATGCATGTTTGTGCAACAAAAAATGTGTAGAGACTACTTGTATCCTATGTGTATTAGAGGCCAACACTTCCCCGTACTAAGTGGCCTTTTGGACTGCATTGACACAATCTAGACTCCATTATTTCACTTCACCCAACCCCACAGCATGCTTTTCCCTTATACTCTCTTATGAGAAACATACCTCCCCCTCTACTATCTCTCTTTTTTTTTTATTGCTTATTCCCTCCTCTACCTTTCCCCCTTCATCCAACCCCACCATTAGTTCCCAACCCCTTCAACTCTCCTTCCCCTCCTCCTATCCTCCATACTTTCTTTCCTAACTGTTTGTTAACCATCTCCTACCCCAACTAGTATAACATAAGCTACAAGCAGTGTTGTCCTTGGTGACATCAACCACTGACTTAAAGTGGTTGTAAACCCCATTAATTAAATCTGACCTATGCACATATATCTGTAGTGTTTACTCTCCAAAGCTTGGAGTCCCGTTTCTTTCAGCTGCTTCGTTCCTCTGTTATTAGCATGATAACTTCTGACACAGGAGATAAGTTCTCCGACACAGGAGATAAAAGCAGCTGGAAATTTGTGTCAGGGAGGGTGCTTAGTGATATATAAGCAGAGAGCTTGTTTATTCACAGTACAGCTCTGCAAGTTTCTTTGTTTCTTTGCCTATGTGAAGGGGGCTGTGTGTCTTTCCTCCAATCATCTCACACACAGTGTATGCCCAGACTCCCCTCCCACTGCTGAAAGAGGAAACAAAATTTGTAATACAATGTGCACTTTCTAAAGCTGAAGGCAGCAGATATACAAGTAAAACTTACTGTATGTAGGAGGATTTATTCAATTTTTGTGTATCATCGGATGCTGTTCATTTCACTGGATATATGTGAGGGATTACATCCACTTTAAGTATTAATGACTTGTTTATTTTAAAATAATTCATATTGGCCTAGATTGCATGATCATTTGTAGATCATTCTTTAAAGTCACACTGTATGCGATGTTTCATTTTGTACACTAGTAATTTGTATTATAATGAATTACATCATATGTCTTTTGTGAAACCTATTACACTCGTGTTCATGTTCTTTTTGAGCATTAGAGATGCAGTATGGAACTCCATAAAATCAATTTTGTTCTGTTTTGCAAAAGAGTAGTCTTATTTTATCACTATATTACTATGCGTTGTTAGTGCTTAGTGGAGTTCTGTTTAAATGTCCAATAGGTAGCCAATAAACCAAACAGCTGTGCCAATGGAAGAGAAATTATGAAAAATATTTGGAAAAATTGCAGCACTGGGATTATTTTTCTCTATGTTTGAACTGAATTGAATTTTCTCAGCACATCTATAACCCACCACATTTTGATTTCCTAGGCATTTGTATGCAAACCAAAGAGTTGCCCTCTGCTATTTCTTCTCAAGAGAATTTCATATTGTTGTATCATAGCAACTACTAACAGTTAATTTACATTGAAAATGTATTTATGCTGCTCAATTCATGACTCATCTGTAAAGAAGATAATTTAAGCATTCTAGAGGAAACAAATCCCCCCTCCCAAAAAGAAAAGTGACCTTTTTTATTCATACATAATACAAAAGCTTCTGTTCCATATTGTACTGCTGATTTTCCATGAACCGTGTCACACATTGCTTTGTTGGTGAATGTCTCCTTTCTTGTCTCATCTTGAGGTTTATTATACAGTCTATATAAATCATGCTTTATACAGGTTTTGCCTTGCTCTGGATCAACTGTGGGATAAGGGTTCTGTATATTCAGGTTTTCAATTTATTCACTCAATTTATACTCCTGGTTGAACTGGATGCAACCAAAAGAAAAGAAGAGGTATCAATAGGAAACAAGTTTACATATTCAAACAATATCAATATAGATTGTGTCCCCTCCTTCCCCCATCACACTCAAGAGAGGATTCAATCCATTTTAATATAGCCTGAATAAATAATTGTCTATGTTTCTTCCTTTTTCTTTTTGTGAAATGGTACCCAAAATGAACTGCATATTCACGATGACTTCTCACCCTATTCCTGTCTACCAGCGGCGGCCCATCCATACCGGGCGCAGGGGCGCCGCCCCCTAATCCATGCACCCACCCCCTAATCCATGCACCAGCCCCCTAATTTATATGCAGGTCACGGAAACACATGGATTTCAATGGGGGTTGTTTTTTTTTTTAGAAGCACATGATTAGAGCCAGAAGCTATTAGTGGCTTCAAAAAAGGGTGGGCTCAGGACACAGAGCACTGCGCCCAGAGCCTACCCAGTTGTTTGACAATAGCGAATTAATATTCGCTATTGTCTTCCTGACTCTCCTTCCGGCCAATTCTGGCTCAGGAAGTGGGTCTTGAGACCCAATTGGCCGAGAGGAGAAGCGATCTTTTTGGCCACAGAGGAGGAGTGGGGAGGAGACACAGGGGGCGCTGCCGTGCAGCCTAGGAAGGAGGAGACGCAGGGTGAAGCCACCATCCGGAGGAAGCCCACCCCCCCCCCTAAAATATACCACCAGCCACCACTGCTGTCCACACGATTTTATTGGCCAGTGAGGCCACCAAAGTGGTGGGTCAATGTAGAGAATACAATGTGAAAGGGTTTGACTTAGCACCAAGCTTTGACATGTATCCTTTGGCTATATATGCATGGTTTGTAAAGCTTTTGTAGATGTATACTACTACAAATACTACCACTTGCAGCTTTTTTTGTAGAGACAGTGGGATTGATTTACTAAAGGCAAATAGACTGTTCACTTTGCAAGGAGATTTTCCCCAGAGCTAAGTCAATGTGGAAACATTTCACTTTGCAAATAATACTCAACCATGTAAGGGAAATAAAAAAACAAAACAGCATTTTGCGTGTGCATTATTGAATTATGGAATTCACCAGCACTTTACATCATTCACTAAACGCTGGGGAAAATGCCCTTGCAAAGTGCAACTTCTCTTGCAAAGTGAACAGCCTATTTGCCTTTAGCAAAATAATCACAGGGTGTCTTTAAGGCCATTTCTTTTACAAAAGCTCTTGCTGTTTTAGTTCAAAGAGTCAAACACTTCTTGAAATCCCCACTGTACTACCAATGCCACTATTGGTTAAGAGAATTGAATTATGTTAAAAAAATCCATTATACTCCAAGGAGTTCTTTTTTTGTTAAATCTCAGTGTCACTATTTGTTGAAAAAAACTTCTGTTTCGCAGGCTCTTGATTTTAAGAATGAAAAGTTATTTGAACGTTCCTTGAGGTCTTTTTTTACAAAAGCTCTTGCCATTTTAATCCAAGGAGCTGGCACTTTCTTGGAAAGAGTAGTATACTAATTGTATAGCAGTATACAAATGTTTATTCTTGGAAAGTGCAGTATACTAATTGTTTAGCAGTATACTTATTCAGAAAGAAGGTTGTTATACTGACGTAACCCAAGAGCTGACAAATTCTTCAAAACTCTGCATACTAAAAGTTGCACTTCTACTCTATAAAGTAAAAACAAAAGTACTGAGAATAAAGAGGCTTTTTTTTACATGGCTTTAAGAAACCCTGTTAAACCAAAAATATTCCCATAAGGTTCTAGATGCATTTAATATATTTTAGGTATGTCAGGGCTCAAAATTTAAAGTCTAAGCTACTAGCCAGGCCTTAAGAGTTACATGCCACCAGTTGCCCCACCCAACCCCTACCCTGCCCTGCCCTGCCCCTAATTCCGCCCCTAAACACGCCCTCATAAATGATCCTATGAAATTACACTGTTAAATGTTTTATGCAGAATTAAGTTACAAAAATACAAATTAACAACTTTATCAGTGCCCATCAGTGCCACCTCATCAGTGCCCATCAGTGCAACCTCATCAGTGCCCATCATTGAAGCCTCATTATTGCAGCCCCATCAGTGCCCATCAATGCAGCCTGATCAGTGCCCATCAATGCAGCCTCACCAGTGCCCATCAATGCAGCCTCACCAGTGCCCATCAATGCAGCCTCATCAGTGCCCATCAAGGCAGCCTCATCAGTGCCCATAAAGGCAGCCTCACCAGTGCCCATCAATGCAGCCTCATCAGTTCCCATCAGTGCAGCCTCACCAGTGTCCATCAAATTTCCATTCAAATCTGCCATTCCATAGAGGAGAATGGGTGGTCCGATCGGGTTTGCCTCAAAAACGGGAGGACCAGATCGGACCACTCATGTGAAAGGGGCCTGAAAAACAATCTGCATAGATTGCTTGTTTTTAGACCATTGGCTAGTTTAGTGAATCTGGACTAATAACAGTCACTGTAATGCTACCCATATCGCTGTCCTTTTAACATGGTGACAAAAGCTGACACCTATGCTGCACATGTGTAAAGTTACTTTCACTCTGCTAAAAGGACAGCAATAGGGCTGGCAATACAGTGATTGATATTAATAGGGGAGCACAGGCTATGCACTGTACATGTCTTCCAGCAGCTCAGGGAAACACTTTTTTTTTTCACTCACCTTCATCTCTCTGCAGCAGCTTCTTTGCAGAGGAATTCTGTCACTCCCACCAACACAGGAAGCAGAGGCTCTGCAGCGATGGACAGTCCACCCTGTGTAACTATTGGCTAAGGAGGTAGCAGGAGACGGAGCAGCCTGCCTTCTGCTGCCTCCTCAACCAATGAGCAACTGAAAGGCTGTTAAGTCCCTCCCTCATAACATCTCCCAAGTCCCAGCCCTGCCAGCTTACTGTGCTTAGTATGTATATAGCCTACGGTGCCTCTCCTGCACTATTTCTCCCTCCAGACGCTCGGGCCCGGTACATGTGTATCGGCTGTACCCCCCTGATGGCGGCCCTGGTCACTGTACTAATGATTGGCTAGGAAAGGGTTAACATCTAGGGCGATCAAAGGGTTAAATGTGTGCCTAACTATGTGTAATGTGTGTTATGTGCTGCTTTTACTAAGCGATCTTGCTGTTTTTTTCCCTGCTTTGCAGTGTATGAAAAAACAGCAAGATGACCACACACATCCTCCTAGCTACCAAACTCTTGATCACTAGAAACTGGAAATCAGATAACATTCCTTCCCTTACTGAGGTAATCAACTTAGTACAAACTCATTTCTTGTATGATACCCTCCTGTCACGCAGCAAACAATCTCACGCAAAGTCACTAGCCCGTTGGAACCCATGGGTCCTTTGGTACTCAAAACAGATTTAACAATTGTAAAAGTATTAACAATTGAATGTCCTGTCTCACAACCTACCATCCACTTGATGCTCTCTTCCCCCCCCCCACTTATCCCTCCCTGCTCCCTCCCCTCCCTACCTTACCCTTCCTCCTACCGTACCAGGTTAACTGTTCTACCCTATATTTTATACTCACTTCGTTAACGATTTTTTCTTCTTAACCACTTAAGGACCAGCCTCGTTTTGGATTTTAGGTGTTTACATGTTTAAAACAAGTTTTTTTGCTAGAAAATTACTTAGAACCCCCAAACATTATATATGTTTTTTTTTCTAACACCCTAGAGAATAAAATGGCCGTCGATGCAATACTTTTTTTTTGCACCGTATTTGCGCAGCGGTCTTATAAGCACACTTTTTTGGGAGAAAAAATTCACTTTTTTGATTAAAAAATAAGACAACAGTAAAGTTAGCCCAATTTTTTTTTTATATTGTAAAATATAATGTTACGCCAAGTAACATTATATACCCAACATGTCACGCTTCAAAATTGCGCCCGCTCTTGGAATGGCGTCAAACTTTTACCCTCAAAAATCTCCATAGGCGACGTTTAAAAAATTCTACAGGTTGCATGTTTTGTGTTACAGAGGAGGTCTAGGGCTAGAATTATTGCTCTCGCTCTACTGGTCGCGGTGATACCTCACATGTGTGGTTTGACCACCGTTTTCATATGCGGGCGCTACTCGCATATGCGTTCGCTTCTGCATGCGAGCCGTCGGGACAGGGGGTTTTTAAAAAAATTTTTTTTAATTTTTATTATTTATTTTACATTATTTTATTAATTTATTTTTACACTGTTTTTTTTAAAAAAAATTGTGTCACTTTTATTCCTATTACAAGGAATGTAAACATCCCTTGTAATAGAAAGAAGCATGACAGGACCTCTTAAATATGAGATCTGGGGTCAAAAAGACCTCAGATCTCATATTTACACTAAAATGCAATTATAAAAAAAAAAAAAGTCATTTAAAAAAATGACATTGAAAAAATATGCCTTTAGGAGGCATGGGCGGAAGTGACGTTTTGACGTCGCTTCCGTCCAACAGTGTCATAGAGACGAGTGGGCACCATCTTAGCCTCACTCATCTCCAGGCACAGGAGGGAGAGGATGCGATCGCCTCCGCTGCTAACGACGGCTCCGGTAAGTGGCGGAGGGCACCGGATCGCGGCGGGAGGGGGGGCCCTCTTTCACCACCGATAAAAGTGATCTTGCGGCAAATCCGCCGCAGGGACCACTTTTATCAGAAAGCCGGCCGCTGCACGAAAACGGGGATACCGGGATTATGGCAGCTAGCTGCTGCCATAACAACGATATACCCCTTCAAAGATTGGACGTACATCGGCGTGCGGCGGTCCGGAAGTGGTTAAGAAACATTGTTCATAAACTCTCTAACCAGACTGTACTTGTAATAACTAGTCTGTACTACCTGTAATATGTAAAACTCAATAAAAATTTATTGGAAAAAAAAAAAACAGCAAGATCGCCTGTCAGTTTTCAGTGCTCTGTGAGATTTTCTAAAGTGGAACTAGTATTCTTAGTTGAGCTATGTTTAAAACCATATTTAACCACTTGAAGACCGGTAGTGATGGGCCAAACACCCCCAATTCGATTTGCACCAGAACATCTCGAACAGGCAAAAAGTTCTAGCGAACATGCAAACCCTATTAAAGTCTATGGGACATGAACACAAGTTCTCATTTTAAAGGCTTATATGCAAGTTATTGCCATAAAATGTGCATGGGGACCCGGGTACTGCTCTGGAGGACATGCATCAATGCAAAAAAAAAAAAAGTTTTTAAAACAATCGTTTTTAAAGGAGTAGTGATTTTAATGATGCTTAAAGTGAAACAGCAAAAATGAAATATTCCTGTAAATATCGTGCCTGGGGGTCCCCTTAGTCTGCCTGTAAAGTGGCACATCTGTGCCATGCATAGAACATGCCGCAGCAATAATGACATTTCTAAAGGAAAAAATGTCATTTAAACTTGCTCACAGCTGTAATGTATTGCCGACTCCCGGCAATATAGATAAAAAAAATGAAAAAACGGCACGCCCCCCCCCCCCCCTTAGTCGATACCAGGCCCTTTGGGTCTGGTATGGATTTTAAGGGGAACCCCACGCCATAATTTAAAAAAAAATTGGCGTGGGGTTCCCCCCCAAAATCTGTACCAGACAAAAATGTGTATTGAAAAACGCAAAATGAACCTGCAATATGCAAACTGCAACCTGCATAGGTGTGAATCAAGCCTGTTTCAATACACATCTTTAAACCATTGAAGTCTATGGACCCAAAAGTTAGAAAAAAAGTCCCTTTTCATAAAATGCACAGATGTGAACTACATCCATAGGAAACCATGTTAAATGGACTGTAGCGTGTTTCTGCAAAACTGAAAGCGCACTAAAAAATGCATAGGTGTGAACCAGGCTTTACACCGCAGCCCCCTCTGTCAGTGTGCAGTTCAGCATACACGTTTACATGCGCTCATTGCACGCATTTTTCTTTTTGCTGAGATACAATTACATGCATTTGCATACCTCCCGACAGTCGCAGACTGCCCGGGACAGTCCCGCAATTGGCAGTTTTGTCCCGGGTGCTGGGCACCTTCATTCCGGGACAATACAGTGTCCTGGAATTGCCTCCTGGCCCTGGGTCGATCTAATGCCCCCTAAAACAGCCCTTGCATCACCGCTGCCATTTTTTCCCCGCTGCCCCTTTTACTTTATTCTCCGGCCCCTGCCTCATTGCCCAAACTGGTTGCTAGCCGCCTCGCATCTAGCAACCAGTAACGTCACTAGGAGGAGAGAGGCAGAGACCCAGCATTTACAGCGAAATGCACTTTTGAGCTGGGGCGAAGTCAAGAGGCAGAGCTGGTGCTTCTAGGTTGCAGCTGCAGGAGAAGGATCGGTTCTCCTATATGCTGCCCCCGCCGGCCCTCCTATCCAGTCTGGCGCTAGCTGCATCCACAGTGTAGAGTCAAACAGTCATCCGTGCCTAGGACCGCCAGCTCCGCCCTGACTCCGGGTCTCACTTGAAGGCTGTTTCTGCCCTAGAAAGGTAGGAGAAATGCTTCCTGTAGTGCAGTGCATCGAGGACGCTCATGGTCACTCTGCTCCCTGCCATACTGGCCTCCTCCAGTCATGCTGTCCCCCCTTACTGCCCTCCACTGTGGCTGCCCCCCTCCCATCATACTGCCCTCCACTACCAACCTTCCCATCATACTGCCCCCTGCTACCACCTTTCCCATCATACTGCCGTCCACTACCGCCCCTCCAATCATACTGCCCCCCGCTACCACCTTTCCCATCATACTGCCGTCCACTACCACCCCTCCCATCATACTGCCCTCCACTACCACCCCTCTCATCATACTGCCCTCCACTACCACCCCTTCCATCATACTGCCTTCCACTACCACCCCCTCCTATCATACTGCCCTCCACTACCACCCCTCCCATCATACTGCCCTCTACTACCACCCCTCCCATCATACTGCCCTCCACTACCACCCCTCCTATCATACTGCCCCCTCCCATCATACTGCCCTCTGCTACCACCCCTCCCATCATACTGCCCTCTGCTACCATCCCTCCCATCACACTGCCCTCCACTACCACCCCTCCTATCATACTGCCCTCCACTACCCCCCTCCCATCACACTGCCCTCCACTACCACCCCCTCCTATCATACTGCCCTCTATTACCACCCCTCCTATCATACTGCCCTCTACTATACCCCCTCCCAACATACTACCCTTCACTACCCCCTCCCATTATACTGCCCTCCACTACCACCCCCTCTTATGTACAGGGTGCAGGGTTCTGGGATGAGTTATATACAGGGTGCAGGGTTCTGGGATGAGCTATGTACAGAGTGCAGGGTTCTGGAATGAGCTGTGTACAGAGTGCAGGGTTCTGGGATGAGCTATGTACAGAGTGCAGGGTTAGTGAAGAAAACCACACAGACCCTGCCCTGTTCTTGCAGTCCTTGTGGCTGCTCCTATGGTGGCTGCACAGCCCAGCAGTCCTCCTCACACATAGAAGCGGGGATCCAGCAACCTCCTCCTGCTATCCCCTTCTCCTCTGACTGAGACCGAATGGCTCCTAGTAGGCCGACCTGCCTTTACAACCAGGACTCGGTCTCTGTAGATGGCACGTTCCAGCTTCCATTCCTCTCGAAAGTCCTTGAACCGGGCCCAAGCATCACTCTCTGGCACCCTTAAAGGCTTTGGGATGTGCATGAACTCCCAGATTAGGTCGTCCTCCCACTCTCCCACGGGAGTTCTCCACAATGTCCATAATCTGAGAGGGGACATACGGAAAGTCTAGACTCAACTTCAGAGCAACCCTTCTCTGTATTTCCCTTTGGAACCGAGAGAACCTTGGCAATTCCTTGGGCTTCCCTTTCCCGGGCAAGACACAAGCATCCTGGGCCTTTACCACCCACTGCCTGTAGGCGGGCGCTCTGGTCTGGGTAGTGGAGGGTTTGCTTATGAAGAGTCTACTGCAAGGAACTGGGGTCCATACTGAGGGCTGAGGTTCTTCTCTTGCCTCTGAATGGGTCTCTGCAGAATGGGATCTCCTGTTTCCCACTCCTCCTCACCGAAGCTTTCCTCAGGGGACGACCAAACAAGTTTTCCAAGGACCCATATCTTTCCAGTATTGTGGGGGAACCCCAATCAATGACCCGACCCTCGCTTACTTCATCCAGCTCACCTGGAGGCACTCCTCCCTCTAGCATGGGCTCCTTCCGGACGGGCATAGCAAGGGACTTAGAGCAAGCCGGCTCTTCAGGAATGTCATCTGGTTTCTGCACACTGGCACCTGCAGTCACTAGGCCCCTGGCAAGGCCATGGATTGTGGCAGCATTCTCTTCCTCCAGGATGTCCAGGATCTTCGTGTAGGAGTCGCCAGGCTGAAATACCTCTCCGCCTCTGGCTGGTGATCACTGGCCCTCTCCGGCCCTCTGAGTCTCCTGTGGCTGCGGTATACAAAGTCCTAAAAGCAGGTGGACAGTATAGTACCTTGACTCCTGCTGAACAGGTCCCAGCTGGTTTAGTGGCTCCCCACAATGGCCACACCGTGCCCAAGCTGTTACTCCCGACGCAGGATGTGGCACTTGGGACAGAGTAGACACAGCCGCTCCACTCCATCAATCACCCCCAATGCGAGTCCTCCACCAATCTCCAGCCGAACGCCGGTATCCACCAGCGCTCGCTCCTGCATGTCAGGCATCCACTGTAAAGCGGGTATCACCGACCACTCTCCACCATCTTCAGTTGCCTCGTGGTGTTTCCTGTTGGCTGGAACTTGTCAGCTTCTTCCATGGTGTGACTCCGCCCTCCAGCTCTCTGGAATTTTTGGGATACAACTACCAAATGTTAAGAAGATAAGATGGAGATAAAACTTTTCAATGCATATTTTGTATTTTATTCTTGCCACAGATTTTTGGTCCAACAATAACAATGAACAATAAATTAACAATTCAGAACAGTAAAAGATTGCATGGTAACAACACGTAGGATACCTTCGAACATAAATAATCAAATATTAATAGCTAACTGTTATAAGACTACAAATGTACGGTAAAGTGCCGCTAAAAATAGCGGCGCTTTACCGCCAACCCCGCCCCAGTGTGAAAGCAGCCTTACAGCAGATGTCATTTGTGGACTGAGCTCCTGTATGTTTCATTGGATTCACGAATACAGTTTTTTTGAACAGTTTTGATATACACAGCTCTAATTGGACAATAATTGTATGGTTTTTGCACAATTGACTATCACATATACAAAAACATATTTGGGGGGCACACCATACAATGCGTTTAAATTCAAGATGGTGCTGCTATAAGACCTACAAACAGTACAAAACATATTACAGCGCACACATTCAAGAATGACATTTCCTGCAAGGCTAGTTAAAAACACCTGAACATATTCAAAAAAATACGGGGGTTTGGTCCCACTATATGGTCATATAGTGCTAAGCCCACTTACTGCGACAAAGTACCCCGAATTAGTGGGGAAACATATTACAGCGCACATGTTCAAGAATAACATTTCCTGCAACGCTAGTTAAAGAAAACTATCACATATCATATGTTTGATGTTTTTTTTTTTTTATATAATCAATTGCATATTATATATACCCTATATAGATATAGATATAGATATAGATAGATATCTATATCTATATCTATATATATCTATATAGTGCCACATGAGTGCTGCCTGTCAGTGCCCACCAGTGAAGGAGAAAAATTTTATTATATTAGCTGCTAGCATAAAAACTCACCTGATTGTGGCCATTCACTCTGTACTACTTCTTGCCTACAATTCCCATAGTGCCTTGCAGGACCAGAGGGAAGGGGAGGAACGCTGTACTCTGTCCTCTCCCCTATGGTGCCAGGAGCGCAATTGGAGGAGGGAGCAGAGGTAGGAGGAGAGGGGCGGGATGCTGGAAGAGTCATGTCACGTGATGGATTTTTCAGCTGAGGAGGTGTGGTGGGCGGCTACTAACTACACTAGCACAGCACAGGCAGGCTGGAGCCGCTCCAGCTCCTCCTCTACAGTCACTCTACACAGTTCTGCATGTGCTATCTCTTGGGGCAACGCCCCCGTCCACCGGGAAACGCCCCCATCCATCGGGAAACACCCCCATCCATCGGGAATCTGCCGCAGCCTGGCTGCCCAAATGCCAACCGGCAAAACCGGGGACAAAAGCGGGGACAAACGGGGTCCGGGGATTGTAGTCGGAAAACGGGGACTTCTGGTCACCGTAGTATATGATCATCTTGTATACTTTAAGTAAATAAAAGTTAAAATACAAGCATGCAGTCTATAGTAGAGATGAGCTCAAGGTTTGCTCCGAATACAAGCTTGGAACAAATTTTGGCTGTGTGAGCATTTGTCCAAATGCTGGACTTTTTGTACCCTCCCAATGTCATACATATTGTTGATACTTATTATGTATATATCACAGCTTCCTTCCTGTCACAAGGGCAGAGATAGCGCTGACATCACTGACCAAAGATGAGGGAGGGTTGGTATCTGGGACCCCCCCTTTATCTTAAAGGGGTTTCCAGTTTCTGATAAGTGTTGTGGAGGAGAGGCCCCTGTGGAGAAGAGGCAGGGTACTGCCCTCCCATGCTGAGGGTACATGGCCTTGTATGGTTCAGGAGGGGAGCACATGCTCCCCCTCCCCCCCTTTCCGTGTTTGTCGGGCTACATGTTAATCAAGGATAAGGATCTGGTATGCATCCCCCAGGCATGTTACTGTCAGGAACCATGAAACAGAGGGAGACAGAAAATGCAGTACAAAATCACACCTTTTAGTAAAGTGGTAAAAATAGTACAAAAAATAAACATCGTCAAAAATAGCCAGGGTTCAGTAGCCAAATTGGATAGTCAGAACAAGCCAGGGAATCAGCAAGCCAGAGATCAGCATAGTCAGAGGTAGCAGACAGGATCAGGAACCAGAAGGGATGTCAGCCAGGCAAGTCTTCAACAGGAACACAGCAGAGAGTCTCTAGATACAGTATCTCACAAAAGTGAGTACACCCCTCGCATTTTTTAATAAAAATTTCATTATATATTTTCATGTGACAACACTGAAGAAATGACACTTTGCTACAATGTAAAGTAGTGAGTGTACAGCTAGCTTGTATAACAGTGTAAATTTGCTGTGCACTCAAAAAAACTCAACACACAGCCATTAATGTCTAAGTCGCTGGCAACAAAAGTGAGTACACCCCTAAGTGAAAATGTCCAAATTGGGCCCAAAGTTTCAATATTTTGTGTGGCCACCATTATTTTCCAGCACTGCCTTAACCCTCTTGTGCATGGAGTTCACCAGAGCTTCACAGGTTGCCACTGGAGTCCTCTTCTACTCCTCCATGACGACATTACAGAGCTGGTGGATGTTAGAGACTTTGCACTCCTCTACCTTCTGTTTGAAGATGCCCCACAGATGCTCAATAGGGTTTAGGTATGGAGACATGCTTGGCCAGTCAAACACATTTATCCTCAGCTTCTTTAACAAGGCAGTGGTCATCTTGGAGGTGTGTTTGGGGTCATTATCATGTTGGAATACTGCCCTGCGGCCCAGACTCTGAAGAGAAGAGATCATGCTCTGCTTTAGTATGTCACAGTACATGTTGGCATTCATGGTATCCCTCAATGAACTGTAGCTCCCCAGTGCCGGCAGCACTCATGCAGCCCAAGACAATGATACTCCCACCACCATGCTTGACTATAGGCAAGACACACTTGTCTTTGTACTCCTAATCTGGTTGCCACCCCACACGCTTGACACCATCTCAACCAAATAAGTTTATCTTGGTCTCATCAGACCACAGGACATGGTTCCAGTAATCTATGTCCTTAGTCTGCTTGTCTTCAGCAAACTGTTTTTGGGCTTTCCTGTACATCAGCTTTAGAACCGTCTCTATGGGAATGTAAAAGGAGCTGATGCTCCGAGCGCGCAGCCTGCCTGCCCGTCTTCTCTGACGTATGTATCGCCGCTGTCTGTGACGTAATTTCCTTGCTTTCCACGCTGGTTCTGGTTGCCTTCCTCGTGGCCACAGGACGCGCTGCGGATCCTCTACCATCACAGCCACGCAGAGGAGTCTCATCTGGATACAAGGAGCTACCTGGACTACCAGATTACAGATGAGCCCATATTTTATCTTCATCCTGTGAGTGATTTTATGTATCTTGCCATTAAACCCTGATTTTAATACTGCACTTAGGTGGCTCTTCCCGTGTTCCACTTTCCTTCTGGGATGACAGCCATGCAGACCAATTGGATGCAGTGTGCGGGGTATGCTCTGAGCACTGACAGGCTGACCCCCCACCCCTTCTACTGCTGCAGCAATGCTGGAAGCGCTTATACATCGTTTTCCCAAAGACAACCTCTGGATATGATGCTGAGCACGTGCACTCAACTTCTTTAACCACTTCAGCCCCGGAAGGTTTTACCCCCTTCCTGACCAGAGCACTTTTTACAATTCGGCACTGCGTCGCTTTAACTGCTAATTGCGTGGTCATGCAATGCTGTACCCAAACGAAATTTGCGTCCTTTTCTTCCCACAAATAGAGCTTTCTTTTGATGGTATTTGATCACCTCTGCCGTTTTTATTTTTTGCGCTATACACGGAAAAAGACCGAAAATTTTGAAAAAAAATGATATTTTCTACTTTTTGTTCTAAAAAAAATCCAATAAACTCAATTTTAGTCATACATTTAGGCCAAAATGTATTCGGCCACATGTCTTTGGTAAAAAAAATGTCAATAAGTGTATATTTATTGGTTTGCGCAAAAGTTATAGCGCCTACAAACTAGGGTACATTTTCTGGAATTTACACAGCCTTTAATTTATGACTGCCTATGTCGTTTCTTGAGGTGCTAAAATGGCAGGGCAGTAGAAAACCCCCACAAATGACCCCATTTTGGAAAGTAGACACCCCAAGGAAATTGCTGAGAGGCATGTTGAGCCCATTGAATATTCATTTTTTTTGTCCCAAGTGATTGAATAATGACAAAAAAAAAAAAAAATTACAAAAAGTTGTCACTAAATGATATATTGCTCACACAGGCCATGGGCATATGTGGAATTGCACCCCAAAATACATTTAGCTGCTTCTCCTGAGTATGGGGATACCACATGTGTGGGACTTTTTGGGAGCCTAGCCGCGTACGGGGCCCCGAAAACCAATCATTGCCTTCAGGATTTCTAAGGGCGTACATTTTTGATTTTACTCCTCACTACCTATCACAGTTTCGGAGGCCATGGAATGCCCAGGTGGCACAAACCCCCCCCCCAAATGACCCCATTTTGGAAAGTAGACACCCCAAGCTATTTGCTGAGAGGCATGGTGAGTATTTTGCAGCTCTCATTTGTTTTTGAAAATAAAGAAAGACGAGAAAAAACATTTTTTTTTTTCTTTTTTCAATTTTCAACTTTGTGACAAAAAGTGAGGTCTGCAAAATACTCACTATACCTCTCATCAATTAGCTTGGGGTGTCTACTTTCCAAAATGGGGTCATTTGGGGGGGGGGGGTTTTGCCACCTGGGCATTCCATGGCCTCCGAAACTGTGATAGGCAGTGAAGAGTGAAATCAAAAATTTACGGCCTTAGAAAGCCTGAAGGCGGTGCTTGGTTTTCGGGGTCCCGTACGCGGCTAGGCTCCCAAAAAGTCTCACACATATGGTATCCCCGTACTCAGGAGAAGCAACAGAATGCATTTTGGGGTGTAATTTCACATATTCCCATGGCATGTTTGAGCAATATATCATTTAGTGACAACTTTGCGCAAAAAAAAATAAAAAAAATAAAAAATTGTCTCTTTCCCGCAACTTGTGTCACAATATAAAATATTCCATGGACTCGACATGCCTCTCAGCAAATAGCTTGGGGTGTCTACTTTCCAAAATGGGGTCATTTGGGGGGGTTTTGAACTGTCCTGGCATTTTATGCACAACATTTAGAAGCTTATGTCACACATCACCCACTCTTCTAACCACTTGAAGACAAAGCCCTCTCTGACACTTTTTGATTACATAAAAAAATTTTTGCAAGAAAATTACTTTGAACCCCCAAACATTAATATTTTTTTAAAGCAAATGCCCTACAGATTAAAATGGTGGGTGTTTCATTTTTTTTTTCACACAGTATTTGCGCAGCGATTTTTCAAACGCATTTTTTGGGGAAAAACACACTTTTTTAAATTTTAATGCACTAAAACACACTATATTGCCCAAATGTTTGATGAAATAAAAAAGATGATCTTAGGCCGAGTACATGGATACCAAACATGACATGCTTTAAAATTGCGCACAAACGTGCAGTGGCGACAAACTAAATACATTTTTAAAAGCCTTTAAAAGCCTTTACAGGTTACCACTTTAGATTTACAGAGGAGGTCTACTGCTAAAATTACTGCCCTCGATCTGACGTTCGCGGTGATACCTCACATGCATGGTGCAATTGCTGTTTACATTTGACGCCAGACCGACGCTTACGTTCGCCTTAGCGCGAGAGCAGGGGGGACAGGGGTGCTTTTTTTTTTTTTTTTTTTTTTCTTTATTATTATTATTTTTTTTATCTTATTTTAAAACTGTTCCTTTCATTTTTTTTTTTTTTAAATCATTTTTATTGTTATCTCAGGGAATGTAAATATCCCCTATCATAGCAATAGGTAGTGACAGGTACTCTTTTTTGAAAAAATTGGGGTCTATTAGACCCTAGATTTCTCCTCTGCCCTCAAAGCATCTGACCACACCAAGATCGGTGTGATAAAATGCTTTCCCAATTTCCCAATGGCGCTGTTTACATCCGGCGAAATCTAAGTAATAAAATGCTCGTAGCTTCCGGTTTCTTAGGCCATAGAGATGATTGGAGCCACTCTGGTCTCTGATCAGCTCTATGGTCAGCTGGCTGAATCACCGGCTGCATTCTCAGGTTCCCTGTTGAGACAGGAGAGCCAGAGAAAAACACGGAAGACGTTGGGGGGGGGGCATTCCCTCCCACTGCTTGTAAAAGCAGTCTAGAGGCTAATTAGCCGCTAGGATTGCTTTTACATGAAAGCCGACCGCTGGCTGAAAAGAATGATACCAAGATGATACCTAAACCTGCAGGCATCATTCTGGTATAACCACTCAAAGTCGTGAATGGCGTACCTGAAGACAAAAAAATGGTTAACAATAAAGCACAGTAAACGGTAAAGTATAAAAAATTGCATACCTGAAAAGCAAACATGATAAAACATAATAACAATAAAACATTGCAGAATAGAATACAGTAAAAAAGAGCAGAACAATAGAGAGAATAGAGAGAGAAAGAACAATAAAACGACAACTATTATTTTTTATTTTATATTTTTGTTTGTGTTTTTTTTTTTTTTACACTTTTTTTGTAACTGTAACTTTTATAACTGTAACCGGTTCCAGGTTCGGGTCTCTCAAAATGCGATGGCATCTTGGGAGACCCTGTGAAAGTGTGTCCTAGTCTGTGCAATGCTGTACCCTACGCTAATACTCAACTAGTGAATGGTAGCGTTCAAAACATTCACCAATGCAAAGACCAGGATTGACAGGAGGGACAATAATAGCGGGTGTCACGCCTATATCTGCGTTTGCTGCAGACACATCTTTTTTGGGGGGGTTCGTTGGGTAGGGGTACTCGGGAGGACATAAAAATGCCTCTCATGCAGCCGACTGCATTTGGTTGGGGATGTGAATGGGGGAAGTACGGGCGCTGCAGAAGTGGTGGGTTCCCAATTAGGATTGGCGAATGCAGCAGGAAGGGCATTATGAGCACGACGGGCCTGTGTTTGTCTTTTTGGTGGCAGCAGGACACTATTTGTGCTTGCCACCTCACCAGCTTGAACTGCACTTATGGGACTCGCCACGTCACCAAGTGTTACTGCAGTGCTGGTTTGACTACGACCGGGGTGTACTAAGCCGCTGGCGCTTGCCAGTTCACCAAAACGCTACCAAAAAAACTGTTAACGATCGCAGGGATCAGGCCTGACTCTGCGAACGCTGCAGTTATGCGTTTAGTGTTTTGTAAGTGACAGTGATCGATCGATACTGCACTTGGGTGGGCTGGGCTGGGCCGGGCGGAGGGGCAAAATGCAGGTGCTAGCAGGTATCTGGGCTGATCCCACTAACACTGCGTTTTTGGGAACCCTAAACTGCTGGGGACACCAGTATAGATCTGATCGGATCAGATCAGATATTGATCAGTTCAGATACTATACCACTAAGGGAGGTGTACGGTGCGTGCGTGGGTGTTAGCGCTACTGGCACTAACCTGACGCTGCCTGGGGCTGGTGCTTGCCAGTTCACCAAAACGCTACCAAGAAAACTGTTAGCGATCGCAGGGATCAGGCCTGACTCTGCGAACGATGCAGTTATTTGTTTAGTGTTTTGTAAGTGACAGTGATCGATCGATACTGCACTTGGGTGGGCTGGGCTGGGCCGGGCGGAGGGGAAAAACGCAGGTGCTAGCAGGTATCTGGGCTGATCCCGCTAACACTGCGTTTTTGGGAACCCTAAACTGCTGGGGACGCTAGTATAGATCTGATCAGATCAGATATTGATCCGATCAGATACTATACCACCAAGGGAGGTGTACGGTGCGTGCGTGGGTGTTAGCGGTACTGGCGCTAACCTGACGCTGCCTGGGGCTGGTGCTTGCCAGTTCACCAAAACGCTACCAAAAAAACTGTTAGCGATCGCAGGGATCAGGCCTGACTCTGCGAACGCTGCAGTTATGCGTTTAGTGTTTTGTAAGTGACAGTGATCGATTGATACTGCACTTGGGTGGGCTGGGCCGGGCGGAGGGGCAAAACGCAGGTGCTAGCAGGTATCTGGGCTGATCCCGCTAACACTGCGTGTTTGGGAACCCTAAACTGCTGGGGACACTAGTATAGATCTGATCGGATCAGATATTGATCCGATCAGATACTATACCACCAAGGGAGGTGTACAGTGCGTGCGTGGGTGTTAGCGGTACTGGCGCTAACCTGACGCTGCCTGGGGCTGGTGCTTGCCAGTTCACCAAAACGCTACCAAGAAAACTGTTAGCAATCACAGGGATCAGGCCTGACTCTGCGAACGCTGCAGTTATTTGTTTAGTGTTTTGTAAGTGACAGTGATCGATCGATACTGCACTTGGGTGGGCTGGGCTGGGCCGGGCGGAGGGGAAAAACGCAGGTGCTAGCGGGTATCTGGGCTGATCCCGCTAACACTGCGTTTTTGGGAACCCTAAACTGCTGGGGACGCTAGTATAGATCTGATCGGATCAGATATTGATCCGTACAGATACTATACCACTAAGGGAGGCGTATGCTGCGTGCGTGGGTGTTAGCGGTACTGGCGCTAATCTGACGCTGCCTGGGGCAACGCATATCACCGCCGGGCGATCAGGGGGCTAAACCTTTATTCAGTAATAAACGGCGGGTGCCCTGACACTATAAAAAATAAACGAACTAACCAGCATCACCCGTAACACTTATACGGTGATCAGTGGTGAAAGGGTTAACTAGGGGGCAATCAAGGGGTTAAAACATTTATTAGATAGTATATGGGGGTCCCTGACGCTATAAAATGCTGACGGCGAACCTAAATATTTACCTCCCTAACTAGCGTCACCAGCGACACTAATACAGCGATCAGAAAAATGATCGCTTAGTGACACTGGTGACAGGGGGTGATCAAGGGGTTAAAACTTTATTAGGGGGGTTAGGGGGGTACCCTAGACCTAAAGGGGGCTAACACTCACTGCCCTAACACTGTAACTGTCACAAACTGACACCAATCAGTAATCAGAAAAAAAAAAAAAAATACTGCTTGGTGTCAGTTTGTGACAGGGGGGGGTGGTTGGGGGGGGATCGGGGGGCGATCGGGGGGCGATCGGGGAGGGGATCGGGGTGTTTTATGTGCCTGGCATGTTCTACTGTGTGTGTGTAGTGTTTTGTGCACTTACATGTCTTCTCTCCTCGGCGCTGGAACGGAAACTGCCAAGCCGAGGAGAGATGACATCACATCCTCTGCCTGTGTGAAACTACACACAGGCAGGGGAGGATTCCGATTGGCTGGGAGCGATCGCGAGGGGGGGGGCCACGATCGGATGGTCTCCCCCTCGCCTCCCAACGCTCCCAGTCAAATGCCGACCGCCGCTGGCACCGGGGGGGGGGTCCGATCGGACCCCCCGCCCGCGGGAGGCAGATCACGTACAGGTACGTGATTCTGCCTGCCCGTGCCATTCTGCCGACGTATATCTACGTTAGGCGGTCGGCAAGTGGTTAAAAAAAAAAAAACAGAAATGGAAGGCGCGCACACCTAGTGCATTACCAGAGATAATTTAATAAGAAGAAACTTTCGTATAAAAGTGAGTACTCACAAAATGCAACTGACAAAAGGCCATAAACACATTGCATGGACATGCATAGAACACAGGGTACAGCTAACGTGTTTCGGGGGCGCACCCCCTTCCTCAGAGGTAGGCTAGCCTACCTCTGAGGAAGGGGGTGCGCCCCGAAATGCGCTTTATGTAGAGCAACAATTCTTTTTTTCAGATCCTCAGAGAGTTTTTTGCTATGAGGTGCCATATTGAACTTCCAGTGATCAGTATGAGAGAGTGAGAGTGATAACACCTGCTCCCCATTCACACCTGAGACCTTGTAACACTAACGAGTCACAAGACACCAGGGAGGGAAAATGGCTAAATTGGGCCCAACTTTTGTTGCCAGCGGTTTAGACATTAACCACTTGCCGACCGCCTAACGTAGATATACGTCGGCAGAGTGGCATGGGCAGGCAGAATCACGTATTTATACGTGATCTGCCTCCCGCGGGCGGGGGGTCCGATCGGACCCCCCCCCGGTGCCAGCGGCGGTCGGCATCTGACTGGGAGCGTCGGGAGGCGAGGGGGAGACCATCCGATCGTGGCCCCCCCCTCGCGATCGCTCCCAGCCAATGGGAATCCTCCTCTGCCTAGCAGTATTTTTTTTTTTTTTTTTCCTGATTACTGCATAGTGTCAGTTTGTAACAGTTACAGTGTTAGGTCAGTGAGTGTTAGGCCCCCTTTAGGTCTAGGATACCCCCCTAACCCCCCCTAATAAAGTTTTAACCCCTTGATCACCCTCTGTCACCAGTGTCACTAAGCGATCATTTTTCTGATCGCTGTATTAGTGTCGCTGGTGACGCTAGTTAGTGAGGTAAATATTTAGGTTTGCCGTCAGCGTTTTATAGCGACAGGGACCCCCATATACTACATAATAAATGTTTTAACCCCTTGATTGCCCCCTAGTTAACCCTTTCACCACTGATCACCGTATAACTGTTACGGGTGACGCTGGTTAGTTCGTTTATTTTTTATAGTGTCAGGGCACCCGCCGTTTATTACCGAATAAAAGTTTAGCCCCCTGATCGCCCGGCGGTGATATGCGTCGCCCCAGGCAGCGTCAGATTAGCGCCAGTACCGTTAACACCCACGCACGCAGCATACGCCTCCCTTAGTGGTATAGTATCTGTACGGATCAATATCTGATCCGATCAGATCTATACTAGCGTCCCCAGCAGTTTAGGGTTCCCAAAAACGCAGTGTTAGCGGGATCAGCCCAGATACCCGCTAGCACCTGCGTTTTGCCCCTCTGCCCGGCCCACCCAAGTGCAGTATCGATCGATCACTGTCACTTACAAAACACTAAACGCATAACTGCAGCGTTCGCAGAGTCAGGCCTGATCCCTGCGATCGCTAACAGTTTTTTTGGTAGCGTTTTGGTGAACTGGCAAGCACCAGCCCCAAGCAGTGTCAGGTTAGCGCCAGTACCGCTAACACCCACGCACGCAGCATACGCCTCCCTTAGTGGTATAGTATCTGATCGGATCAATATCTGATCCGATCAGATCTATACTAGCGTCCCCAGCAGTTTAGGGTTCCCACAAACGCAGTGTTAGCGGGATCAGCCCAGATACCTGCTAGCACCTGCGTTTTGCCCCTCCGCCCGGCCCAGCCCAGCCCACCCAAGTGCAGTATCGATCGATCACTGACACTTACAAAACACTAAACGCATAACTGCAGCGTTCGCAGAGTCAGGCCTGATCCTTGCGATCGCTAACAGTTTTTTTGGTAGCGTTTTGGTGAACTGGCAAGCACCAGCGGCCTAGTACACCCCGGTCGTAGTCAAACCAGCACTGCAGTAACACTTGGTGACGTGGCGAGTCCCATAAGTGCAGTTCAAGCTGGTGAGGTGGCAAGCACAAGTAGTGTCCCGCTGCCACCAAGAAGACAAACACAGGCCCGTCGTGCCCATAGTGCCCTTCCTGCTGCATTCGCCAATCCTAATTGGGAACCCACCACTTCTGCAGCGCCCATACTTCCCCCATTCACATCCCCAACCAAATGCAGTCGGCTGCATGAGAGGCATTTTCTTTATGTCCTCCCGAGTACCCCTACCCAACGAACCCCCAAAAAAGATGTCGTGTCTGCAGCAAGCGCGAATATAGGCGTGACACCCGCTATTATTGTCCCTCCTGTCCTGACAATCCTGGTCTTTGCATTGGTGAATGTTTTGAACGCTACCATTCACTAGTTGAGTATTAGCGTAGGGTACAGCATTGCACAGACTAGGCACACTTTCACAGGGTCTCCCAAAATGCCATCGCATTTTGAGAGACCCGAACCTGGAACCGGTTACAGTTATAAAAGTTAGTTACAAAAAAAGTGTAAAAAAAAAAAAAAAAAAAAAACACATACAAAAATATAAAATAAAAAAAAATAGTTGTCGTTTTATTGTTCTCTCTCTCTCTATTCTCTCTCTATTGTTCTGCTCTTTTTTACTGTATTCTATTCTGCAATGTTTTATTGTTATTATGTTTTATCATGTTTGCTTTTCAGGTATGCAATTTTTTATACCTTACCGTTTACTGTGCTTTATTGTTAACCATTTTTTTGTCTTCAGGTACGCCATTCACGACTTTGAGTGGTTATACCAGAATGATGCCTGCAGGTTTAGGTATCATCTTGGTATCATTCTTTTCAGCCAGCGGTCGGCTTTCATGTAAAAGCAATCCTAGCGGCTAATTAGCCTCTAGACTGCTTTTACAAGCAGTGGGAGGGAATGCCCCTCCCCCCCAACGTCTTCCGTGTTTTTCTCTGGCTCTCCTGTCTCAACAGGGAACCTGAAAATGCAGCCGGTGATTCAGCCAGCTGACCATAGAGCTGATCAGAGACCAGAGTGGCTCCAAACATCTCTATGGCCTAAGAAACCGGAAGCTACGAGCATTTTATGACTTAGATTTCGCCGGATGTAAACAGCGCCATTGGGAAATTGGGAAAGCATTTTATCACACCGATCTTGGTGTGGTCAGATGCTTTGAGGGCAGAGGAGAAATCTAGGGTCTAATAGACCCCAATTTTTGCAAAAAAGAGTACCTGTCACTACCTATTGCTATGATAGGGGATATTTACATTCCCTGAGATAACAATAAAAATGATTAAAAAAAAAAAAATGAAAGGAACAGTTTAAAAATAAGATAAAAAAATAATAATAATAAAGAAAAAAAAAAAAAAAAAAAAAAAAAAGCACCCCTGTCCCCCCTGCTCTCGCGCTAAGGCGAACGCAAGCGTCGGTCTGGCGTCAAATGTAAACAGAAATTGCACCATGCATGTGAGGTATCGCCGCGAAGGTCAGATCGAGGGCAGTAAGTTTAGCAGTAGACCTCCTCTGTAAATCTAAAGTGGTAACCTGTAAAGGCTTTTAAAGGCTTTTAAAAATGTATTTAGTTTGTCGCCACTGCACGTTTGTGCGCAATTTTAAAGCATGTCATGTTTGGTATCCATGTACTCGGCCTAAGATCATCTTTTTTATTTCATCAAACATTTGGGCAATATAGTGTGTTTTAGTGCATTAAAATGTAAAAAAGTGTGTTTTTTCCCCAAAAAATGCGTTTGAAAAATCGCTGCGCAAATACTGTGTGAAAAAAAAAAAATGAAACACCCACCATTTTAATCTGTAGGGCATTTGCTTTAAAAAAAAATATATAATGTTTGGGGGTTCAAAGTAATTTTCTTGCAAAAAAAAATTATTTTTTTATGTAAACAATAAGTGTCAGAAAGGGCTTTGTCTTCAAGTGGTTAGAAGTGTGGGTGATGTGTGACATAAGCTTCTAGATGTTGTGCATAAAATGCCAGGACAGTTCAAAACCCCCCCAAATTGCCCAATTTTGGAAAGTAGACACCCCAAGCTATTTGCTGAGAGTCATGTTGAGTCCATGGAATAATTTATATTGTGACACAAGTTGCGGGAAAGAGACAATTTTTTATTTTTTTTATTTTTTTTTGCGCAAAGTTGTCACTAAATGATATATTGCTCAAACATGCCATGGGAATATGTGAAATTACACCCCAAAATACATTCTGCTGCTTCTCCTGAGTACGGGGATACCACATGTGTGAGACTTTTTGGGAGCCTAGCCGCGTACGGGACCCCGAAAACCAAGCACCGCCTTCAGGCTTTCTAAGGCCGTAAATTTTTGATTTCACTCTTCACTGCCTATCACAGTTTCGGAGGCCATGGAAAGCCCAGGTGGCAAAAAAACCCCCCAAATGACCCCATTTTGGAAAGTAGACACCCCAAGCTATTTGATGAGAGGTATAGTGAGTATTTTGCAGACCTCACTTTTTGTCACAAAGTTTTGAAAATTGAAAAAAGAAAAAAAAAAAATGTTTTTTCTCGTCTTTCTTTATTTTCAAAAACAAATGAGAGCTGCAAAATACTCACCATGCCTCTCAGCAAATAGCTTGGGGTGTCTACTTTCCAAAATGGGGTCATTTGGGGGGGGGTTTGTGCCACCTGGGCATTCCATGGCCTCCGAAACTGTGATAGGCAGTGAGGAGTAAAATCAAAAATGTACGCCCTTAGAAATCCTGAAGGCAGTGCTTGGTTTTCGGGGCCCCGTACGCGGCTAGGCTCCCAAAAAGTCCCACACATGTGGTATCCCCATACTCAGGAGAAGCAGCTAAATGTATTTTGGGGTGCAATTCCACATATGCCCATGGCCTGTGTGAGCAATATATCATTTAGTGACAACTTTGTGCAAAAAAAAAAAAAAAAAATTTCTCACTTTCCCGCAACTTGTGTCAAAATATAAAACATTCCATGGACTCAACATGCCTCAAAGCAAATAGCTTGGGGTGTCTACTTTCCAAAATGGGGTCATTTGGGGGGGTTTTATGTCATCTTGGCATTTTATGGCCTTCAAAACTGTGATAGGTAGTGAGGAGTAAAATCAAAAATGTACGCCCTTAGAAATCCTGAAGGCAGTGATTGGTTTTCGGGGCCCCGTACGCGGCTAGGCTCCCAAAAAGTCCCACACATGTGGTATCCCCATACTCAGGAGAAGCAGCTAAATGTATTTTGGGGTGCAATTCCACATATGCCCATGGCCTGTGTGAGCAATATATCATTTAGTGACAATTTTTTGTAATTTTTTTTTTTTTTTTTTTTTTTGTCATTGTTCAATCACTTGGGACAAAAAAAATGAATATTCAATGGGCTCAACATGCCTCTCAGCAAATTCCTTGGGGTGTCTACTTTCCAAAATGGGGTCATTTGTGGGGGTTTTGTACTGCCCTGCCATTTTAGCACCTCAAGAAACGACATAGGCAGTCATAAATTAAAGGCTGTGTAAATTCCAGAAAATGTACCCTAGTTTGTAGACGCTATAACTTTTGCGCAAACCAATAAATATACACTTATTGACATTTTTTTTACCAAAGACATGTGGCCGAATACATTTTGGCCTAAATGTATGACTAAAATTGAGTTTATTGGATTTTTTTTAGAACAAAAAGTAGAAAATATCATTTTTTTTCAAAATTTTCGGTCTTTTTCCGTGTATAGCGCAAAAAATAAAAACGGCAGAGGTGATCAAATACTATCAAAAGAAAGCTCTATTTGTGGGAAGAAAAGGACGCAAATTTCGTTTGGGTACAGCATTGCATGACCGCGCAATTAGCAGTTAAAGCGACGCAGTGCCGAATTGTAAAAAGTGCTCTGGTCAGGAAGGGGGTAAAACCTTCCGGGGCTGAAGTGGTTAACCACTTCAGCCCCGGAAAAATGTACCCACTTCCTGACCAGGCCATTTTTTGCGATACTGCACTGCGTCGCTTTAACTGACAATTGCGTGGTCGTGCGATGCAGTACACAAAAAAATGTGTGTTCTTTTTTTTCCCACAAATAGAGCTTTCTTTTGGTGGTATTTGATCACCTCTGTGGTTTTTATATTTTGCGCTATAAACAAAAAAAGTCCGCAAATTTTGAAAAAAAAAGTAATATTTTTTACTTTTTGCTATAATAAATATCACCAAAAAATACATAAAAAAGCTAATTTATTTATCAGTTTAGGCCAATATGTACACTCCGCTTGAGGGCTTCCGTTATATACCACTTCCTCCCAGTCTGTATACAGATATCAGATATTCCAACCTCTCTGAGCACAAAACAAGGCGACACTTGCTTGTTGCTACCATGAACTGTTTTTTTTAGAATCAAAATTACAAGACTTTATATGCCGTTGGAACCTCCTCTAACAATACAACTGTAACCTAATTAACATAATTAACATGAGCTAATTAACTAAAAAATTTACCCAGACCAGATGACAGACTTGTGGGCACCGAGCTTCACACAGTAGTATAAACACAATAGCTGGAGCTAATTACAATTAACAATACAAACAACAATCTCCCCCCTCCTCAGCTTATTCATCAACAGTTTGGCTCCTAGCCAGTCCTGGAGGTTAATGTGATCAGCTCACTCAATTAACAGGTTGAGTTCAGAATCAACCAAACCAATAGTAGTCTCTACATACATCCTGGGAGATATTGTGAACAAATATTACTGTCCCATTTTAAGTAGTCCAAGATATATTTTCTCACTCACCCTGTGCCAGGATGGCACAGGGTGACTTAGACATAAGATGTATTCTGAGTTCCACGGGCCCTCCCGTCACAGTATTCTTCTACATATTTTTGGTTAAAAAAAAAAAAAAAAATCGCAATAAGCGTATATTGGTTTACGCAAAAGTTATAGCGTCTACAAAATAGGGGATAGATTTATGGCATTTTTATTACAATTTTTTTTTTTTTTTTACTAGTAATGGCAGCGATCTGCGATTTGTAAAAAGACTGCGACATTGCGGCGGACAGATCGGACACTTTTGACACTATTTTGGGACCATTGACATTTATACAGTGATCAGAGCTAAAAATAGCCACGGATTACTGTATAAATGTCACTGGTAGGGAGTGGGTTAAACCTAGGGGGGCGATCAAGGGGTTAAATGTGTTCCCTAACTGTGGGGGGAAGGGACTGATTGGGGGAGGAGACCGATTGCTTCTACGAAGTACTAGGAGCAGATGATCTGTCTCTACTCCCCTGACAGAACGGAGATCTGTCTGTTTACATTGACAGATCTCCATTCTGTCCTAATCAGGAGCAATCGCAGGTAGCCGGCAGACATTGCGGCCGCCGGCCACACATATTGGCTCCTATGGCGTCACATGGCGGGCGTGTGCCCCCTATACACCTTAAAGCGCCCACCGTACAGCTATGCCGATTCGCGCAGGAGTGTCGCCTTCAAACGGCGGCGCATGGTTGGCAAGTGTTTAATGGCTGTGTGTTGAGTTATTTTGAGGGGACAGCAAATTTACACTGTTATACAAGCTGTACACTCACTACTTTACATTGTAGCAAAGTGTCATTTCTTCAGTGTTGTCACATGAAAAGATATAATAAAATATTTACAAAAATGTGAGGGGTGTACTCACTTTCGTGAGATAGTGTATATATATTATATAAAACCTTTGTTGAGCCTGTGTCAATGCTGAAATGACGCCATCGTTTCCCACAGGGTCATGCTATTATGAAACCCAGCTGAAATCTTCCCATGTGACTGCAACAACACACAGCATTTTAAATCATGGTCCCCACATCTATCCTTGAGAATCTTCTGCACAGTTACATCACTGTGTGAGCTCCAGCTTGCTGCTCGAGATGATGTTAATGGGCAGAGAACAGATCTAATTAGCATATAAATTGCTTAGACAGAAAGACTGACCTGTTGGAAATCTCCAAGGACTCACATGAAGTTGTGCTAAAATGTTATCTTTTAACATTAATGTGTCAGGGTTTTAAACATTCCTTTAGCTAGGGTTGATTTCCCATATGTTGCTTTATGAATAGTCCATTTGTCTTCAGTGCTATAAATGGCACTGTATATGCTGGGTATGTTTGTACTTGTAAGATACATCATCTCCCCCACCAGTGATGCACTGTGGAGCTGTAGAATTCTTCCAGCTTAAAATAAAATATTAATGGATGCAAATAAAGCTTGTGCAGTCTACTAGGAATAAGAGCTTTAATTCAGGTGGAAAAAAATTCAGGGTTTGGGCGCCATTTCAAACATAAAAAGGAATTAAAGTTTTTTTGTTTTTTTTTAGCATCACTAAAATGTATAGAGTTAAAGTGGTTCTAAAGGCAGAAGATTTTTTTTAATCTTAATGCATTCTATACATTAAGATACTGTAAAAAAAACTTTTGTTGCCCCCCTAATACTTACCTGAGCCCCATCTAGATTCAGCGATGTTGCACAAGAGCCTTGGCTGTCCGGGACTCTCCCTCCTCATTGATAGAGACAGCAGCGGCAATCAAAGTCAGTGAGCCAATGAGAAGAGAGGGGGCGGGGCCAAGTCACATAGCTACGTGTCTGAATAGACATACAAAGCAGCGGCTCGGGTGCCCCCATAATAAGTTGATTGCTGTGGAGGCACTCAACAGAAGGGAGGGGCCAGGAGCGAGTTGCAAGTTTGAATCTCGAATGTTGACTACAACCTAAAATGTACTTATATAAACACTTATCAGGTGTCAGTGGGAGTGCATTCTTGCATATATTTGTTACTCCTCCAGTGAGACCCTATTCCTCTCCACCTGGAAGGTTTGGGTTCCTTACCACCTTTGTGTGTTTCATCATCTCTTGTTAGATTTCCCATAATATCAAATAAAACTCCAGCAAGGACAGTGGGAATTGGCATGATGTGCAGCCCCAGGAACTCAACCCCAGGAACTCAAGCGGAGATCTTTCACCTGTCTCCAAGAGGTATAAGAAATGGTGGATAAACTCTCCTTATCTACCAACAACTGAAACTATGGCCAATGCTTACCTCTTCAAGAAAGCTAGTGTAAAATAAGAATATTATCTATTTTTTTTAAACCAGGCATCGCAACCCAAGTAGATGGAAGTAGATACTCATTATCCGGTCAGCTGGTTAACTTAACATATTCTCACAAGGGCCTGCCCCTGGTGACTGACATCAGTGTGTACGTATTTTCCCACAAGACTCTCCCAGACATCAATCATACGTTTTGCTGTGTACTACATACACTGACACATGTCCCACGCTTTGGAAAAAACTGGGTTAGACTTTCATTAAGATTAATGACATATTACTAATTACTGTTATTACAAATACTGTAAGTTTTTTTATTGAAATGTTGACATTTATCATTTGCATCCTTTTTGTGCTCTACATTAGATTAAATGTGAAAGCAGATTAATAAAAACATGAAAATCAATCCGTTTATGTAAATACAATGTAAAAAAAAAGCTTTCTGATTTTTAATATTTACAATATTTGTTATATACAGTGCCTTGCAAAAGTATTCACCCCCTCCCCCCCCCCCCCCCCTGGCATTTTTTTGTGTTTTGTTGCCTCACAAACTGGAACTAACATGGATTGTTTGAGAATTTGCATCATTTAATTTACAGAACATGCCCACAACTTTGAAGATTATTTTTTTTTTGTACTTATTGTGAAGCAAGCAACAAATAGGACAGAATAACAGAAAAAGTCAATGTGCATAACTATTCACCCCCCTAAAGTCAATACTTTGTAGAGCCACCTTTTGCAGCTATCACAGCTCCAAGTCACTTTGGATAAGTCTCTATGAGCTTGCCACATCTTACCACTGGGATTTTTGCCCATTCCTCCTTGCAAAACTGCTCCAGCTCCTTTCTGTTGGATGGTTTGCGCTTGTGAACAGCAATTTTTAAGTCTAACCACAGATTTTCTATTGGATTGAGGTCTGGGCTTTGACTAGGCCATTCCAACACATTTACATGTTTCCCCTTAAACCACTCAAGTGTTGCTTTAGCAGTGTGTTTGGGGTCATTGTCCTGCTGGAAGGTGAACCTCCGTCCTAGCCTCAAATCACACACAGAGTGGTACAGGTTTTGCTCAATAATATCCCTGTATTTAGCACCATCCATCTTTCCCTCAACCCTGACCAGTTTCCCAGTCCCGACTCCTGAAAAACATCCTCACAGCATGATGCTGCCACCACCATGTTTCACTGTGGGGATGGTGTTTCTTGGGTGATGTGATGTGTTGGGTTTGCGCCAGACATAGCATTTTCTTTGATGGCCAAATGTTTTGTCTCATCAGACCAGAGCACCTTCCTCCATACATTTTGGGAGTCTCCCACATGCCTTTTCGCAAACTCAAAATGTGCCATTTTGTTTTTTGCTGAAAGTAATGGCTTTCTTCTGTCCACTCTGCCATAAAGCCCAACTCTATGGGCTCTACTATGGAGCGTACGGCTTATTGTCCTCCTATGTACAGATACTCCAGTCTCTGCTGTTGAATTCTGCAGCTCCTCCATGGTTACCTTAGGTCTCTGTGCTGCCTCTCTGATTAATGCCCTCCTTGCCCGTTCCGTGAGTTGTGTTGTGCGGCCGTCTCTTTGCAGGCTTGCTGTTGTGCCATGTTCTTTCCATTTGGTTATGATAGATTTGATAGTGCTCCTAGGGATCATCAAAGATTTGGATATTTTTTTTTATAACCTAACCCTGTCTTGTACTTCTCAACAACATTGTCCCTTACTTGTTTGGAGAGTTCCTTGGTCTTCACGGCATTGTTTGGTTAGTGGTGCTTCTTGCTTAGGCGTTGCAGCCTCTGGGGCCTTTCAAGGAGGGTGTGTATATGTAATGACAGATCATGTGACACTTAGATTGCACACAGGTGGACATCATTTCACTAATTATGTGACTTCTGAAGGTAATTGGTTGCACCAGAGCTTTTTATGGGCTTCATAACAAAGGGGGTGAATGCATACGCACATGCCAATTATCAGTTTTTTATTTCTGAAAAATAGCTTTATGTATATATTTTTCTAATTTTACTTCACCAACTTAGATATTGGGTTCTGCTCCATCACATATAATTCAGATTAAAAAAACATTATACGAAAGGCTGTAATGTAACAAGATAGGTAAAAAGCCAAAGGGGTGAATACTTTTGCAAGGCACTGTATGTATACATAAACCACACGAAAAAAGAAATAAAATTAACACACTGTATAAGTTAGTTTCTGTAAGGATAGCTTGTACAAAAGACATGCTGAATGGCATCAACACAAGGAAAAACCATGGTCTTACTATCACCTCCTTGGATGTGTGCCCTGACTCATCTTTAACATCTTCCAATCAAACACAACACCTACTGCCACCTTTTTCCCATTCCCAGCAGGAAGATGTCTTCATAGCATCCTGAATGCTAACAGGCTCTTATTTCCTCATTATTCAAGGACATTTCATTCAACTTTTGAAGTGTTTGTTAAAGCAGCAATATTATAGTATCCAATAAAGCGATACACCATAAGCAACTGAACAAAAGAATAGTGGCTATTCAAAAATGGTATAAAGCAAACAGCAATAGCCTTTAAGAACCAATCATATGAATGAATGAATCTGATGCAAACTGAGAACTGATGGCTATTGGTTGCTTTATATGTCACCGTTCTCCTCTGTTTTTATTTCCTGAATAAGACAGAATGCAAGTGTATTTTAATTAAAAGATCCCATCTACGTACCTTCTTCCTAATTGATATAGAGCTGTCACATGACCCAGCTCTTTCCCAGCCTGTCTGCAGGGAAACATAAGCAGGAGGAGCTTCTAGTCATCTGCTGCTGGTCACATGTAATAATTAAATAAAAAAATAAAAACTCTATTCATGTATCAGAGTGAATTGCCCTGTAAACAAGCATTTCCTACCTTTAAAAGTGATTGCCCCTGTTACTCAAATGGTTTTGACCATGTCAGGAGTGGTGTGCCCCACATTAACTAAACAGCTAGACCTGTTTCAGGTCTGTCTGCACCACCCGCGCCAGTTTTTATTTCACTTCCTGTTTTGAAGCATGTGCATAATCTCTCCCTAATGCCTGACAGTGGGACTACATTGTCTATGGCTTTAATAACGTGCATACATGCTAAGGTCTCGTTTATACAGGCATACTACAATGTACACCCATGCAAGGGCAGTGTTTACTTGCACAGGCATCATGGCTGCACATTAGGGTTGCCACCTAATCCTTTAAACCCAAACACATATTAATTACACATAGGATTGCCACCTGTCCGGGATTCACCCGGACAGTCTGATTTTTGAATTATGTGTCTGGGTTTCAGGCGTAATGAAACCCGGACAAATTATTCAGACTGGGCTGTGGCTCCCCAAGTAACCAAGATAGTCACACACAAATCTGTTGCCATTCAGGAGCTGTGGGTGGCTGTCTGCGGGCAGGTTCGGCATCATGGGGGGGCATGGCTATGACATCAGCAAGAGCAATTTGGCCACTGTTCACTGCGGCACGCTATGCGCACCACATTACTACTCTCCTTGGGGCACCCAGGCTGCTAAAGTGCTCAGGTTTGGCTGGAAGAAAAGGTGGCAACCCTATTTCAGAGTAAAATAGAAACTAGTGCAGGTCTTCCCCTAATTAACAGAGGTAATACAGCATTTCTATATAGAAAACTGCTGCAGATTCCTGCCAGGTCTGACCATGTTGTATGGGATTTGAGCTGTCAGCAGATAGCTCATATCTCTCTCTCTGCCCATGCAGTGATCACACTACATAAGCAGAGTAGGGGGGTAGTAGGGTTAGTAATCTTCCTCCTCCCTGCCATTCTGAGCTGAGCAGGGAGGAGGGGATGGTAAAGAGATTGGAGCATGCAGCTCCAGTTCACAGACAGATACCTGATCTCTTATAATTAACAAAGGAGCTTGAGACACTTTTTTACATTGGGAGAAACATCTGCTCCATATTTTATGTTTAAAAGACAAGCTTGCACCACTCTTTCTTAATTCAATGTGTTTGCTGTAAACTGTCAACACAAGTAAGCAAAGTTTGACTTGGTGCAATTCTACTTGCAGCTGTAAGAGGAAGGTTCGTACTGCTGCTATGAGTGCTGAACTGGCCTGTACTTTCTGAGAAGAAGCAGTGCAGCAAATATTTGGGGAGTATAGACATTAAAACCATCTGGTCATGAATAAGTGGTGGCCTAGTGGAGGAGGGTCTGCCTGCTGTATGGTGGTAGGGAAGGTTCCCCTTGGTGCAGGCAACCTATAATCCTTGCAGACTAGGTTTGGAACCACTGAAAACAGTGCCCAACTCCAGGCTTATCTGATGCCAGAAAAGAGCTTTAAAGAATATGTAAACCCAACATTTCATATTCCTGATATGTGCCTGCCCTGCCATGTACGTGTATGAAAAAATATCCTGTTCTCTTTGTATTGCTTCCTTTGTGTTTCTGCCAGTCTATGAAAAAGTATCCTGTTCTCTTTTTATTGCTTCCTTTGTGTTCCTATCAGTCACTCTGTTTTCCTATTAAAAACTGACCACGCTAAGCAGGAGAACACACTGTGGTCAGTTCTCCAGCTTTGCTGGGAACTCAGGCAGCTCTCCTCCAATGATCAGACTTGTCCTGACCCCCCCCTTCACAGTCTTTCACTGGGAAGATTAGTGTACTGCTGTTTCTCCTCCCCTAGCTCTTATGCAGCTGAGAACAGAGGGAATGCGACCACTTATAAAAAAAAAAAGGGGGGAATTTGTAATTTTTTTTTATATATCTATACACAAATGTTTTGCCTTTCATTTCTATTTTAAACGGAATGGGTTGTTTTATAAGGTGAGAGTTTAAAATCACTTTAAAGAGGAGGTCCAGCCTCCCCACGAAAAATTAAAAGTCAGCAGCTATAAATGAATAAATATAAATACTGCAGCTGCTGACTTTTAATATATGGACACCTACCTGTTCCGGAACCCCGCGATGTCGGCACCCCAGCCGATCTTCCAATCGGCTGTCGGGTGCAGCCACCACCATTCCTGTTAAGGGAACCTGGCAGTGAAGCCTTTTGGCTACACAGCCGGTTCCCTACCACGCACGTGCGAAGTGCACTGCGCTTTCTAATTGGTCTGGCAGCAGAGGAAGGAGGAGGGGGCCAAACTTCCCAGAGAGGGCCACGGCCCCGTCTCCCAGAAGTGGGGAACAGTACCTGTCAAAAACAGGTACCCGTTCCACCCTGAAAGGTACCAAATGTGGCACCGGAGGGGGGGTGGAGACGGATAAGCGGAAGTTCCACTTTTGAGTGGAACTCAGCTTTAAGTACTGTATGTGAACGAGTGTTTCTCAACTTGGCCCAAAGGCTGAGTGGGATACCTGAAAAAGTGGAGAACTGGAGGAATGGTTAATGGAGTCTCAGCCCCACTGTCACTGAAAATTGGGCTGTAGGCCTCAATGTGGGAACTGGCTCAACAACGTGCAGCAAGGGGGCACTACTCACTTACCTTTTTCTCCAGGTGTCTTCAGTCTAGTCATGTAATGTCAAAGGTCATCATCTTTTTCCATAAGTGGGAGAGAGGGGCGCCTCATGATGATGGAGCACCACTCCCTGCAGCATTCCCCTGTGAGTCCAGGGTTTGTGAGATGAAGGACATATTCAACCCTGAAGGGGAGCGACATCCCTCCACTAGATCTGGTGAGTCTGCAGGAAACAGGTAAATATTCCTTTTATATTTTTTTACAGATGCTAGGAAATGATTTATTATGTTTATTGACATCATATACAGTATATTTGCTGTCCAATAATGCATGAATCATGTAATTTACAATCCACGCAGCTTTGTAGCCAATATGTGAACATCTTAAAATTAACTAGACAATATATGCAAAGATGCAGCATGCTTTGTTTACGAAACATTGGTTTGTATTTTGGCGAAAACATCATTTTCTGTTTTACCATTCTGCTAAATTGTTGCATTAGCGGTTCTGGGAGCAGATTGCAAACTTTCAAAATGGAAAAAGATCATATTTGGAGATGAATCCAATTCAGCTGTCAGTGTGAAGGCTATTTGCATATATTTGCATAACAGATGTACTGTAAGATTCATATCTCAGGCAATTGCTGCATATTAATGATATAAGCCACAACAAGTCTGCGTGTGCGCTGTCTACTGGGTATTGAGGCTGCAGCGCAATTTGTGGAAGACAAAGGGCTTGAGAAGGGAACAGATGCACAAAAATACATCACTGAATCTTCATTTAATACTTTCTGCTAGAAAATTTGTTTTTCAAGTTTACAAAATAGTTTAACTTGGTGCTTTGTAATTCTCATTTCCATTATTCTCCAGCAAATGTATCAAAGCAACAGTGTCAAAGTTTCTTCAAGGACAATTCCACTTTTGATATTCTGTCATCATCATCTATTTTGTTCTGTTTCTCCTCCTTCTCCTTCATCTTTCTTCCTTTAATCACAGTAGGACTGTAGAGGCAGTAAGTCAAAAGGCTTTTGTTTATCCAACCACAAACTGCTTCAAGCCCAATTGTGCCAAAAATTGTTACTTTGTTTTGAATAGCCACTTGTCGACAACAATACGTATATATACGTTGTGGTTTGCAAGCGGTTTACCAGGATTATGGCTGAAGATATCAGACATAGCCCCATATAATTTGTTGCAGCCGCCTTCTGGCTTTCTAATATAAGTGTTCTGAGCAGCTGAAGCGAATGCATATGTAAGTCGCGCACGCATAAGTAAACGGTGTTCGTAACAGACATGTGAGGTATCGCCACGAATGTTAGAGCAAGCGCAATAATTCTAGCAATAAATCTAGCGCTGAAACTCTAAACAGGTAACCTGTAAAGACGTTTAGGCCGGGTTCACACTGGTACGACACGACAGTCATACAACTGTGGATTCAACTTTGCCCTGCGACTTGAAATCTGACATTTATCCGACTTCAATGAACAGGGACCCGACTTTGATACCCAACAATACCAAGCACTGTGTCTGGTATGAATCTTTAGAGGAAACGCTACGCCATATTTAAAAAAAAAAAAAGGCACCGGTTCCCCCTCCAAGACCATACCAAACCCTTCAGTCTGGCATGGATTTTAAGGGGAACCCCCACGCTGAAAAACTGCGTAGGGTCCCCCCCAGAATCCATATCAGACCCTTATCCGAGCACACAGCCTGGCAGGTCAGAAAAGGGGGTGGGGATGAGTGAGCACCCCCCCTCCTGAACTGTACCAGGCCGCATGCCCTCAACATGGGGGGTGGGTGCTTTGGGGCAGGGGGGCCCTGCGCCCCCCACACGAAAGCACCTTGCCCGCATGCTGATGGGGACAAGAGCCTCTTCCCGACAACCATGGCCATTGGTTGTCATGGTCTGTGGGTGGAGGGCTTATATATCTATTTAACAAGGGGGCTCTCAGATCCCTGCCCCCCACCCTATGTGAATGAGTATGGGGTACATTGTACCCCTAACCATTCACTGAAAAAAGAAAAAAGTGTCAAAAATAAAACGCAGTACACAGGTTTTTAACGTAATTTATTAAAGCAGAGTTCCACCCAAAAGTGGAACTTCCGCTTTAAGCACTCCTCCCCCCTTACATGCCACATCTGGCATGTCATTTTTTTGGGGGGGGAGTGGGTGACTTCCTGTCCCACTTCCTACTTCCGACTACAGGCCACCTAGGCAACTCCTCCTCTCCCCCTAGGTGGCCCCTCCCTCTGGGCATTCTTCTGGGACACGTCACAGGTCCCAGAAGATTGCCTGTCCACTCGGAGAGCGCAGCACGACTCGTGCATGCACAGTGCGTGCCCAGCCATGAAGCTGCAAGTTGTCAAGACCGAGTGCCCACAGTTTCAATGGAGGCGCCACAGAGAGGAGGGGGAGAGGAGTGAGGCTCCGTGCAGCCACATCGCTGGACCATGGGACAGGTGAGTGTCTGTTTATTAGAAGTCAGGAGCTACACTTTTTGTAGCTGCTGACTTTTAATGAATGAAAAAAAAGCCTGAGACTCAGCTTTAAGGCAGCTTCAGCGTCTCTTCCGATTTCTTCTCCCCTCTCCGGCCCTTCTGCCTCCTCCGCTGATGTCTGCTGCCTCTGCCGGTTCTTCTCCGCTCTCCGCTGATGTCTTCTAGCCTCTTCTCGGGTCCCCCGCCAGTGTTCCTGGCTCTCGGTGTGACCCCATAGAAAGCCACTTCCTATTGTGGCACATCTGCTGGCTTGATCCTGAGACATACTGCCTGCATCCATAGGCACAGACAGCGCAGCTCGGCCCTGTCCCCTTCTTCCTTGTCACAGAATTTCACTGCCATTGGCTCCCGCTGCTTTAGCAAAACCTGAGAGTGTGGGGAGACCTGCTATGGGCACAGCACTAGATCGAGTGAGGATTAGGTATAAGGGTAGGTGACGGGGCGATACATATACTGAAACATTTTTTACCTTAATAAATGGAAAAAAAAAGAAAGAAAAGAAAGCGGAACCACTTCGCTGCCAAAAGGTGTTTTTGCATTTTGTTGCACCCATGTTAAGAAAATCTTGAGCCTGAAGTTAAAACCCCCAAACATTATACATTTTCTGAAAGCAGACACCTTGTAGAAAGAAATTATAGTAATTATAATCTTTTAGATCACACAATATTTCCGCAAAGGTTTATCAACCGGAAATTTTCATTAAAAAATACTATACAAGTTCATTTCAAGGCATACAAATGCAATACATGACCAGATTATTTTGTAAAATATGAAAGATGAGGTTGCACTGAGTAAATAGTTAACCAACATATCAAGCTTTAAATTTGCACGTGCCTGCAAAATGACATCCAACTTCGGTACCCTATATTCTCCATAGGTGATGCTTTAAAAGCCACTACAGGTCATCAGTTTGGAGTTAAACATTAAATATGGCCAGGAATTATTGCTCTCACGCCAACATGAGCAGCATTATGTAACATGTATCTCAAGCAATGTTTTCACATGTAGGTGCTCCCGATGGGTGCATTTACGTTCATGTATTCGCGTGCAGGGCAGGCTCAATTTTTTTTTTTTGGGGGGGGGGATTTTTAAGTGGTCAGTGTTATTTTATTATTATTTTTTTTTATTTTACTAAAGCTTTAATTACTGTATATCACATATTGTAGTGGAGAAAAAGTCCCCTAAGTGATATTTTCTGTTTCAATGATTTTTCTTGTTTTTGAAAAAGCACAAAGAGGTACAAACACACAAGGAAGACATAGTTCTGAATAAGGCACCATACAACATGAGTCGCATATTTAAATGTATCACAGCAAAATAATCCAGAAATGGATTGCTATGACACATGTAAAAAAAAAAAAAAAAAAAAAAAAAAACTACAATGAATGGGGAAGTACAGCCCTGAGTTTAAGTCATATAACTGTGCCTCAAACAATTGCCAAAACAAAACTTAGGGGCAAAATAACAGAAAATTGAATTCAAATACTTACCGTAATTTTCCTCTCCTGACAAGCTCCATGGCAGCACAGCTGGGTATAGGCTCCACCCCCATGCCTCCAGGACTTAACTCATATACATTTGAGCCCACGTACAGCCTTGGCGTTCTGTAACTATTCCTACCAAGCTGGGTGGGATCTGTGCTGCCATGGAGCTCATCAGGAAAGGAAAATTGCAGTAAGTATTTTATTTTAATTTTCCTGACAGCTCCGTGTCAGCACAGCTGGGAACTAACTAGCCAAAACAGGGGAGGAATAATTCTGGCAAAAAAAAAACAGAAGCCAGGATGCCTCTGCCAAACTCAACTGTCATTAAGCCATGAATATGAATATTTTGGTGCCCACCTAGCTGCCTTGCAGATAGTTTCAGACACTCGGCCTGCTGCCACTCTCAAGGTCGAAACCCTTCTAGTGAAGAGTGTCGTCATTCTCCTGGCACATCCAAAACTTTCAACTTGTAGGCCCAGGAGATGAGCTTTACCAACCAAGAGGCAATAATCTTGCTGGAAGCCGAAAAATCATTGTGTTCCACCTGGAATGACAGACAGATGCTCCGACCTGATGGCAGAAGTCGCCTTGATTAAACATTTTAAAGCTTGGCCCACATTCAATGGGCTAATTTCTTGAGTACTCCCCAAAAGGAACGTAGGAGGACAACCTCTTGTGTGATATGGACTCTGAAGGTCAGTTCAGGCACAAAATTCGAGTATTGGCATGAGTACCACCCTGTCTGGGAAGTACACGAGTATGGGTTCTTTAAACCCCAAGGCCACCAATGCTGACTCTCTTCTGGCTGTTGTTATTGCCACCAGTAAAGCAGTTTTCAGTGAGAGGAACCACAGGGTGATTGAAGGCATCTGATGCAATAACGTCCAACAGCAATGGGAGATCCCATTTCGGAAACAATTCAAGGTCGGATGCTGGATGAATGGGACTTTGATCTTACATCCAGAGGGAGTCAATCCTTGACACTCATAAGGATGAGCAAAGTGTACCAAGGCCCCTTCAGCTAATCTGGGATCATCACCATAACTGTCACCTTCCCCTGCCACAGCCTCAGCTGGAAGCTGAGAATCAGAGGGAGCAGCAGAAAGGCATAAGCTCTCTTGGAGATCCACTTTGCAGTCAGCACCCCGATTGCTTGCGGATTCTGGGCCCTTGAATGGAATTTCAGCAACTTGGTGTTGACTGGGGTTGTGAGCGGTCTACCTTTGGAAGAAAAATACCAAGCTCTGTTAGTTCTCAAAAGACTTGCAGTAGTCTGGACCATTCATTGTCACCCAGACTTGTCCTAGACAAATAGTTTGCATGAAGATTCTTCTGACCAGGCACATAGGCCGCAGATAGCTGCAGAAGATTGACTTGGGCAGATTCTAGAATTGTAGAAACCTCCTTCAGAAGGGAGAGACTGAGCCTTGTTTCCAGATGTAGGCCACAATTGTTGCGCTGTCCAACTTTAACCGGACAGGCTTACCCCGGAACATTGCAGACGATTTAGTTTCTTCAACCAAAAGTTTAGACCACTGGTCCAGAAACACGACTTGAACAGGAGCGAGAGTTAAACTGAGCCTACCTAAGCTTCTGGAACGAGGCGATTTCCAAATATGGCCTAAAATGCTTGCCTTAATGGACCATGTGTCAATCACCAAAGCCGTACCTATATCCACAGAGGAGCCACATAGTTTCCTTAAGGCATGTATTTGGGAGGCACAATCCCAAAATAACAGAAAGCATCCTGACATGGAATTCTTTACTGACTTCTTGGTTTATGCGTTGGCTTCCCAATTTTTCCTGGATTCCCAGCCAGAAATGCAGAAGTTAACCTCTCTGGAGTGAGATTGAGCATGGAAAATAACTTTTGAGTTTTTCGGTCTCCTTTAACTCAGCAGATATTTATCTTGAGACAGGAAGCTAAACTGACCACTATTAAATTTAGACTTGACCTTCTACGATCAAGAAAAATGCAGTGATAGCCTTTGTCCTTGAAGGCCACAACATCTTCTGATGGTAAGGACATGTATATGGCCAATCCCACACACTGACCAGAGGGATGATCCCAACCCCTGGATATCTTTTAGCTCAAAAGGGCATAACTTTCACATCCTGCTGTGACAACATACTCCAATCTTGTAGAAAGAGCACTTGATCCATCCAACATAAGGGAATTGTCAAGCTGTCCTCTGGATGTACTTCAAATACTTCCAAAGCTTTACTTCTATTTGAAGGCATTTCACCAACCTTACGAATCTGGACAAAGGTCGTCCTCTTCCCGTTCAGAAGAGACTGAAGAGGACTGATTGGCTTGAGAAGGCCCTGAATAGAAGACTGGACATTTGCCAGAATAGATGGCCCTTGCAGAAGATGAATTCAGCAATTCCTTTAGAGTGTCTTGATCATATGCTTAATTGTGACAACTTGGTCACCATCATCTTAATCACAGCCTGCTTGAACAAAGAAGGAATCACATGTTCATTCACCTCTACTTGGGAAGAAGCTGACAAGGGTTAATTTGCCTGAGGAGATTCTGAGACTACTCATTGGCACAATATATGACCATTTCACAGAGTGAGTGGAAACGACTCCTTTAGAGTGTATTGACCACATGCTTAATGAATGTGACAACAGGTTAGGTGACGTCGTCATCTTTATCCTTGGTTACTTGAACAAGGCAACATTCTTGCAGTCATGCTCATCTGTCTTCTATGATGCTGATTGCTTGCCTGGGAAGGCTTGGAGACTGCTCGGTAACCCTTTCACAGGGCGAGTGGAAACACTCCATTAGAGTGTATTGAACACAGTCTTAATGAATGTGACAACCTGTTAGGTTTTGTCATCCTTATTCTTGGTTGCTTGAACAAAGCAGAATTATGCAGTCGGAAAATGGGCTGTTTCACCTGTTATGGCTAGGCAGCTTCTCATTGCCAGAGCAGATAACCCTTTCAAAGGGTGAGCAGGAACCACTCCTTTAGAGTGTATTGATAATGTGTTTATTGAATGTGACATCCTATTAGGTGTCATCCTTATCCCTGGCTGCTTGAGCCAGGGATAAGGGGATGTATCTCTGGGATACATACTGTCATGCCCATCCTTGTATGCCTCTTATAGAGTCTGAAGAGGGATGTTTTGCTTGGGAAAGCTATGAGACTGCTCCTTGCCACAGAATTTAACCCCTTCCCAGGGTAAGTGGGAATAACTCATTTGAGTGTATTGGCCACTTGTTTAATAAAAAAGACAGAGTGAATGTGAATGTAGGGCTAATGAAAGCTGTATAAAGCAGCTAAATTTAAAAAAATTATAAAGAAATAATGATATTGAGAAAACATGTAAATAAACATGTGAACGATCTAAACATGTGAATCAGAAAGATATCAAAACGCTAGTGAAATTATAAAAATAAATCTCAAACAGAAAATAATGGTATCGATAAACAGTCCATCAAATGAGGGATGACCAAGTGTAAAAAACTAAAAAGGTGTCCCGACAAATGATGTCCAAAAACTGAAGGTTTGTGGGGAAACCAGGAAGTCCATCAGCTGGTAAGCATCTTCCAGTGAACAATCAGAAAACATCAATTGTATTGTTGTCAGCAGTTGTCACGAAACAGGAAACAAAGTGGGTACTCTTACCGGAGCATGTGGATCTGGATGTCTGCGACACCAGATCGAACAAGCATGGAAGGAAGCAGCATGAGCTGTTTGATGCCCCTGTAGAAGTCCGTTTGGGACGAAACGCGTAGGGCCTTGCTTCTTTTCTCCTCACATTGCTTTATTTTATCCTTGTCATTGTCATCACATTTTATTGCTGCTGTATGCTGCTTTTATGCAAATAAAACCAGAGTGGTTTTTTGATCTACACTATCTGGAGCCCCCCCCCTTTTTCTTTTCATATATGTTTCTACCATGAAATCGTTTGTTCCATCGATCTGGCCATTTATGGCCCAAGGATTATTCCATCTGTGACCAGCCTATCGGATAGATGCCACCCTCTGTGGACACCTGAATTGGCTCCAGCATTCCTATCAATTCTTCTAGGATACCTCGTGCTGCTTCCTTCCATGCTTGTTCGATCTGGTGTCGCTGACATCCAGATCCACATGCTCCGGTAGGAGTACCCACTTTGTTTCCTGTTTCGTGACAACTGCTGACAACAATACAATTGATGTTTTCTGATTGTTCACTGGAAGATGCTTACCAGCTGATGGACTTCCTGGTTTTCCCACAAACCTTCAGTTTTTGGACATCATTTGTCGGGACACCTTTTTAGTTTTTTACACTTGGTCATCCCTCATTTGATGGACTGTTTATTGATACCATTATTTTCTGTTTGAGATTTATTTTTATAATTTCACTAGCGTTTTGATATCTTTCTGATTCACATGTTTAGATCGTTCACATGTTTATTTACATGTTTTCTCAATATCATTATTTCTTTATAATTTTTTGAAATTTAGCTGCTTTATACAGCTTTCATTAGCGCTACATTCACATTCACCCTGAGTTTACCAATTTTAGTCACATTTATATGTAGCTGCTTTAGCTTTCACATTTTTTCTAAAAATAGCGCAGTTTTATTTCTTTCTCCTAATAAAAAATGACAACCTGTTAGGTATCATCATCTTCATCTCTGGTTGCTTAATCAAAGCAAAATTCACACAGTCATGTTCCTCCACATCTTCCCCTTTGGAGAGTCTGAAGAGGCTGATTTGCCTGGGAAGGCTATTAGATTGGTCATTGCCAGAACATATAACCATATAAAAGCAAGACTCATACAGCCATGTTCATCCATGTCTTCTTTATTGAAAAGAATGAAGAGGGCTGTTTTGCTCTGAGATTAGTAATTACCTATAGATAATCTTTCCACAGGGTTTTGCGTGCCATTTAACAAACCAGCCCATAAAAATAATTAAATGCAGTAAAATAGTTTGCTTAGTAAAAAACCCTAAGGGCCCTTTCACACTGGAGTGGTTTGCAGGCGCTATTGCGCTAATAATAGCGCCTGCAAACCGACCCGAAAGTGCATCTGCTGTCTCTCCAGTGTGAAAGCCCTCGGGGCTTTCACACTGGAGCGGTGCGCTGGCAGGACGGGAAAAAAGTCCTGCTAGCAGCATCTTGGGAGCGGTGAAGGAGCGGAGTGTATACAGCTCCTTCACCGCTCCTGCCCATTGAAATCATATACCGCCGGCAAAGCGCCTCTGCAGAGGCGCTTTGCGGTGGTTTTTAACCCTTTCTCGGCCGAATACCGACGGTAAAGCGCGGCTTACAATAGTGTCGCTTTACCGCCGACCCCGCTCCAGTGTGAAAGGGCCTTAAAGGGTTAACCACTGCTAGAGGTTGACTGAAGCCTCCCTCTACAGCCCTGATTCACCAGGTGGTTAATGAGCTAAACCTTGCCCTGCCAGGAATCAGAACATAATGAAAAAGTTTGTTCAGAACAATAACAAAAAGGTAGGAATTTTCAACAGAATTGCAATAATATTCTGCAATGTACACAAACCAAGGGAATTGTAGACATCATAAACTTGTTCCCCCCCCCCCCCCTTTTTTTTTTTTTGGTGAAAAACTGGAGAGCGCATAGAAATCTAAAAGGATATTCCATATCTCAACAGGCCATAGCTGGCTCCGGCAGTCATCCACAGGTGACTCCTCTACCTTCTCTGGAAATGCTGGTCTTTTGCACAATGGCACAATAGTAAAGCAAACATGAGAAGCCACCAGCAGGTTATTGCCATGTGTGAACAGACAAAGTGTTACTTTGTGTACCTGTTATGCAGAGTACTCCCTGTGGAGGAGCTCAGGCTATGCATAGAGGCTGCAGGGAGCAAGGCACCACAATACCCAGCAATGCAGCATTCATTTGGATACAAAGCATTTTTCAAATTTAGCTCACCCATCCTCTGTCATCCGACCGTAAACACCAGCACAGCGTGGGTGGGCATGCATGGGGAGACTCTGCCAGCACCGCTGCCCGCTTTACATGGACCCAGCAGACCTCAGACAAGGCTGTTAGCCATGATAAAGACCACCCCGAGGACCAGCAGTGGGGCTCCCTGTATTATGGGTCATTTAGACACCAGGGACTGCGTCCAGTCTAATCCACACATGGACGGACGGCCAGCCAGCCCTTTAGACCAGCCAGGTAGAGGAGCACACCTAGGTCCTGCACATACGAGGAAAAAAGAAGAACGCCGAGGCTGTAGGTGGGCTCAAATTTATATGGGTTAAGTACTGGAGGCATGGGGGTTGGAGCCTATACCCAGCTGTGCTGCCATGGAGCCGTCAGGAAAGATAATGATAGAATTCTTGCATTCTTAGTTAAAGTGACATTGGACATGGATGGGTAAGCGTCAATACTCTGATACAGAACCGCCAGACTTTAGGGCAGGTCCACCGCGTATGGTACATGGTGCCCTCCTGTCCATATCCCCAAAAGCAGAGAGGGGATACCTTCGGGTACCCTGTTTCCCCAGAAATAAGACCTAGCATGATTGTCGGTGATGGCTGCAATATAAGCCCTACCCCCCAAATAAGGCCTAGTTAAAGTCCTTGTAGGTCTTATTTTCAGGGTAGGGCTTGTTTTGGGGGAAACAGGGAAGGGCTTATTTGGGGGGTAGGGCTTATATTGCAGGCATCACCGACAATTACGCTAGGTCTTATTTTCGGGGAAACAGGGTATATCTTGGCGAGTCTGGAGGGGACCAAGTGCCACCTGGAGAGGACCTTATAATTCACCTCAACCAAAGTAGTGTTAGGGATGCCTTTATGTGTTCTTTCCATCCACTTAGTCCAGTCTTCTGCTGGTATTTCCATACCCAAATCTGCTTCCCACGCAGGTCAATTTTGTAATGGTTGTCAGAGAAAATTTGTATATCATTGGGATGCCCCCCCGGAGCCTGAATCCTGGAGACATCTCGATTCAAATAGTAATAGTCAGTGTAGTAATGTCGGATGTAATATTTTCAAGACAGGTTCTCTTTAATGAGAAATCTGATGTCTCACCTGCCTTCCATTGAGGTTAATGAAGCACAGACAACAGAAACTGGAAGTGATGTTATACACATGACTTCTGGTTTCATTCTAGCTAGGAGAGATCAGCGAACACATGTTTGCTGGTCTCCCTCGTGTCCACCCAGAGACACCTGCCATGTGGTCCCAGGCCAGCAGATGGAACAACATGTAAGGGTCCCTTATTGGGCAGCGGTTCCTGAAAAGCTGACTTCAGGCCCACCCTCCTTCTTGGATGGGATAGTCATTGCATTTCTGGAAAGATTGATGTGTATTTTCAGTGTATTTTCAGCTAAACAGGAAATGAATGCAACCACCGTATCTCAGGACTGGTATGTAAGTGATTTGCATTGGACAGCAGTTCCCTCCAAGCTGACCCAGGTCACCCACTTCTTCAGATACGCACATACTTTTGGAGAGACTTCGCCATATTGTGCAACCATTACTCCAGGACAGAGGCCCACCCTTTATTAATGGCATGTCTTTGCCAGTGGGTACCAAATAACTGGGAAGAGTGGCTGCACACATAACCAATAACAATGCTTATTTAGACACAATTTCACACAAGCAACAAGATCAAGCTATATAAAACACAAGGTAAATAAACTATTTTACCTGGCAGACACTTGAACTTGTTACAAAAATATTACATAAATAAGTATGCATAATTATATGGCACATACTTCAGATTAGTACACAAGCAATGTACAAATCAAATATAACAACCTGTCAGAACCACATTCACATAAAATAATTGGGGTTGGGATAATCCTGCCAGTCCCCAGTCTCTTGGTGCTACCTGTGTTCAGTGGCAGCCCGTAATGCAGGGTGTAGGGGCGCTGCCCCCCTAATCTACATGCAGGGCTACAGACACATGGATTTCAATGGAGCACTGATTTCATTTAGCACTGATCACTGTATTGGTGTCACTGGTCCCCAAAAAGTGTCACTTCGTGTCCAATTTGCCCACCGCAATGTCGCAGTCCCGCTAAAAATCGCTAATTACCATCATTACTAGTGAAAAAAAAAAGTCCCTAAATCTATCCCATAGTTTGTGGACGCGATAACTTTTGCCCAAACCACTCAATATACGCTAAATGGGATTTTTTTTTCAAAATATATGTAGCAGAATACAAATTGGCCTAAATTGATGAAGAAATTTGATTTTTTACTTATTTTTATTGGCTATGTTTTATAGCAGAAAGTAAAAAATAGTTTTTTTTTTTTTATTGTTGCTCTTTTTTTGTTTATAGTGCAAAAAATAAAAAATGCAAAGGTGATCAAATACCACCAAAAGAAAGTTCTATTTGTGGGAAAAAAAGGACATCAATTTTGTTTGGATACAACGCCACACGACAGCACAATTGTCAGTAAAAGTAACGCAAAATGGCCTGGTCATTAAGGGGGTAAATCCTTCAGGGTTGAAGTGTTTAATTATAATAGAATGTTTTTTGTTCTTTCGGATTTTTGTTCTTATTTTCGTCATTTTGAATTTACAGATTTTCGTTCAAATTTTAAAATTTTCAGATTTACTTTCTTCGACTTTTCCTTCTTTTAGAAAATTTATTTTCGGAAAAATTTGTTAAATGGTCTTTCATTAATTCGGATTTTTTCAAATTAACGAATATGCAGAATTTTAAGGAAAAACTAATTTGGAAGTAAACGAATTGCATATGTCTACTTACAGCCACTTTAAATGTTCCCAGATTTTGTAGCTCTTTTGATAGAGCTCTCTGGAACTGAGACATTTGGGTTAACTGCCACTGGAGTTGCCTTTTGAAGTCTTCACTTTCTGACTCTTTAGTTCTCTCTATTTCTGCCTCTTCTACAGACATGTTCTGCCCAAAGATTGGGGAAACTCACCAACGCACTAGCCATCCAGCCATCACAGCTGCCCCCTCCTTTCTTGGGTTACACCACAATGCCCAAGGCCATTCCTCCACATCTGTAGCACACATCAATGGGGATTTTTTCTGCCACTCTGAACCCAGCGAATCGATGGAATGTTCTCACACCTGCACCACAGAGTCCATAACTGCTCCAGACTCAGCCATCACCTCACTGATCGTCTTGCTGGTGGACAGTTGTTCCATACCTGATGACTCCCAGGTATCATCTTTGGTTTCTTGATGGATGAGCTCCACCCCCTTGTCCTTGGGGGAACCCTGGTGCCACTCCCCTCTGCATAAGGCATCAAGTCTGGAGAGCCTGAGTGTAACACCTCTGGTTGCTGAAAAGGATCACTTGAGCCACTGACAGTTACCGAGAGTGGCGGTTGGTACTCAAAATTTTTTGGAGGGCATAAAAAAACTGAAAAATGTAACTGTTAGTAATGCAGGACTGTAAATAACCATTTATCAGGTGATTATGTATCATTACAGCTAGATGAAATATTGAAAATGTTAATGATAAAGTCAACTGTTAAAGAATACAATAAATAAACCATGAATCAGTGATTTTTTTAAAATCAGTAAACCTCAAATGCTGCGTCACTGTGCCCATCAAATGCAGCCTCACTGTACCCATCATTTGCAGCCTCACTGTGCCCATCAAATGCAGGGTCACTGTGACCATCAATTGCAGCGTCACTGTGCCCAATGGGGCACTAAAATTACTAGTTGCACTTTCAGTGCCATTAATTGTTAATGGCTCACCAAACACAGAAGCAAACACACATTTTGCCATGTGAAAAAATGAGTAGCAAATGCTGCAAAATGCACAGTAAAAAACACACAACCCACAAATGCAGCCTCACTGTGCCCATCAATTGCAGCCTCACTGTGCCCATCATTTGCAGCCTCACTGTGCCCATCAAATGCAGGCTCACTGTGCCCATCAAATGCAGGCTCACTGTGCCCATCAATTGCAGCCTCACTGTGCCCAATGGGGCACTAAAATTACTAGTTGCACTTTCAGTGCCATTAATTGTTAACGGCTCACCAAACACAGAAGCGAACACACATTTTGCAATGTGAAGAAATGAGTGGCAAATGCTGCAAAACAGTAAAAAAACACGCAACTCACAAATGCAGCCTAACTGTGCCCATCAATTGCAGCCTCACTGTGCCCATCATTTGCAGCCTCACTGTATGCCAAAATGTCCCATTAACCACATGTAGAGCAAACAATTGAAATCAACGGGCTGCCTTATGCCACAGGAAAAACGAGCCACAACATGTGCGCTCCCATTATGCTAGATGTGAATGGGGCATGAAAGTGAAATTGGTGCATTAACATAAGAACAATGAGGCTCCATTCCCATCTGTGTGTTTCCTTGCATGTCAGAAATGCGCTGCACCAAAAATTGCCATAAAAAACACACCAAGCTCTGCTCTAAAAAAAAAGTTCTAAAGCTTCTTTGGGGCAATTGCTACGTGTATCTGAATCTGAATGGGCTTCCCTATGTGTGATGAGTACAAAAAATGCTCCAAAGCATCTAGCCCCCCCCCCAAAAAAAAACGCATGTGTGAAAGCGAGTTTCCCCTCGCTCTGCAGAGATGTGAACAGGGCTTGACAGCTGAGTGTTTTTGCCCACTCCCTTCTATGTACTTGTATAAAGATGGCCATACAGACCCCTTTAAATGTTTCACTCTTTGTTATATTGCAGCCTTTTGCTAAAATCATTTAAGTTCATTTTTTTTTCTCATTAATGTACACACAGCACCCCATATTGACAGAAAAACACAGAATTGTTGACATTTTTGCAGATTTATTAAAAAAGAAAAACTGAAATATCACATGGTCCTAAGTATTCAGACCCTTTGCTGTGACATTCATATATTTAACTCCGGTGCTGTCCATTTCATCTGATCATCCTTCAGATGGTTCTACACCTTCATTTGAGTCCAGCTGTGTTTGATTATACTGATTGGACTTGACTAGGAAAGCCACACGCCTGTCTATATAAGTCCTTACAGCTCACAGTGCATGTCAGAGCAAATGAGAATCATGAGGTCAAAGGAACTGCCTGAAGAGCTCAGAGACAGAATTGTGGCAAGGCACAGATCTGGCCAAGGTTACAAAAAAAATTCTGCTGCACTTAAGGTTCCTAAGAGCACAGTGGCCTCCATAATCCTTAACCACTTCCCGACAGGCGCACGCCGATGTACGTCGGCAGAATGGCACGGATGGGCAAATGGACTTACAGGTACGTCCATTTGAATTCTCCGCCGTGCCATTGCGTGCGCGCCGCTGGCCGGGGGCTCCGTGAGTCGGGTCGCGGGTCCCGCGGACTCAATCGCCGCGGGGATACCCGCGATCGCCTCACAGAGAGGATGAACGGGGAGATGCTGATGTAAACAGCATCTCCCCGTTCTGCCTAGTGACACTTGTCACTGATCACAGCTCCCTGTCATCGGGAGCAGAGATCAGCGTAGTGACACACACAGCCCATCCCCCCTACAGTTAGAATCACTCCCCTAGGACATACTTAACCCCTCCCCTCCCCCTAGTGGTTAACCCCTTCACTGCCAGTGCCATTTACACAGTAATCAGTGCATTTTTAATCGCATTGATCGCTGTATAAATGACAATGGTCCCATAAATGTGTCAAAAATGTCCGACATGTCCGCCATAACGACTCAGTCACAATAAAAATCGCTGATCGCTGCCATTACTAGTAAAATAAAATTATTAATAAAAATGCCATAAAACTATTCCCTATTTTGTAAACGCTATAACTTTTGCGCAAACCAATCAATAAACGCTTATTGCGATTTTTTTTACCAAAAATATGTAGAAGAATACGATCGGCCTAAACTGAGGAAAAAAAATGTTTTTTTATATATTTTTGGGGGATATTTATTATAGCATAATGTAAAAAATAATGCATTTTTTTCAAAATTGTCACTCTTATTTTGTTTATAGCGCAAAAAATTAAAATCGCAGAGGTGATCAAATACCACTAAAAGAAAGCTCTATCTGTGGGAAAAAAGAATGTCAATTTTGCTTGAGAGCCATTCGCACGACCACGCAATTGTCAGTTAAAGCGACACAGTGCCGAATCGCAAAAAGTGCTCTGGTCAGGAAGGGGGTAAAATCTTCCGGAGCTGAAGCGGTTAAATAGAAGATGTTTGGGACGACCAGAACCCTTCCTAGAGCTGGCCGTCCGGCCAAACTGAGCTATCGGGGGGGAGGGGGGGGGAAGAGCCTTGGTGAGAGAGGTAAAGAAAAACCCAAAGATCACTGTGGCTAAGCTCCAGAGATGCAGTTGGGAGATGGGAGGAAGTTGTAGAAAGTCAACCATCACTGCAGCCCTCCACCAGTCGGGGCTTTATGGCAGAGTGGCCCGACGGAAGCCTCTCCTCAGTGCAAGACACGTGAAAACCCGCATGGAGTTTGGTAAAAAACACCTGAAGGACTCCAAGATGGTGAGAAATAAGATTCTCTGGTCTTAAGAGACCAAGATAGAACTTTTTGGCCTTAATTCTAAGCGGTATGTGTGGAGAAAACCAGGCACTGCCCATCACCTGTCCAATACAGGCCCAGCAGTGAAGCATGGTGGTGGCAGCATCATGCTGTGGGGGTGTTTTTCAGCTGCAGGGACAGGACGACTGGTTGCAATCGAGGGAAAGATGAATGCGGCCATGTACAGGGATATCCTGGACGAAAACCTTCTCCAGAGTGCTCAGGACCTCAGACTGTGCCAAAGGTTTACCTTCCAACAAGACAATGACCCTAAGCACACAGCTAAAATAACGAAGGAGTGGCTTCACAAAAATAACGAAGGAGTGGCTTCACAACAACTCCGTGACTGTTCTTGAATGGCCCAGCCAGAGCCCTGACCTAAACCCAATTGAGCATCTCTGGAGAGACCTAAACATTCCTGTCCACCAACGTTTACCATCCAACCCAACAGAACTGGAGAGGATCTGCAAGGAGGAATGGCAGAGGATCCCCAAATCCAGGAGTGAAAAACGTGTTGCATCTTTCCCATAAAGACTCATGGCTGTATTAGATCAAAAGGGTGCTTCTACTAAATACTGAGCAAAGGGTCTGAATACTTAGGACCATGTGCTATTTCAGTTTTTCTTTTTTAATAAATCTGCAAAAATGTCAACGGTTCTGTGTTTTTCTGTCAATATGGGGTGCTGTGTGTACATTAATGAGGAAAAAAATAAACTTAAATGATTTTAGCAAATGGCTGCAATATAACAAAGAGTGAAAAATGTAAGGGAGTCTGAATACTTTCCGTCCCCACTGTATATTGTGTATTTAGTGATAAGGGTGATCATTGATTGATTTCATTTCATTTAAAAAACATGGAGCTGGGAGTGGTTGGTAAGTAGGAGGGTGGATAATGCAGGGTATGTGCTAATGGGGTCAGCTGGTCAACTCCTTCCTGTGTCATGACCAAAGGCAGATCAGGAAGTTAGACATTACTAATAGATACGTCTGGAAACATGGATGAGGACAAGTAAGTGTCTGTAGATTTAATGTTTTATTTTTGCAAAAAAAGTACATGCATGCTATATTGGTACATAGGGTGAACTTACCCTTTAATGACCAGTCCATTTTTTGCGATACGGCGCAGCAACGCTTTAACTGACACTTGTGCGGTCATGCAACATTGTACCAAAACGAAATGATGTCCTTTTTTCCCCCCACAAATAGAGCTTTCTTTTGATGGTATTTGATCACCTCTGCGGTTTTTATATTTTGTGCTATAAACAAAAAAAGCGACAAGCGACTATATTTTTTTACTTTCTGCTATAATACACATACCAAAAACAAATTTATTCATCAGTTTAGGCCAATATGTATTCTGCCACACATTTTTGGTAAAAAAAAAATCGCAATAACGTATATTGATTGGTTTGCAAAAAAGTTATAGCGTCTACAAAATAGGGAAAAATTTAGGGACTTTTTTTTATTGTTTTTACTAGTAATGGCGGGAATGAGCAATTTTTAGCGGGACTGCGACATTATGGTGGACAAATCTGGCCCTAAGTGACACTTTTTGGTGACCAGTGACACTAATACAGTGCTCAGTGCTATAAAAATGCACTGATCACTGTATAAATGGCACTGGCAGGGAAGGGGCTAACACTAGGGGGCGATCAAGAGGTTAAAGCGGAGTTCCACCCAAAATAGAACTTACGCTTTAAGTACTCGTGACCCCCTGACATGCCACATTTGGCATGTCATTTTTTTGTGGGGGGGGGCGGGTACCTAGTTTTCAGAGATACCCAGCTCCCACTTCCTCTCCTGGCGCTGCGGCACCGGAAGGAAGTTAACCTCTCCTCCCTCCCTCCCTGCAATCTTCTGGGACACGTCACAGGTCTCAGAAGATTGCCTGGGCATTCATAACGCGCAGCGTGGCTTGCGAATGCACAGTGCGTGTCTGGATGTGAAGCCACAGCTGGACGCCCACACTTGTAATGCCGGTGCCACAGAGAGGAGGGGGAGAGAAGTGAGGCTACGGGCAGACGCATTGCTGGACTGCGGGACAGGTGAGTGTCTGTTTATTTAACAGTCAGCAGCTACACTTATTGTAGCTGCTGACTTTTAAATGGGTGGAATTCCACTTTAAGTGTTCCCTAGGGAGGTGTTTCTAACTGTCAGGGAGACGGACTGACTGGGAGTAGAGAGAGATCGCTGTTCCTGATCACTAGGAACAGCTGATCTCTCTCTCCTCCCCTGTCAGAACAGGGATCCGCCTTATTTACATTGGCAGATCCCCGTTCTGCCTCTCACCACGATCATAGGTGGCTGGCGGATATCGAGTCTGCAGAACCCACACGCGAGCTCCCGCGGCACCCGACGGATGGGCGAGCACGCCTGCGGTACCACATGCACAGACTGACGTACAGGTACGTCGGTTTGTGCAGCCGAGCGGCCTTGCCGCAGTATATAAGCGCAAGGCAGTCGGCAAGGGGTTAATAAAAATGGTCATGTAAAAATTAAAAACTTTATCTGAAGAAAACAGAAACTAACAGCTTACTTCTTGCAGGAAGCTATCATCCCAAATCCTTAATTAGGAATATACCTATCTACCAATCGACCAATATCTAAGGGCAGGCTGCAACTGTATGGATCAAGTGGATTTCGAACAGGAGACGAGAGTCCTGAGAGACCGTTTCCAAGATAGCGGCTACAACAGAAAGTGGCTTGCAAAAGCTTACAATAGAGCCAGGGACTGTGAATGCAAATCTCTTATTTTGAAACATCAGGAGATGGATAATAAGGATATAGGCATTACTAGACTTTGTTTACAATACTCACAGAGGGTGGATGGTGTGAGGGACATTTGTTCCTCACATTGACACCTTCTAAGAGAGGATACTTCTGTTAGCAAATTTGTCTCTCATAAACCGCAATTGGTGTACAGGAGGGCTCGCTCATTGAGCGACCTCTTGGTACACAGTGACATTTCCTGGAAATCTTCACAGTATTCAACTAGGGCAGGCATGACCAGATGTGGCAATTGTGAGTTTTGTACTTACAGTATATGATTGAAGGCAATACCTTACAGTTGCCTACAGGTAGAATACTGAGATGCAGACAAAAGGTCACCTGCAGTACTTCGGGGATGGTGTATGTCGTTATGTGTTCCTGTAGGTCGTTTTATAACCATCAGGCCGGTATGGAAGCAACTCCAGGAACACATTTATGAGATAGACACCTACCATTTAAAAGCACCTTTGGTGAGACACGTATGCCTACAGCATAATAGGGATCCAAGTTACTTACAATGTTGGGTTCTGGAGGTAATACCTCAGGATCTAAGGGGGGGCAACTTTGATCAAATAGTCCTCCAGTGTGAAACCAGATGGATCTGGGAATTGTAAGCTACAAAAGCACCTGGCTTGAACGAAAGTCTGAGTTTTGTCCCCTTTCTTAAACATACATAGAGAATAGGAACAAATATTTTTTCCTCTTTTTTTATATATAGTGATTCATAACTCGTTGGACTATTTTAAATTGTACAGATAAAGATTCAAAATTAGATTTGTGTTTCCTCAGCCCTGCACCTACACTGCCTGCCCCTTTAAATAACATATGTCTAATATTTCCCCTTAGTGTTTAGTTGGGGTATATGAAATACTTTGTATATTCATTCTACACACCCTTTGCACCTATGTTATAGTGATAGAAATAGACGGAGAAGTCTGCACAGCCGCACACCTGAAGAAATTTCATATGCCTTTAATCGTGGAACAGGATCATGAAGTACATACGACACCACGGCAGAGTACTACAGAATAACACCTGACACGTTTCACACTTAAACTAAGTGCTTACTCAGCTATGAGTAAGCACTTAGTTTAAGTGTGAAATGCGTCAGTTGTTATTTTGTACTACTCTGCCGTGGTGTCGTATGTACTTCATGATCCTGTTCCACGATTAAAGGCATATGAAATTTCTTCCGGTGTGCGGCTGTCCAGACTTCTCCATCTACTTCTACCTATACAGGCATTAGCCAGCACCTGGGGCTCTTCCCTTCCTGGAGGTTGAGGATACGTGTATGTTGGCTCAGATCTACCTGAGCGGTGGAGTTCATATCGTTATGTTATAGTGATAGGTGGGGTATAATATGGGACGGGCCTTCTATATGTGGGTGGTGATGTGGCTGGGTTGCATATTTTGAGTGTCTGGGCAGCTGCTGTGATATACATGCAGCCGCATCATTGACATGCGTGATGGGATGACGCATGGATATGATGTAATTACATGTGTACTTACCGCATGGTTTCTGCTCGGCGTACCCGCGCGCTATAGCAACCATTTATAGAGCTGGAGATGACACATGGTAGTGGAGTTTACTCCAAGCTTAGCCTCTGAAGCAGCCAGCGGTGATCGGCGAAACCAGTCAGGCATGGACACCTATCCACCTCCAGTCCTTAACCCACCTGAAATTCATGTCAAGGATGAGATTACTGCATGCTGGATGACCTGTTTACGGATCAAAGGACTTTTCATTTGCAAAGAAAACTGATAAGTATACCCTTCCCATGGATATATGACTGTTTAACTGCAGAGGGACTCTCATACAGAGCCATATTCACTGTACATATCCCAACAACTGATTGTCCTACACACAGTGGTGGCTAGTGCCTACTATTTTTGGGGAGGCGGCACAACCAACACAACTACCCCAGTTGCGGCGATCACCCCGCAGCATACCCCCCCCCACATGCGGGAGACATGGACATGGCCAGCGGCTATCACCCCTGGCCAATAGGTGCTTCCTGATTGGCCGGGAGGAGAATGTGACAGAATAGCGAATATTCATTCGCTAGTGTCACACAACTGGGTGGGATCAGGGCGCACTCTCTGCGCCCCAAGCCCACCCTGTTTTGAAGCCTATTAGAGCCTCTGGTTCTAATCAGGTGCTTCAAAATACACACCCCACACCTATCCCTGCAACTGTAATTCTTGTGTCCGGCATCTTGAAAGGGGCTGGCACATGGATAGGGAGGGCGGCGGTGGTGTTAGGAAGGGGCAGCGCCCATACGACCCCAATCCATGGGCCGCCACTGCCTACACAGTGTATATGGACGGGTTACCACTGTCATTTGCCAATAGCTGGATTGAGCTAATGGTGTGAGGGAGGTTTCCTGAGTAACAGTCATTGGAGGAAACCACTCTGATGTAACTTTAAAGCTGATCATCTTCACTGGGAAATATACCTCCTCTGGACCACTATAGACTCTTGAGCTTTTTAAATCGGGCTATTACTGTGATCTGTACACTCTGAATACTATAGTTGGGATTGGGAATTATCCATCAACTATAGCATAACCATGGATATTGGGTGTTGACCCTTGCACAGAGTCACTATTGCAGTTTCATACCTTGCCTTTATTGATTGACATCAGTGTTGGTCATCCGCAGGGGCATTTCCAAAAGTTTAAGGCTCCATGCACACTGGAACTGATAAACTGCAGTTTTTTGAAAAGCCCATAAACTCCACTCTATGTTATCCTATGTGTCCATGCACACATGGACGTTTTTTAGCTTTAATGAGCAGTGGAGTTTATGGGCTTTTTTCTGAACGCCAGAAATTCGCTTTCAAAGTGCCGTTTTTCACCAACAAAAAAAACGCCAAAAAACACCAAACGCTGATAAACGCTTATAACGTTCTATTTTTTCAATGCATTGTGGGAGTTTGGAATGCATTGTGGGATTTTTGGAGTGTCCTCTGTGTATTTTTATTAAAAACGCCCATAAACGCTAACGCTAAAAAACGCTCAAAACGCTCATAAACGCTAGTACAAAACGCTGTTAAAAGCATGTTTTTCAACTAGAGTTTTCTGCCAGCAATCTGGCGTCCAGAAAAAGCTTTTTTGAGCTTCAGTGTGCATGGAACCTAATCCTATTATCCCATCTTTTGTTTTCCTATGTTACCTGGATTTTGATCTATCAAGGGGAGCCATTTTGCTAGTTATTCATCTACATACCCATACCCTGTGGGTTTATATAGTGTCAACACTTCTGTGGATTTATTAGTAGGTGGTTTTGTTTTTTAATAAGTGTAGTATGTCCTATGCAGTACCATTGTATATGTTGTAATTTTTCCATTTTGATACTAATAAATACAGTTTTAAATGATCCAGCAAGTCAGAATATAATTTACACAGTAGGGATGGTTGAGCTTAATTAGGTTTTTTTTAATCTTAGTTTTTGCATAAAATAAAAAAACCTACCAACCTGTTCTCAGTGTCACTAGTGCAGAAGTAATGAATGTACACCCTATTTGATCCCTGTGTGATAATGTATGTTCATTTATACTTTTTTGTAATATGCTAATTTCCTTCAGTAAAAAAGCAAATGGAGAGAAAAAACAAAACCAACTGATTTCGCAAGTATATATTTTCACTTCCGCCAACTGCTCAGATACTAAAAGACAGCATGAAATTGTTTTTGTTCTTGATTATTTAATTTGGGTTATTTCCTTCTTAGAATCAATTTCCTGTGCCCTTTTTTATTATGGTAATTTTTGTTACGGATTTATTTTTCCAAGATGTTTTCTATTTTCATTCCTGAGCCTTCTACTACATCATTTGGTAGTCTAATGTTATTCATATGATTTCATAAACTATCATATAGTTGGCTTTGATTCATTCATTAAAAATGGAATACTGACATAACCAGTCACTAGAATAGATCTGATTCACAGGGGTTCACAAGGATTACTTTGACGCAGTTGACCAGCTTAAGCTTAATGTATTGCAATACGTGTGAACTAAAAATCCCTATTTTTAATTGCATAGTTTGCTGGAAAGGGTGTATAGCCATACCTCCCAACTTTTGAACTTCAGAATGAGGGACACTTAAGGTAGGAAGTGACTGGCAGCGTGCTACAATCACCAGGGCAAAAGTGGGTGTGGTCAAACTCTTAACGGTGGGAGGGGCTTAATTGGTACATAGTGCAGGGTTCTGGAGTCTGTTATGTACAGGAAGGTGGGTTATGAAGTGTGTTATGCACAGGGTGCAGAGTTTTGTAGTGCATTGTGTACAGAGTGCAGGAGAGTGCTAGGCACAGAGTGCAGTGTTCTGGAGTGCGTTACGTACAGAGTGCAGGGTTCTGGAGTGCGTTATGTACAGAGTGCATGGATCTGGAGAGCGTTAAGTACAGAAAGTTGGGTTCTGGAGTAAGTTATGCGCAGGGTTCAAGAGAGCACTAGGCACAGAGTCTAATCATCTATTAACATCTCACTATTGCACCTCTCCTCAGCTATAACCTCCACACATACAAACCACACAGACAAACCACACACACATAAACCACACACACACGCAAATCGCACACACATATATACAAACCACACACACACATGCAAACCACACACACACACAAACCACACACATACACATATACAAACCCCACACCTACACCCCATTAATGCAGCCAACCAATGTATACCAACCCATTGGAGGTAGTCCTCCAATGGGTTGGTATACATTGGTTGGCTGCATTAATGAGGTGTAGAGTAAGAGATTTCTTGTATCTTGCCATGGGCGGGGAAGTGTAGTGGAGCATGTATTGTGCTGGGGTGAATTGTGGGGTGTATGTCATGATTTGTTGTTTCTGTTAAAACATTTTGTAAATCAATAATCTTTCTTCATAAATTTAGACCAAAATGTATCCTACTACACTTCTTTGGTAAAAAAAAATAACACAAATCAGTGTATATTATTTATTCTGTAGGAAATTTAGAGTCCACAAACTATGGTGTATATATCTGAAAATTAGGGATGAGCTTTCTGTTCGACTCGAACATTGGCTGTTCGCCCGTTCGTCGAAAACTGAACATTATGGGCCGTTCGCACCAAATTCGAGCGGCGTGTAAGGGCCCATAATGCACTGCTGGAGAGCAGTGCATTGCTGTATGATGATCGGCCAGAGCATGCACCATGACCTGCATGCTTTGGCCAATCACAGCGCCCTCAGCTAAGAGAGCCATAATTAGCCGAAGGCAGAGTGCCTTTTGCCAATCATGGCTCAGGGGGACTATGTCCATGCCCCACACTATATAAGGCCGCCTACACGTCGGCCGCGTGTAGTGTGTCGTTGGCGTGGACGGAGAGAGTGTCATTTAGAATGGGCAGGTCTCTCTCTCTATCTCTCTCTCTCTCATATAATCTCCACTGTATCCAGTTTAGCTAGATCTGACTGCAGTCCGTTCCTGGTGTACTGTTTCTAATATACTTCAGGCAGGCAGGTGGTTCAGTTAGCTGCAGTGTATTTATTATATATATATATACAGTCAGTAGGGATGAGCTCGATGTTCGATTCGAACGTAAGTGGGGACACACGTGAGTTTGACCTCCTGTTTACAGAGGTCCACATTATCTGGTAAGAGCACTCTCGTTTATTTGGGTGAAGTTTATTATGACAGATTACACCATTGGAGCTAATACATCGTCACTCTGCCGTAGGATATCTGACAGGAATATATCCTAGATGAGCATGGGACTTTTTTCATTGGTTCATCTGCTTTAGTTTTATTATCACTTGCGCTGCACTTACCCCATCTTTTTTAGACAGTTCTTTTATAACTGACAAAAACTGTTTACAAAAACAGGTGGCCCTGCCCCCCTCTGAAGCCACGGGGAAGCCATTGGGAAGTCCCCGTGCATCAGAGAGGGGCGGGGTCACCCAGGTACGTAAATGGGTGGCCGCGCCCCCCTCTGACGCCACGAGGAAGCCACTAGCAAGCACCCGTGTGTCAAAGGGGGCGGGGTCACCCGGGTATGTCACCGTTTGGCCCCTCCCTCAGTTATAAAAGAACCATCACCTGAGAGGACGGTCATTATGGCGGTCATTGTGGTGGGTGCCTCCCATGGAGGTGGATCGGTGGCAGCGTGCAGGGTTTTATTTTCGGTCCGTCAGCAGAGTGAGAGAAGATAAATGGACTACGTGGTACATTTTTTAATTTTCTAATTTTTTAATAAAGGACTTGTCTCAAGATGTGTCTTGTGGTTTTTTAACATTTTGACACTTTTTTTGTGAAATGGTAGGGGTACAATGTACCCGTTACCATTTCAAACAGGGGGGGTGGGATCTGGGGGTCCCCTTGTTAAAGTGGGCTTCCAGATTCCAATAAGCCCCCCCGTCCACAGACCCCCACAACCAACGGGCAAGGGTTGTGGGGATGAGGCCCTTGTCCTCATCAACATGGGGACAAGGTGCTTGGGGGGGCTACCCCCCAAGCACCCTCCCCATGTTGAGGGCATGTGACCTGGTTCAGGAGGGGGGGTGCTCTCTTGTCCCCCCCTCTTTTCCTGCAGCCTGCCAGGTTGCGTGCTCAGATAAGGGTCTGGTATGGATTTTTGGGAGGACCCCCACGCCATTTTTTTTTAAATTTTGGCGCAGGGTTCCCCTTAAAATGCTGGTATGGATTTTGAGGGGGACCCCTGCACCATTTAAAAAAGAATGGCACAGGATTCCCATTAATATCATACCAGACCTGAAGGGCCTGGTATGGAATTTGGGGGGACCCCACGCAATTTTTTTTTAAATTTTGGTTCGGGGTTCCCCTTAATATATATATATCCACTGCATACAGTTTAGCTATATCTCACTGCAGGCCATTCCTGGTGTACTGTTTCTAATATACTTCAGGTGGTGTACACAGTACCGTGCACCCCTAGTGTTGTTGCTACTACTTTTCTGGTGGTGTACACAGTACACAATACATACAGTGCACCCATAGTTGCTATTAGACTTCTGGTGGTGTACACAATACTGTGCACCCATAGTGCAGTTGCTACTACTTTTCTGGTGGTGTACACAGAAAAATTGGGCCTTAGGCAGTGGTGGTGGTGCCCTAAAATAAAATATTGTTGGAAGCTAGTATCTTCAAGATTGAGGAGGAATAGGATAGTCACTCAGCATAGGCAGTCTTCAAGGGATCCCTCATCCATAGAAAAATCAATCATTTACATCAGCATCAGGTGCTTGATAGCTGCTGCTGATCCAAGACTGATTCATTTTTATGAATGTGAGCCTATCGAGGGAGTCTGTGGACAGGCGCACTCTATGATCCATTACAAACCCTCCAGCAGCACTGAATGTGCGTTCAGAAAGAACGCTGGATGCAGGACAGGCCAGTAGATCAATTGCATATTGAGCAAGTTCTGGCCAGTGGTCCATCCTCAAGACCCAGTAACACAGTGGATGCTCTGTTGGAAAGGTTGCTTGAACTGATCAGACCTTGGCGCTGAAGACTGAAAAATTGTCTAAAGGCATTGGTCAGCCAGCCACCTTCTCCACTGCTATTCCTCTGACTGAACGAAGCTGTCATGGTTATGCAGTAATCTTTGTCTGTCAGCTTACCTCTCCTCCATGTGTTCACCTTTAGAGGAAAAATATCTGAATAAAGGGGGCCTTGAGAGGCAAGGAAGTCCTCCTCTTCCTCACACTGTTCTACCTCAAGTGCCCTGTCCATTATTCCATGAAGCGTGTGCTCCAACAGGAAGACAAGAGGGACAGTATCACTGATGCATGCATTGTCGCTGATCACCATCCTCGTGGCCACATCAAATGGTGACAGGACAGTGCATGCATCCTTGATCAGTAGCCACTGGTGTGGCGAAAAGAAGCCAAGCTCCCCTGACCCTGTCCTGGTGCCATACTCACACAGGTACTCATTGATGGCCGTCTGCTGCATGTACAGCCGCTGCAGCATTGCCAAAGTTGACTTCCACCTGGTGGACATGTCACAAATGAGGCGGCAGGTGGGCAGGTTGCATTACCTTTGAATGTCAGCCAGCCGGGCACTAGAATTGTATGACCATTGGAAATGACCACAGACTTTTCTGGCCTGCCTCAGGAGATATTGTAAGCCTGGGTACCTGCTCAAGAACCGCTGCAGCACCAAATTCAGGATGTGTGCCAAACATGGAACATGGGTCAAGTGTCCCTGTCGGAAGGCGGAGAGGAGGTGCCATTGTCGCATACAACCATTCCTGGCTGAAGCTGGCGTGGCGTCAACCACCTCTGAGCCTGCCCCTGCAGAGCTGACAGAATCTCTGCCCCAGTGTGGCTCCTGTCCCCTAAGCAGTAGTTTAACCTTAAACTACATAGATGGTTCTTTACTATAAGAGCGGCAAGGATGTGGAATTCCCTTCCACAGGCGGTGGTCTCAGCGGGGGGGCATCGATAGTTGCATCGAAACTATTAGATAAGCACCTGAATGACCGCAACATATATACAATGTAATACTGACATATAATCACACACATAGGTTGGACTTGATGGGCTTGTGTCTTTTTTTAACCTCACCTACAATGTAACTATGTAACTCATGCACCGCATGGCATCTTTTTGCCTGAGTGCTTGTGTAGCCCCTTGAACGCTTATAGAGCACCGCTGGTTCAGAGAACAAATCTGCAGAAGCGGCCATAGTGGAAGAAAAAGAGGAGGGGGTGGAGGAAAGAGCTGTGGCAGAATCACCGCTAGCATTTTGGAGGCGTGGTGGCGGAACAAGCTTTAACAATACTGAACCCTGTCCTGCATCTTTCCCAGCTGCCAGCAGAGTTACTCAGTTCGCCGTGAAGGAAAGGTAACATCCCTGCCCATGCCTGCTAGACCATGAGTCTGCGGTAATATACACCTTACTGCTGACTGCCCTGTCCAGTCTACCAGCTGAAAAGGCAGTAGTTGCAGTGTTAGCAATTTGGCCAAGCTGGCATTCAAGCTAGCATTCAGACTGTGAGCATGTGGATGGCTGGGACTGAATTTCTTTTTACGGTTTAGCAACTGAGGTAGGAAAATTTGCCTGCTAAAATCAGATGGTGGTGTACTGCTAGCAGATTGGCTGCAAGTACTTGGGACACCTATTGCTATACCTTCATTCCTCTCAGTGCAGGTTTTCGGGAGGACTGGAGTAGGGTTGGAGATCCAAGAGGGGCAAGGAGAAGTCTGCCTTTTTATTTGATGTGGGTCTTTCAAGTGCTGTTGCCCACGGATATTGTAATTATGAATATATTTAATTTATATTTATTTTATTTTATTTAATGAATATATTTAATTTATATTTAATTTATTTATATTTAATAAATATATTTAATTTAGCTTTTATCTATGTAGGGCGGAAAATATTATCTTCACAGAAATCTCTGTTAGACCAGACAAGTCAGTGCCTAGGCTTGTGTATACAAAAAATGGGATCCAAACCTCATTGTTTTACAAATACTGACTTCAAAGGATCCCATGCTGGGATATGCAATGAAGGGAGGCCAACCCGTAATGAATACTTAACTTCCCGGGAAAATTCAAGTTAAGCTCCTGCTCAGAATAGTCAGAAGGATTTGCATTAAAGGGGGCTGACTTGTACAAAGTATAGGGATTGGAGATGTAGCCAGTCCTTAACCAGAAATAGGGAAGCTCACCAATCAGAGCCACACTATGCCAACCAGTGAGGCACCAGCATGTAATGATATACACAGACTAGATGGGAGGGTAACACACACTTTTATGGGAGAGCAACCATCAGAATGGAACCTTGGTGCAAAGGGTAATTATGGGAAAGGTCTGCATTTTACTTGTAACTAAATATGTTTGCAGATGAATGTTTTCAGGAATATACTGTACTCTGTATTCCTTCATGTAATTCTCTTATTTTAACATAATATTTTATTCCTTGGTGTAGACTATAGATAAATGGTTGTGTATTAGATAGACTTTCAACTACTCACCAATAAGTGTTGTTATTGTGTTAAAGCTTTCACTCATGGTCGAAGAACTCTCATTTAACCCAAATCATATCTGAGAGATATTAAATCTCAAATATAGTATACAGGAAAAAGACTGCATGGGAGGTTGTCATATGTCTGGTCAAGCATGTGGTGCCCAAGCGACTGCTGTTGTGGCCATGCTTGATCCACTTCAGACATAGGTTGCAAACAGCAACGGTGCGATCTGCTGCACATGTGTCCAAAAAGACCCACACCAAGAAACTTTTCAAAATCAGCGGGGAGTCAGCAGCGCCCTGCACCTGCGGAGCTCTGCGGTGTGATGCAGTAGGGTGGCTGCCCTTAAGCTGCCCCCTAGAGGACATCCTGCCTCCTCCTCTATTCTATCAGGCACCCAAGTAGAGTCGGTGATCTCATCATCCCCTCCCTCCTCGTCACTGGAGCAAACTTGGCACTATGCTGCAGCTGGAGGAACATGACTGCCAGTTTCTTGTCCTTCTTGGGCACCCCCTCTCTCTAGGCTCACGTTACTCCCTTCCTCAACCTGGGAACCAACATTGGAGCCTTCAAATCTCTGCGCATCCTCCAGCAGCATGTATCCGACACAGAGGTCGAATAGTTCGGGGGACTCCTCTGTGCATGATGGTTGGGCTATGGAAGGAGTGACTGTGGACAAGGAGCCAGTGGCATAGGCTGCTTTGGCAGCTGCATAGGAAGGAAAACTACTCTGAGCCTGGGTGACAAAGGATGAGGAGGATGGGGGCGGCTTTATTATCCACTTAACCAACTCTTCTGCATGTTCTGGCTCAATAACATGGCCAGCAGCAGAAAAAAAGGACAAGTGGATGCACCATGTCCATGACCAGCACTGTTGACTGTAGACACAGATCCTGCTTGCTCTCTTTTAGTGGCCTGTAAGCATCTGCCTCTCCTTGGTGGCCTTCTGGACATGATGTATATTTTGTTTTGCAACACCGCACTACACTGTATTGTGTACTGTGTACACCACCAGAAAAGTAGTAGCAACTGCACTACGGCTGCACTGTATTGTAATTACAATTTTTGCTCTAATATTTCACATCAGGGCCCGTTGCTGCACTCAACAGTATCTGTGAGGGGTTACAGTGTTGTGGCATCACCACCACCACCACCGCCTAAGGCCCAATTTTTCTGTCCCTGTTTAATGGAGGACTGTCATTACAATTCTTGATATAATATTTCACAGCAGGGCCCGTGCCAGCGCCCACCAAGAGTAACTGTGAGGGCTTACAGTGTTCTGGTACCACCAACACCTAAGGCCCAATTTTCCGCAGAGTATATAGGGCAGGCCGTATAGTATATACAGGCGGTCCCCTATTTTCAAACATACGACTTACAAACGACTTCTACTTACGAACGGAGGGAGACAACAGGAAGTGAGAGGAAATCTACCCCTAGGAAGAGAAATTCTCTCCTGTAAGAGTTAATATGGGAAAAAGGTGTCTCCACTGATGCTTTATCACCAATCCTTGTTTCCCTAATAACCCAAAATTTTCAAAATCCAATTGTCATTGGGACAGAAAGTGAGGTGAAATCTTCTGAACAGGGGCACAGACAGTGAAAAAAATGTTACAGTGGTGATAACCCTGCCCTATATTATCTAAAAAGCTTAAAAATAGCTTTTTGGCTTGGAGCTACACTTAAAAAATTTACCTGTTCCAAATTACAAACAGATTCAATTTAACAACAAACCTACAGTCTCTATCTTGTTTGTAACCCGGGGACCGCCTGTATACTGCTGCTGTTCAGAGTATATAGGGCCTGGGGACCCCATGCCTTTTTTTTTTTTTTTTTTTAAATTGGGTGCGGGGTTCACCTTAATATCCATACCAGACCCAAAGGGCCTGGTAATGGGCTGGGGGGGGGGGGGCAACATTACATTACAGCCACAAGCAGTTTTAAATGACTTTTTTTCCTTTAGAAATGTCATTTTGTGCAAGGACTGTTCTAAACACAGGAAAAATGCGCCACTTTACAGGCATACTATAGACACCCCCAGGCACGATATTTAATTACACTTTTATTATTTCACTTTAAGCATTATTAAAATCACTGCTCCTGAAAAAACGGCAGTTTTTGAAAACTTTTTTTTATGCATTGATACATGTCCCCTGGGGCAGGACCTGGGTCCCCAAACACTTTTTATGACATTAACTTGCATATAAGCCTTTAAAATTAGCACTTTTGGATTTTTCACGTTCGAGTCCCATAGACTTTAATGGGGTTCGCGTATTCGCACAAATTTTTGGTCTGTTCGCATGTTCTGCCGCGGACCGAACCGGGGGGTGTTTGGCTCATCCCTACTGAAAATTGACCAATCCTGATGTACAGACTGATCTTATTTCTTGAGGCCTTAAAATGACAGGACAGTAAAAATACCCCCTCCCCCCCAAATTACCCCTTTTTGAAAATTAGACAATCCAAGGTATTTATTAAGAAGCATGGCGAATTATTTGAAGTTGTAATTTTTTTGTCAAATTTTTTGGAAAATGAAAAAAAAAAAAAAATTCTCAAATTTTTTTTAACATACTGTCACTAGTGCAGTGCAGCATCATCATATGACTGTCTTGGCCATGATCAGGGACTTTGACTGGTGATAGTAGGTAAAAAAGTAAATACATTTTTTTTTCAATTTTTTATTACAATTTTTTTACGATTTTCTATTTTTATTTACATACTGTGACCAGAGCAGTACAGGGTTACCATAGTGACACTGTACTACTCTGGGGAGATGATCAGGATTTTTACACCATATTATTGCTTATAACAGTGATAATAGCAATCTTTTGTTATGAAACGCATCCATTTTTCCAGTGTGTACTATTGTGAAGCTTTGATTGACCAATGCTTGTTCACTGGATGTGGCAAGTTGACACTTTGGATGCCTCCAGCCGCCATGTGTGCTCTTGCTGGGCATCCAATATGTCCCTGTGCCTTTTAAGGAGGGATGGGCTCCCTCCAGGCAAACCTGCCTTTAACTTATCCACTGCTATATATTCTCCAACTTGAGATTCTCAGTTTTATAGAGTTAGGACTGCATAACACAGCGGAGCCTTGATGTAAACACATAAATTAAAACCTTTGTTTTTAAAATTAAAGTGATTGCAAAGGTTTGTTTTTGTATTTTTAAAATAACAAACGTCATACTTACCTGCTCTGTGCAAAAGTTTTGCACAGAGTGGCCCTGATCCTCCTTTTCTGGGGTTCCCCGGCAGCGCTCCTGGCTCCTCCTCTGTATCGAGTGCCCCCACGGGAGCTGCATTCCATAGGGGCACTCGTGCGGGCACGCTCCCGAGTCCTGCTGCTGCGTCCATTGACTTGGAATACAATATAAACATTAGTGACTGCAAAAGTAAGTACAATATATCTGAAAAACTGTGAAAGTTTGGCAGATCAACCACTCATATACATATAAAAAAGTCCAAAGTGTAAATAAATAATACATTATAAATAATAAATTGTGAAAAAGAAAACCACCACCGAAAGTCTATGGGGGTTGTGCATTTGAAGGAAGGAAGGTTTGCCAGGAGGGTTAATAACATTGGGTGCCAGCTTATTTCGGAGGGAAGGGGCACCTTTAAACACCACCTTAGGGGTGCTGGGAAACAAAGGGCCCAAAACCTTATCCATCCTTAAGACATCCCAATGGTGTTCAAAAATTCTTTTAACGTGCTTATACTGAGTAGAAAAAGATGTCAAAAAAGACCACTTAAAATCATTTAGTTGTCGAGGTTTATCCTCCAACAATAATTGGCGGTCAGTCTTACAAGCATTTTCAATCTCCCTATCCAGATCGGAAGAGTTGTAGCCCTTCTCTAAAAACCTATTTCTTAGGGTGACAGCCTGGACCTTGAAAGTATCAAGGTCAGTACAGTTCCTACGTAATCGTAGGAACTGACTTTTAGGGACCGACCTGATCCAAGATGCATGATGGCAACTATCGGTCGGTATATACCCATTTCGATCGGTAGATTTGAAATAGGTACTGAAAACAAATTGGTGTTCCTTTCTCTCAATAACCAGGTCCAGAAAGTGGACTGAAGTTGTACTTGCCTCAAAAGATAAAACAATACCCCTATCATTGTCGTTGAGAGTCGCGACAAACTCAGCTAGACCCTCATGGCTACCAGTCCATAGGAGGAGGATGTCGTCTATGTAATGCCACCCATCTAGACCCTTTGTTCACCTGTGGTTCCCTCGCTATTTACCAACTTGCTGGATGTGACAAATTTCATCTACGTGTGAATTTGGGAGTCATTTTCCACCATCTTCAAATGCACAACCCCCATAGACTTTCGGTGGTGGTTTTCTTTTTCACAATTTATTATTTATAATTTATTATTTATTTACACTTTGGACTTTTTTATATGTATATGAGTGGTTGATCTGCCAAACTTTCACAGTTTTTCAGATATATTGTACTTATTTTTGCAGTCACTAATGTTTATATTGTATTTCAATTGTTGTTTTGAATTATATAGTGTTACTTTATTACACACTTCACACCTTTGTTTTACAAGGGGTGATTAGGTTTTATTTACTGCCTTTAGGCATATAAGACCTCCTGTTCCATATATATAGCGCTACACTTTTATTATTTTTTATTTTAAACCCTAACCTAAGTCTGTAGGTGTGTTAGCTGCTAATTGGTATATACATACATTTTTTTAAAATTTTTTAGCGCAGTGCTGTACTTACCTTTATATTTGTCCATTGACTTGGCCCCTGGCTCCCGTGTCACTTGATTTAATTGACAGCAGCCGCTGTGATTTTCTAAAAATGCAATGCAAGATGGCTACCTGGAGGTGTTCTGAATGTGTACAGAACAGCCCCCAGAAACATCATTTCCTGCTCGTGTGATTGGCTCACTGATTTTACCAGAAGTCTGCACTAAGATACAAGTCAGATTTCAGACATCCTCTGCAACATAAATGTAATTTTTGGTGAGATACTCCCAATAGGAAATCACATCTAAAGGGATGCAGGCCCAGCAGCTTTCCTCATTAGTGCTCTGCAGGTGCAGCAGCTGATTGATAATTATAAAACCACTCCCATTAGATACATTTTCTCACATGGACACAAACACACAGGGATTTCTTCAGAATCACAAAAGGTAGGAATCTACAACAAAGTTTGTTACAATACCTGCAATGTACATAGATCAGCATATTCAAAAGGGTTGCACTTGGCCAGTGTATTGAAAGGACTGCTGCACTAAAAAAATCCCTGGATAACTGGGATACAGTATAGTATAGTATTTGTGTGCTGTCACAAAAACAAGTATAAGCTAATATAATTTATATTCCTGGTACCCTATACAAATGAACAAATATTATATAACACAAAAGACAAGTGATACAAACTAACAGTGAAACTAAGTCTGCAACAAATAAAAGTCTTTGAACAAACAAAACAAGTGCAATAAGCCCACTAATCAATGGGAAAGAAGGACTGAGATCGTTAATCAGTGTAAAAATATTCCATACATGTATAAACTACTGTTCCCGATATCAATGTCCATCCATAACATTAAACCAGTGTAATCTCTGTGCATCCATATACAAAGGTGCCAGTGCTTCACCACTATGTTATAAATAGATTAGATGGCCGCTTACCAGATCCTTACATCCTAATAGGATCTATATGCACGTGTCACATATCTCGACAGAGAGGAATCAGCTGGTGGGGATCGCTCACTGGAACTCAAGAAGGACACCGACTCTCCGAGCTCGGACGGTAGCAGATAAAGGAGGTAGGAAAAAAGTTCATTATCATTAAGCAGCTCAAAGTGTAATAAAAAAAATTTGCACTTACAAAAAATAAAAGGATTAAAAGCAAACAATATCAGCACGGCCGCCTGCAGAACGACCCGTGCATCTCAATGTCACACCGCTAGCTCCTGTCCGATGCATTTCCCCTGAATAGGCGTCAACTGGGATTGGAGGCTCCTCCCAGTATATACAGTATGTCCCAGTGTATATGGTATCAGGATTATAAGTTATTTTAGCTTATACACTTGTTTTTGTGACAGCGCACTTTTCATTTTTTTCTAATGTACATAGATCACCCAGAGGAGAATGTTTTTTTCTCAACAAAAGTGGAGTTACTCTTTAGGATAAAAGTTATATAAATAAAGCGCTCAGCCAAACTAGAAAAAAAAAATCCCAGCAAAGTGAAGAAAAAAAATATTAATGAATAAACAGTTATATAGAGATATATAGATATACAGTATTGCACAAAAGTGAGTACACCCTCACATTTTTGTAAATATTTTATTATATCTTTTCATGTGACAACAATGAAGAAATTACACTTTGCTACAATGTAAAGTAGTGAGTGTACAGCTTGTATAACAGTATAAATTTGCTGTCCCCTCAAAATAACTCAACACACAGCCATTAATGTCTAAACTGCTGGCAACAAAAGTGAGTACACCCCTAAGTGAAAATGTCCAAATTGGGCCCAAAGTGTCAATATTTTGTGTGGCCACCATTATTTTCCAGCACTGCCTTAACCCTCCTGGGCATGGAGTTCACCAGAGCTTCACAGATTGCCACTGGAGTCCTCTTCCACTCCTCCATGATGACAACACGGAGCTGGTGGATGTTAGAGACCTTGCACTCCTCCACCTTCTGTTTGGTGGATGTCCCACAGATGCTCATTAGGATTTAGGTCTGGATACATGCTTGGCCAGTCCATTGCCTTTTCCCTCAGCTTCCTTAGCAAAGCAGTGGCCGTCTTGGAGGTGTGTTTGGGGTCATTATCATGTTGGAATACTGCCCTGTGGCCCAGTCTCTGAAGGGAGGGGATCATGCTCTGCTTCGGTAGGTCACAGTACATGTTGACATTCATGGTTCCTTCAATGAACTGTAGCTTCCCAGTTCCGGCAGCACTCATACAGCCCCAAACCATGACATTCCAACCACCATGCTTGACTGTAGGCAAGATACACTTCTCTTTGTACTCCTCACCTGGTTGCCACCACACACACTTGACACCATCTAAACCAAATAAGTTTATCTTGGTCTCATCAGACCACAGGACATGGTTCCAGTAATCCACGTCCTTAGTCTGCTTGTCTTCAGCAAACTGTTTGTGGGCTTTCTCATGCATCATCTTTAGAAGAGGCTTCCTTCTGGGACAACAGCCATGCAGACCAATTTGATGCAGTGTGCGGCGTATGGTCTGAGCACTGACAGGCTGACCCCCCTACCCCTTCAACCTCTGCAGAAATGCAGGCAGCACTCATATGTCTATTTCCTAAAGACAACCTCTGGATATGACGCTGGGCACGTGCTCTCAACTTCTTTGGTCAACCATGGCAAGGCCTGTTCTGAGTGGAACCTGTCCTGTTAAACCGCTGTATGGACTTGGCCACTGTGCTGCAGCTCAGTTTCAGGGTCTTGGTAATATTTTTATAGCCTAGGCCATCTTTATGTAGAGCAACAATTCTTTTTTTCAGATCCTCAGGGAGTTCTTTGCCACGAGGTGCCATGTTGAACTTTCAGTGACCAGTATGAGAGAGTGTGAGCGATAACAACAAATTTAACACACCTGCTCCCTATTCACGCCTGAGACCTTGTAACACTAATGAGTCACATGACATCGGGGAGGGAAAATGGCTAATTGGGCCCAATTTGGACATTTTCACTTAGGGGTGTACTCACTTTTGTTACCAGCGGTTTAGACATTAATGGTTGTGTGTTGAGTTATTTTGAGGGGGCAGCAAATTTACACTGTTATACAAGCTGTACACTCACTAATTTACATTATAGCAAAGTGTCATTTCTTCAGTGTTGTCACATGAAAAGATATAATAAGATATTTACAAAAATGTGAGGGATGTACTCACTTCATAGGTATACCTCAACTATGAGAGACAAAATGTGGAAACAAATCCAGACAATCACAATGTCTGATTTTTGAAAGAATTTATTTGCAAATTATGGTGGAAAATAAGTATTTGGTCAATATCAAAAGTTCTTCTCAATACTTTGTTATATATCCTTTGTTGGCAATGACAGAGGTCAAACGTTTCCTGTAAGTCTTCACAAGGTTGTCACACACTGTTGCTGGTATGTTGGCCCATTCCTCCATGCAGATCTCCTCTAGAGCAGTGATGTTTTGGGGCTGTCGCTGGGCAACACGGACTTTCAACTCCCTCCAAAGGTTTTCTATGGGGTTGAGATCTGGAGATTGGCTAGGCCACTCCAGGACCTTGAAATACTTCTTACGAAGCCACTCCTTCGTTGTCCAAGTTGTGTATTTGGGATCATTGTCATGCTGAAAGACCCAGCCATGTTTCATCTTCAATTCCCTTGCTGATAGGAGGAGGTTTGCACTCAAAATCTCATGATACATGGCCCCATTCATTCTTTCATGTACATGGATCAGTCGTCCTGTTCCCTTTGCAGAGAAACAGCCCCAAAGCATGATGTTGCCACCCCCATGCTTCACAGAAGGTATGGTGTTCTTTGGTTGCAACTCAGCATTCTCTCTCCTCCAAACACGACGAGTTGTGTTTCTACCAACCAGTTCTACTTTGGTTTCATCTGACCAAATGGCATTCTCCCAGTCCTCTTCTAGATCATCCAAATGCTCTCTAGCAAACCTCAGACGGGCCCGGACATGTACTGGCTTAAGGAGGGGGACACGTCTGGCACTGCAGGATCTGAGTCCCTGGCGGCGTAGTGTGTTACTGATGGTAGCCTTTGTTACGTTGGTCCCAGCTCTCTGCAGGTCATTCACTAGGTCCCCCCGTGTGGTTCTGGGATTTTTGCTCACCGTTCTTGTGATTATTTTGACCCCACGGGGTGAGATACTGCATGGAGCTCCAGATCGAGGGAGATTATCAGTGGTCTTTTATGTCTTCCATTTTCTAATTATTGCTCACACTGTTGATTTCTTCACACCAAGCTGCTTGCCTATTGCAGATTCAGTCTTCCCAGCCTGGTGCAGGTCTACAATTTTGTTTCAGGTGTCCTTCGACAGCTCTTTGGTCCACCATAGTGGAGTTTGGAGTGTGACTGTTTGAGGTTGTGGACAGGTGTCTTTTATACTGATAACAAGTTCAAACAGGTGCCATTAATACAGGTAATGAGTGGAGGACAGAGGAGCCTCTTAAAGAAGAAGATACAGGTCTGTGAGAGCCAGAAATCTTGCTTGTTTGTAGGTGACCAAATACTTATTTTCCACCATAATTTGCAAATAAATTCTTTCAAAAATCAGATAATGTGATTGTCTGGATTTGTTTCCACATTTTGTCTCTCATAGGTGAGGTATACATATGATGACAATTACAGGCCTCTCTCATCTTTTTAAGTGGGAGAACTTGCACAATTGGTGGCTGACTAAATATTTTTTGCCCCACTGTATACACATACATACAGGGCTAGTTATGTGCTCAATACTTTATACTAAAATACCCTTAGTTTATACATAAAACCACACGATTACATATGAAACATCAAACCAAAATAATTTTAGTGATTGGGTTTACTGTACATATACTTTAAAGTAGGAGTTCCCATCCTGTGCAAGATGGAATTTCAGGGGTTGCCAGAGAGTGGCTTGTGTCCTTTAGTAACATATCATGATGGATGATGATGGGATGGATGAATGACTCGGCCCAAGCAGGAGTTCGGGCCTTACTTTGGCTGTTCGGACATTTTCTGAACAACCAAATTATAGGGTCGTTTGACCATTTGTTTGGCCCGCCGAACGACCACAATGCACTGCGCCGCCGCACAGTGCATTGAAAGCCCTGATTCGCTGAAGTAATGAAAGCATCACCCAATCAGGGCACAGAGCACTGATAGAGCCATGATTGGACACTGTCATGATGACTGTATCCAATCATGGCTCATTGCTCTTAATCCCGCCCCACACTATAAAAGTATTATTTCCATAGCGGCCATTTGTAGTGTGATAGCAGCGTGGAGAGAGATAGAACAGGGCTCTGTTCAGTGCTATTAGACAGTTAGTGTGCTATAGTGTGCTATTCTGATTCTATTGTCAGTGTAGAATATCAGTTTAGTGTGCATCTAGGTATAGTTCAGTGTGAGTGCAGTGTGACCATTCATCTTTACATTAGTGTGAATGTAGCGATAGTTCAATCAGTGTGAGTGTAGTGACCATTAAACACAGTATTTTATTGCGTTACTGCAAGTTTAACGCCATATATTTCAGTGCGTTACATGCCATTTAACGCAGTACATTTCTGGCCTTTACTGCACGCTTAATGCAGTATATTTCAGTTTCGTTACTGCAAGTTTAACGATGTACAGTTTAGTGCGTTACTGCAGGTTTAATGCCATATACTTCTGTGCGTTACTGCAAGTTTAACACTGTATATTTCATTACGTTACTGCAAGTTTAATGCCATATAGTTCTGTGCGTTAATGCAAGTTTAACGCAGTATATTTCATTGTGTTACTGCAAGTTTAACGCCATATAGTTCTGTGCATTACTGCAAGTTTAACACTGTATATTTCATTGCGTTACTGTAAGCTTAAAGCCATATATTTCATTGCGTTCCTGCAAGTTTAATGTCATATATATTATTGCGTTACTGCAAGTTTAACGCCATATAGTTCTGTGTGTTACTGCATGTTTGACGCAGTATAGTGCAGTATATTATACTGTATCCGTGGAGTGTGTCTGTGTAGTGAATACTCAAATTAAAGTGCACCAAACACCACTTTCCATTGATTGAAGTACATCCACGCACACATTTAGGCATGTTGCCTGTGCTATCCAGCCACAGCATGCAGAGGAGGTGGTGGACTCTTCCTCTTCCTCCTCATCCTCCATCACCCAAGCAGAGACTAGTGCGCAGTCCCCTGTAGCTGCCAGAGTGGCAAAACCTGCCTCCTTTTCCACAGCTATTCCTACCATAGCCCCAGCATCAGGCATGGAGGAGTCAGTGAAGTTATTTGAACACAGTCAGCCACTTGTTCCTTGACGAATCACAGCCATTACTCGATTCAGATGTTGGTTCTAAGGTTGAGGAATGCAGGAACATGAGCCTACAGAGAGGGGAGAATACTAGTACACAAATTGGCATTCATGTTACCCCAGCCGCAGCGTATTGCCAAGTTGTCTCCAGTGGTAATGAGGATGGAGGAGATGATGATGGTGAGGTCACTGACTCGACTTGGGTGCCGGATAGAGCAGAGGAGGAAAGTGAAGGTGAGGCATAACCCCAACGAGGCAGCCATCATGGAAGAGAGCTCAGTGCTGCAGCTTGTTGTGCTCCCACATCTCCATACAGCTTGTGGTGATGATGCCAGATTTGTCAGCTCTACCCCCTCCTCCTCCTCCATGCCCTCCTCTGATAAATTGTCCTATGAACCTCAAGTACCCCCTAAGCGTTCAAAGGCCCGTTCAATGAGTCAGGCTAAAAGGTGGCATGCAGTGCTTCAGCTGGTGTGTCTAGGGAACAGGAACCACACCGGAGCAGAGATTCTTGCAGCTTTGCAGGGACAGGCCCAGAGGTGGTTCATGCCACACCAGCTGGAGCCAGGAATGGTGGTGTGTGATAATGGCACAAACTTCCTGTCCGCCCTTAGACAGGGAAAGTTGACACTTATGCCATGCCTGGCACTTGTCCAAAATTTGGTGGTACCCAGGGTCAGAAGATCTACTAAAGCAGGCCAGAAGAGCCTGTAGCCATTTTAGGCGGTCATACACAGCCAGTGATGGGTTGGCTCAAATTCAGTGGGAATTCCACCTGCCCATAAATCGCCTGATTTGTGACATGCCCACCAGGTGGACCTTGACATTGGCAATGCTGCAGCGGCTGCACATGCAGCAGAGGGCTATCAACAAGTACCTGTGTGAGTATGGCACAAAGATAGGCTCAGGCCAGGTCTGCTTTTTTTCCCCATGCCAATGGCTGCTCATAAACGATGCATGCACTGTACTGTCACCATTTGAGGAGGCCACAAGGATGGTGAGCCGTGACAATGCATGCATCAGTGACACAATCCCTGTTGTGTTCCTGCTGGAGCAGACTCTGCGTGGCATTATGGACAGGGCATTCGAGGCAGAGCAGTGGGATGAAGAGGAGGACTTCCTTTCCTCTCAAGGCCCACTTTATGCAGACACCATTGTTGCTATGCCACAGAACACACAAGAGGAAAGAGAGGAGGAGGAGAAGTATTCTGGCAGTTTCGGAGGCATTGAAGCAAAGCAAGACATACGTCAAACACTAAGAATTTGTTTTCCATCTCCAAAACCCTTGGAAGTAGTACATGGCTGGGAGGAGGCACTTCCAGATACTGTAATCCTCACTGACCCTGAGGAGTCTGCTTCTCATGCCTCCGCAAATTTGCGGTGCATGGGCTCCCTCATGTTTCAAAGCCTGCAAAAGGACCCAAGAATATGTGGCATAAAGGAAAAGGATCACTATTGGTTGGCAACCCTCCTTGACCACCATTACAAGGGGAAAGTCTCAGAACTCACCCTGTCCCCGCAGAGTGCAGAATAAATCTCTTGAGGACACCTTAAAGAGGAGTTTATCGAACTCTGGTAGGTTACAGTGTCGTGGAAAATGTAATTTTGAGGCTTCTGTTGGTCAAGAGAGGAGCGATGGAAAAGGCCTAAGCGATGCATTTCTGAATTTTTTTAGTCTTCGCCGCCCAGGGCTGTCAGCTTCCACATCCCATTGGCAGCATCTGCATCACATGGTGGAGGCGAAGGGGGTTGGGGACTTTAAATGAGGCAATGAGTGGGTAGGTTCCTCTGCCTCCATCCCTGTTATGTTAAAACAAAAAGAGAAGGTTTGTTGGGACTTTTATGAAGCACAGCTAAAAGTACTGAATGAGCAATCACATATTAATGGATTCGAAGCAATTTATACATAGAATAATAAGATAACATGATAAGCAAGATTAACATCTTCACAATGTATTGTACATAATGACAACATGATTCACAGTATAATAGTAGTAATTTTATAAAATGCCATTGTAATTCATCATTAACATAATTGAATTAATGATGATGACAAGCTATCTCAAGATCACATGATTGCGATGGTGTAGCATAAGGCTGGGGCTCCACGTGTTTCGTGGAGATATCCACTCATCAGGAGCAGCAGCAATATGTATCGATCTATATTGAAACAAAAAAGTTGCAGAGTGAACAGATGGTTGGCACAGAGAGGGAATAAAGGAGGAGGCAGAGGAGGAAGTGGAAATATTTTCCAAAAACTCTTACTTACAAAAAGTTGGATATGTAAAAAGGTAGTATTGGGTGGCTGGGGTACCCCAGATAGCAAACATCCCCAGGGAGCTGAGGCTGCAGATCAATGGCCACACTGAGGCAAAATGAGTGTAAAGGACATCAGTGATAATGTGATCACCAATTAGAAGTTGCATCTAGTGCAGGTTGTATAGTAGTGCCAATGGATTCCTGTGAATAGGAACATGGTAAAAGTATATACGTATAAATAGAGCTGCACAAGGCACACTGAGGAATTCAAATCAAGAGGGGTAGGTGATGATATCAAAAACTGGGTGGGGGTGAAAACAATAGAATATAGAGCCCACAAAAACAGGTCAAAGAAATAAGAACAATGTGTAACCAATTAAACCAAAAAGTGAATCTAAAACCAACAAGTTATTACCTTAACCACTTGAGCCCCGGACCATTATGCGGCCTAAGGACCAGAGGTCTTTTTCCAATTTGGCACTGCGTCGCTTTAACTGCTAATTGCGCGGTCATGCAATGCTGTACCCAAACGAAATTTGCGTCCTTTTCTTCCCACAAATAGAGCTTTCTTTTGATGGTATTTGATCACCTCTGCAGTTTTTATTTTTTGCGCTATAAACGGAAAAAGACCGAAAATTTAAAAAAAAATGATATTTTCTACTTTTTGTTATAAAAAAAATCCAATAAACTAAATTTTAGTCATACATTTAGGCCAAAATGTATTCGGCCACATGTCTTTGGTAAAAAAAATGTCAATAAGCATATATTTATTGGTTTGCGCAAAAGTTATAGCGTCTACAAACTAGGGTACATTTTCTGTAATTTACACAGCTTTTAGTTTATGACTGCCTATGTCATTTCTTGAGGTGCTAAAATGGCAGGGCAGTACAAAACCCCCCCAAATGACCCCATTTTGGAAAGTAGACACCCCAAGGAAATTGCTGAGAGGCATGTTGAACCCATTGAATATTTATTTTTTTTGTCCCAAGTGATTGAATAATGACAAAAAAAAAAAAAATATTTACAAAAAGTTGTCACTAAATGATATATTGCTCACACAGGCCATGGGCCTATGTGGAATTGCACCCCAAAATACATTCAGCTGCTTCTCCTGAGTATGGGGATACCACATGTGTGGGACTTTTTGGTAGCTTAGCCGCGTACGGGACCCCGAAAACCAAGCACCACCTTCAGGATTTCTAAGGGTGTAAATTTTTGATTTCACTCTTCACTGCCTATCACAGTTTCGGAGGCCATGGAATGCCCAGGTGGCACAAAACCCCCCCAAATGACCCTATTTTGGAAAGTAGACACCCCAAGCTATTTGCTGAGAGGCATATTGAGTCCATGGAATATTTTATATTTTGACACAAGTTGCGGGAAAGTGACACTTTTTTTTTTTTGCACAAAGTTGTCACTAAATGATATATTGCTCACACAGGCCATGGGCATATGTGGAATTGCACCCCAAAATACATTTAGCTGCTTCTCCTGAGTATGGGGATACCACATGTGTGGGACTTTTTGGGAGCCTAGCCACGTACGGGGCCCCGAAAACCAAGCACCGCCTTCAGGATTTCTAAGGGTGAAAATTTTTGATTTCACTCTTCACTGCCTATCACAGTTTCGGAGGTCATGGAATGCCCAGGTGGCACAAACCCCCCCCAAATGACCTCATTTTGGAAAGTAGACACCCCAAGCTATTTGCTGAGAGGCATGGTGAGTATTTTGCAGCTCTCATTTGTTTTTGAAAATGAAGAAAGACAAGAAAAAACTTTTTTTTTTTCTTTTTTCAATTTTCAAAACTTTGTGACAAAAAGTGAGGTCTGCAAAATACTCACTATACCTCTCAGCAAATAGCTTTGGGTGTCTACTTTCCAAAATGGGGTCATTTGGGGGGGGGGTTGTGCCACCTGGGCTTTCCATGGCCTCCGAAACTGTGATAGGCAGTGAAGAGTGAAATCAAAAATTCACGCCCTTAGAAAGCCTGAAGGCGGTGCTTGGTTTTCGGGGTCCCGTATGCGGCTAGGCTCCCAAAAAGTCTCACACATGTGGTATCCCCGTACTCAGGAGAAGCAGCAGAATGTATTTTGGGGTGTAATTTCACATATTCCCATGGCATGTTTGAGCAATATATCATTTAGTGACAACTTTGTGCAAAAAAAAAAAAAAAAAATTGTCTCTTTCCCGCAACTTGTATCGCAATATAAAATATTCCATGGACTCGACATGCCTCTCAGCAAATAGCTTGGGGTGTCTACTTTCCAAAATGGGGTCATTTGGGGGGGTTTTGAACTGTCCTGGCATTTTATGCACAACATTTAGAAGCTTATGTCACACATCACCAACTCTTCTAACCACTTGAAGACAAAGCCCTTTCTGACACTCATTGTTTACATGAAAAAGTTATTTTTTTTTGCAAAAAAATTACTTTGAACCCCCAAACATTATATATTTTTTTAAAGCAAATGCCCTACAGATTAAAATGGTGGGTGTTTCATTTTTTTTTTTCACACAGTATTTGCGCAGCGATTTTTCAAACACATTTTTTGGGGAAAAAACACACTTTTTTAAATTTTAATGCACTAAAACACACTATATTGCCCAAATTTTTGATGAAATAAAAAAGATGATCTTAGGCCGAGTACATGGATACCAAACATGACATGCTTTAAAATTGCGCACAAACGTGCAGTGGCAACAAAATAAATACATTTTTAAAAGCCTTTAAAAGCCTTTACAGGTTACCACTTTAGATTTACAGAGGAGGTCTACTGCAAAAATTACTGCCCTCGATCTGACCTTCACGGCGATACCTCACATGCATGGTGCAATTGCTGTTTACGTTTGACGACAGACCGCCGCTTGCGTTCGCCTTAGCGCGAGAGCAGGGGGCGACAGGGGTGCTTTTTTTTTTTTTTTTTTTTTTTTTTCTTTATTATTTTTTTTGCTTTTTTATCTTATTTTTAAACTGTTCCTTTCATTTTTTTTTTTTTTTAATCATTTTTATTGTTATCTCGGGGAATGTAAATATCCCCTATGATAGCAATAGGTAGTGACAGGTACTCTTTTTTGAAAAAATTGGGGTCTATTAGACCTTAGATCTCTCCTCTGCCCTCAAAGCATCTGATGACACCAAGATCGGTGTGATAAAATGCTTCCCCAATTTCCCAATGGCGCTATTTACATCCGGCGAAATCTAAGTCATAAAATGCTCGTAGCTTCCGGTTTCTTAGGCCATAGAGATGTTTGGAGCCACTCTGGTCTCTGATCAGCTCTATGGTCAGCTGGCTGAATCACCGGCTGCATTCTCAGGTTCCCTGTTGAGACAGGAGAGCCAGAGAAAAACACGGAAGACGGTGGGGGGGGCTTTCCCTCCCACGGCTTGTAAAAGCAGTCTAGAGGCTAATTAGCCACTAGGATTGCTCTTACATGAAAGCTGACCGCTGGCTGAAAAGAATGATACCAAGATGATACCTAAACCTGCAGGCATCATTCTGGTATAACCATTCAAAGTCGTGAATGGCGTACCTGAAGACAAAAAAATGGTTAACAATAAAGCACAGTAAACGGTAAAGTATAAAAAATTGCATACCTGAAAAGCAAACATGATAAAACATAATAACAATAAAACATTGCAGAATAGAATACAGTAAAAAAGAGCAGAACAAGAGAGAGAGAATAGAGAGAGAGAGAGAACAATAAAACGACAACAATTTTTTTTTATTTTATATATTTTTTTTTTTTTTTACACTTTTTTTGTAACTAACTTTTATAACTGTAACCGGTTCCAGGTTCGGGTCTCTCAAAATGCGATGGCATCTTGGGAGACCCTGTGAAAGTGTGCCTAGTCTGTGCAATGCTGTACCCTACGCTAATACTCAACTAATGAATGGTAGCGTTCAAAACATTCACCAATGCAAAGACCAGGATTGTCAGGACAGGAGGGACAATAATAGCGGGTGTCACGCCTATATTCGCGCTTGCTGCAGACACGACATCTTTTTTGGGGGTTCGTTGGGTAGGGGTACTCGGGAGGACATAAAGAAAATGCCTCTCATGCAGCCGACTGCATTTGGTTGGGGATGTGAATGGGGGAAGTACGGGCGCTGCAGAAGCGGTGGGTTCCCAATTAGGATTGGCGAATGCAGCAGGAAGGGCACTATGGGCACGACGGGCCTGTGTTTGTCTTCTTGGTGGCAGCGGGACACTACTTGTGCTTGCCACCTCACCAGCTTGAACTGCACTTATGGGACTCGCCATGTCACCAAGTGTTACTGCAGTGCGGGTTTGACTACGACTGGGGTGTACTAGGCCGCTGGCGCTTGCCAGTTCAATAAAAAGCTACCAAAAAAACTGTTAGCGATCGCAGGGATCAGGCCTGACTCTGCGAACGCTGCAGTTATGCGTTAAGTGTTTTGTAAGTGACAGTGATCGATCGATACTGCACTTGGGTGGGCTGGGCCGGGCGGAGGGGCAAAATGCAGGTGCTAGCAGGTATCTGGGCTGATCCTGCTAACACTGCGTTTTTGGGAACCCTAAACTGCTGGGGACGCCAGTATAGATCTGATCGGATCAGATATTGATCCGTTCAGATACTATACCACTAAGGGAGGTGTACGGTGCGTGCGTGGGTGTTAGCGGTACTGGCGCTAATCTGACGCTGCTTGGGGCTGGTGCTTGCCAGTTCACCAAAATACTACCAAAAAAAACTGTTAGCGATCGCAGGGATCAGGCCTGACTCTGCGAACGCTGCAGTTATGCATTTAGTGTTTTGTAAGTGTCAGTGATCGATCGATACTGTACTTGGGTGGGCTGGGCTGGGCTGGGCTGGGCCGGGCGGAGGGGCAAAACGCAGGTGATAGCAGGTATCTGGGCTGATCCTGCTAACACTGCGTTTTTGGGAACCCTAAACTGCTGGGGACGCCAGTATAGATCTGATCGGATCAGATATTGATCCGATCAGATACTATACCACTAAGGGAGCTGTACGGTGCGTGCGTGGGTGTTAGCGCTACTGGCGCTAACCTGACGCTGCCTGGGGCTGGTGCTTGCCAGTTCACCAAAATGCTACCAAAAAAACTGTTAGCGATCGCAGGGATCAGGCCTGACTCTGCGAACGCTGCAGTTATGCGTTTAGTGTTTTGTAAGTGACAGTGATCGATCGATACTGCACTTGGGTGGGCTGGGCGGAGGGGCAAAACGCAGGTGCTAGCAGGTATCTGGGCTGATCCCACTAACACTGCGTTTTTGGGAACCCTAAACTGCTGGGGACGCTAGTATAGATCTGATCGGATCAGATATTGATCCGTACAGATACTATACCACTAAGGGAGGCGTATGCTGCGTGCGTGGGTGTTAGCGGTACTGGCGCTAATCTGACGCTGCCTGGGGCGACGCATATCACCGCCGGGCGATCAGGGGGCTAAACCTTTATTCGGTAATATACGGCGGGTGCCCTGACACTATAAAAAATAAACAAACTAACCAGCGTCACCCGTAACAGTTATACGGTGATCAGTGGTGAAAGGGTTAACTAGGGGGCCATCAAGGGGTTAAAACATTTATTAGGTAGTATATGGGGGTCCCTGTCGCTATAAAACGCTGACGGCGAACCTAAATATTTAGGTCCCTAACTAGCGTCACCAGCGACACTAATACAGCGATCAGAAAAATGATCGCTTAGCGACACTGGTGACAGGGGGTGATCAAGGGGTTAAAACTTTATTAGGGGGGGTTAGGGGGTATCCTAGACCTACAGGGGGGTAATACTAACTGTCCCAACACTGTAACTGTCACAAACTGACACCAATGCAGTAATCAGAAAAAAAAAAACTGCTGGTGTCAGTTTGTGACGGGGGGGGGATCGGGGGGCGATCGGGGGGGGGATCGGGGTGTTTAGTGTGCCTGGCATGTTCTACTGTGTGTGTGTAGTGTTGTGCACTCACATACCTGTCTTCTCTCCTCGGGCCGGAACGGAAATTACCGAGCCGAGGAGAGATGACATCATTTCCTTTGCTGCTGATCGCGAGGGGGGGGGGCCACGAACGGATGGCCTCCCCCTCACCTCTGATCGCCGCTGGACAAAAGACGACCGCCTCGGGCACCGGGGGGGGTCCGATCGGACCCCCCACCCGCGGAAGGCAAATCACGTATATGTACGTGATTTTGCCTGTCCGTGCCACCTTGCCGACGTAAATCGGCGTGAGGCGGTCGTCAAGTGGTTAAACTGAGACAAGCATTTGGAACACCCAGTTTGTTGGGGTATGAGGTGAAAATGGTGTGTGCTCCACCCAGGTTCTAGGGTTTTTGGTGCTAGAGCCTATGCTTACACCACATCCAATTCGCAGGACATTTTAAAATACATTCATTTGAATGTATCTGGTTCACATATGTGCTTGCATTCGCACTGCGCATTGCACAAAAAAAGTGCGCTTTTTTTGGGCATTGCGGTGCGAATTACAAGCCCATTATCTCCTATGGGAACGCATCTGATTCGCAGATGCATTGCGTTCTGAGCAAGGATTTTCTCCTTCTTCTCACTACACCTCCCCCTCTCCCTCCCTCCCTCCCCCTCTCCCTGCTCACTGATCCGCAGCTACAACGCAGAGAAACCTTTGAACAACAGATTTTTATCTTCCCAGTGAAACCTGAGCTTCAATTCGCACCGCACGTGTGTGAACCCAGGCTAAGTGTAGGAAAATGTGTGCAGGCTTGGCCAAGCCTGTCTGTGTTCTTTTTCTGGGTTGGGCAGAGATCCAGGGAGAGCTGAAAGACTCACAGACAGCATCACTGAGACCTAACCCCCATTTCTAGAAAGTTCTGGAACCTTCTAGAAAGATGGGAGGGAAAGTGAGGAGGAGTTGCCTGGAGTATGCCTGGAGTAAGGGCCCTGACCAATCCCCAACTTAGGTTGGCAGGGGGCAGGCCCCCTCAAATACACTGGGTCAGCCCAGCTGGGGAGGAGAGTTCGGGTGGAAGCTGGAGATGGAGTGTTAGGCTGTCGTGGCCTTTGAGGGAGCTCCCCAATCTTGGCGAGTGACCTTGGGCCTGGGCTCGGGTGTGGACGGGACCTTCTCAAAACCCATGGAGGTGTCCTGGCCAGGAGGCACTGGGATGGAGCAGTTTGGGATGGGTGCAGAGCCAGTTAGGAGGACTGTGGTGGCACAGGCAGTGGAAAGAAGCAGCTGCAGCTAGGAGGGCTGGCAGGGCCATAAGAGGTGGTACTGGGAGCAGTAGCTACATGTAGTACAGCTAGCACTAAGGACTACCAATTGCTTTTGCTACGTCATAGGAGCCCACAGTTCCTACCTGCAAAGGGCATTTGCTTTGGGTCTGACAGAATCAGTGTTGGATCCCCACATAAATGCTAGCTGACTCCTGATAGTGATAGTCTGCAAACAAGTGTATATGCTGGTGGTTGAGGAGAAGAGATTGTGTATATACTGGAAGTGTACATAGTCGAGTCCCTACCAATTTCATATAATCAAGTGGGCATCCCATATGCACCCTATCCCCATCCAAGTTTTTTCCCCTAATAAAACAAAAAAAAACAAAGTGCAAGGACTGCTTCATGAATCTGTGTGTCTGGAAATTCGTGTGCTTGGCTGTGCATGGTGGGAGACGAACCACATTCGCCAGCGGCCCCTACGGGGGGGTAGCGCTACACCATTGTCTTGCAGGGTTTTTTGTTTTTTTTAAAGATGCGGCTTACTACCGCTTCAACAGGTTAATATAATTTCAAAAGTCATTTTTGAGCAAGTTTACTGAGTAGTATATACAGTATGTAGTTAACTATAGAAAGTTCACAGGAGAAAAAAAAGATACATTCTGTAAAATGTTGTTATTTAGCTAGATAGGTCTAAAAGGCAACATAGAAAATGTTTAAATAAAAAGGGGTCCCTGTTCAGATTTTGCATTACCAGGGCACTGTGGTTCTTACTTACGCCTATTTCTATATAAGAAATACATCATCATAGAGGACTTAGTGGATAAAAGACTACTGTCCAAGGTCAGCTGATTGAGAAAGTACAGACCCATTTCATTACCTTTGAAAGAATTTCTTGCGCAAAGCTTCCCGAACTTCTCGGATTACTCTTTGCTCACTACATGACTGATTGCAGCTCAACAACATTTTAGCCCCTAAAATGGCCAGTAAGAATAACATTTGTCCTTGGAGTCAGTTTTGAAAGCCACCGGAGAGGAAGTGTATTTATTGTTAGTGAAAAAAATCTCTACAAGAAAAATGACTTGCCTTACATTTAAGATTAACTTTATTCCCTTAGCTCAAGACTTTAATCTTCCAAAAAGCCAGTGGGATTTTCAGATATTAACTGAAGTTTTTAGCTCTCTCAGTCTTTTCTTCTGCTCTAGAGTGTATAAATGGATTTCTCCATTACTTTTCCTTTTGTGTACGGCTGCAATAACATGCAGATTTATAGTCAAAAAATGTAGTGTTGCCGTTTTATGTTTTTTTCCTTAGCGGAAAACAGGCTTGTGATAGCATGGCTAAGGGAATAGTAGGTCATTCTTTTGAATGTATAGAGGTGAATGTATAGTGGTTTCTAATATGGGGATCACAAATCCATTTGGCTATTGATTTTAAGGTATTTAAAGAGAATCTGTCATGTTACCCATTTGGGGAAAAGTGACTGGTTCTCTTAATAGGGCACCCTTCACCCACTTATAGTAAACTTTCCGTCTCTCCTCTCCCAGTACATTAGCTTCAGGAGTCTAAATCCTAAGTAAGGTCTGTGTCAATCATTCTTGGAGCACATAAAGGGTTAATGAATGTCCTCCCTCCCTCACATAACAGTGTTCTGGCTACTCAGGTCCAGGCACTGCATCCAGGGAGGAAGATGAGAATGTCACCTGCTTTCCCCCATACCCAGCAATAATGAGTATATCTAATAGTATTTTCAGAGTTTATCGCTCCCACAGATGAGTAGAGCAGCAGGAGAGGATGGTGAAAGTGAGTATAGGTTAGTGGAAGGATTGAATGGCCACAGTGACTAATTCTCTTTAATGTGAATGAAGTCACGAGGGCAGTGACGTAACGCATGGGAGGAACCGGTTGACGCCGAAGCCACCGTGTGTTTGCGAGTGCATGAGTTTTAAAGGCATTTTTACTTTGATTTTAATGTAAGTGCATTACTTTTAATAAAGTCACATTTTATGACATACTAGAGAGCCCACCCTGTGTTCTTTTGAGTACGCTGTGAGCAGAGGAGACAGACTGAGGGTCTATTAAAGAGACATTAACCAAGCACCACCACTGAAGAAGCCACTATCCACTAAGGAGATCGAGGAAAAGAGAGATCATCATTTTCATACCCCTAGAGCAGTGGTCTCTAAACTTTCTAAACAAAGGGCCAATTTACTGTCTTTTGGACTTTAGGAGGGCTGAAATGTGGCCATTGGAGGTAGAAATTGTCCTGACGTCAGAGGGAGCAAACAATGCAATTTTGGTATTGGGTGGAAGAATAGTTCCCATAATTGGTGCCAGTGGAAAGCATAGCGCCCCATCATTGGTGTCAGTGGGAAGAATTGTGCCCATCATTGGTGTCAGTGGGAAGAATAGTGCCCCATCATTTGTGTCAGTGGGAGGAATAATGCCCCATCCTGGGTGTCAGTGGGAAGAATAGTGACCCATCATTGGTGTCAGTGGGAAGAATAATGACCCATCATTGGTGTCAGTGGGAAGAATAATGACCTATCATTGGTGTCAGTGGGAAGAATAATGAACCATCATTGGTGTCAGTGGGAAGAATAGTGACCCATCATTGGTGTCAGTGGGAGGAATAGTGGCCCATCATTGGTGTCAGTGGGAGGAATAGTGGCCCATCATTGGTGTCAGTGGGAAAAAAAGTGCCCCATCAGTGGGAAGAATAATGAACCATCATTGGTGTCAGTGGGAGAAATAGTGACACATCATTGGTGTCAGTGGGAGGAATAGTGGCCCATCATTGGTGTCAGTGGGAGGAATAGTGGCCCATCATTTGTGTCAGTGGGAGAAAAAGTGCCCCATCATTGTTGTCAGTGGGAAGATTAGTGCCCCATAATTAGTGCCAGTGGGAAGAATAGTGGCCCATCATTGGTGTAATTAGAAGGATGAGTGCCCGATTGTTGTCAGTAGCAGGAATATTGCCCTATTGTTAATGTCAGTGAAAGGAAAAGTGCCTCAAAGGCCAGATAAATGCAAACAAAGAACCACATCTGGCCCCCCAGGCCACAGTTTGGAGACCACTGCTCTAGAGGGTAAAAGTGCATTAGACCTAACAACATACATTCTTAGGTCCATGCTATAAGGTGAGCACATTGGAATGTAGGTGGTGGGATACATTTGGTGTGGACACAATTATTTGAGCATGCATTGAAGGAAGATTGTATGTGGACACAGCACTCTGGGACCAGACTTTAATCTATATTGGTGTTACACGTATTTTATGGACTTATACAATATGGCGGATCTGGTCATTTCATTTTGATGTGGACGGTTTATTTATATGTCGGATTGTTCACCTTATAATTTAATTGTACAGTTTGCATATATGTTTATTTAATTTTGGAGGTATTATTGATAATTATTGATCACTTAGTGGCTCTTTTAAGTGACAGAGGGGGTGCCGCATAATTAATAATGACTATCAAGCGCAATAGGAAACGAGAGGAAATATTTCCTAAGGGAAATTCCCCATTAGACAGATGTCACCAGAAAAAGTATCCCTGTTGAAAGATTTCCTCTCTTTTTCCTGTTCTAAGGTAACGCAAAATTTTGGAATTTTCTTTATTTTCAATACCTGTAACAGTGGTCAAAAGGATAATACAAAGGATGAATATCCTTGACAGAAACACAGATAGTTGTAATCATAAGCCTGCAGTTTAGCTACCCATGACTCTATCCAAAATTTAAACAAAAAAGTTTTGACTTTGGATAAACTTTACACTTTTCACTCTATTGTAACTGAAGTGTACTTTGCAAGCATTTCCCTGCAGTCATGTAGTCACAAAATTGCAGGTTAAATTACTTTACATTTTAAGTACTGATATTATATGCAACAGGTCAGTGATGTTTATTATATCATACACTTTTATTTTCATATTTAACAAAGTTTTGGGCAAAGCTAATAACCAACTTTTTATTGCTTTATTGATAGCTGAAATTCGTTTTTTCAGCGTTTTTTCATACATTTTTTAATGAGGTTACTGAAGGGCTGAATTTTTGTACAAGAAAAGGTTCAGTATACAACAAAAAGGAACAGCAGTGCGGGATCCCTTTTAGCAACTTAAAAGTAATTTATTGCACAAACAAAAATAGCACACTTGCATGTTAGGCTCTTGACAATCCACATGGGATTAGGTGGAATCCATAGGAAGGCTTGTGAATGTCAGCAGCTGTGATATCCAAGCTGGCATGAAGAAAGTTTGGTTTGACAGCTGTCAGAGAGCCGCCAGTGTCCAGGTGAGAACAACGAAGGTGTGAACCTTTGAAACGCATTACCGCCCCTGCACCACCCCCACTTCTCTTTCAGCACATAGGGGTTGCCACGAGGCAGGGAATAGTAATAGAGAACGCTGGACACTAGCGGCTCTCTGACAGCTGTCAAACCAGGCTTCCTTCACGACGGCTCGTATACCACAGCTGCTGATATTCACAAGCCTTCCTATGGTGTTTCCACCTAATCCAATGCTGATTGTCAAGAACCTAAGGCCGCATACACACGGGCGGACTTTTCGACCGGACTGGTCCGACAGACTTTCCAGCGGACTTTCGACGGACTTTTGACGGACTTCCGACTGACTTTTTAACGAACAGACTTGCCTACACACAATCACACCAAAGTCGGATTCGTATGTGATGACGTACACCGGACTAAAATAAGGAAGTTGATAGCCAGTAGCCAATAGCTGCCCTAGCATCGGTTTTTGTTCGTTGGACTAGCATACAGACAAGCGGATTTCTGGGTCCGACGGCGTTACGACGTAAAGATTTGAAGCATGTTCCAAATCTAAAGTCCGTCAGATTTGCAACTGGAAAAGTCAGCTCAAGGTCCGGTGAAGCTCACACACGATCGGATTGTCCGCCGGATTTGTCCGGTCGAAAACTCCAACCGTGGTTACGCTGCATAAGGCTTCATGTACACAGGACGTTTAAAAATCTCTTCTGAACGCTGGAAAATTAACAGCCAGTAACTGACATTTAAAAATCCTTTTTTGCTGCTTTTACATACCGCGTTTATGTGTGTTTAGCGGCATTTATGAGCTTTTGTGTTTAGAAGCATTTTTAACCACTTGCCTCCCGGCCTATAGCAGAATGACGGCCGGGAAGTGGTTCTGTTTTCCTGACTGGGCGTCGTATGACGTCCAGCAGGATAACATGCCGGGGGCGCACAGAGCGGTGATCGCAAGTGCAGCATGCTAGTCTGACACGCCACATCTCCGATTATGGTAAGGAGCCTCTGACACAGCTGATCACAGCTGATCATCGCGTGAACCAGGAAGTGCCGGTAAATGGCATTCCTTGGTTCGCGCTGACAGGGAGAGAGACAATCAGTGGCTCTCCCTGTCAGAGGGGGGGTCAGCACATTGATTATCAGCACAGCCCCCATCAGATGTGCCCATCACCTGCCAATCAGTGCCCAATAGCTGCCAGCCAGTGCCCCTTCAAAAAAATCTCTCAGTGCCCATCACAATGCCAATCAGTGCCCGCCACAGTGTCATTCTGTGCCCAGCAGTAACACCTGTCAGTACCTCATCATCAGTGCTGCCCATCAGTGCCGCCTATCAGTGCCCATCAGTGCTGCCTACCAGTGCCATCTATCAGTTCCCATCAGTGCTGCTGATCAGTGCCCATCAATTCTATATATCAGTGCCACCTCATCAGTGCCCATCACTGCCACCTCATCAGCACCCATCAGTGAAGGAGAAAACAAAATTTTATGACAGAAACTAAGAAAAACTTTTTTAGCAAAAAATAAAAACCCCAGAGGTAATCAAATACGACCAAAAGAAAGCTCTATTTGCGGGAAGAAAATTTATAAAATTTGGTTTGGGTACAGTTGTATGATCGTACAATTGTCATTCAAAGTGCGACAGCGCTGAAAGCTGAAAATTGTCCTGGGCAGGCTGGGGCGAAAGTGCCTAGTATTGAAGTGGTTGAAGATAACCTCAGGAGACCCTCCCAAATGCTCACAATGCATGAAAAACAAGTCCTATTAACTATTTCAGCCATTCTGTGAGAGAAGAGAGAGCAGCAGAGAGAGTTTAACATTAAGGCTTAGGGCTCTTTCACGCGGGGGATCCGTATGTCCGTTTTTCATCCTTCCATTTTCGGATGAAAAACGGACATACATGTATCCCTATGGAGCGTCGGATGTCAGCGGTGACATGTCCGCTGACATCCGACGCCGCTCCTATCCGAAAAGTGTAACGGAGGAAAAACCTACTTTTCCATCCGTTTTCGGATCGGATCGGGTGACGACGGACACTACGGTCCGTCATCATCCGATCCCCCATAGGGGAGAGCAGCGCTCTGACAGGTCCGTAGCTGCACAGCGTGCAGCGATGGACCTGTCATCTTTCTGCTCAGCGGGGATCGGCGGTGCGATCCCCGCTGAGCCAGCGGGTGTTCACGGGGCGGATCATCACTGATCCGCCCCGTGTGAAAGAGCCCTTAATGTGCATGGGATGTTTTAAAACCTCTGCTGATTGATCTAACTTGATGGATAGTAACCTACGTTTAAAAACGTCCGTTTGGCCACATTTAGCATTTGCATTTAGAAGTGTTTTTTTTTTGGCAAATAGTCAAAAACGATCTCCATTAAAAACGCCTGTAAACGAAACGCAGCTAAACACGAGTTACCATGTTTACACGCATTTACAAGCCTTTTACAAGCATTTGGTGTCTTAAATGCCTCTGAACATCCGTCCTGAATGCATTTTTTTGCTTTCCAAAAATGCTTCTAAACTCAACTGCCTAGAAACAACTATAAACGACCCTGTGTACATGTACTGATACGATAACATAGAGGAGAGTTTAGGAGCAGCTGAAAAAAACGCCCAACTGCTTCTAAACATCCGTTTACCAGCTGCAGTGTACATGAGGCCTTAGTGTGTTATTTGTGCAATAAATTACTTTTAACTTGCTAACCAGGATCTCACGCTGCTGTTCCTTTGTGTTGTTTGAGCTCTTTGGATCTTCCCAGATCTTTTGCTGTGAGCTACAAGATTCCTGTTGCACAGACATTGGTCTACATCTGCATCGCATGGAATCATCTCGGTTGAGGCCATTGGGGGCTGGAACTTGTGCGCTGGGCTGGTCTGTTTTACTTTGTACAACAGGTTAGTATGGGAGAGGGCTTTCATAACACTCAGGAGCCATTTAAAGCCCATTGCACCCTTTAAAAACTCCAACCCCCCTTTATGTCTTTTGTACTTTTGATCCAGTACATTTTGCCAAAATGACAACATTTTACCAAAATCTGCAGATTGAAGTTCAATGCATGCATTTTTGCAGAAAAAAATGTGCATTTATTATTCTTTCCTGCAGGAGCGGGGAAAGCATTGCATCAATGATCAGTAGATCATGGGTGCAATGAGGGCTCCTGCAGACATGTCCTCTGGCCTTCAGCTTGTACCTCTGTTTGGCCTTTTGTTTGAAAGCCAAAGGACATGCCAGTGGACTATGAGAGTGCTCACCAGCACCCCCACAGCCCACTGAAACAACATGTCTGTCTGCAGCATTGGCAGATGGTACTTGTGTTGTTTTTTTTTAATTCACAGGAATCAATGAATAAATGATGTGGCTGTGTGGGCGGAGTCCTGCTACTTCTAAAAACTGACAGCAGGTGAGGGGAGAAGATCCCCCACCCACTGTCACAGGGAGGGGGGGGATCAGGGTAGAGGAGACAGTAGCTGGAACATGTTAATATTCTACCCTAAACAAGGGTGGAGCATGTAGCACGTCCCAAAGGTGAACTTATCCTTTAAGAAATTTCAGAAACATGACAAACTTTAGCACAAGTCATATCCACAATGCACCTGTTGTGGTTGGGGGCCAAGACACCTGATAGTATCTTGTTGAAGTGTGATAAGAAATAGGGGCACATGTAGGGAGCCCAGGCAAAACTAAACTGGATGTAAATAGTGTCAATGGCAGTCAGGTCCCCAGTGTCAAGGATACTAATGACTAAAGGAACCCCAAACTAGGTACTGTAAATAAAGACAAAAGGTATTACACTTTACACTTAGCAAAAGGAGAAGAAAATCACGTCCTTCCTTTTTGGATAGCTTTGGCAAGGTCTGCTGTGTCAGACATTTAGAACATACAACAAGATGAAGTCTGTCTGCACTTTTTTCCTAGAATTGTTTTGTTTGATTTATCTAAAAATATATTGACACAGCAGATCTAAAGCAACATAAGCGGCATTATATTACTCTGTCACCTCCAGTTTTACTTTATTATGCTGACAGCAGCACAGCAAGGACAAATTGTGAACAGATGGGAGAGCAATTTATGATTTGTGGACTGCTGATGGGATCAGTTATTAATAGAGGAATACCGCAGAGTTGATAAAACAAAATTACTTTTTTTTTATCTCTTATTACTATGCATTTACTTTTTAAGAAGGCGAATCAGCATCTAAAGTTATTCCATGCAATATCTTGATGTTTGTATTTTATATTAAGCTTAAAGTTTTCACATAATGTTTTCCTCCAGAAGGAAATTATTACGTTTCGGGTGGAAAATAAACTGTTTGTGGAGCTAATTGATTTATTTTTTGTTGCTTTCCTATTTTGTTTTACAGAGATCTGTTGTTCTGATGGTAATACATTGGCAGATTCTTTCCAATACTGGCAAATGGTGAGAGATAAGCCCACTCGTACTCAAATCATTACATTGCCAGGACCCGCTGGGGCCCAACTCTGGGTTATACTGTTTGTTGGAAAATTTCACCCTGTGATAACAAATGCTTCTCATGCCAAAGGGTACCTGCATCCTCTGCCTAGTAAGCCTCCCACACAGCTTGATTCTTAACTGCTCTGTCTAGTCTATTTCTTGCCACTAGTGAACAATATGGGGTTAATTTACTAAAGCTAATAGGAATCAGTGGCGTCGGGCGGGGGGGCTGCAGCCCCAAGTGGGTCCCCAAAAAGCCCCAAAACTCGGGCATGCACAATTCTGTTATTAGGCCCAAGCCTGGGCGCTGCCAAGTGGGGACCCATCTGACCCAGAGCGCGGCCGAGTGACATAGCAGGTCCCACCTTCTGGAGCCTGCAGTGCCTATGATGGATGTCACGCGTCCCGTGGTCCCGGCATTGGACCAGTGGGACCTCCATCATAGGCGCTGCAGGCTCCAGAAGGAATTACAATGCGGCTGCCGTGCCACTTCACTGTGAAAAGATCTCCACTCGGCGCTCGGGCGGGCGTCTCTCCTCTCCTCTCTTGTCCTGTGTCATGGCTCTGGCTCTGGCTGCCTAGAGTGCCTGCTGTCTACTACTCTACTGTGATGGGCGTGCCGCACACTACGGCTGAGCTGAAGGAGGAGGTCACATCACCTGAAGTCTGGTAAGGTAGGTCAGTGCGTGTCAGTGTGGGTCAGTGTATGTCAGGTAGGTCAGTGTAGGTCAGGTAGGTCAGTGGGGGTCAGTGTATGTCAGGCAGGTCAGTGTATGTCAGGTAGGTCAGTGCACGTCAGGTAGGTCAGTGCGTGTCAGGTAGATAACATCTCCCCCCCGATGCCAGGCTTCAACTTTGGGCTTAAGCCCCTGGTCTTTTTGCCACCTAGCAACGCCCCTGATAGGAAGTCCAATTGCAAAGGAATTTTCCCTTAGCTTAGCGAATGAGGTGCTCTGCTAACTTCAGTCATTCAATCATGTTCAAGCAAACATAGTGTTTTTTATTTTCATTGCATGTTGTGGATGTTCTTTGCGGTGCCCGTCTATTAGGGGCGCACGGGCAATGCCCTCCCTATCCATGTATCCGGCCCCCTGATCTTTATGCATGGCGCCGGACCATGGATTCCAATGGGGGGGTCCAAAAAAGGGTGGGCTCGGGGCACAGAGCACTGTGCTATCGCCACACTGATCCTCCTCCCTACCAATCAGGAAGCGGGTCTTGAAACACGTCACCCGTTTGGCTTAAAGGACAGGTGATCCTATTGGACGCCTAGGAGAAAGAGGGAGGAGACACACGACGAAAGCCGCCATGATGCAGAGGTGGAGGAGCGGACACAGGAGCCGCCGCCCGCCGCCCATAGGAGCCCACAGCCTGCCCGCAATCCAGATGGGGTAAATGCTGGGCTTGATGACTGAACGACTGTCCGGGGGGGAATGGGGTGCGAATGATCCTACCACCGACCGACTGACCTACCTAGAGCGGGCTGGGGGGTGCCGCCGGCCGACTGGGGGGGTGGTTGTTTGAAACCACCAGCCGCCGCCCTTGCAGAATGAACAGTCTATTTGCCTTTAGTAAATCATTCCGTATGTTTAAACTGTACACCTTCTATTACTGATAATGTTTGGCAAAACTGATCATATTGACTGTTCTGTCCAAACACTATCACTTAGCGCTTATCACCAGCAATCCTTTAGCCAGAATAATCTTGGGAACAATAAGAGGAAGCAGCTAGACAGTCATGAAACACAACAAAAGCCTTACATGTTGCCACAATTACAAAGGGCCACCTGAGATGAAATTCTTACACTGCCTTATGAGTTAATGCTAATGCTGGAAACATACTTTCGGTTTAATATACTAAAACTGGAGAGCGCAAAATCTGGTGCAGCTCTGCATGGTAGCCAATCAGCTTCTAATTTCACCTTGTTCAATTAAGCTTTGACAAAAAAAATGGAAGCTGATTGGTTTCTATGCAGAGCTGCACTGGATTTTTCACTCTCCAGTTTTAGTAATCAACCCCTTTGTTGGCAATTTTTTAAGACTTTCAATTAGCTCTCAACCCTTTCACCTGCCATTGAGGTCATTTTAGTTGATTTGTACTATTAGGTCCCTTTCATGCGGGCTTTCCGATTAGGTCTGCCTGTCACTTTTTCAGGTGAACCTGATCAGACGCTCCATTCGCTCCACTGACACCCCTTGCTATCCGATCCAATCCTGTCTGTGAAATTCAGATGGATGGTGACCCTATTTTTTATCCGTCTGGCTGACCAGATGAAAACGGACAGGTGGTCCTTTTTCATTCCATCTCCCCATAAAGGAGAGCGGGATCCCCCACTGAGCAAGTGGAGTCCGCCAAGCAGACAAGCCCATGTGAAAGGAGCCTACGAACTGAACATTTGGTCGCTGCTACATGACATTTTGTAGGGGAAGTCTTCCTTTTTGGTCCTGAAAAATTAGCTAATATACAACCATATAAATAAAAAAAAAATTAAATAAATAAATAAAAAAAAAGCTAGTCAAAATACCAACCCGGGTCCACTTGCTTGTTGTCTTAGCTGTGAGCTTCACGCAGTATCAAACCCAAAAGCAAATATTAATTATATTGCAGTTTACCAATTCTTGGATGTGATGATTGCATTAGTTTACTTTTTTAGGCTTTCTTTCTTCTATTTTCATCTGGTAATCCAGCCTTATTTTTCACAGCACAAACTCTCCAGCAGAATGTATCAGTCCACATTAATGAGACAAACCCCTACACACTTTCAGGGGTGACTAAAATGATCAACATTTATTTATTAATGCAAAACCTTTTATCCTATAAGAAAAAAAAAACTGTTTGATGTAACTGATTATAACGTGTTAGTTGAAGTTTGGCTTCAATTAGTGTTTCTAAATCTGCCAATACATTTTTAACACTTCCCGCAGATTGGCAATGCTGCTGTCTGCTGTGCTTCCTATGCTCATTCCACTAGAGTTGTGTCTCACTATACAGGAAGTGTGTTACTGGCTAGGGATGGGCCGAATGGACCCTTGTTTGGTTGGTGCCAGAACTTTCGAACACTGTGAAAGTTTGGACCCGAATAACAAACCCCATTAAAGTCAATGGGACCCGAATGTCAAAAATCAAAAGTGCCCATTTTGAAGGCTTATATGCAAGTAATTGGGCATTCAATGGTTAAATGGGTCCAGGTCCTGCCCTGGGGGACATGTATCAATAAAAAAAAGTTTGTGAAAAACGTAATTTTTAAATGAGCAGTTGCTTTTAAAGTGAAAGCCTAAAAATGAAAAATTCCTTCCAATATAGTGCCTGGGGGGCTCCCTTAGTCTTCCTGTAAAGTGGCAGATCTGTACCATGCGTAGAATCTGCTGCAGCAATAATTGCATTTATAAAGCCAAAAAAAAAAATGCCATTTTCCCTGCAAGCTGCCTTTATTTTGCTTAGTAACAGCTAGGGAGCCAGTGTGTATGATGAGGCCACAATGTATTGCACTGGGAACAAGATTAGAGATTTTTTGGATACATTCTGGTGTCACTTTGACTTTGTATAGAAGTAACGGGTGCGTAAAAATTGGTCTTTGGGTGTCAGTGGCACCTTCCCACCGTAACTCTATAGAGGTACTCTTGATGAAGGCAAAAAAATTGCAATGATATGCATAGTGTTGGTAACATATGCATATCATTGCAATGGGCGAACCACTCGCCCATCCCTATTACTGGCCAGATCACCAGGTGAACACAGAGGGGGAAAAGCCACAGAAAAGAAAACTGATGCAGCAACCATGTCTAATGATTGGTAAGCTGCAAAATAATACATTGTTGGTTTGTGAGTTCAATACCGTTTTTAGCAGTATCTGCAGAAAGAAATGCGCCAATTTACAAATCATCTTTTTCACAATATGTTATAAGTTGGTTATTTGTTGGGAACCCACAGAAGAATTCTTTTGTCTGAGACAGGCTTAGGACAGTTTTTTTTTTTTTTTCCAAATACTGAATCCAAAATAATGTAGCAACATTTTACTATATTCCAAGTGTATTTTACCCTGTAATTGCATGCTCAGTACAATAAGACAATTTTCACCTTTCTGGGGGAGCCTACATACATTCCCAACAGGGAATAGCCACCTGATGAAACTCAATAACTTTCACATGTGCCACTGTGTGGGCAGATGTTCTAAAGGATGATTAAATTCAGAACCTGTGAATTAACCAAGCTGCTGTATTGACCTCTGTCTCTGCTATTGTGCCCCCTCCTGCTTTGTTCAGTTCAGCAGAAATTTGGCAGATATTGGCTCCATCTAGCAAACACAGTGAATAGACATTTTTAGTTTCCTGGGAGTTCAGATGCATTGACAATTTCCAGATTGGCAAGCAAAAGGTATCTGAAAGCTGCTACGCAGATAACATTTTGATTTGGCACACAGCAGCATAGGAACACTCCATTTTATTTACATCCCAACAGGGTTATTTTTTTTTTGCCCAAAAAGTGTAAATCCAGTTTAAAAATAAGCCATGAGATAAGGTGCTGGTTTTTACTACATAACTATGTTAAGCTTTATTGGTATAATGTAATGTCACCAATATTCACTGAAAAGTATTTTCAAGTATATAATGTAAATTAATAGTGGCATTTTGTAAACGCTCACTGTTATGAAAAATGCTGTATTTTATTAAGTGTATATGGTGCTTTAGCAAGTTTAGGAACAGTGTATCTTTAATTAAAGGACAAGTTCACTATTGTAACCGCACCCCCCCCCCCCCCAGGCCCGCTCCCTAGCCCCCTAAAAGTGGGAGTAAACTCCCATCTCTGACTTTTACCTATAGGTAAGCCTATACTAAAGCTTACCTCTAGGTACTGTAAATATCTCCTAAACAGTACAAATTTCCTGTACATGCAGCCGGTGACATCGCCGGCGCATGCGCTCTGAAGGAACAGCCATCCATGCCATTCCTTCAGAGTTCTGTGCAGTAAACAGCAGCTCACATGAGCATGTGCGGGAGCGACGTCATCACGTCTCTGGCCAGTCACACAGCCGGAGTCCACGAACCTGTAAGGAAGACCGGGTGAAGATGGAAGTTCCTACAGCTGTGACAGCGTGGCACTGGAAGGTTTCATTTTCAGGTAAGTTTAGCATAATGTGCTGGTATGCGATGCATACCAGCACATTATGACATTAACTTTTAGGGTATAAAAAAAAAAACAACAAAAAAAACACCCAGCGGTTCACTACTGCTTTAACTTGACTAAGCTGAAGATTCCCCCCCCTTCCCCAAGTGAGCACTTACCTTCTCCCATGGCTAGTAAAAATCTAATGCTGGTCTGGCCACACCTGCTCACTATCGTCCTATAAACTTAAACAGATTGTTGCTACTGCAGCACATCAGAGTGTTTGGGACATTATTTGAGAAAAGTAAAAAAATAGTGCTGGACCCGTAAAGTTTACTCACTGGTACTGCTATCTTAACTACTTAAGCCCCAAAAGGATTTACCCCCTTCCTGACCAGAGCATTTTTTGCGATTCGGCACTGGGTCACTTTAGCGCACAATTGCGCAGTGGTGCGACGTATCCAAACAAAATTGATGGCCTTTTTTTTTCCCCACAAATAGAGCTTTCTTTTGGTGGTATTTGATCACCTCCTGTGGTTTTTATTTTTTGTGCTATAAACAAAAAAAGAGCAACAATTTTGAAAAAAAAACAATATTGTTTACTTTTTGCTATAATAAATATTCCCCAAAAATATATGAAAAAAACAAATTTCTTCCATAGTTTAGGCCAATATGTATTCTTCTACATATTTTTGGTAAAAAAAAAAAAAAATCACAATAAGTAATATTGATTGGTTTGCGCAAAAGTTATAGTGTCTACAAAATAGGGGATATATTTATTGCATTTTTATTCTAAATTTTTTTTTACTAGTAAATCGGTGTGCGGCGGTCGGCAAGTGGTTAAAGTATTGATGTTGGCAGGCAGCTTCTTCACCCCAGAGGATCTTCACAGCCAGTGAGAAGAGAGAGGAGGCGGGGGTCCAGCCGCGGCTCTGTGTGTATGACTGGACATGCAGAGCAACGGCTCGGGAGGGAGCCTGCTTGGGTGCCCCCATTGCAAGCTGTTTGGTGCGGGGGCACTTGGCAGGAGGGAGGTCCCAGGAGTGCCTGTGAGGTCTCAAGAAGAAGAGGATCGTGGCTGCTTTGTGCAAAACCACTGCACAGAGCAGGTAACTGTGACATGTTTAAAAACAAAAATGTGTTCCTGCGCTAAAGTGTAAAAAAGAAACACAAGAGGTGCAACTATATGTCACTCGAATCTCAAAAGTGATATAACCATATACAAAAAATAGTGCACCTATTATGATATACTCACTGTAATTGTCAGTGCTATGTGTATACACTATCGCAAAAATCGGGCAGATGCCCAGCAGTTTGTATAAAGTGACCCCAGACAGTATGCTATCAAAAATGAGTATAATTTACTGGACATAAGATTGTTAAAAATAGAGGACAAAAAATGTCAATTGAAAACCTCCCCCCACACACACACACACACACCACACAAAACAACATTGTTATAATGAATTAAAAATGTAACACATGTAGAGCCTAAGAAGCACAGACTCATAGGGACAGGTGATTGTGTCCTCTGTTCACTGTGCATATAGAGGATGATCGAGCAGGCAGCTCATTACTGATATAAGTCCATCAAGGGGGGGTGGATCAGATAGTAACACACAGTGACAGTGAATCACCCGTTCGGAGGAGTATCAATGAGAGGGTAAATCTAAACATTTATAATGAATAACAATATGTGTAAGACCAAACTCTTTTCGTGCAGATGCATACCTCCCAACATTTTGAGATGGGAATGAGGGACACCTACTAACAAACATATGTAGGAATAGGACACGCCCCCTGCCACACCCCCTTAAAGGAGAATTAACCAAAAAAAAAAGTTAAATCCACAAGGACTTTTTTTTACCACTACTATTCCTTTATATTGGCTTTTAGAATGTACATATGCAGCAATTTAGAAACTGAATGAAAGGTTTAGCACTGGGAAATGCTTTTTGAAAGATAAAAAGTGCATTTTATATAAAACTATAAAGATCAGACCAAAATGAGGGACAAATGAGGGTGAAAGAGGGACAGAGGGACATTGCTCCAAATCAGGGACAATCCCTCGAAATCAGGGACAGTTGGGAGCAATGCAGATGCAGTTAGGTTAAAGGCAGTAATGGAGAAGAAACAAATGTGTGTATCTCTCTTTCTTCCTTAGCTCAGATCTCCTCAACCGATATTGATATGATTGATGCATGTATGTGCAATCCACAGCAATGAATGTGACACAGATGTAGAGCAAAAATCTTCAAGTGTGGTCGTATTGGAGATAGCAGTTTTAAATATACCTAGGCAGGAGTATAATTCTGATCCTTACAGTCAATGACAATGCAGTCTAATCATGCACACACACTCCACGGCCATGATTGTGTCAGCTGTAGATGTTGTAATGTTGGCCTAGAGCCGACTCATGGTTGATGAGAGATAGTGAGGAAAGATGGATCATCCCTGCACGGATATCTCTGCTCAACACTGAACTTGTCTGTCCAGAATCAGCTTTCTGTCAAGTTCTCCAAACTTCCCAAAGATGAAATGTCTTAACAAACAGACAGACGATTTCCATTCTGTATATCTTTAGTCTGAATCCCAGAATCGATTTGGATCTTCACCTTCCTATAATCCTGCAGCAGGGCTTGGGGGCTCTAAGTAGTGTACCCCTGGGTTGACATGTTTCGCTTGCCCAAATTTCTGGCAAGCTTCTTCAGAACCGTATAGCAGGACTTCTTAATTGTAATATCCACCTCACCTGTAACTTTAACCCATTAGTCACCCAAATTGGCAAGGGGAAGGATAAAAATTAATAAAATCCAATCCTTTAATATAAAGACACATAATTATGTGTCACTGAGGACCGCACAAACATTGGCTATATGTTTCTTAAACAATTCCTGTCAGGAAATATAGTAAAAGGTAATGGTTCTGGGACAAATAAGGTGTATTAAACAGATGGTTTTTAAACTTTACTCAAAAAGTATAAAAATGAACCATGGATAGGCATGGATCCATGCCTTCATATGCCTTATTTTTCTAGGAAGACACCGAAATTTAATTCATGGTTCATTCCCTTTGGAAAAAGTGTACCCAGTTCAAAAATTCAGCGTTTTTCAATCTGTTGGAGGGTTCTATCAAAGTCTTCTCTCCTTTGTGGAAGGTATAGGGCTACTATACCCTTCACTCTCAGACCCTCTGTTCTTCCATTATGTTGTTCTCTAAAATGGGGTTGAGCTTACAATCCACCTAAGATTCCAGTTCTTTTTCTTTCTCCTTAATGGCTCGAACATGTTCACCAATGCGCACTTTTAGGGGTCTTTTTGTCTTCCTTATATATGCTTTATGGTATGGACATTCTTGCATATAAATAACTTTCTCTGTCGAACAATTGATAAAACATTTAATTTTATAGGATTTTGTCCCTTCTGCATTTTTTAATTCTTTTGTGTTCTCTATATAAGGACAAATACTGCAGTGGCCACAAGGGTACATACCCATTATTTTCAGAGGTCTCTCGATACCTGAAGTTTTTAAAAATTCAGAGTGTACCAGGAGATCTTTGAGCTTATTGGCTCTTCTGGCCACCATCTGGGGATATGGCCCTATTATCCAATTGAGGGTTCACTGTGAGTATATGCCAATCTTTACTTAAGGTTTCTTTGACTTCTTTCAATTGTGTCCAATATTTGGTAATATATCTAATCTGCTAAGATTTAGACGTAACCTTATTTTCCTTTTTTAAGTTACCAGTTAGCAGAAGATGATTCCTTTTTGTATCATATGCCCTTTTCTTAGCCCTCCGTAGGGTTCTATTCGTTTTCTTTCTAAACTGTTCCAATTCACTCACAGTGCAATGCTGTCTGATGATTGGCCAAGCATGCACTATGACCCACATGCTTTGGCCGCATGCTTTGGCCAATCACAGCGCCGTCAGCAAAAAGAGACATGTGCCTGTGGCCAATTGTGGCTCAGGGGTTTAAGTCCACGCCCCACACTATATAAGGTCATCGGCCCTGTGTACTGTGTTGTTGGCATTGACCGAAAGAGAGTGTCATTTCATTTAGATTGAGCAGGCAGGAGATTCAGTTAGCTGCAGTGTATTTAATATATATATATATACAGTCAGTCTCATATATATATATATATATATATATATATATATATATATATATATATATATATATATATATATATATATATATATATCCACTGTATCCAGTTTAGCTAGATCTGACTGCAGTCCATTCCTGGTGTACTGTTTCTAATATACTTCAGGCAGGCAGGTGATTCAGCTAGCTGTAGTACATTTAATATATATATATATATATATATATATATATATATATATATATATATGCAGTCTCCTATATATATATTAAATATATATACATCAGCTGTATCCAGTGTAGCTAGATCTGACTGCAGGCTGTTCCTGGTGTACTTTTTCTAATATACTGTCAGGCAGGCAGGTGATTCAGTGAGCTGCAGTGTATAAAATATATATAAAGTCTCCTACATATATATCCACTGCATTCCAGTCTAGCCAAGCCTATATCTGACTGCAGACCATTCTTGGTGTATGTTTTCAAATACACTTTCAGGCAGGCAGGCGATTCAGTGATCTGCAGTGCATTAAATATATATACAGTCTCCTACATATATATATATCCACTGCATTCCAGTCTAGCCAAGCCTATATCTGACTGCAGGCCATTCCTGGTGTACGTTTTCAAATATACTTTCAGGCAGGAAGGCAGGTGATTCAGTGATCTGCAGTGCATAAAATATATATACAGTCTCCTACATATATATCCACTGCATTCTAGTCTAGCCAAGCCTAAATCTGACTGCAGACCATTCCTGGTGTACGTTTTCAAATATACTTTCAGGCAGGCAGGTAATTCAGTGATCTCAGTGCATTAAATATATATACAGTCCCATACATATATATATATATATATCCACTGCATTCCAGTCTAGCCAAGCCTATAGCTGACTGCAGGCCATTCCTGGTGTTAGTTTTCAAATACACTTTCAGGCAGGCAGGCAGGTGATTCAGTGATCTGCAGTGCATTAAATATATATACAGTCTCCTACATATGTATATCCACTGCATTCCAGTCTAGCCAAGCCTATAGCTGACTGCAGGCCATTCCTGGTGTATGTTTTCAAATATACTTTCAGGCAGGCAGGTGATTCAGTGATCTGCAGTGCTTAAAATATATATACAGTCTCCTACATATATATCCACTGCATTCTAGTCTAGCCAAGCCTATATCTGACTGCAGGCCATTCCTGGTGTACGTTTTCAAATACACTTTCAGGCAGGCAGGTGATTCAGTGAGCTGCAGTGGATTAAATATATATACAGTCTCCTACATATATATATATCCACGGCATTCCAGTCTAGCCAAGCCATTCTTCAGGCCATTCCTGGTGTATGTTTTCAAATATACTTTCAGGCAGGTAGGCAGGTGATTCAGTGATCTGCAGTGCATTAAATATATATACAGTCTCCTACATATATATATATCCACTGCATTCTAGTCTAGCCAATCCTATATCTGACTGCAGGCCATTCCTGGTATACTTTTTCTAGTAAACTTCAGGCGGCGTTTTGCTAATAAAATTTTACAGCATGTCTGGAAGACCACCAAGGAAAGGCAGACGCTCACAGGCCACTAAAAGAGGGCAAGCAGGCTCTGTGTCTACAGCCAACAGTGCTGGTCATGGACACGGTGCACCTTCAGCATGTGGCCGTGGGGCACGCTTGTCTTTTTTTTGGCAGCTGGCCGTGTTGATCCACAACATGCAGAAGAGTTGATAGAGTAGATAACTAAGCCGTCCTCTTCCTCCTCACCCAGGCTAGTTTGCCTGCCAATGCAGCTGCCAAAGCAGCCTATTCCATTGGCTCAATGTCATCAGTCACTCCTTCCCTAGCCCCACCATCCTGCACGGAGGAGTCCCCCAAACTGTTTGACCACAGTGTCGGGTACATGCTGCAGGAGGATGCGTAGCGTTTTGAAGGCTTCGATGATGGTACACAGGTTGAGGAAGGCAGTAACGTGAGCCCAGAGAGAGGGGATGCCCAAGAAGGACAAGAAACTGGCAGTCATGTTCCCCCAGCTGCAGCATACTGCCAGGTTTGCTCCAGTGACGAGGAGGGAGGGGATGATGAGGTCACTGACTCTACGTGGGTGCCTGATAGAAGAGAGGAGGAGGAGGAGGCACATCTCCAATGAGGCAGGATGCCCTCCAGGAGCCAGCTTAATTGCAGCCACCTGACTGCATCACACCGCAGCGCTCCGCATGTGCAGGGCGCTGCTGACTCCCCGCAAATTTTGAAAAGTTCTTTGGTGTGGACCTTTTTTGATACATGTGCAGCAGATCGCGCCGTTGCTGTTTGCAACATATGTTAGAAGCGTATCTAGCGTGGCCAAAACAGCAGCCGCTTGGGTACCACATGCTTGACCAGACATATGTCGACCTCCCATGCAGTACTTAAAAGACACACACCAAAGAACAAGGAAGACCTCTCCTTGCTCCTCATCAGCTGGGATCTCCAACCCCACTATACCTTCAGTCCTCTCAGAAACCTGCACAGAGAGGAATGTAGGTGTAGAATTAGGTGTGCCAAGTACTTGTGGGCAATCTGCTATCGCTACACCAACATCTGATTGTAGCAGGCAAATTTCCCTACCCCAGTTGCTAAACCGTCGAAAGAAATTCTGTCCCAGTCATCCACATGCTCAGCTGCTGAATGCTAGCTTGGCTAAATTGTCAGCACTCCAACTGCTGCCTTTTCAGCTGGTAGACTCTGCCCCCTTTCGTGAATTTGTGGAATGTGCAGTACCTCAGTGGCAGGTTCCCAAAAGCCATTTCTTTTCACTGAAGGCCATTCTGGCTCTTTACCGGCATGTGGAAGGCAATGTCTTGGCCTCGTTGGACAGGGCGGTCAGCAGTAAGGTGCATATTACCGCTGACTCATGGTCCAGCAGGCATGGACAGGGACGTTACCTTTCTTTCATGGCACACTGGGTAACTCTGTTGGCAGCTGGGAAGGATGCAGGACAGGGTGCAGTATTGTTGGAGCTTGTTCCACCACCACACCTCCAAAATGCTAGTAGTGGTTATTCTGCCACACCTCTCTCCTCCACCCCTCCTCTTCTTCTTCCTCTATGGCCTCTTCCTCTGCAGATTTGTCCTTGGAACCAGGGGTGCTCCATAGGCATTCAAGGGGCTACGCAAGCACTCAGGCAAAAAAGATGCCATGCGGTGCTTGAGTTGGTCTGCTTAGGTAACAGGAGCAATACTGGGGCAGAGATTCTGTCAGCTCTGCAGGGGCAGACTCAGAGGTGGTTGACGCCATGCCAGCTTCAGCCAGGAATGGTGGTTTGCGACAATGGCACCAACCTCCTCTCTGCCCTCCGACAGGGACACTTGACCCTTGTTCCCTGTTTGGCTCACATCCTTAATTTGGTGGTGCAGCGGTTCTTGTGCAGGTACCCGGGCTTACAGGATCTCCTGAGGCAGGCCAGGAAAGTCTGTGGGCATTTCTGCTGGTCATATAATGCCAGTGCTCGGCTGGCTGACCTTCAAAAGGGATGCAACCTGCCCAAGAACCGCCTCATTTGTGACATGCCCACCAGGTGGAACGCAACGTTGGCAATGCTTCAGTGGCTGCACGCACAGCAGAGGGCCATCAATGAGTACCTGTGTGAGTATGGCACCAGGACAGGGTCAGGGGAGCTTGGCTTTTTTTTCACCACACGAGTGGCTACTGATCAAGGATGCATGCACTGTCCTGTCACCATTTGAGGAGGCCATGAGGATGGTGAGCAGTGATAGTGCATGCATCAGTGATATTGTCCCTCTTGTCCTCCTGTTGGAGCACATGCTTCATGGAATAATGGACAGGGCACTTGAGGCAGAACATAGGCAGGAAGAGGAGGACTTCCTTACCTCTCAAGGCCCCCTTTATCCAGACAGTATTCCTGTGGGCCCGCCAATCACACAGGAAGAGGAGAAGGATGATGATTAAGTCAGCATGGAGGTGGAGCCTAGCACTCAGCATCAGCAGCAGTCTTCAAGGGATCGTTTTCAGTCCCCAGAAACCCATGGACTTGTACGTGGCTGGGAGGAGGTGGCTGTGGATCATGTCATCCTTAGTGACCCAGAGGACTCCGGATCGAATGCTTCAGCAAACCTTTGCTGCATGGCCTCCCTGATCCTACAAAGCCTGCGAAAGGACCTTCGGATTCGTGGTATCAAGGAGAGGCATCATTACTGGCTGGCAACCCTTCTTGATCCACGTTACAAGGGTAAGGTTGTGGAACTTATCCAGAGGGAGCAGAGGATGAAACATCTTCGGGAGGCCTTGCAGAAAGTTTTGTGCAATGCGTTTCCAGAGCCTTGGAGGTTACAATTTCCTGGTCCTCCTGGACAACATGTTGCTGAGGCTTCGGTCAGTCACAGAAGGAGCGGTAGAGAAGGTGGCCGGTGACCGATGCATTCAGACAATTCTTTAGTCCGCAGCCCCAAGGTCTGATCGGTTGCAGCAACCATCGCCAGCGTCTGATTTACATGGTGCAGGAATACCTAGGGGAAAGATCAGACTTGACCTTTCCAACTGAAAATCCTCTGGGTTACTGGGCCCTGAGGATGGATCACTGGTCAGAGTTTGCACAATATGCAATTGAGCTACTGGCCTGTCCTGCATCCAGCGTTCTTTCTAAATGCACATTCAGTGCTGCTGGAGGCTTTGTAACCAATCTGACCACAGACTCACCTTCATAAAAATGAATCAGTCTTAGATCACCAGCTACCAAGCACCTGATGCTGATGTAACCGATTCATTTTTCTATGAATGTGAGATCCCTTGAAGACTGCCTATGCTCAGTGACTATCCTGTTATGCTGAGTGACTATCCTATTCCTCCTCAATGTTCATGTTGATAGCTTCTAAGAACATTTTTGTTTCAGAGCACCACCACCAGTGCCTAATGCCCAATTTTTCTGCTCCTGTTTAACAGGGGTATATAATTATAATTTCTGCTGTAATATTTTGCAGAAGGGCTCGTTCTTGCGCTCAACTAGAGTATCTGTGAGGGGTTGCAGTGTTGTGGCACCACCACCAGTGCCTAAGGCCCAATTTTTCTGCCCCTGTTTAACAGGGGTGTGTAATTACAATTTTTTCTGTAATATTTCACAGCAGGGCTCGTTCCTGCGTTCAACTAGAGTATCTGTGAGGGGTTGCAGTGTTGTGGCACCACCACCAATGCCTTAAGCCCAATTTTTCTGCCCCTGTTTAACAGGGGCATGTAATTACAATATTTGCTCTAATATTTCACAGCAGGGCCCATTCCTGTGCTCAACAAGAGTATCTGTGAGGCTTTACAGTGTTGTGCCCTCACCACCACCGCCTAAGGCCTAATTTTTCTGCCCCTGTTTAACAGGGGCATGTAATTACAATATTTGCTCTAATATTTCACAGCAGGGCTTGTTCCTGCGCTCAACAACAGAATCTGTGAGGGGTTACAGTGTTGTGGCACCACCACAACTGCCTAAGACCCAATTTTTCTGCACCTGTTTAACGGGGCATGTAATTAAAATTTTTGATCTAATATTTCACAGCAGGGCCCATTCCTGCGCCCACCAAGAGTAACTGTGAGGGCTTACAGTGTTGTGGCACCACCACCACACCACCACCAAAGGCCCAATTTTTCTGCCCCTGTTCGACAGGGGCATGTAATTACAATTCTTGATATAATATTTCACAGCAGGGCCCGTTCCAGCGCCCACCAAGAGTAACTGTGAGGGCTTACAGTGTTCTGGTACCACCAACACCTAAGGCCCAATTTTTTGCAGAGTATATAGGGCAGGCCGTATAGTATATACAGGCGGTCCCCTACTTTCAAACATCCGACTTACAAACGACTCCTACTTACAAACGGAGGGAGACAACAGGAAGGGAGAGGAAATCTACCCCTAGGAAGGGAAATTCTCTCCTGCAAGGGTTAATATGGGAAAAAGGTGTCTCCACTGATGCTTTATCACCAATCCTTGTTTCCCTAATAACCTCAAACTTTCAAAATCCAATTGTCATTGGGACAGAAAGTGAGGTGAAATCTTCTGAACAGGGGCACAGACAGCAAAACAAATGTTACGGGAGTGATAACCCTTCCCTATGTTATCCAAAAAGCTTAAAAATTGATTTTTTGGCTGGAGCTACACTTACAAAATGTACCTGTTCCAAATTACAAACAGATTCAACTTAAGAACAAACCTACAGTCCCTGTCTTGTTTGGACTGCCTTTATACTGCTGTTCAGAGTATATAGGGCCCGGGGGCCCCACGCATTTTCTTTTTTTTAATCTCCCCTTAATATCCATACAAGACTCAAAGGGCCTGGTAATGGGCTGGGAAGGGGGGTACCCATGCCGTTTTTCTCAATAAATGTCGGGACCCGACATTACATTACAGCCGCAAGCAGTTTTGAATGACTTCAGACTTTAGAAATGTCATTTTGTGCAGGGACTGTTCTAAACACGGGAAACACACGCCAATTTACAGACACACTATAGTCACCCCCTAGGTACGATATTTAAAGGAATATTTCACTTTTATTTTTTCACTTTAAGCATTATTAAAATCACTGCTCCCGAAAAAATGGCCATTTTTAAAACTTTTTTTTTGCATTGATACATGTCCCCTGGGGCAGGAGTCGGGTCCCCAAACACTTTTTAGGACAATAACTTGCATAACTTTAGCCTTTAAAATTCGCACTTTTGATTTTTCACGTTCGGGTCCCACTTCCCCCCCTGACCATTCCTAGTATTCCCCATTTATCACCACCCTCTAAACTTGCCCATGTAGCCAGTTTTCAATCCATGTACTCACCCTATGGTCCATGCCAACGCACCTTACTTTGTACAGTAAGAGTTTTCGGGGAACTGTGTCAAATGCTTTTGCAAAATCCAGATGCACCACGTCTATGGGCCTTCCTTTATCTAGATGGAAGCTCTCCTCCTCATAGAAGGTTAATAGATTGGTTTGGCAAGAACGATTCTTCATGAATCCATGCTGATTACTGCTAATGATACCATTTTCATTACTAAAATCTTGTATATAGTCCCTTATCATCCCCTCCAAGAGCTTGCATATTATTGATGTTAGGCTAACTGGTCTATAATTCCCAGGGATGTATTTTGGCCCTTTTTTAAATATTGGTGCTACATTGACTTTTCTCCAATCAGCTGGTACCATTCCAGTCAGTAGACTGTCAGTAAAAATTAGGAACAATGGTATGGCAATTACTTGACTGAGTTCCCTAAGTACCCTTGGGTGAAAGCCACCTGGTCCCCGTGATTTATTAATGTTAAGTTTCCCAAGTCTATTTCTAATTCTGTCCTCTGTTAGCCATGAGGGTGCTTCCTGTGATATGTCATGAGGACAAACACTGCAGTTTTGGTTACTGAAACCTCCCGATTCCCTCACGAAGACTGAGGAGAAGAATAAATTCAGTACCTTCGCCATCTCCCCATCCTTTGTAACCAGATGTCCTTCCTCATTCTTTATGGGACCAATATGGTCTGTCCTCCCTTTTTTACTGTTTTTATACTTAAAGATTTTTGGGGGATTTTTTTTGCTCTCCTCCGCTATGTGTCTTTCGTGTTCTATCTTAGCCGCCCTAATTACACCCTTACATATCCTATTGCATTCTTTGTAAACTCTGAATGCTGATGATGATCCCTTAGCGTTGTATTTTTTAAAGGCCTTCTCCTTTGCTTTTATATGCATTTTTACATACATCCCAATGGGATGCACTGGCTAATGCCCTTATTTAATATGCTCTTAAAGCAAACCCATCTCTCCTCTGTGTTCTTTGTATCTAAAATTTTATCCCAATTTATATCTTCTAGTAAGGTTCGTAGTTTAGGGAAGTTGGCTCTTTTGAAATTCAGTGTCTTTGTGTTCCCCTTGTGCTTCCTATTTTTGTGATTTATACTGAAGCCAATTGACCTGTGATCGCTGTTTCCTAAATTGTCCCATATTTCCACATCCATGATCAGGTCTGTATTGTTGGTATTCAGTAGATCTAGTAACGCCTTGTTTCTAGTTGGTAAGTCTACCATCTGACCAATGAAATTGTCCTGCAAGACATTTAGGAACTGGCGAGCCTTAGAGGAATGCGTGGTTCCCTCTGCCCAGTCTATGTCTGGATAATTAAAATCCCCCATTATGATAACACTTCCCATCCTCGCTGCTAATCCAACTTGTGATAATAGGTCCGTTTCCCCCCCCTCCTCCCTCAGGTTAGGGGGCCTATAGCATACTCCCAGTATTATTTTCCCCTTAGCTTCATCCCTTAGCTTCATCCCATATAGGCATACCCCTCCCTCTTTTTTACCCTCTCTTTCCCTGCGATAAAGAGAATACCCTTTAATGGGTGCCAGCCAATCATGAGAGCTCTTGAACCAGGTCTCTGAAATTCCCACATAATCTAAATCCTCCTCGTTCAACAGTATCTCTAGTTCATCCATCCGCCAGCCTCCTGGCATTGGTGAACATGCCACGTAGTTTAGACCGGTCGCATACTGTCTTCTTATTGGGTGTTTTGAGGTTGAAAATAGGATTTGTTACTATACTTACCTCGGATTTATGTGCTTTAGTCAACCTACCATTAATGCCCCCAATACTACCCTCTGGAACATGTTCTCTACCTCTGGACCCTCCCCCCCGTCGTCTAGTTTAAAAACCCCTCTAACTTTTCGGCTATCTTCACTCCCAGCAGATCTGCATCCTCCTCATTTAGGTGCAGTCTGTCCCTTCTATAGAACTGGTGACCGACTGGGAAGTCAGCCCAGTTCTCCAGGAACCCAAACCCCCCAGCAGTGTGTTTGCTGCAGTTTCCTTTCTGAAAGTAGAAGTGGTAAGAAGTCCATTCTTTATGCTAATATTCAGATCTAGAAAGGGAATTTGCATTTCATGATAGTTATAGGTAAGGCAAACATTTCTCTCATTCCTAATAAGTTCTTGGACGAATTCATGTAGTTCTTCAATGGACCCTGTCTAGGTCATCAACACATCATCAATATATCGTGCCCAGGATCTAGCGTGGGCACAAAATGGAGCCGATGGATAGACCAATTCCTCTTCCCAGAGGCCTAGGTGGAGGCAGGCATAGGCCAGTGCCCACGGTGCTCTCATCAAAGTCCCTCTTACTTGTTGGTAGTATCTTTCATTAAATTGGAAATAGTTGTTCTTCAACAAGAACTCCAAAAGTTCCATGATAAATTAATTCTAGGTTCCCATCAGGGAATGATACTTCTCCAGATAGTAAAAGGCTGCTCTCAGGCCCTATTCACGGGGTATGGATGTATAGAGTGTTTGCACATCTATACCTACCAAATATGCTCCCTCCATAATAGTTAGATCTTGTAGTTTCCTCAGGATGTCCGCCGTATCCTTAACAAACGATATTAGTTGGGTCTACATTTCCTTGATCAAAAGCTGCAGGTATTTTCCAGTTCTCTCAAGGGGGCCTCCTACTGCTAAAACAATTGGTCTTCCGGGGTTTTTTTTGCGTTTTTATGGATCTTGGAGATGGTATAGAGGGCCAGGATTTTAAAGGTGTTAAGATATTTCAGTTCCTTTTTCGAGATGAGATCTGCCTCTTCTGCCAGCGTGAGTTTGTAATTAAGTTCAGAGATCACCTTTGGGAGGGGATTGTTAATTGATCTCGTATATGTAGACTCACCTTTGGGTTGTCTTTCAATTTCTTTTACATAGTCTTCATCATTCATAATGACGATACCCCCCCCCCATCACTATTGTTAATTACTATATTTTTATCATTCTTGAATTCTGTTAGAGCTCTGAGTTCTTCAGTGTTCAAATTATCAAGAGACTGTATGTTCCAATCAATTTTCTTCAGATCAGAACGTACAAAATTCAGGAAAATACTTATCCATTTGTCACTACTTAGTGACGGCATCTTAGTAGATTTTATTTTTAGGTTCACATCCCTCCTCCGTTCATCCTCTACTTTCAGTACTTGAATCATTCTTCTCTTCTAAAAGTTCAATTAGGTCATCAATAGCATTCTGTTCCTGTATGGACAGAGCATCTTCAGTACTGCTTTCAGTCTTAGTTAGACCTTCGAAAACTGCAGTGAATTGGAACAGTTTAGAAAGGAAGCAAATTCTCTCTACACATAGTTCAGAGAGAGAGGATATTCCCATAGAACCCTACAGAGGGCTAAGAAAAGAGCATATGATACAGAAAGGAATTAACTTCTAACTGGTGACTTAAAAAAAGGAAAACAAGGTTACATCTAAACCTGAGCAGATTAGATATATTACCAAATATGGGACACAATTGAAAGAAGTCAAGGAAACCTTAAACATTTGCATATACTCACAGTGAACCCTCAATTGGCTAGGATAATTGGGCCATATCCCAAGATGGTGGCCAGAAGAGCCAATAACCTCAAAGATCTCCTGGTACACTCTGAATTTTTAAAAACTTCAGGTATCGAGAGACCTCTGAAAATAATGAGTATATACCCTTGCGGCCACTGTAGTATTTGTCCTTTATATAGAGAATACGAAAGAATTAAAAAATGCAGAAGGGACAAAATACTATGAAATGAAAAGTTTTATCAATTGTTCGACAGAGAAAGTTATTTATATGCTAGAATGTCCATGCCATAAAGATATATAGGGAAGACAAAAAGACCCCTAAAAGTGCGCATTGGTGAACATGTTCGAGCCATTAAGAAGAAAGAAAAGGAACTGGAATTTCAGGTGGATTGTAAGCTCAACCCAATGGTACAACATTTTAGAGAACAACATAATGGAAGAACAGAGGGTCTGAGAGTGAAGGGTATAGTAGTCCTAAACCTTCCACAAAGGAGAAGAGACTTTGATAGAACCCTCTAACACATTGAAAAACACTGGATTTTTGAACTGGGTACACTTTTTCCAAAGGGAATGAACCATGAATTAAATGTCGGTGTCTTCCTAGAAAAATAAGGCATATGAAGGCATGGATTCATAATTTGTGGTTCATTTTTATACTTTTTGAGTAAAGTTTAAAAACCATCTGTTAAACAAACATTATTTGTCCCAGACCCATTACCTTTTACTATATTTCCTGACAGGAATTGTTTAAGATACATATAGCCAATGTTTGTGCGGTCCTCAGTGACACATAATTATGTGTCTTTATATTAAAGGATTGGATTTTATTTATTTTTATCCTTCCCCTTGCCTATTTGGGGCGACTAATGGGTTAAAGTTATAAAACTCCTTTCCCTCAGTGTTACCTACAGGTGCGGTGGATATTACAATTAAGAAGTCTTTCTTAAATAGACCCCCGTATATTGCCCTGCTATATGGTTCTGAAGAAGCTTGCCAGAAATGTGGGAAATCAAAGCATGTCAACCCAGGGGTACACTACTTAGAGCTCCCAAGCCCTGCTGCAGGATTACAGGAAGGTGAAGATCCAAATCGATTCTGGGATTCAGACTAAAGATATGCAGAAAGGAAATCGTCTATCTGTTTGTCAAGACATTTCATCTTTGGGAAGTTTGGAGAACTTGACAGAAAGCTGATTCTGGACAGACAAGTTCAGTGTTGAGCAGAGATATCCGTGCACGGATGATACATCTTTCCTCGCTATCTCTCATTAACCATGAGTCGGCTATAGGCCAACATTACAACATCTACAGCTGACACAATCATGGCCGTGGAGTGTGTGTGCATGATTAGACTGCATTGCCAATGACTGTAAGGATCAGATTTATATTCCTGCCTAAGTCTCTTACAAACTGCTATCTCCAGTGCTAACCACACTTGAAGATTTTTGCTCTACATCTCTACATCTGTCACATTCATCGCTGTGGATTGCACATACATGCATCAATCATATCCATATCGGTTTAGATCTGAGCCAAGGGAGAAAGAGAGATACAGTACACACATTTGTTTCTGCTCTATTACTGCCTTCAAGGCTTCAACCTTTACCTGCATCTGCATGAAGAGAGTTTGGTCTTACACATTTAGCATGACCCCCTAAGGGGCTGCTTGGAATTACCTGCTCATCTGCACTGCCATGACCTGATGAACATTCCAACCCACCTGACACTATGGGTTCAGACATCTTTGCACCACCTTAAAACAATAAATCAGACAACTCTGTGCGTTTATATTCTGGTAATGTTTACAAGAACAGTTGTCACAAAGAGGAGGTAATAGATCTGCTGAGTTTTGGGCAATGGTGTCAGAAGATATTGTCACAAAGAGGAGGTAATAGATCTGCTGTGTTTTGGGCAACAGTGCCAACTCAGCAAAGGAATTCCTCTAATAACACAAACCAAATATCTGCAGGTAAAACAGTCTAGTATATACACATGTACAATGGAATTCTGCTTGCACCTGAAAGGATAAGCGAGTTAGATGGTTATACTGACAAAACTTCTAAAAGGGGGAACCTAGGTCAGCCTCTAAACCTTTAACCCTAATGAGAGGCCAGATTTAATGGCAATGGTATAAGAACCCTTGTAGCAATAATGACAGCAAATTCCCCATTGCAGATCTGATGGCCTTCACCGTCACGTAGGAGCTCTTTAATTGTATCCAATAAGGTGTAATAGCAAGCAATAAGATTTATTGAAATGGTAGTAGCTAAAGGTGTTTATGCACAGTGTTCAAGAGAAGTTCATCAAAGTATAAGGTAAAGATGTCTGTGCAAAGTGTCCCAGTAAAACCATGAAAAAGGGATTTGTAAAAGGTGGGCGATTGCCCTCTCACCGAAGACCAGGACAATTTAGGACCCTCCGGACAGCAGCTCTTGTAGTGACACTCGTGCAGTGGATTGCCGTATGGATCTCCCAAAGCTAAGCTCTGAACACAGGTTGGCGGGCGACTAATATGGTGCTGAATGGATGTCCAACAAACAGCAAGCATCGCTAGGCCCCTCTCGCCCGAGTTGGAATGTGGTGCACCGCATGGTAGGCCGCAACCTCTCTCTCCTTGCAAGGAGAGGTCCATCTTGCGTCAGGCCAAGGAGGAAGAGAGCGCAGGGCAAGGCTTTTACGTCTTATATAGTTCCACCCAGCGATCTCTCCGCGATGGCAGCAAAGATCCCTGGGATATGTAGTCCAGGCACTGAGTCATGTGAAGCAATTAACAGTCTGAGGAATTACTCATGCCACAATCCCTTTAGCTTGGCTCACAAACATGATGTCTGTTGATAACACTGAGCACTAGAGGGACATGCAATGCATAGAAATACCAGAGGAGCACTGTACTTTATAATTGTAGTCCACATTTCTACACACATATTGTTATTCGTTATGAATGTTTAGTTACTGAATTACCCTCTCATTAATACTCCTCTGAATGGGTGATTCCCTGTCACTGTGTGTTACTATCTGATCCACTCCCCTTGATGGACTTATATCAGTAATGAGCTGCCTGCTCGATCATCCTCTATACACACAGTGAACAGAGGACACAATCACCCGTCCCTATGAGTCTGTGCTTTTTGGGCTCTATATGTGTTCAATGTTTAATTCATTATAACAACGTTGTTATGTGTGGTGCCGGGTGGTTTTCAATTTACATTTTTTGTCCTCTATTTTTATACTAATTTTTGATAGCATACTGTCTGGGGTCACTTTATACCAACTGCTGGGCATCTGCCTGATTTTTGGGATATTGTCTTCCTGGTATGTTGATCCACACATGGCTCTGTGGAATAAAAGATGTAACACAAGTCCTCCAGATGATTCCCCTTCATTAGGATAAGTCATTCTATCTGACTTTGCTATGTGTATACACATTAAGCAAACAACCATTAAGGCTGGGTTCACACATATGCAAATTGGATATGGGTTTTCCCGCATCCAATTCGCATGACAGGAAAGTGTGACCGGCGGTCCGCATTTAAAAAGGGTCCTGTGCGTCTTTGATTCCAATTCAGGTGCAAATTCAGGCTAAAATCTGGACCCGATTCGCACCTGAATCAGTGAACAGACACGCACCGGACTCCATGCTGTGAACCACAGCCGCAGCATATATGAACCCAGCCTGAAAGTTCATGAATGTGGTTGGTTCAAAAGTGGTCAGCTCATATAACAAAAGTTATCACTGCCCATCAGTGTAGCCTCATCAGTGCACATCAATGAAGGAGAAAAATTACCTGTTTGCAAAATTTTATAACAAACTATGAAAACTGTTTTTTGGGGTTTTTTTTCAAAATTTTCATTTTTTTTTTCATTTTTAGCAAAAAATAAAAACCCCATTAGTGATTAAATACCACCAAAAGAAAGCTCTGTTTGTGTGAAAAAAATGATAAAATTTTCATTTGGGTACAGTGTTGCATGAACGCGCAAGTGTCATTCAAAGTGCGACAGCGCAGAAAGCTGAAATTGCCCTTGGCAGGAAGGGGGTTTAACCACTTGCCCAGTAGGCAACTGGTTAAAGATTATTTAAACCATGTGACTCTAAGGTGCCTTTTAGAAGCATGCTGCCTGTCAGGGAAGGCATGTCCATAGTGCAGATGGAGTTTTTCGGAGCATATATATGCGCAGACCTGCAACTGGACGGGCAGATGTGCTTAGTCGTGGGCATCAATGCACGTGCCTGTTACTAATGCTGGTGCCAAGTGGGCTATTTAAACAGGCTTCAGTATGGGCTCCTTGCTGTTTGGTCTGCAGCTTCTGTATGTTGTTCCTTATTCCTGTGTTGATCTCTGATCCTGATCTGGCTTAGTTCTGACCTGCGTTGATCAAGCTACCTGCCCCGACCTCGGCTTGTCTCTGGATTCTGCTTCTGCCTCCTGTTTCCTGTTGCTTGATTGACCTCCCATTGCTAACTTGGCTTGTGACTTGACCATCCTGCTGTCTGACGTCTATGCCTGATCTGCTTAACTGTTACCAACTCGGCTTGTCTGACCCTGCATGCTGCTCATCCAGCCTACTACAGCTCTCAGTCTTCCTGCTTTCAGCTGCCTACCACAGTCTGCCACCAGCCAAGCTCCGTGCCAGCTCATCTGCCACCAGCCGGCTCTGCTGTCACATCCACCTGTCGACTGCTGCCATGCAGACTACTGGAATAATTACAGGCACTCATACCTCACCATGCTCCTGTGTCCGCTGTCTCACTACCAGTGGCCCCCAAGCCAGAGCTGTTCGAGAGGCCTTCCTCTGCATGTCAGGCTCACTGACCAGGTATGTGACACTGCCAGTGTTATAGTTTGTCCCAACCCGTCCATGTCACTATCACTTTTGCTGGACAGCTTAAGTTGCATATAAATTTAGGGAAAATCTAGATGAAGGAGCGTGAAATAAAAAAATAATTAAAATACTGAATACTATTGTTACCTATAATTATCACAATATAATATTACTCACTTAACATCACATAAATCTGGGGGGGTGCGTTCCGTGATATGGTATGTAGTTATTGTTTCTCCTTTCTCCATTCTTGAAGTGGAAGCTGAGATTGACTTTTTGTGGTGGTGAGAGTTCTCAATGCCAAGCTTGATTCTATTTTTAAAATTAATTATTACTGTTATGTTTAATCAGCAAGTATTCATATGGAGATTGAAAGTGCAGAGATTTACATGCCTCATATATCATGGCAAAACTGGCCACGTTCCTAACAGGAAATCAATACATACCTCGAGTTACTTTTTATAATAGTACAGTCATGAGATACCAGCAAGGCCTGTCATTTTACAACACTCCAACAAAAGCGCAAAGTAAACTGATTTGTTTAAAAGAATTATAAACAACTAAATATCTGGACTATTAATTGGTAGGTAGAGGTAAAACTCAAATCATTACAGATTAACCCCATACCGCCGGTGGGAGTTGGCCGTTTAAGTGGGCTGTCATTCCAGAGGCTCCCATTCAATCATCCATGTGATTGGATGCACAGTGATGGGTAATAGGGAGCCTACCCTACCACCTCCAGATAATCAGTACTCATGGAATACCCCCCCAGAACAGCATAGCGATGCATATATGCGGCAACTTGGTATCAAGGTTTGCCTGCCATACCGCCACATAAATGCATTTTGCTGTTGTAAATGAGGTTAAAGCCATGTATTATTTACCTTTATAGTTCATTGCCTATACTGTCCTCAAGCTGATACATACATTGTGATGACAATTAGACTAACCAATATATTTCATGATTCAACACTGAAAAAGGCCACACGGAAATCCCACAGGTATGTTTATTGTGTATAGCTTGCTGTTGACTTATTCTCTGCCCTTAGGCCACACCCCTCTGACATGTTTCACCCCTCCTAGGGCTTAATCGTAGAGATATTGCATGATTTATTATAATCTAAAAAAATCACCAAATACAGCTACACATATTAACAAAATGGAACTAACAAGGAAAAAAAAGTAGGATCACTTTCTGCAAGTGCTTCAAATTTTAAGCAGATAAAGAAAGAAATCAGATAAGTCCATATTGGTGCAATATATCAGCTGAGAAATATTTTCCATCCATAGCCAGTAATTCATTTTACAAGGTCACTCACCCTTTCAAAGACCCAATAGTAAGGAAATATGGATGCTGCCATTTCTATAGCTGAACTCCAGGCAAAGAATTTGGTTGACATACTTTGCCAATCCAGTGCTCCTTGCTACAAAGACTAGTTATAGGTGGGGGCAGTGGCCACTTTTTTGTACAAGGAACTAAATATTAGGTTTAAATTAGGGATGAGCTCAATGTTCGGGTTGAACATAAGTTTGACTCGAACATCCTGTTGTCACTTGTTTGCAGAACAGCGAACATTATGGGGCGTTCGCGGGACATTTGAGCGCTGTGGAACATCCCATAATGCACTGCGATCTCACAGTGCATTGCTGTATGATGATTGCCCAAAGCATGCATCTGACCTGCATGCTTTGGCCAATCACAGCACGCTCTACTGAGAGAGCCATAATTGGCCAAAGGCAGGGTGCCTTTGGCCAATCATGGCTCAGGGGGACTAAGTCCACACCCCACACTATATAAGGCTGCTTACACGGCGGGACCGTGTGTAGTGTTGTTGGCATGGACAGAGAGATAGCATGAGTTAGAGTTAGATTAAGCAGGCAGGTTATTCAGTTAGTGGCAGTGTATTTGATATATATAATTATATATATATATATATATATATATATATATATATATATATATATACAGTATATATACAGTATATATATATATACCCTCAGTCTAGCATATAAATATATATATATATATATATATATATATATATATATATATATATATATATACTCGGTGTATATATATATATATATATATATATATATATACATACATACATACTCTGCATCCAGTGTAGCCTATATCTACAGTACATTCTGTGGTGTACTGTTTCTAACACACTTCAGGTGGTGTATTAATATAATGAATACAGTCTTTTATATATATATTTATATATATATATATATATATATATATATATATATATATATATATATACACAGTACACAATACAATGCAGCCGTAGAACAGTTTCTTATACAGTGCAGGCGGTGTACACAGTATCTAATACAGTGTGTACAGTTTCTACTACACTTCTGTTGGTGTACACAGTATACAATACAGTGCAGCCATTGTACAGTTTATAATATACTTCAGGCGGTGTACACAGTATCTAATACAGTGTGTAAAGTTTCTACTACTTTCATATTCCCCCAGCTGCAGCATACTGCCAGGTTTGCTCCAGTGATGAGGAGGGAGGGGATGATGAGGTCACTGACTGTACTTGGGTGCCTGAGTCATTTGAATGCAAAAAAATAAAAAATCAGAAAGGGGGCAAATACTTTTTCACACAACTGTATGTCTGAAGCGGATCAAGCGTGGCCAGAACAGCAGCCACTTGGGCACCACATGCTTGACCAGACATATGACGACCTGCCATACAGTCTGTTGGCAACAGCACTTGAAAGACCCACACCAAAGAAAAAAAGTGGACTTCTCCTTGCTCCTCATCTGGGATCTCCAACTCTACTATACCTCCAGTCCTCTCAAAAACCTGCACTGAGAGTATGAAGGTATAGCAATAGGTGTCCCAAGTACTTGCAACCAATCTGCTAGCAGTATACCATCAATTGATTTTAGCAGGCAAATTTCCCTACCCCAGTTGCTGAACCATAAAAATCAATTTGGGAGGGGCGTGTCTACCATAGACATGGCCGGACGTGTCTGAGGAGAGCTCTGCCAGCCACCCATAAAATCTGCATTAATATTGCATATTACTAGCAGCTCTCACATATTGCTTCTTTGAGGTGCCCGGACATTATACAAGCACCGCAGCCTTATATTATGAGCAAGGCTATCCCCTCTACACCAGCGGATCATCTTAAAGAATTTGCCCACATGGAGAGACAAGATGTAATCAGCGGCCCTCCTCACACACAGAGCAGAGCGGCGGCAGCTACCGGAGCTACCCCGAAAGTTGGCACATTGGCAGAGGAGAAAACGGGTAAGCTGACCCTGGAGCAAGTACATGCCCAGCTTCTTGAGGCGATCACCTCCAGTAGCACCTCCATGACAGGCAAGATGGAGGAGATTAAAGTGGACATAGGCCTCATGAGACATGACTTGCAGCATGTTAGGGAAAGGGTAGCAGAAACTGAGAGGAGAATTTCCAACTTGGAAGATGAATTCTCCCCTTTCCCTGGTTGGATGACAGCTGCTGAGAAACAAATCTCTTTCTGGTCCCAAAAAGCTGATGACCTTGAAAATTGCCGTAGATGCAACAACCTCAGGATCGTGGGGGTCCCTGCAAAGGCTGAGGGCCAGAATCCAGGGGACTTTGTGGAAACGTGGCTCAAAACTTCCTTTCCTGATGCCAAGTTTTCTGCTGCCTTTGCTGTTGAGAGGGCTCACAGAGTCCCAGCAAAACCCCCTATCCCTGGTGCAGCTCCCAGGCCACTGCTAGCCAGAGCGCTCAACTGTAAAGATCGTGATCTGGTGCTTCATAAGGCATGACAGAAAGGTATGATCAACTTTGAAAATGTGCAGATCTCCATCTTTCCGGATTTCTCGATCGAATCGAAGAAGCAAAGAGCCACATTCACAGAGGATAAACAGAAGATGAGGAAAGATGGGATCATTTACATTCTACTCTATGGCTTTCCCTGCTCGGTTGAGTGATTGATGGTGGTCGTGTGCTCTTCTTCACTACTCCTGATGCAGCTGAAGAGTGGTTGAATGCAAAACGGCGTCCGTCCTGATTATTCTGGAATAGCATTGCTGTTGGGGAGATTCCTTTACCTTGCTTGCCCTAGATCTACATTTTTTCATGCAAACAAGTGCTTGATAGTAATCCTATTAAATGCAAGCTCCCTTTTTGTTTGTTTCTTTTGTTTTCAAGTAAATGCCTTTGCTGCACTGGCAGTGAATGTCTGCAATTTTTCTGTTTCCCTTTTCCACTGTTTAGAGAAACATAATACTGAACTACACAGACTAACATTTCAATTTAACACTGGGTTCTTATTTTTTTCACCGCTGCTTTTTTTTCTGCATTGCCTTTTTTTTAAGTAGATTATCTGAGTTTCAGACTTATTCTAGTCATACCTGGTGTGTTGCTGCACTCTTGTGGACAAACCTGGAACTCCTTATCCAAATGGTTTCTGTTGTCTATCTACTAATCATTGGGGGGAAGGCTCTGAACTCTGGTAGTATTATACACACTGCAATACGGGTATTATGTGCATTTGACACTGTTCAGTCTGACACTGTTTATTTCATCTAACAATAGCAATGTAGAATGTACTCCCCTTATTTTTTTTATTTTTTTTGTGAGAGCTTAAGGGGATGGCTACTGCCACGAATTACCTTCCCATATGCTGTTGCAATGTGCAGGTAATGCCAGTTGATACTTATCTACATAATCAGTCAACAATTACTAGCTACATCAGTTATTTATGGTTTGGCTTTTGGCCGCAATTGTTACTCCACTTGCCATTTTGTTCATTGGTACATATATAGTTTTACTGCCATGCATGTTATCTCATTACATGCTATCTCATTGTTATTTCCTGATATGCTGAACATCATTTTTCGACTGTTTGATGGCTAATCTCAGTACCTTTTTGTCATGGAATGTGAGGGGTCTGGGTAACCCCCCACAAGCGTTCCCAAGTGTTTACCAAGATACTTAAATCCAGTGCTCACCTGATATGTCTTCAGGAGATGCATTTGACTCCTGAACACATTGATCACCTCAAGAAGCCTTGGCTGTAGTGGACAGGCCATTCCTGTCATTCCTCTTATTCTAAGGGGGTATCAGTATTGGTGCACTGCTCAGTCTCTTTTCAGTTCAGGCAGACCCCCATGGGAGGTATGTCTTTATCCGGGCACAGCTACATGCACTCCCATTTGTGATTATGGGTATTTACAACCCCCCTCCTGCTAACCTACAGGTGGTTAAAGAGGCAATGGTTTTTGCTGCAATGTATTCAGCAGCCTATGTTTTATGTGTAGGTGATTTCAACCTGCTCTTGGATCTGGTCATGGATAGACATGGTGACCCTCCAGTCCCAGACATTGTCTGCGTTCGGTTTCTTGGTCTCTGAGTTCGGTTGGAGTGACTTATGGCGGGTTACCAATCCCAATACCAGGGCATATTCATGGTCCATCCCCAGCAGAGGCTGTCTCTCAAGAATTGATTTGGCATTAGGTAATGATAAATTTCTCACCAAATTGTCCTCTTTCACATATCTGCCTAGGGAAGTGTCGGACCCTTTGCCTTTGTCACTGTCGATACTGAGGCTGGGGAATCCGCAGACCATGGCAGGTTCAGCCCTTTTGGCTGCACCTGATTGGGTCTAATGACAGGATACCAAATCAACTTGCGACTTTCCTGAAAGCCCGCGGCTTTGAACGTGGTTTAATGTTTTGGAACGCCTTGAAGGCTTATTTGAGAAGGGCTCTTAAGTCCACTATATCATTTATTAAACTTTCTTCCTGACAAGACGGGGAAGATCTAGCAAAAAAGTACCAAACAGCTGAAGCGACTTATTTGACAGACCCAACTAACTCTAACCGTATCCAGTGGGAGTTTATGTCTTGTTTATATTCAGACCATATGTCTGCCACTGCAAAAAAGAAATCCTTCTATACCCAGCAGAAATATTTTGAATGTGGGAACCAGTCCAGTCAGTTATTAGCCCATATGGCTCGACAGCAGTTGGGTAGCTCTGTAGTGAATAAAATAACACGTCCTGATGGTACGGAGGCCCATTTGGCTGGAGATATACTTACTTGCTTTCACGACTTCTATACAAGTATTATGACTCTACCCTTACATTTACCAGTCAAGACAAGGCATACCTTTCCAATTTGATATTCCCTACATTAACTCAGGAACAGGGGGAGGACATAGATGCAGATATCACGGAAGATGAGGTCAGGGAGGCAGTAGCGTCTATGGCTAATGGAAAGGCCTCGGGTCTCGATGGTCTACCCTGGGAAATATATTGCAGATACCTGGACACTCTTGCCCCAGTTCTGGCACAGGTCTATTCTACAGCGTTTCGAGAGGGGGGACTGCCACCATCTATGTACTCTGCCACGGTGGTCCTTATTCCAAAATCCTAGAAGGACCCGGCTGATTGTGCATGGTATCGGCCAATTTCTTTATTGGATATTGACTATAAAATACTAACAAAGATTCTAGCCAAACGTCTCAATGCAGTCATTCTTAGTATAATTCATCCAGACCAAACTGGCTTTATGCCAGGAAAGTCTACCTCCATTAACATACGTAGGGCACAACTAATAGTTCAACTTGGAAAATTTCTGCCTGAGTCTTGTGCACTGGCTTCTCTAGACACCGCAAAAGCCTTCAACTCAATAGAATGGCCCTTTCTTATGGCTGCATGGTGCTCATTTGGCTTTGGAACTAAATTCTAACAATGGGTCACTATACTTTATAGGGATCCCACGTCTAACCTTTTAGTCAATGGTCTCCTATCCCTATTTATACAGCTTCGAAGAGGTGCCAGGCAGGGGTGCCCTCGGTCTCCGCTGTTGTTTGTGGTCGCTATTGAGATGCTGGCACTGAGATCTCCTCTCTTTAAAGGCATCACTATGGGTGAGAGAGTAGACACTATAGGACTATACGCAGATGACTTTATATTATATATGCAGGAAACCTCTGCCTCGTTAGGAATTGCAATGCAAATCATAGACAAATTTTGGCACATATTTGGGCCTTAAAATTAACTGGCAGAAGTCATCCCTGATGCCCTTTTCCTCGAAGGCCCTTCCATGCAGTGATCCTCCATGCCCTCTTAAGGTAGTGACCTTGTTTAAATATTTGGGAATCATTATTACCCTGTCTCCTTCAGAGGCTTCCCAAGTGAATCTGGACCCTCTGGTTACCATGATTAACCACTTGCCGCCCGCCATATAGCAGAATGAATGCGGCAAAGTGGTTTCAATATCCTGACTGGGCGTCATATGACGTCCTCAGGATATTTAGCCACTGCGCACCCTCGGGGGCGCGCCCTCGGGGGCGCGCATCGTGGAGATCGTTGTTGCGGGGTGTCAGTCTGACACCCTGCAACACCGATCTAGGTAAAGAGTCTCTGACCGAAACTCTTTACCACGTGATCAGCCATGTCCAATCACGGCTGATCACGATGTAAATAGGAAGAGACGGTGAATGGCTTTTCCTCACTCGTGTCTGACAGACGATCGGCTGCTCTCCTGACAGGGGGGTCTGTGCTGATTGTTTATCAGCACAGCTCCCCCTCGGATCCCACCCAGGACCACCAGGGAAGCCGCCCAGGACCACCAGGATGGCCATCCACACTGGACCACCAGGTATGCCCCCTAGACACCCAGGGAAATACTAATCTGTGCCCAGGCAGCTGCCAATCAATACCCAGGCAGCTGCCAATCAGTGCCCACTCACAACGCCTACCACTATCAGTGCCGCGTATCAGTGCCCAGCAGTGCCGCCTATCAGTGCCCAGCAGTGCCGCCTATCAGTGTCCATCAGTGCCGCCTATCAGTGCCCATCAGTGCCCAGCAGTTCCGCCTATCAGGGCCCAGCAGTGCCGTCTATCAGTGCCCATCAGTGCCGCCTATCAGTGCCACCCATAAGAACCCATTTTTGCAGTCTTTCAGTGCCCATCAGTTTCGCCTATCAGTGCCCATCAGTGCCCACCAGTGCCACCCATCAGTGCCCATCAGTGCCGCCTATCAATGCCCATCAGTGCTGCATATCAGTGCCACCCATCAGTGCCGCCTACCAGTGCCCATCAATGCCGAATATCAGTGCCCATCGTCAGTGCCCGTTAATGCCCTCTCATTGGTGCCACCTCATCGGTGCCGCCTTATCAGTGCCTGTCAGTGTCACCTTATCAGTGCCCATCAGTGAAAGAGAAAACTTACTTATTTACAAAAATTTTTAACAGAAACAAAAGCAAAACTTTTATTTTTTTCAAAATTTTCGGTCTTTTTTTATTTATTTAGCAAAAAATAAAAACCGCAGAGGTGATCAAATACCACCAAAGAAAGCTCTATTTGTGAGAACAAAATGATAAAAATTTAGTTTGGGTACAGTGTTGTATGACCGCACAATTGTCATTCAAACTGCGACAGCACTAAAAGCTGAAAATTGGTCTGGTCAGGAAGGTGTATAAGTGCCCTGTATTGAAGTGGTTAAAGCTCAACTTACTGTCTGGGCCAAACTTCCCCTGTCTGTGGCAGGCAGGATTAATCTCAAGATGATCCTTCTGCTCAAGTGTCTGTACGTGACTTCTCACATGCCTACCTCAGTACCTAAATCGTTTTTTAAAACCCTGGACACGCTACTTATCACCTTTATTTGGGCCACCCATAGGCGGATACTTAAATTCTCCACTCTGCAGCGCCCTAAGGCTGATGTTGGCATGGCATTGCCTAACTTATACTATTATTATTTGGCTGGGCAGCTACGCCATCTGACAGACTGGTTGGGACTGGCTACGCCAGCGGTGGTTGAGTCATATCTCGCCTATGTCCTCAAAATCAAACATCTGTTGATAGCACTGGAGGCACCTATGGCCGCACTGGGGGAAATACATATACCAATATTGACATTGGCCCATATGGTGTGGAGGGAAACCAAGAAAATTACAAATTTTCAGGGTACTAATGAGTCTCTACCACTCTGGCACAATCCAATTTTCCCAATTTGAAGCAATTTGTGGACCCTGGATTCTGGGAACGTAGGGGAATGGTTTCTCTGGACAACATCTATAATGGAAATGTATTGGCTTCTTTTGAGGGATTGCAAAGGAAATATGAATTGCCCCAATCTACCTTTTATAGGTATTTACAACTTCGACGTGTGCTACATACCCAATTTTGTATTTGTGACACTGACTTCTCTGAATACCCACTGATAGGAGTACTTCGCTCTCAGGGCCCTAGGGGATTTATCTCAACTCTGTATCTATATTTACTCTCTGCCACGACTAGTGGGGCTCCACTGGAGGTGCGCATCAAGTGGCAACAACCTGTCCCTGATTGTAATTACAATTCTTGATATATTTCACAGCAGGGCCCGTTCCTGCACCCAACAAGAGTAACTGTGAGGGCTTACAGTGTTCTGGTACCACCAACACTTTTCTGCAGAGTATATAGGGCAGGCCGTATAGTATATATACTGCTGTTCAGAGTATACAGTGCATGGGGTCCTAGGGGACCCCCATGCCATTTTTTAAAAAATTTTGGTGCAGGGTTCCCTTTAATATCCATATCAGACCACGCCATTTTTTTGGTATTTTTATCTGTATTGGATCCGATAATACATTACAGCCGCAAGCAGTTTTAAATAACATTTTTTTCTTTTTTGTTGCATGCTAGTCTCATGTCAAAAGTGAAGAGGTTACTCACCATATGTAAATTCTCGTACGATAGAACTCAACCTCAGAAGTGAGGTAATGTTTTGAATAGTTTTGTATGTATTCTTTAGTTTCTGAGCATGCATAGTCTTGCTCTTATGATTTTTTCGTACGATAACCGCACTAATTAAACGAAAATTGGACGTTGAGTTCACGTACAACAAAAATTTTATAGTCTGCACATCCAGCTTTTGTCGGACGAAAAACCGGACTTGGCTGTCGAAAGCACCATACTAACGATCCGAAATTCAGCAGATCATTCGTCAGACGAAATTTTACTTCCAATTTTCGTATCACGTGTACGGGCCTTAAGACTGGGATACATTTGGTAATATAGTTTATATAGTAGACATGAGAAATCACATTTAAATATTTTAAGTAGACAGTGTAATTTTTTTTAGTTATTATTATTGTTACCTTTACAAACACTTTAAGGGTGTGTGCACCTTTCAGAGTCTGCTACTTGTGGGGGCTGGGGTAGCCCCCTGTTGACAAGTTAGAGAAGTAAGAATTCCACTCCTGACCTGCTCTAGAGGTAGAGTGAAGTACCATACTTTGGTTTCCATGTGCCCCATTAAGTTTCTGTAAATGTATGAGGGAACTGAGTGAAACATAATGTGGACTGTGCTGGGTTGTACTGAGGGAGAGTGATGCTATCTCCTGGAACTGGCACTTCAGTCTGTTGCTGACGTGGTTGTGTTATTAGGTCTTAGACCAGCCACAACTGGGCAGACCCTGATAGGCCACCCATGTGGCAGCAGACTCCCACCTATAAAAGCGACTAGGTCTTACCTTCCTCCTACATATATTTATTTTGCTACAGGTCTTGTGTAAAGTGCTTTGAATTGAATAAGAATGGGTTAAAACCCTTCTCAGTTTATTTTTGCTATATTTGTCCACTTAATGAAATTTCCCTTTACTTTCTGTTCTAGACACAAAACAAGAAGTGAGAGGAAATCTCTACAGGGTGAAAGGAATTACCCCCTTAGACAGCTATCACTGGAAGAGGTGTCCCCAAATGTAGATTTCCACTCTATTCCAGTTCTAGTGACAACTGTATTTTTTTTGATTTCCCATCACTTTCTGTCTTATTAACAATGGTCACCAGGACAAGTAGAGAGAGTGAATCTATCTAGCCAGGAACACAGATAGCAAAAGCATAACAGAAGTGCTTATTCCTCCAAACTTTGTCCACAACTAAAAAGAACAGAATATATACTCTAAATGGAACTAACGTTTTCAGATATGAATATCAAACCAATTAGATGTTTTTAAAACACTCATTCACAAAGTTTTAGAGGAAATGATAGTTCTACAAAGTTGCACTTACAGAGCAGTGAATTGCTGAGTGACTCTTTCTTTTTGAGGAATATGCACAATGACATGCCATAGTCACTTATCTACTCAGTAAAAGAAAATCAATTACAATTGTGGATTGTATAAATCTGCATTACAGTAAAGCCAGCAAAATAGAATTGCCAGAGTAGGACTAATTTGCATTGATATATATGCCAGCCATGGCATGTTGATTAAAAATTGACAAGTCTGGCTGATTAATGCCTTAGCTTAACTTTGCAAAACATTGTAAGTCTTAATTTCAATTACTAAATAATCTGTTTTAGGACATAAACAATTCAGAGTTCTCTAAGAACAGAGGATATAGTCGGGGGTGTAAAGGAAAAATATAACCAAGTGTCACCTGAAAATGTATAATAGTGATTGGCTAATGCATCAGCTAATACCTACTATTACATTTATTTATGATAAATGAGCATTACAAATGACAAAACAATGTTATAAAATATATTTATGTATGAAAATGTTGGCTCTTGTGTCACTAGAGAGAATATTTTTCTTCTTTTTCTGAATCTCTCCTTTCTACTCCTTTTCTGAACTCTACTGAAATATGTAACGCAACCACCATGAAAAACCCTAGTTTCCATATTAAGATGATTTAGAATGCAGGGGACATCAAAAGAGCTAAGGACTGAAAACAGTTTGTTTTTTGGCTGGATTTTTTTTAAAGGACTAGTTTTTTTGTAATAAACATATTAGCTATGAGGGAAAGTCAGAGAAATATACACGATTTATACATTATCATTTTTATAGCTATAAAATGAATGTATGTGAAATTCTTGGTGTTCCTGCCAGTCCCTCTGCTTTCCTATTAAAAACTGACCACACTAAGCAGGAGAGCACACTGTGGTCAGTTCTCTAGCTATGCTGGGAACTCAGTGTGCTCTCCTCAAATGATCAGACTTGTCCTAACATGCCCCCACTGCACAGCCAATCACTGGGAAGCTCAGTGTACTGCTGCTTTTCCTCCCCCAGCTCTTATGCAGCGGAGAACAGGGGGAACAGAGGGTGTGTGATCAATTATATAAAAGGGGAAAAAAAGGTATTTATTTATTTTTTTATATCTATACAAAAATGTTTTGCCTTTCATTTATATTTTAAACTGAATGGCTTGTTTTACAAAGTGATCGTTTACTATCACTTTAACCTCTTGCCGACCAGCCGCTGTCATTATACGGCGGCAGGTTAGCAAATCTCTGTTCTGACAGGGGAGATCACACAGATCCTGTCTTTCTGCTAAGCAGGAAGACAGATCTGTGTATTTCCCCAGTCACGCAGCCCCTAATACATTTAGAAAATACAAACAGGGAACACATTTAACCCCTTGATCACCCCTGATGTTAACCCCTTCCCTACCAGTGTCATTAGTACAATAACAGTTCATATTTTTAGCACTGATTACTTTAACAATGCCACTGGTTCACAAAAAAGTATCAAAAAATGTCAGTTAAGTGTCCAATCAGTCTGCCACAATGTCGCAGTCCCGCTAAAAATTGCCTCCATTACTAGTAAAAAAATAAATAAATGATAAAAATGCTATAAATCTATCCCCTATTTTGTAGACCCAAAAACTTTGGTGCAAACCAATCAATATACACTTATTGCGATTTTTTTTTTTTTTTTTTACCAAAAATATGTAGCAGAATACAAACTGATGAATAAATGATTTTTTTTACATTTTTTTTGGAAATGTTTTATAGCAGAAAGTAAATAAATTTGGGGTTTTTTTTTCAAAATTGTTGCTCTTTTTTTGTTTATAGTGCAAAAAATAAAAAGCACAGAGATGATCAAATACCACCAAAAGAAAGCTCTATTTGTGGGAAAAAAGGACATCAATTTTGTTTGGGAAGAGCATCACACAACCGCGCAATTGTCAGTTAAAGCGACGCAGTGCCGTATCGCAAAAAAAATGGCCTGGTCAGGAAGTGGGTAAAATCCTTCCGGGCTGAAGTGGTTAATAACATCATATGTGAAAGAAGTTACAAGGATGTTTTAGAGCTATACACCAGCTCCTTCATCAGGCATCAATGATCTGTTCCTATTGCCTAATGAAAGTGCAGATGTATAGACTCAAAATGTTGCTGAATCTTTGTGACAAATAAATGGAGTGTGAATAGGAGCTATTATCTATAATTTGGTCATGGCATTATTTGTGGTATATCACTGCAGCAATCATAAAATAAAAGGTTGAGCATAGTTTGTTGTGCTCCATATTCCTATATTTAAATAAATGAAACAAGGGCTGTGCCAACCCTTTCTAACATTTTTCTTTGCTCCAAGTTAAGAAAAGACAATGTATGTCATGTTGTATAGCATGTATGAAGTCTAGACTGTCTTCTATACAGCAGTCTGTGGTTTCATTTTTCTTGCACAGCTTAGTTCTTTCATCTTGTGCTTGGTTGCCTTTTTTCTAAAAGTTCTCTTCTGACCTATCTTACACATAGGGGGCTTTTCTGAATCAAGGAACCTAGCAATCTCTTTTCAAACCTAGAGCTACATGTCCCCAGGCACACGCTGGTTAAAGTTTGTTTGACATTTTAGATGGGCTGAAAGTTGAAAGTAATTTCAAGTCATTCATCTCAGTCAACACATAAAATTAAAGCTGAAATGGTTCACCCCAAGGGAACATCAAGCTGCTTACTTTCAGAGAAAAGTGTATAATAGACTATTGCATACTGTAAACTCCAAAACCCTGTAAGTAGATAGAAAAAACACAAAACTGAATGGGTATCTTCAGGAATCCATCTTATATCAGATATTTGACTTAGGAACGTCTTGTTTTTTTTTATCATACTGAAGCTGCCAACATGCAGATATTAATAATTTACAGAGCTTCTACACTGCTTTTCCATTAGCGATGGCGTGCGGTGGAGAAAAGAATTGCTGGCAGGAGGCTGTGAATGTTTCTGACAAGGTCATCCTGTCTCTACCTCACTAGTGTCTATGTTTAACCTGTTCTCATCCTCTGGAGGTAGCCTGTAGCTCTGTTCCTGGTATGCATTGCAATTCACTTGGCTGTTGATTAAATGGAAGCTAGAAATAGGCAAGGAAAGGCTTTATCAAGTGGGTCCATATAACACGTAAAGCAAATTTGCAATTCAAACATTCAGTTTGGAAGTGTTTTACGTTGGACAGCTTTATATGCAATGCCAAAAAATTATATATGCTATATTCACATTTTGTTTGATTTGCTTTAAAACATAAGGTCTATCCGCCTTGGCATCGGAAGGTTTTACCCCCTTCATGACCAGGACATTTTTTGATATTTATCACTGTGCTATTTTAAGTGGTAATTCAGCTGTCATGCAGCGCTGTACCCAAACAGTATTTTTTAAAAAAATTCACACAAATAGAGCTTTCTTTTGGTGGTATTTGATCACCACTTTTTTTTTTTTTTATTATTATTATATAAGCGAAAAAAAACCATATTGAAAAAAAAAAAACGTTTTACTTTGCTATAAAACATACCCAATAACAAAATGTAAAAAATCTAATTTCTTCATAAATGTAGTTCACAATGTTACATGTCTTTGATTAAAAAAAATCCCAATAAGTGTGTATTGATTGGTTTGCGTGAAAGTTATAGCGTCTACAAACTATGGTATACTGGAATTGGTTTTTTTTTGTACTACTAATGGCGGTGATCAGCGACTTATAATGGGACTGCAATAGTGCGGTGGGCAATCTGACACTAATGGACACTGAGTGGGAACTGACTAAGGCCCCATTCACACCTGAGCATAGCGTTTTCAGATTTTTCCACGATTTTGCCACATTTTTACCGCTTTTTGCCACGATTTTGACTTGTTTTTGCTGCGATTTTGTACAGGTCAAAAGGTCACCAATGTAAAAAGCAAAAAACTCCCAAATCTGCCTAAAAAAAAAGTTCCAGAACTTGTTTGAGCTTCAGGCATTTTGGAGCTTCTGGCTTCAGGCATTTGGAGTGGAGATGTGAACCATCTCCATAGGGAATAATTGATTTTTTTCCCCTCCAGCATTTTGTAGCTTCTGGCTTCAAGTTACAAAACGCTCAGGTGTGAATGGGGCCTTACTGCCACTGACATCACCAGTGACACTAGTCCAGTGGTCAGTGCTAATACTATACACTGTCCCTGTACTAATGACACTGGCTGGAAAGGGGTCTAACATCTCGGGTAATCAAGTAGTTAAATATGTACACAACAATGTGTAATGTGTGCTGGTTTTTACTAAAGATCTTTGTTTCTTATCCCTGCTTTGCAGCGGGGAATTGTTCCGTCTATGCAGAGCCCTGTGTTGAACGTCAACACAGGGCTTTGGACTGAGATTGGACACAGTTGATCAGCAGGTCCCGGCTACGAATCATTGGTCTGGACCTGCTGACAGACTCCCACTAAAAACAGGCAGCAACGTACCAATACGTTGCTGTGGCTGTACGGGCCGCAGTACATTGCAGGTGGTTGGTCCACAAGTGGTTAAGTTATATTTACCCTTAAGAACAATATAACTTTGGTCCGCTTGAATGAAGATTGTGCTGAGAGAAGCAGATAGTATGATGTACCCACTCTCAATATCACATTGTACAGAGGTTTTAAAAAGACATAGCACAACAATCTAAGCACCAGCAAACTGAGAGTGACCATCACCGGTGCAGGTCAACTGAACCGTTAACCTTTTATACACACAGAATAGCCATCTTCACGTGTTTTAACATGCACAATTCAGAGCATTCACTGTTGCGATTCAGACCTTAAAAAAATTCTGTATCACTTGCTGCCATGTCCAGGCAGGAATATAACAGATTTTACACAATGGTAGCTTCTTTGGAAAGGCAGAGTTCCTAAATTCCTGGACATTGTAATATAGGGATGGTTAGTGTCCAATTGAGATGCATCTTCTGCTACGCTGGCAAAGTAACGCCATTACAGTAGGAAATATTAAATATACTGTATATGAGTGTTAACGCTGAGGAGTTCAGCCATAAGTACCATACAGTAGTACCATGCGATTCGGTTGCTGTGAAATTTTTAAAGTAGTTCATGCACTAACTTTGGTGTGGTCCTGTGCAACTTTATCCCATTCAAATGAATGGGCTGAAATCACACTACACCCAGATGGCATGTGAATTGCACAGGAATGCACAGAACGCTCCTGTGTGATTCATGATGTAAACCAGGTCTAAAGGTTTACGCACACAGCAGCAAAGCATCAGAGTAGAAAAACACAATTGGAGAAAACCCTAAACCCATGTAAAAACTCTTGATCAACTTCTGTCATCAGACCTAGTGCTTTGAAAGACCAATGCTTATCTCTCTTATACAATAGTGAGTGAATACAGGCTATTCACTCAGATGACACCGTTTTATTTTTGGAATTCCTATGTTGGTGAGAATTTGTGCCCATTCACCAAAAAGAGCAGGAGGTCAGGTACTCATGTTTTATAAAAAGACCTGGCTCCCAGGTTCCAGTTGTTCTTTAGGTTTTCAGTAGGGTTGCAATCAGGGCTCTGTGCAGGCCATTCAGGTTCCTCCACACAAAATGTTATAAACCATGTTTTTATGGATCTAGCTTTGTACACAGGGGCACAGTCATGGTAGAGTAGAACAGGATTTTTCCCCAAATTGTTACTACAAGATTGGATTTGCACAATTGTCTAAAAAGTCTTTATATGTTGTAGCATTAACTGGAAACACCTGGACTCAGCCATTTCAGGGTTGTCCACATCTAGCCATATATTAGGTGTGATGGTCAAGTGTCCACAAACTTTAGGCCATATAGTGTATTTCCAGCGCAGTAGGTTTTACATAGGGATGGTCGAACGGTTCAGCCCGAGCATGAGTTTGTTCCGAACATTGGCTGTTCATCCGTTCGACGAACACCCAAATTATCAGGGCATTCGACCGTTTGTTCAGCCCACCAAATGCCCACAATGCACTGCGCCGCCGCACACTGCATTGGAATCCCTGATTGGCTGAAACAATGAAAGCTTTGCCTAATCAAGTAGATAGAGGGTATAGGTGTAGCGCTAGATAATGGTGGTGATAGAATAGATGTGTAAAATTAAATACAATTGGTAACATGGGAGATTGCAGTCCATCCAGAAAATTCCAATAGGATAGTAAATAGAAGAACCGTCACCGACACCCAATTAGATTGACTCTTACCGCCAGTGTATAGGATATAGTAATGTCTACTTCCTGATCAGACTGTAGGTCAATAACTAGTCTGATCAGGAAGAAGACATTACTAATGGAACGTGGATTAGGACAAGAAAAGTAACCATTGAGTTGTTCCTGTGGAGTTTATCTCCCAGCGGGGGTTGGAAAAATACTTTAGAGGACCATTCGATGAATAGGAGCTGTGGAACTGGCTCTTCAGCCATTTGTTCAATGTGTATATCCTATACACTGGCGGTAAGAGTCAGTCTTACTGGGTGTCGGTGACGGTTCTTCTACCTTCTATCCTATTGGAATTTTCCGGATGAACAATCTTATATGTTATCGATTGTATTTATTTTTACACATCTGTTCTATTACTACCATCATCTAGCGCTAAACCTATATCCTCTATTTTTTTGTTATTGTATACAGCAATATTGTGTTAGGTGCTTTTGAGATATTTTGGGTTTTTTTGGTTTGGGCGCAGCAAATTTTCTCCCTTTTTTTGCCCAATCAAGGCACAGAGCACTGTCAGAGCCATGATTGGGTGCTGTCATGATGACTCTATCCAATCATGGCTCATTGCTCTGAGTCCCACCCCACACTTCTTTCAATAGTGGCCATTTTTAGTGTGATATCAGCGTGGAGAGAGATAGAACAGGGCTCTGTTCAGTGCTACTAGACAATGTGCTATTGTGATTCTATTGTCAGTGTAGAATACCAGTTTAGTGTGAATCTTGTGATTGTTCAGTCAGTGTGAGTGTAGTGAACACCATTCATCTTTACATTAGTGTGAATCTAGTGATAGTCCAGTCAGTGTGAGTGTAGTGAGTGACCATTCATTTTTACTTTAGTGTCAGTTTAGTGTGAATCTAGTGATAGTTCAGTCAGTGTGAGTGTAGTGACCATTTAACACAGTATATTTCAGTGTGCTACTGCAAGTTTTACGCTGTATATTTCAGTGCGTTACGTGCCGTTTAACGCAGTATATTTCAGTACGTTACATGCCATTTACTGCAGTATATTTCTGTGCGTTAGTGCACATTTAACGCAGTATATTTCAGTGCATTACTGCAAGTTTAACGCCGTATATTTCAGTGCGTTACCTTCCGTTTAAAGCAGTATAGTTCAGTGCATTACTGCAAGTTTAACGCTGTGTATTTCAGTGTGTGACTGCAAGTTTAACGCTGTACATTTCAGTGCGTTACGTGCTATTTAATGCAGTATATTTCAGTGTGTAACTGCAAGTTTAACGCAGTATTTTTTTGTGTGTTACTGCAAGTTTAACGTGCTATATTTCTGTGCGTTAGTGCACGTTTAACACAGTATATTTCCCTGTGTTACTGCAAGTTTAATGCTGTATATTTCAGTGCGTTACTGCAAGTTTAACACCGTATATTTCAGTGCGTTATCTTCCGTTTAACGCAGTATACTTCAGTGCGTTACTGCAAGTTTAATGCTGTATATTTCGGTGTGTTATGTGCCATTTAAGGCAGTATATTTCTGTGTGTCAGTGCAGCTTCACTGTAGTATATTATAGTGTATCAGTGGAGTGTGTCTGTGTAGTGAGTACTGAAGTTAAAGTGCACCAAACACCACTTTCCATTGTTTAAAGTGCATCCATGTACACATTTCCACATCTTTATTACATTTTGTTAATAAGCACCCCCATCATGTCTGGGAGGACAACAAGGAGAGGCAGACATTCCCATGGCACTGTGAGGGGGCCAGCAGTGTATGTGTCCACAGGCAAAGGTGGAAGTCCTCAGTCAGGGCATAATTTCCTCTGTTTAGTAATGTTGCCTGTGCTATCCAGCCACAGCATACAGAGGAGGTAGTGGACTGGCTTACTAAACCATCCTCATCTTCCTCATCCTCCATCACCCAAGCAGGGACTAGTGCTCAGTCCACTGCAGCTGCCAGAGTGGCTAAACCTGCCTCCTTGTCCACAGCTTTTCCTGCCAAAACCAGCATCAGGCATGGAGGAGTCAGCTGAGTTATTTGAACACAGCGTCAGCCACTTGCTCCTTGATGATACACAGCCATTACTTGATTCAGATGTTGGTTCTGAGGTTGAGGAAGGCAGGAACATGAGCCTACAGAGAGGGGAGAACACTGGTTCACAAATTGGCAGTTATGCTCCCCCAGCCGCAGCATATTGCCAAGTTGTCTCCAGTGGTAATGAGGGTGGAGTAGATGATGATGATGAGGTCACTGACGTTATTTGGGTGCCGGATAGAGAAGAGGAGGAAAGTGAGGGTGAGGCACAACCCCAACGAGGTGGCCATCATGGAAGAGTAGAGAGCAGCCACCCTATTCCATCACATTGTGAAGATGTTATCTCCCGGCCTACTTCCCACAGCTCGGGTGTCTGAGCCTTTTTTAGCACATGCGCAGCCAATCGCACTGTTGCAATCTGAAAACACCAGCCATTTGGGTACCACATGCTTGACAAGGCATTTAACCTCCCACCACTCAGCCCATTGGCAAGGGCACCTGAAAGCCACACAAAAGGGGCGCAATTCTAAACATCATCCTTACTCACCTCAGTCTTCCCCCGCTATACCTCATGACCTCTCAACAGCCTCCACTAACAGGAATGATGGTATTACGCAGGGTGTCCCAGGTCCTTGCAGCACATCTGCCAGTAGCACACCACCAGCTGTAGACAATAGGCGACAAATTTCTCTGCCCCATCTGCTGCATCGAAAAAAAAAACTGCCACCCACATGCCCAGCGTCTAAATGCAAGCTTGTCAAAGCTGCTGGCCCTACAACTTCTGTAATTCTATCTGGTGGATTCTGCCCCCTTCTGTGAATTAGCAGAATGTGCTGCACCACAATGGCAGGTTCCCAGTTGCTATTTCTTTTCACGTAAGGCTATTCCAGCTCTGTACCATCACATGGAAGGCGATGTTGTGGCATTGTTGGGCAAGGCAGTCAGCCGCAAAGTCCACGTTACTGCTGACACGTGGTCCAGCAAGCATGGTCAGGGATGATATATTTTGTTCACTGCACACTGGGTAACTCTGCTTGCAAATCGGAAGGATGCAGGACAGGGCTCAGTGCTGCAGTTTGTTGTGCCCCCACTTCTCCATACAGCTAGTGGTGGTGATGCAAGATTTGTCAGCTCTACCCCCTCCTCCTCCTCCTCAGTGCCCTCCTCTGCTGAATTGTCCTATGAACCACAAGTACCCCCTAAGCATTCAAGCGGCTATTTAATGAGTCAGGCTAAAAGGTGCCATGTACTGCTTCAGCTGTTGTGTCTTGGGGACAGGAACCACACAGCGGAGATTCTTGCAGCTCTACAGAGGCAGGCCCAGAGGTGGTTCACTCCACCCCAGCTAGAGCCAGGAATGGTGTTGTGTGATAATGGCACAAACCTCCTGTCTGCCCTTAGACATTCAGCAGGAATTCCACCTGCCCATAAACCGCCTGATTTATGACATGCCCACCACTTGGAACTCGACTTTGGCAATGCTGCAGTGGCTGCACATGCAGCAGAGCGCCGTCAATGAGTACCTGTGTGAGTATGGCACAACGACAGGCTCAGGCCGGCTCGTTTTTTTTCCCCACGCAATGGCTGCTCATAAAGGATGCATGCACTGTACTGTTACCATTTGAGGAGGCCACAAGGATGGTGAGCCATGACAATGCATGCATCAGTGACACAATCCCTGTTGTGTTCCTGCTGGAGCAGACTCTGCGTGGAATTATGGACAGGGCACTCGAGGCAGAGCAACGAGAGGAAGAGGAGGACTTCCTTTCCTTTTAAGGCCCATTTTATGCAGACATCATTGTTCCTATGCCACAGAACACACAAGAGGAGAGGGAGGAGTTGGAGGAGGATTCTGGCAGTTTTGGAGGCATTGAAGAAGAGGAAGACATACGTCAAACAGTAAGAGATGGTTTTCCATCCCCAGAACCCTTGAGAGTAGTACATGGCTGGAAAGAGGCAGTTCCAGACACTATAATCCTCAGTGACCCTGAGGAGTCTGCTTCTCATGCCTCTGCAAATTTGCTGTGCATGGGCTCCCTCATGCTTCAAAGCCTGCGAAAGGACCCAAAAATACGTGGCGTAAAGGAGAAGGATTACTATTGGTTGGCAACCCTCCTTGACCTTGACCACTGTTACAAAGGTGAAAGCCTCAGAACTCATCCCATTCCCTCTCTTGAGGACACCTTAAAGAGGAGTTTATCTTTTTTTTTTTTTCTTTCCACTTCAGTGAACTCATTAGGGAGGGTTATTTCAACTTCACAGTTCCATTTTTGTCCCTTCCCATTTTCACATCATTGTGGCATTTTCCATTCTTTTAAGCATTTATTTTAAAAAATATATTTATTTCAGTATAAAAACTACGAATTGACCCCCTTTCCCCTATCTGACTTCCCCCTCCCTCCTCCCTCTGGTTTGTTTCAATCTATCCCCAGTTGTCCTACCTCAGGGCCCTGTGCCTTCCAACATCTTCCCCCAATATTTGTCCGTGGTTTTACATTTTTTCCACACACCCCTAATACTATTACATTTTTCGATTTGGTCTTTGTCCCTGCTGCTTGGGAATTCCATTATACTATAATAATCCACTTGTTTAAACCAATTTCTTATATCTGGGTTTTCGTGTTTAACCATTTTTTTGGGATCAGTCCCTTTGCAGCATTCAGAAGTTTTGGGATTGTTTTTGAATATTGTTTCCTTGGGGTTTTGGAGACGTGGAATAGGCATGTCAACATGTTGTAGTCTATCTTCTCTCCTGTTATCTCATTTATAAGATCAACTATTTCCAGCCAGTATTCTTTTATTTTCAGACATTCCCACCCAGATGTGTGCCATCGTGGCTCTTTGTTTGCAATTTCTCCAACACCATGGTGATCCGTCCGGTTGATATTTCTGGATTCTCTCTGGGGTTAGATACCACCTTGCCAGGAATTTATAATTCATCTCGATGGTGTTCATTTCCCAAGCGTGGTTGTATCCTGCTCCTTTCATCCTCTCGACTTGCTGTTCTTCAAATTTAATATCCAGTTCTTTTTCCCATCTTTCTATGTAGGAGGGTCTTCCTAGTCCTTCTAGGTCTGTCAATATTCCATAGGTTTTTGAGATTCTATTTTTCAGTGGCGTTTGTGTTGCACATAGTTTTTCCAATGGGTTTAGCTCTCCTCTGTCTCTGATTGGATGCGGCAATGAATTTACTAAGTGATGTAATTGAAATAGTTCCCATTCTCTCAACTTCCACCCATTTGAGACCTCTAATTCTAGTGCAGTTTTCATCTTCCCCTTTGTGGTGATATCTTTAATTTGTGGGTGTTTCATCTTTAAAAAATATTTCTTTTCCGGGTATAAAAAAATTGGTTCCAGTGAGCGAGATCAAGGGTGAGTTGTATACCCAGTTTTCCTTCCGGTGAAGTGCATCCCAAACGTTAAATACATTTTTAGTCAATTCGTGAGATTCTGAGTCCAGTGTTCTAAACTTGCTTGGTGTCCAGATATTTTTGTGCAGTGTAGTTCTACTTAAAGTGTTTTCTATCTCACCCCACTTTTTTTCCCTGTTTTCTTTTGTCCACTCTACCATACGTACTATTATTACCGCCTTGTAGTACCTTGTTATATCTGGAGTTGCTAAACCACTGTGCTTTCTCTTCCTGGTCATTAATGTATGTTTTATTCTCGGCTTTTTATTTTGCCAGATGTACTTTATCTGCATTTTTTTTATTATATTGAAAAAGCTCTGAGGGATCGCAATAGGTAACATCTGAAAATTATACATTATTTTCAGTAATATCACCATTTTATACATATTTATTTTTCCAATCCAGGATGTTGATTGTAAACTTATATTTTTTATTTCTGCCTTTATCTCATTTATTAATGGGATGTAGTTTGCCGGGTATATTTTCTCATACGTTGATGTTATTTTGATTCCCAAGTATGATAGTTTACCTTTTACCCACGTGAATGGAAATTCTCTTTGAAGAGCAAGAACTTCATTTTTTCCCAATCCGATGTTTAATATTTCTGTTTTTATGGGATTTATTTTGAAATTAGAGATTTCTCCATAATCTTTTACTTCTTTGATTATATTTGCCAGAGTCGCCCTAGGGTTCGTTACGTACATTAAGATGTCATCGGCATACGCCGCAACTTTACGTTCTTTACCCCCCACTCTCGCCCCCCTATCCCCTGATTATTTCGCAGGGTCGCCAGGAAGGGTTCCAATGAGAGGACATATAGGAGTGGCGAGAGCGGGCAGCCTTGACGCTTTCTGTTAAACATCTCGAACACTGGTGACAGTCTCCCGTTAACCTTTACTGTTGCCGTAGGCCCATTGTATAGATTTTTGATCCACTTCATGATTTTTGGACCCAATCCTAGATGCTGCAACGTATCCATCATAAATCATCAGTCTACCCTGTCGAATGCTTTTTCTGCATCAATTGACAGGAGCAGTACTGGGGATCCACTGGACTTCTTCTTTCGCAGCATCCAGAATGTTTTGATACTGTTGTCTCTTCCTTCTCTACCCAGAATGAATCCGGTTTGATCCGGGTCTATCCAGAGAGCTGTTAATTTTTGTAATCTGCTAGCTAAGATTGTTGCGTATATTTTTGTATCCGCATTTAATAAAGCTATGGGCCTGTAGCTAGAGCAGATGGTTTTATCTTTTCCTTCCTTAGGAATTAGTGTTATGTATGCTAAGAGTGATTCTCTTCTTACTTCTTCATCTTCTCCAATTCTATTCAGATATTTACAGAACCTTGGTGTCAGCTGTTCCTGGAATTTTTTGTAATATTTGATCGTGAACCCATCTGGCCCAAGACTTTTTCCTGAAGGTGTATCTTTCATGGCCATTCTGATTTCGTCTTGCGTTATCTTTTTTTCCAACTCTCTCAGTTGTTCAGATGGGATTTTTGGTAAGTTAGCTCTTTTTAAATAGGTTTGTATCTTCTTCCTTCTTGCTTCTTTTTCTAATTGTGGTTCTTGCTTTTTTATTGAATATAGTGAACTATAGTATTGCAAAAAGGCTTGTGCGATATCTGTTGTCATATGTTTTATTTCTCCCTTATCGTTTTTTATTTTCTCTATGTAATTTAAGGTCCTCTTTTTTCTTAACATGTTTGCAAGATATTTACCCGATTTGTTTCCACCCTTAAATCTGTTTTGCAATACCCTGTTGTGCTCTTTTCTCTCTTCACGTTCCATTAGTTCTTTTAATCCGTCTCTTTTTAGGGTCAAGGTCCGATATATTTCTTTTTCAGTTTGGTTTTTATGTCTTTGTTCCAGATTATGGATTTCTTTTATCATTCGCATCATGTTTTCGTTTCTTTCCTTCTTTTTTCCTGCCTCAATCGATATTAGTTTGCCCCTAATAACAGATTTATGTGCCTCCCATAAAGTTGCTTTTGACAGATCAGGGGTATCATTCTCCAGGAAGTATTTTCCGATCTCTTCCATTATGATTTTTTCGGTTTCGCTGTCATCTAATAGATCTTCGTTGATTCTCCATGTACCTCGCCCCATGGGTTCCCCCTGTGTTTTCATCTTCAACTTTACTGGGGAGTGATCTGATATTGTTGTGACTCCTATTGTTGTTTCTATTACCTTCTCTAAGCTTCTGTGTTCCACCATGATATAATCCAATCTAGAGTACGTTCCATATACTGTAGAGTAATATGTATAATCTTTTGTACTCGGATGTTGCACCCGCCATGCGTCCACCAGTTGATATTCGAATAGTTTCTTTTTGATCTTCCTTAGTTGTGATGTTTCTCTATCCGGCGCAACTGACGTACTGTCTAATTTGTGGTCCATGGGGAAGTTGAAGTCTCCAGCCAGTATCAGTTTACCCTGTTTAAACTCTGTCAGATCTTTCAACACTTCCACTAGGTAATTTTTGGGGTTTTTGTTGGGGCAGTAGACATTGGCTAGCGTGTATTTCGTACCCAGTATTGTCCCTGTGAGGAAGAGGAAGCGTCCTTCTGGGTCGGCTTTTCTCTTCTCTATTACAAAACAGATATTATTCCTAATTCCAATTGCGACTCCTTTTGCCTTTCTGATTGGTGAATCTCCGTAATACCACGTTGGGATATTTTTAGAATATAGTTTGACATTTGAGTCCTGATTAATATGTTTCTCCTCTAAGAAAATGATTCCGGCCGTGCTTCTTTCTAATCCTTGTAATATTACCCGTCTCTTTTTAGGTGAATTTAAACCTCGAACATTATAAGTCAGGAAATTGATATTATTTATTACCTCCATTCAACTCTATTTCCTGTGTGTCCCCCCCAGGGCGTCCCCACTCCCCGATCGGTACAGAGACCTCGGGGTGCGGGGGCCCCATGGGGCGACACGCGGGAAAGCTTTAATTTCCTCTTTATTTTCCTTTTTCTTTACTTCCCTTCTTCTCTTTCCTTTCTTCTATCTTCCTTTCTCTTATGAGATAGGCACAGGAGCCCGAGTGTCTTCCAAGTGAAACAAATCTTATCCCTCCCCTTATCCCACGCGGGAAAGCTTTAATTTCCTCTTTATTTTCCTTCTTCTTTCCTTTCCCTTCTTCTCTTTCCTTTCTTCTATCTTCCTTTCTCTTATGAGATAGGCACAGGAGCCCGAGTGTCTTCAAAGTGAAACAAATCTTATCCCTCCCCTACCCTCCTTCCCACCTCCCTCCCAGCCCCCCCTTCCCACTCTCTCCCCTCCCACCCCACTCCCAGACCCTAGGACTTTTGACCTCTTGCTCATGAGCAGGGACCTTATTTCCTTTTTTCCTTCTCTCATTTCTTTCTTCTTCTTTCTTTAGATGTTCTCACTCCCTACTCCTGTATTTGAGGTGGAGTTCTACTTGGCGTTTCTAAACTGCTTCTCCCTTACCGTTGGGATGGCAGCTTCTGGGCATGCCTCGCGTCCGGGTCCCCCCCCCACCCTCTAACAAAAACTTCTTCCCCCTTTCCCTATCTTACTTACTTACTCTTACTTACTTTTCCCTTTTCTTTCTCTTATATTCCCATTTTTATCTTTCTACTCAAATTGCTTACCCGTCAGCTTAACCCCCTATCATCATCCCCTCCCCCCACTGGACTATTTTCTGCGCGTCGACTGCCATTGTGCTTCTTCTGCATTCAGTTTATCTGGTCTTCTAATTATGTCTTCAAAATTTTCTGGTAGTGGAATTTCCACAGCATTGCAAAAATCAGGGATTTCATCAATAAATCTCAATTTGGTAGTTCTTCCATTCCTTTTTACCATCAGATATGATGGAAAGCCCCAGTTATATTGGATTTCTCGGTCCTGCAGTATTTTTAATAGGGGTTTTAATGTCCTTCTCCTTCTCAGAGTTTCCTGAGAGAGATCTTGGAAGATTTGAATTTCCTTTCCTTCGAAGAAGATTGGTGATTTCCCCTTCAAGTTTCTCCAGATTTGGCTTTTTACTTCCCAGCTTTCGAACCTGACTATTATATCTCTTGGGATATCGCTCGACATTCCCTGCGGTCTCCTTGTTCTATGCACTCTTTCGATCTTAATCTCATTAGTTTCTTCCTTTAAAATGATTGGGTTGAAGACCCGTCCAATTACTTCCTTCAAATTTTCTGTCTGGGAGGGTTCCGGGAGACCTCGGATTCTTAAATTCTTCCTCCGATCCCTGTTCACCTGATCTTCTGCTCTGTATGCCTGCTCCTGATGTTCTAATTTCAGAGTTTTAATTTTTCCTTTCAGTTCTTTGATCATTTTTGCGCGGAGGTCTGTCTTTTTTTCCACCTCTTCTACTCTTGCAAGCATATGACCCATGTCTTTATGGATTGCTGCCATTTCTGTTTTTAATGAATTTTACAAGGCCGCAAACATTCTTTCCATATCTATTTTTGTTGGCAATTGGACCGTGTTCTGTTGCTCAACTCTAGTGTGTGGGTCTGATTCAAGTTCCTGATCCAATCTGAAATTAGATATGGTACTGCTATCCATCAGTGTTTTAGTGTGACCCTTTTTTTCCTTTTTTTCTTTATTCTCTGGTTGTCACGCTTTTGTATTTTGTTGTTTTTCTATTGCTGAGGTTGCCCCTTCACCGTCTCCTCCCTAAATCACGTACCTATTCATCGTGCTGTGTGTGGGGCTTAAACTTGGGCGAGGAGATTTAACCACCACTCCAACTCCCCTTCCAGACTTACCCCTCATTTCCTTGGGGAAAAAAAAAAAAAAAGAAAAAACACATAAGAGGAGACGGAGGGGGCAGGCTGCAGTACCCTTGCGGCCTGTTGCTCAAGTCCCGACAGTGTCAACTGTGTCAGTGGTATCACATTGAGCCCGCCACAATTAATTTGACAAACTAGGATAGTCAGTGATCGATCTGAATGACTCTGTACATCTATGATTTTCTTTTCTCTATTCTTTCCTTCCTTCTCGCCTCCTTTTTTTCGCCTGTAAACAGTCTGTATTTAACCGTTGTTAATGATCTATAATCTGTACTTTAGTATATCCATGTATTACATGTATGGCAGTAAAAGAACAGTTAGTAGAAGTGGATGGCAGTAGGTGGCGGTATATCTTATCTCCGCTTATCAATACCAGTACCCGATCCAGCAATCACATCTCCTATGTATATGACATATATATGACATTACAGTTGTTTGTGAGAGGTGAAATACCCTTTCTTTTTTTTCTCTTTTCTCTCCCTTTTCTGCACTTCCCTCCCTCTCCCTTATCTCTTTTCCCTTATCTTTTACTTATCTGAGAGGGGGGAGTTTGGCCAGTCCTTCGGTCTGCTGCAGTAGCGTCTGCTCTCCTCGGTGATCTCTGCCAGAGTTCGGTGAATCAGCGTCCAGTTCAGGCTTTTTCTCTCTATGATTGCTCAGCCAGCCTCCGGACTCCAGGAAGACTCTTACCTCTGACCTGCACACTCTCATCGCTGGAAGCCTCGGCTCCTGTCCCGCTGACAGTTTGTCTCAGTTGGGGGGGGGAGGGAGTGAGAGATTTCCCCTGACAGTCTCTCGGTGTGCTAACTCTTCCTCCTCTCTCTCCCCTTCTCTCAGCACGGCGCTTAGTGTCTTGGGTCTGGAGTCTCCAGACGGAGGAGGGGGGAGGCAGAAAGTTTCACGAAAGCTGCAGCGTTCACACACTGAGCGGCGAGACGGCTTCTCCCGTCCAGCGTCCTCCGTACATAAGGGTCACAGATTACAGCCTGCTCATTGATGTTCTGGAGTGGGGGATTGTCAGTCTGGCGTGGGACAGGTACGGGGGGTACCGCTATCTATTTGTTTAAGCGAGGTTTCATGGGGATGGAGACCCGGCGCTCCTAAGGCATACTCCTACTCGGTGCCATTGCTAGACTCCTCCCTCCATGCCTTGAAAGCCGACTAAGCATCTGTTTGTGATGTGAAAAGAGGAGTTTATCTAACCCTTTTCCGTATTCTGGTAGGTTACAGTGTCATGGAAAACAGCCGCCTAAGTGCTGCATTTCACTATTTTTTTTAGTCCTCACAGCCCAGGGCTGTCAGCCTCCACTGGCTTACTGGGTCATGAGAATAGACCACTGGCCAGAACTTGCCCAGTATGCAATTGAGCTGCTGGGCAATAGAACGCATCTGTCCACAGACTCCATGGACCGTCTGACATTTATCAAAATTAATCAGTCCTGGATTACCAGCAGCTATGAAGCCACTGATGCGAATGTCGCTGATTAAGTGTTTTTGGGATGTGGAATCTCTGCAGGACTGCTAGGCTGCCTAACGTTGTGGGTGTTGATTTCATCTGGAAGAATATTTTTGGTGTAGGTTTCATGGGCACAATTAACACCCAAAGATCAATTTTTCCACACCTGTTTGACAGGTGTATATCATTGCAATTTTTGACAGAAAGGCCAATTTTTGCTTTCATCAAGAATACCTCAATAGGGTTATGGTGTGAAGGCGTCACCGACACCCAAAGACCAATTTTTCAGCCCCTGTTACTTCTATCCAAAGTCTGTGGAAGAGACACCAGAATTTATCCAAAAAATCTCTACTCTTGTTTCCAGTGAACTACATTGTGGCCTCATCATACAGACTTGCCCCGCAAGCTGCTGCTTACAAAATAAAGAAAACTTGCAGGGAAATTTTCATTTTTGCTTTATAAATGCAATTATTGCTGCAGCAGCTTCTATACACAGTACAGATGTACCACTTTACAGGTAGACTAAGGGGACCCCTCAGGCACTATATTGAAAGGAATTTTTCATTTTTACGCTTTCACTTTAAGCATCAATAAATCACTGCTCATTTAAAAATTATGTTTTTTACAAACTTTTTTTTTCATTGATACATGTCCCCCAGGGCAGTACCAGGACCCCCATAACCATTGTATGCCTAATTACTTGCATATAAGCCTTCAAAATAAGCACTTTTGATTTTTTCAGTTCGGGGTCCCATAGACTTTAATGGGGTTCGTTATTCGGTTCTAAACTTTCACAATGTTCGAAAGTTCTGGTGTTTTATGTTTTTATCAATAATTGGAGAATTAAGAAATACAAGATATGGCTGCTTATGAATATAGTGAATGAGGCACCATTGTACAGTAAATGCTTAAGAAATACTTTTTTCTGCTTTCAAATCGTAGTACTTCCATATTGGTTAGGTATTAATTTAATTTCTATAGCACCAATAAATTCAGCAAAAATATACAGCGTATATAAACCAGTCACATCTTGCTCACTGCTGTTAAATATCTGGATATTAAAATCATAATCTGGTATTTGGCTTGTTTTTAGAAACCAATGATAAAAGAAGAGATTACAGACACTGCTGTCACCAGTAATGACAGATACTGTGGTTATTTATGTTTTATCTGTATCCGATTAAATTTGATGGCTAGTATGAGCACAGCCAGTGGTTATTGATGACGAGAGAGATTTATTTTTGACTATGATAGTTCAGTTTATCTTATCCAGTTTTACATTTCTTTGTGAAATCAATGGTCTCCTTGCCATACAAAAACTCCAGACAATTACTATAATCACTTTGTCCTGAGGGGAGTGAATAATAGATAATTAGCTCGCAGTGTTGGTAGCGCTTATGAAGTTCCACAAAAGTGGAATGAGTAAACTTCAGAGCATGTTTGCATAATGCCCCAAACTATGTATTACTTTTTTTATGCAGTAACCAAAATAATAAAACCTGTGTCAAGCAGAGAAGAAAACTGCAATAAAGAAGCAGAGGAACCAACACAATTATCTTTGCTGTACAGAAAGGCTAAATGGCCAATGTAACCAGGTGCTGGACTGCACAAACACGGAGTAGACATTTCCCTCTTTACAATCTGTGTACTTTCACTTTCTTCTGTTGTGCTGAATGTTGTGATGCACTATCCCCTCCAGCCAGCAGAGGGAGAAATAGTCAGGAAAGCCTACGAACTCCTATGCAGAACACTGAGAATCATGGGAATTGTATTCTGAAACATCAAGCACAGAATCAATGCTATATGGACCTTTACAATACAGTTCCCATAGGACATTCAGGAGGAAGGGGCGTGGTGGAACAGCTTTTACCAGACTACACTGGAAACCCCTTTCTCTTTGCAGGACAAAAGCCGAGTTGTGTACATCGGTCCTGGTGCACACATATTATCCATGAAGTGATCAACCAGAGCCAGTTTCTGGGACCTGGGGGTGGAGATACCTGGGTCAGCACAGCATGGACCACAGCAATCACATCTCCACTGTTGCTGCAGGGAAAATGGACCATTCTCTCACCCTTCACTTCCCACCCCTAGCCATTCTGTGGCAAGAGTGAGGGGGCCTGCCTTCTACAGAAATAGGTCACTGCAGCACCCAGTTACTGGTGAGAGGGCTTTGTGCTCATTGCTGATACTGCTAGAAGAGGCTGAGCCACTGAGAGCAGGACACCAAATATACTTAATCCATATGGCACCCATACTGCACTCGATACAGCACTTAGTCCAAATCTAGACTGCCCCTATACAAACCCTGTAACAAGCCCCTTGCTCGCTCGATTCCACTCTCCCGACACTCCTCTGCAGCTATTGAATCAGATTGCAACGTCTGATGGTTCGGTCATCCGATGCTCCGGGCCTAGAACTACAGCTCTGTGCCGTTCTAACCCAGTTGTGGATAGCTCAGAACAAACACCAGGCAGGCTGTATGTAAGTTCAAACAGGAATCCTTTATTGCAAAATACAGGCTTTTATACACTAAAAGTGGAGGTGCAGACTCCTGCTCATATTACTCTAACAATACAGCTGTAACCTAATTAACCTAATTAACATGAGCTAATTAACTAATCCCTTTAGACAGCCTAGATGACTCAGACATGACTTTTAGGCCAGACTGGCCATCTTGTAGCTCAGAAAATCCAATCAACATTATCACAATCAACATAGACTCTTCTTCACACAATAGCAGAGTTAATTAACACAAATAACAATGGGGATCTAATGACTCTTAGATCCCATAGTAGACTTATTTACAATACACATTTTAGCAGACAATAGACAGACAGGTGTTGGAATTTACATCAGCATCTCCTAACAGTATCTGTCCCAGCATTATGAATCAGCCACTATTCCAATATGGCAAATCCAGGGTCCCCAGAGTCTGTGTGTCCCAGGGGACCAGGACCCGAATCCACAGTAATCCCACCTGAAGGGTCCCCAGGCATACAGCTCACAAAGAGCACCGTTCCCCCAAATGCAAGGGCCCCCGATCGATCGGCAAGAGGCTAGCATACAGTCCCCTCCAAAAGTCTCTTTCCCGGCTAGGTCTGTCACAAACCCTATACCACATTATACCGAACTGCGAGTATTGTTAAGTGCACCAATGCTCTTAAAGAGCTCCAACAATAGCCTGCAGAAGAACATTTCAAAGGACTGTCCCTCCTGTAATGATTATCCTGCGTGTCCCCTTTTGTTCCCTGCCCCCTCCTCTACCATTCTCCCTTTCTGTTGGGCAGTGCATACCCAGTCGGTCTAGGACAAGTATCACCGCCAAAAATGTGCTCTGGCAGTATAGTTCCAGCACTCGGTAGATTAAACCTTACTACTGCTCACTGCTGAACTTGAGGTAGCCTTTCTACTGTTTATGCTGATCTGAACGCCAGATGTCATCTTATGCCTAGTCCTTACTGTTAAATGCTTCGTATGCTGAATTGTGTTATTACAGTTGTGATCCATTTTATGCTTGCATAATTACCAAAAATATTGGGTGACAATATATTACGTCTGTCTTTACTACTTGGTTTAGTGCCTGGTTTCTTTGATAAAGGTACTAAGTATTACTTTCAGTGATTTCCTGTGATATTATATGTTTGTACACTCAGTCTAGTGTGTTAGAGACCTCTTCTACCTTTTTCTATCAGCAAAAATGACAGGGCAGCACAGTGGCTAAGTGATTGGCACCTCTGCCTAGCAGCACTAGGGTTGTTTGTTTGAATCCTAACTATGGCACTACCTGCCTGGAGTTTGCATGTTTTCATTGTGCCTGTGCGGGTTTCCTCTGGGTGACTCTGGTTTCCTCCCATACTCCAAAGACAAGCTGGTAGGTTACTTGGCCCCTGTCTAAATTGGCCCTAGTATGTATATGTATGAATGTGAGCTGGGGACCTTAGATTGTGAGCTTTATGAGGGCAGGGACTGATGTGAATGTTCAATATATGTGTAAAGTACTGTGTAAATTGACAGCGCTTTATAGTAAATAGCGCCTTTAATAAAAAAATAAAATATATGATGCTTACTGCCTTCTCGCTATACTGCTCTGTGTTGACATAACTGGATAACAGCCACATCCCTCAACACAGGGGTCCTCAAATAGACTTGTATTACAGACAAAGAGAGGAGGTGTATCACCCCAGGTCTGTTACTTAGTGCTACTCACAGTGTCAATAAAGCGCAAGTCTGGTGCTTTTTTGGGCTGAGCATATTTAGGCATTCTGCTCAACTTTTGTAAGAGAAAAGTGTAGGTAAGACTATGAAGGTTTTTCCTTTTATTTATTGTTATGTAGTATTTTTTTTTTTAAGAGGACTTTTACACATTTATGAGCTATTTAGATGTCGAGTAGACAGGACTGTATTTTCATTTTAAAATTTGTTTTATTGGAAAATGTACATTTTAAAGCTACTGGAGCTGTTCACAGCTCCTTGTGGCGGTTTCCAATTTATGTACCAGTACCACTACAATCTACCTACAATCATGTGGACAGTTCAGGAGGCCCTACACCTGTCATGCTGTTTTGTGCTTTTACTTTCTAAATTAAAATACTAAACATGCTTAGGCATTGGGGTCAGCACAAAAGCCTATAACTGACAGCGGGAGTGTGCATGTCCAGGTAACAACACTACTCAGGTGTAGACACACACAAGTAGCATTGTCACCTTAGAACAGGAATTTGAAGAGAAGTGTATAGCGCCCTCTTCTAGTTAGGCTGCAGTCAGTGGAGCAGTAATTGATTGTTTTCGCCTGGTTAGGGTTTCCTAGCTGGGTGTTTGATTACTTCTACCTGCAGATGGAAGAAGCTTCCAGAAAATAGGCCAGGGAGAGCCAGATATCCAGTGATACATATTTATCATGCCTCTGCCCATCCCTGGTGTCCAGAAGGTAGCTAGAGAGGTGATAAATGTTTTGGGGGGCCCTCCCAGAGTGTTCTTTCCTCTCCAGAGAGGGATCCAGTTCTCCTGGAGCTGACCACTGAGAGATAGCTGGTGAGACAAGAAATTGTAGTCTGGACCTCAGCAGGTGCTGGGCTGAGTGCCTGGAGAAGATTCCTAAAGGATTATTTGCTGGAGAACATCATCCTGGAGTCCTGGTCTGGAGAAAGATCTTTTGCCTCCTTAACTGAGGAACTACCTGGGTGGCAGACAGCTCGGACATTGTGAGTAAAGTCCTTGTTGTGGACTCTTGGTAGTGCAAGTGCTAGAAGGGAACTACTGTAAGTGCCAGAGGATGCTATATGGACTGGGAATGCTCTTGTAGAGTCCTAGATATACTGGCCATTCCCTGTTACCTCCAGGAAAGGCTGTTTAGAGATGATCATTGAGAGGCTGTCCTCCTGTTATTTCTGATTCTAAGGGGTGAGATAAGACAAAATTTTATATATCTTAACCTGTAATCCTGCTAAAGATGGGTGTCTGGTCCTCTTATCTCCAGCGCTAGAATGTGGACAGACACATTTACATAATTGCAAACAGTGCATGACCAGCAGTTGCCACTTGTCCTGCACTGTATGCAATGCCACTGGTTGGAGGAGCAGTGACAAGGCTGGTCAGAGACCAGCAAAAAGAGCAATGTAACAGGACCAGTCGTCAGTTTGGAAACCAACAGGAAGGAAGACCACAGGACCATGATTTTATTACGGCCTGTAGTCAGTAAACTTCCCAGATAGCAGCAGTTGTGCTGCAGGCTTGAAAATCACTTGCTAAGCTATTGCCAGACTTCACAAATTTGTTGCACAATTGCAGCATCAACTTTCTTTGCAAAAATTCTGTAATGGCGCGTACACGAAGGTTTCTCCAACGGAATTCTGCTCAAACGGTCTTGCATACATGCGGTCACACCAAAGTCCGACCATCCAGAACGAGGTGACGTACAACACGTACGGTGGGACTAGAAAAAGGAAGTTCAATAGCCAGTAGCCAATAGCTTCCGTCTCATACTTGCTTCAGAGCATGCGTCATTTTTGGTCTGTCGGAACAGCATACAGACGAGCGGTTTTCCAGATAGGAATAGGTTCCGTCGGAAATATTTAGAACATGTTCCATTTCTAGGTCCATCAGAATTTTCAAAAAAAAAGTCCGATGAGGCATACACATGATCGGAATAGACTATGAAAAGCTTCCGTCTGACTTTTTCTGTCGAACATTCTGCTCGTGTGTACGCGGCTTTAGTCTGCTGCAAGTTCTGGTTCAGTTATGTTGTGCAATAGTCATCCCACCATAGGGGTCACTGTGGCTGAATTTTCATGCTGTAGACTTGCAGAGCTCTTGCTGTAGACTCATCACTGCAACTTTGCTCTTGCTAGAGACTTGCCATGCAAATTTGCTACAAATTGGAAAAGTGTTGACTAGAACTTGTGCTTCAAGTGCTCTGCAAGTGTACAACATACAATGGGAATTAACAGCAAATTAAGAGACTTACAATTCAACACTGACACAAATTTGTGGCAAGTTATCTTTGCTATCTATGTTGTACTGTGCTTGGCCCAGGCAAAGTTAGTTTCATATTGGGAAATACAGGTTCTTGTAGCGTTGTGACAGCAGATCAGGTCCATGCTGGAAGGCGGGCAAGTATAAATTCTCTGTGCTTATTTTTTAAGCAAACCTGTTGTTAATCCAGACAAAGTACAAGTTCTACTTTAAATAAATAAAGATACAGTGCCTTGCAAAAGTATTCACCCCCTTGGCATTTTTTGTGTTTTGTTGCCTCACAACCTGGAATTAACATGGATTGTTTGAGGATTAGCATCATTTAATTTACAGAACATGCCCACAACTTTGAAGATTTTTTTTTATTGTGAAGCAAGCAGCAAATTGGACAAAATAACAGAAAAAGTCAATGTGCATAACTATTCACCCCCCAAAGTCAATAGTTTGTAGAGCCACCTTTTGCGGCTATCACAGCTCCAAGTCGCTTTAGATAAGTCTCTATGAGCTTGCCACATCTTACCACTGGCATTTTTGCCCATTCCTCCTTGCAAAACTGCTCCAGCTCCTTCAAGTTGGATGATTTGTGCTTGTGAACAGCAATCTTTAAGTCTGACCACAGATTTTCTATTGGATTGAGGTCTGGGCTTTGACTAGGCCATTCCAACACATTTACATGTTTCCCCTTAAACCACTCAAGTGTTGCTTTAGCAGTGTGTTTGGGGTCATTGTCCCGCTGAAAGGTGAACCTCCATCCTAGCCTCAAATCACACACAGAGTAGTACAGGTTTTGCTCAAGAATATCCCTGTATTTAGCACATCTTTCCCTCAACTCTGACCAGTTTCCCAGTCCCAACTGCTGAAAAACCACCACCATGTTTCAGTGTGGGGATGGTGTTCTTTGGGTGATGTGTTGGGTTTGCGCCAGATATAGCATTTTTTTCGTTGGCCAAAAAGTAAAATTTTAGCCTCATCAGACCAGAGCACCTTCCTCCATACATTTTGAGATTCTCCCACATGCCTTTTCACAAACTCAAAATGTGCCATTTTGTTTTTTCTGAAAGTAATGGCTTTCTTCTGGCCACTCTGCCATAAAGTTCAACTCTATGGAGTGTGCGGCTTAATGTCGTCCTATGTATAGATACTCCAGTCTCTGCTGTGGAACTCTGCAGCTCCCCCAGGGTTACCTTAGGTTTTGGTGTGTGGCCATCTCTTGGCAGGTTTGCTGTTGTGTCATGTTCTTTCCATTTGGTTATGATAGATTTTATGGTGCTTCTAGGGATCATCAAAGATTTGGATTTTTTTTTTATAACCTAACCCTGACTTGTACTTCTCAGCAACATTGTCCCTTACTTGTTTGGAGAGTTCCTTGGTCTTTATGGCAGTGTTTGGTTAGTGGTGCCTCTTGTTTAGGTGTTGCAACCTCTGGGGTCTTTCAAAAAGGTGTGTATATGTAATGACAGAACATGTGACACTTAGGCCCCTTTCACACATGTGGATCCTGGGAGGATCCGTTTTTGGACATCCGCTTGCTCAGCGGGGATCGCTCCGTTGATCCCAGCTGAGTCGGCGGATGACTAGTTCATCTCTGCACACTGTGCAGAAATGGACCGGTCAGATCTCCGCTTTCCTCTATAAGGAGATCGGATGAAAACAGACCGTCTGTCCGTTTTCATCCGATCTACAGACGGATGGAAAAATAGGGTTTTTCTCCATCAGAAACGGAGCATAGTGGAGACTGATGTCATTGGATGTCAGCGGATGCTCATCCGCTGACATCCACTATCCTACAGGGATACATGTATGTCAGTTTTTATTCCGAAAACGGATGGATGAAAAACGGACATACGGTCCGCTCGTGTGAAAGGGGCCTAAGATACAGTGGTGTAGTGGGTAGCACTTTCGCCTAGCAGTAAGAAGGGTCGCTGGTTCGAATCCCAACCACGATACTACCTGCCTGGAGTTTGCATGTTCTCCCTGTGCCTGCGTGGGTTTCCTCCGGGTACTCCGGTTTCCTCCCACATTCCAAAGACATGCTGGTAGGTTAATTGGATCCTGTCTAAATTGTCCCTAGTATGTATGAATGTGAGTTAGGGACCTTAGATTGTAAGCTCCTTGAGGGTAGGGACTGATGTAAATGTACAATGTATATGTAAAGCGCTGCGTAAATTGACGGCACTATATAAGTACCTGAAATAAAATAAAAAATAAGATTGCACACAGGTGGACATCATTTCACTAATTATGTGACTTCTGAAGGTAATTGGTTGCACCAGAGCTTTTTATGGGCTTCATAACAAAGAGGGTGAATACATACGCACATGCCAATTATCAGTTTTTTATTTCTGAAAAATAGTTTTATGTATATATTTTTCTAACTTTACTTCACCAACTTAGACTGTTGTGTTCTGATCCATCACATATATTCAGATTAAAAAAACATTGAACTAAAGGCTGTAATGTAACAAAATAGGTAAAAAGCCAAGGAGGATAAATACTTTTGCAAGGTACTGTATATCATATGGAATTAGCTGTCTAATGATAAAATATGAAGACCACTTTTTTTGTGGCCCCAAATGAGAGTGGTTATGCAAACAGAATAAGTATTCCAATTCAATGATTCATTCTTGTGTTCATCCAGTACAGGCATTATCTCTGCTAGGCCATGCAATTAATATGAAAATGAACAAATGAGAGCTTATAGTAATAAAGGGTCAGAGGGAAGGAGCCCATCCACAGGTGCAATGGTGCGTATGAGTGCTAATGATTGCAGTGTTGCATAGGCTGATGCTAATTTAATGCATTTAACACATATTCAAATTTCCCTTTTTCAGGGACGGTTTCCCATTAACTTCTCATTAAGCTGACTAGTGTTTAACACACGCTAGATTTTATTACGACCTAAGAATAGAATGCTAAATGATACTGTATCAAATTGGATTTTAGCAGGTCTCTGCTTCTGTGTAATTACATATCTTAACACATTCAATATGCATCATCTTCATAGACTCAATTAAAATAATATTGTTTTACAAGAAAATGTGCAAAGTAAATCAAAACATTAAAGGAAAATTGGATAAACATATGAAAGACGTGAGTTTAAAGGGAAACTCCAATGGTTTGGATACTTTTTTTTTTTCTTTTTTTAATAGATCTCTGCCTAATCAAACAATAAAAACCTATCCTACACAACCAACCCTAAAGCTTTTATTTCAGAATATCTAAAAAGTCCTGTTTTCTTCTGTGAATACACAGTCATGCTACAGTCTAATGCCCCGTACACACGGTCGGTCGTACACACGGAAAATGTGTGATAGGACCTTGTTGTCGGAAATTCCGACCATGTGTAGGCTCCATCGCACATTTTCCATCGGATTTTCCGACACACAAAGTTTGAGAGCAGGATATAAAATTTTCCAACAACAAAATCCGTTGTCGGAAATTCCGATCGTGTGTACACAAATCCGACGGACAAAGTGGCACGCATGCTCAGAATAAATACAGAGATGAAAGCTATTGGCCACTGCCCCGTTTATAGTCCCGACGTACGTGTTTTACGTCACCGCGTTTAGAACGATCGGATTTTCCGACAACTTTGTGTGACCGTGTGTATGCAAGACAAGTTTGAGCCAACATCCGTTGGAAAAAATCCTAGGATTTTGTTGTCGGAATGTCCGAACAAAGTCCGACCGTGTGTACGGGGCATTACAGTACACCATAGTCTTTTGGTCTATAGTGTAAGAGGGTTTGTTTTGTAGTGGAAGAATATATGTGATGGGGGGCGCTGAAACTATATAGGCTGTGGGCTGAATAGCATCTAGATCAGGGCTATGCATATAGCGGACCTCCAGCTGTTGCAGAACTACAAGCCCCATGAGGCATAGCAAGACTCTGACAGCCACAAGCATGATACCCAGAGGCAGAGGCATGATGGGACTTGTAGTTTTGCAACAGCTGGAGGTCCGCTAATTGCATATCCCTGATCTAGATAATTATGTTCAAACAAACTGAATGTGAACACTACAGTGTACCATACACACAAAAAAAAATGAAAATAAAATAAAAAATAAAAAAATATATATATCAAACTTCTATAGTTCAAGAGAATGACAACTATCCAATCTCTGCATATATGACAAAATAATAGCTTTGTGAAAAACAGTATGAAAGTTCTAATGATGAAAATGTGAATAGAAAATATACTAAAATAGAGTCCACATGTGATTAAAAATGGTGCAAATCAATATGCATTAATCTTCCGCTGTTGCAAAATATACAAAATGAACAAAATGAATATAGGTGAATCTTCTTCTGTGTGAATAGACGACCTTCACCAGTTGTGAAGATGTTGACCTTTTTACCTGACCTTTAGCAAGAAATGACTTGCTACCATGGTGTGGATAAGCCTTGTGGGTAACCTCTTCCTCTCCACCAGTTACACAACTGGTGAAGGTCGTCTATTCATACAGAAGAAGATTCACCTATAATCATTTTGTTCATTTTGTATATTTTGCAACAGCGGAAGATTAATGCATATTGATTTGCACCATTTTTAATCGCATGTGGACTCTATTTTAATATACTTTCTATTCACTTTTTCATCATTAGAACTTTCATACTGTTTTTCACAAAGATATTATTTTGCCATATATGCAGAGATTGGATAGTTGTCATTCTCTTGTAATATACAAGTTTGATATATATATTTTTATTTTTTATTTTTATTTTTTATTTTGTTTTCAATTTTTTTGTGTATGGTACACTGTAGTGTTCACATTCAGTTTGTATGAACATAATTATCTAGATGCTATTCAGCCTACAGCCTATATAGTTTCAGCGCCCCCATCACATATATTCTTCCATTTGCACTAGAATTCCTATCTAGTTCGGGGGTTAGCAGCTCACAATTTTTATTTAGTCACATATAACCAATTTTTTTGGCGCGAGGTTACACATATTTTTGTTTTGTTTTGTAGTGCCCACGTTGCTTCCTGGTGAACTAAATGAATCAGAAAAGTCCATTAACAGGGTTCCTACAAGGTCTGTAAGTGATGACACCACAACGGTTTGTGCCTCTGCAGGGGATGATCACTGCACTGCAGTACCAGAAAGGGAACCATGAAGGGTCAGGTAGCGTGTGATTAAAGGTATTTATATTTGTATTACACTGTATCTGAGCTTGTTTTAAACCTATGTTTTATATATACTGTGTTTTAGTTGTTTACAAGCTTTACTTTGGAGGGTACTATAAAAGATTAGTACAGGAAAAAGGATTCTCAGAGCACACCTAAAGCGATAGCATAATAGTAGCCTCCCAACTGGAGGCTCTCTGTGTCTTCTCAGGACAACAAATGACTTCTACCTGGAGTCTCTCTCTGTCTTGTCACACAAAGTCACTCCTCTGGTTCATTTACAGTACTTGTGTGTCTAAATTTCAGATTGAGCTACTGGACTATGTTAAAAAAGGCTTTTTTTTTCAACAAATGAGACAGAGGAAAACATGAGGAAATGAACCCAAATCTCTACCTGCTGGCAAACACTGACCATAATAAATAAAGAAAATATATTAAAAAACAGAACACATACCCTTTAAAGGGTAAGACAAATTCACAACAAAGGTTACAGACAGTTTTCTTAACCTTTTCGCTCCCACTCAGCCCATTAAGTTACAAGTCACACCCCCCCCCCCCCCCCCAGCTGCACACTTATCTAGTACTCAAAATTGAGATTTCCATTGCATAAAAAAATATATAAATAGAGGCCATTAACAGAAATGTTCATATTTCAAATGTTGCATTAACAGAAATATTCATATCATCAAAAATAAAGACAGAAGACACCTTACACATGTTCTCATCACATCCAAGTACAGAGGGCAATAGTCACACCTTATACTATGTAAGCCTGTACTTGTAAAGAATTATCCAGTACAAGAGATTTTGAACTTTGACATTTTTTTTCCTTCAATAAAGGAGTCATTTATATGCTGACTTGGAGGTACACATACTTCTACATAGGAAATACCATGAGAAAGTAATGTAATTAAACAGTCTGAGAATCCAGTAATTGACTATTTGTTGATAAACACAACAGTAATCCATTTGTGGTTACCTTGCAACCTTTATGGTCATAATTAAATACAGCAATAATCCCAGTAACTTCTACAAGGTAGACACCAAGGACACTGATAAATCCACAATTGGGCCTAGTAATTATACATTTTTCACATTCATCTTATAGCTGCAACCACAACTGGGCCTAGGAATTGTAGAGCTGTCTCAGAAATCCTAGAGCCACAACCCTAACTGGGTCTGGTAATTCTACAGCACCACGATACCCAAAGGAACCACCACAGTACTCCAAGAGCCACAACTACAATTAAACCAAGTAATCATAGAGCTACCACAGCAATCCCCAAGTCTGCCTCTGTCATGCCCAGGTACTAATAACAAGAATATTGTTCCTTTCATGTTAATACTCTTTAGTGAATAGCCTTATGTTAGCCTATCTACCTCCTAGCATTCACTTTATTTAATGACAGCAATGGTTGCTAGTCAACAACTAGGATGTCTGGGGCTGTTTAGGAGAAATAGCATCTAAAAATTGAGTTTCCCACATGGCTGGACACTAGACATCTCCATTCTCCTCCAACGACGGACAGAGCGTGGAGATGACATGGCATTGGGGGGACGAGCGACTGCAGAGCGATTCCATGGTTGTGGGAAGTTTCGTGAAACTTTGTTTGCGGGTCGAGTCAGTTAAGTAATGTTTAAGCTGGAGGTAAGGCCAGGACGGGAATGTGCCCGTATTAGAGAGCTTAGCAAGGTCAGTTTGTCATAAGAAGCGTCCTCTTTGAAAGAAATGTTTGGCCAACACTTCCTCGTGTGGCCATTCTGCTTTCAAAAAGGAGCCTGGGGGAAAGTCTGGTTACCTCTGGTGTAAGGGGGCAAAGTTTGGCTGAGATTGTATGTACCGTGCATGCCCTATCAAATTCGTGTAAGGTGGCTCCTACCAGGGGGTGGGTTAAGGCTTGTGGTAAAACGTATTTTTTAGTAAGCCAGGGGATATGAGATAGATCTGAATTCTTCACCAGGTATTCAAGAGATACCCAGCCTTTACATCGATTATGTAGAAGCCAATCGACGATTCGTGCTAGATGGACCGCCCGGTAATAGCGTTGAAGATCAGGAAGACCGATTTCTCCACTTGCTTTAGGAAGCACCAATTTCTCCCAGCTTATCCTTGGGGGTTTCTTATACCAAAGGAAGGTCCTACATATGGACTTATAAAGTTTAAAGAAGGAGGGTGGCAAACAAATAGCTACTGTTTGCATTTTGTACAGCACTCGGGGCAGGATCGTCATTTTAAGAATGGATGCTCTTCCAAACCAGGAGATGGTCAGTTTATCCCATTTTTGGAGATCTTGGCGTATATTATGTAGTTCCTGCTGGAAGTTTCTATTGTAAAGTTCTGTTAAGTCGGCAGGAAGTTGGATGCCCAGGTAGGTTATGGCGTCCGTTTTCCAATGAAAGGGGAAATTAAGTTGACATTGCTTGGCCAATTCCGTGGATAGGGATATATTTAACACAAATGATTTAGAATAGTTAATTTTAAGGTTAGATAGAAGTTTGAAGTGTTCCAACGTGTGGAGGAGATTGGGCAGGGATGTCAGCGGTGAAGAAAGGAAAAGCAAGACGTCGTCCGCGAAAGCTGCGATCTTAAATTCCGTTCCCGTATCTGGACACCCTTGATGTCTGGATTGGCCCATATGCAACGTAATAGGGGTTCTAGGGTTAGTATATAAAGCAAGGGGAAAAGAGGGCACCCCTGTCTGGTTCCATTATGGATGGAGAAGGCGTCCGACAGATGGCCATTAACTTTGACCCGAGCTCTGGGATTTTAAAGAAACGATTAACGCCCGCATATGGGGTCCAAGCCCCAGCGAGGTCAAGACAGCGTCCATGTAGTCCCATGCCACTCTGTCGAATGCCTTCTCCGCGTCCATTGCCAGAAAGAAGCCACCCTGTTGAGAGGAGGTAGGTTCATAGCCTTAATGGTGTTGTCCCTGGCTTCTCTTCCAGGGACAAAGCCCACCTGATCCAAACCCACCCAAGCCGTGATATGGTGAGACAAGCAGTTTGCCAGAATTTTTGCAAAGAGCTTAATGTCCACGTTAAGTAGGGAGAACGGGCGATAGCTAGCAATGTTGGCAGGGTCTTTCCCTTCCTTGGGAATGACAGCGATATAAGCTTCTAGGAGTCTGTCCGAGTTACAGGGGGTGGTGGGGATTGAATTGAATGCTTTGAGAAAATATGACGCCAAAATGTCCGAGAAGGTCTTATAATATAGGGCTGTAAAGCCATCCGGGCCTGGGCTTTTGCCTGGTTTCGTGGATTTAAGTGCCTCTAGGAATTCCTCTAGGTTCAGAGGAGCCTCTACAGCTTGTGAGTCATCCGCTGATAAGGTAGAGGGGCTGTATTTACTTAGGAAGCCTTTAATCAATGCCTGCTGGTTTAACCGCAAGGCTTGATCCGTGTCTCCTGAACGTAGGTTGTATAGCTTGCTGTAGAAGGAATGTAATTGGCGAGCAATGTCTTCATTTTTAGTATGCTTCCTGCCTGAGTAGTCCACGATGTGGTGAATCGTGTAGGCTAATTTGCGTTGTTGAGTGGCTCTTGCTAATAACCTCCCTGGCTTGTTACTTTGTTCATAGAACAGTTTTTGGGTCAAGACGTTACGTCGGCGTGCCCTTTTAAAGAGTTCTTCTAGTAAAAGGGAATGTGTTTCTATCAGTTCCTGCGATGTTGTAAGTGCTAGTGTGCGTTTGTGCTGGGCCTCCGGAGTACGTATTTTGTCAGAAGGTGCTTTTAATCAAGCTTGTTGTTCCTTCTTTCTCCGCGCTGAGGCCGAAAGCAAATTACCTCTAATGATGCATTTATGAGCCTCCCATTGTATCATGGGGGAAGTATCTGGTGTGTCATTGAGAAGAAAGAAGGTGCCCAGCTCCTGTCTAAGAGTTGCTAAGTCTCCAGGATCCGCAAGAAGAGACGCATCTAGTTTCCAGGTTTTGGTCGAGGTGACTACTTCAGGAAATCGTAGGGTGGCAGTGATAGGGTGATGGTCAGATAATGTCATGCTCTCAATAGCGGCGCTATGAAGGTGTGGAAGGTCCGCCTGTGTCACAAACAGGTAGTTCAGTCGTGAGTACCTATTGTGTGGAGGTGAAAAGAAGGTGTAGTCCTTATCTCGGGGATATAGAGTTCTCCAGGTATCGTGCAATGTCAGGGATGCAAGTTGGAGCTTAATTTGGCGTAGAGCAGAGTACGGGAGAGAGGAGGTACCAGTCGTGGTATCTATTAAGGGGTCTAAGGGTATGTTGAAATCGCCCCCTAAAATTAGCATGCCGGTGTTGAAAAGTGTGAGTTTCGCAATGACCTCTCGCATAAATGTGACTTGTCCAGTAGAGTAGTAAGGGCAGACATAGGCAACGTCTAGCGTCTTTTTGCTATGTATACGTTTTAATTGTAATAAATAAAAATTATTTTTATGGATAAGCTGTATATGTTTTTCTACTCTATCCATTTGGATATGTAAGCACCTTAAAAGTCCTGGGGTTCTTCAACCCCTTTCCCCTTTATCTGTGACTTGTCCAGTGTTGGGGCAGTAGATGTTGGCTAATGTCTGTTTCTCCAGAGGCCCTTCAGGAAAATGAATCTGCCCCCCCGGGTCTAGTATCTGGTCTGTAACGTCAAACGGTAATGTTTTAGAGAGCAATATGGAGACTCCCTTAGTCTTAGAGTCCGAGCAGGTGGCGTGATATGCCGTGGGATATCGGTCGTTATGGAAGCGTGGTGTTGCATTAGCTTTAAAGTGTGTTTCTTGGAAAAAAAGGATTTGAGCTCTAAATCGGTGTGCTTCTGCAAGGACACTGCTGCGTTTTTCCGGAATGTTCAGCCCTTTGGCGTTAAGAGAATACATTTTAAGAGAGAGGGGAGCTGTGCATGTTGGATTGATCGTCATGTTCTACTTTGTAAAGAAGCTAAATAGAGAGATAGTCTTATCCTGAATGTCCAGGGATACATGGAGCTGGAGGGGGTAGTGGAGGAGGTAAAGGAGGGAAGGGAAAAAGGGAGGGCAAGGAAAGGAAAAAAAAAAAAAAGGGAGGGGGGGGAGGTGAGAAAGAAGTGAAGAGAGCGAGGTGAGAGGATCACCACTATATTTCCGGAGGTGGAAACAGGCCTGCTAATCCACCTAGTTGAATAGGGTAGGGGTAAAGTTGGGATAAAGGGAGGTTAGCCGGAAATTATTCAAAGGGGAGCCTGCCACTCTGGGTTGGGGTATAAGCCTAGCAACAGAATATGAGCAATATCCACACACTAGCATTAACACAGAAAACAAGAACAGTAACTTGTAAAACAGCGTAAAACTAGTAAAAATAACAGAAAGGAGGGGCCAAGAGGTAATCTCTTTAGTAAGTGTCGGACTTGTTGTCAGGCTTCCCCGGTTAGGTTTGAGTGCAAAAAGAGTGTTCTTTAAGTATAATAGATGTGGAGTCCGGACTGCGTTAGGATCTGTGTCCCGTTGGGGTTCTTCAAACATGAGATGCATGTTAAAACATAAGACCTCAATGCCCATGGGCCATAATCTCTGTGAATGGTCTTTTGAATGTCCGAACTACCGCCTCTATTCACTCATGGCTTGCCTTGTTAACACTGTACATAGTGGAGCGTTAAATTGAACTCAAGGGGATCCCAAGAGGGGCTCACCCCTCCGGTTGTAGCTATGAGGACGTCACAGTCAGGGACACCAGGGCCTCCATGAGCATGGTGAGTCGACTGTCCCCCTGGTTTCCGGGATCCCCCTGATGCTTAGATTGCATCTGCGCCACCTATTATCTAAGTCCTCAATGTGGCGGTGCATCTCAATGAGGTGCTGTGTATGGGAGTCTGTGACTTGCTGTACTTGCCTTATGGCCGTGCCATGTGTCATGGAGGCAGATTCCACAGTCTCCAGGCGGGAGGCTACCACTTTAAGGTCAGTCTTGAGGTCTGAAATGGCGGCGGTTAGGGTGTTTTTAATGTCTAGCACCACTAGTTGAAGATCTGCCATGCTGAAGAGAGGGGATGGCAGTGCAGCATACCTGGTGTTGTTGTGGATCGAGGGTGCTGGGTTGAGTGAGGTGGATCGCTGCATCGTGGCTCCGAGATGGAGACAAGGCCTATGTGGAGGTCTGTGTATAGGTCTGTACGGCCATCTTGGTCCGGTGCCAGGCCACGCCTATAAAAGTTTAGATTTACTATGGGAACAGCAAATACTGTTTATGGCAACTTTTTAGGAAATAAAGCTCTTTGCAAAATAAGGCCATGTCGTTTTTTCTCAGGTGAACAGTTAAATTGATTGAGCAATTAATGTTTACTATTATGGTACCAATTTCCTGATGGATTGTGACTTAGACTTTCGCCACCCTGCATGACTCTATTGATTTATAGTCACTCACTGTGTTAAACAACCATTGTGTTTGATCATGTAAAGCTGAAAATGAATTGCGAAGCATAAACTTCTGTGTGGTTCATAACCTCAATAAATTATAGTAGTCCAGGTAATTAATCACTCATTTAGAAGGAACTCAACAATCTGGGGCAAGATTGACCTTTTTGGGAAGTGGGAACACACAAAGGATCTTTCATGCGGAATATTTAATTTAATGTATGTCAACTTTCTGTATGATCTCTGAGCACTGTGTAGAAACAGTAATAGATTCCTATCGACTTCAACTATTTTTTGGCAGTTTTACAGACAGACATTTTAAAATGTTCTGTTTTTACTTTCAAATTGCTTGTTATTGAAAGAAGCATTTTAACAACACAGCCAATTATGATTTACCATAATTAATTTGTTGTCCTCTAAGCTTTTGAAGGCCAAAAAAACTATTCTATCGATAGGATAAAAACTTGATAACTCTTTTGGAAGTACTATTGTTTACCTGTGACATATAGTTAAAAATGCAGACCTTGCATTAAAAAGAAGATACATAAAAACACTCAATCAAAAAAAAACCCCTCTATACTCTAATGCCGCGTACACACGATTGGACATTCTGACAACGAAATCCTGGGATTTTTTTCCGACAGATGTTGCCTCAAGCTTGTCTTGCATACACACGGTCGCACAAATGTTGTCAGAAATTCTGATCGTCAAGAACGTGCTAACGTACAACACGTACAACGGCACTATAAAGAGGAAGTTCAATAGCCAATGCACCACCCTTGGGCTCTTTCTGCTAATCTCGTGTTAGTAGAAGTTTGGTGAGAGATGATTCGTGCTTTTCAGCCTCGTGCTTTTCAGATCGTTAATGCTCTTCATTTTGTGCTTGTGGGTTTGTATCTGGTTTTCAGTGCGTGTAGTCAGTTTGCATCTGTTTTTCAGTGCGTGCTATTTATAGTACGTATTTGATTGCCAGTGTGTTCTTGTCCACTTGTTTCTGAATTTCACCTCGCTCTTCTCAGGCATTTCTGATTTTCAGTGCGTTCTGTTAGTTAGTTCTGACCAGCTGACCGTTTTGAAGCCATGTTGCGTACCCATCGTAGTGCTCGTGCTGTGCAGGGGCTTGGTGTTGTGGTTCTTACTTTGACCAAAGCCCAGTCCATGAACAGGGCGAGGAGGAGTTCATGGATGAAGAATTGGTTGCTCCAGTATGACCAATTCTCTCACATGCCTTTGTTGCAGGAGATCCATGAGAATAATCCTGATGATTTCAGGAATTATCTCAGGATGATGGACCCCGTTTTTCACCGTCTGTTGGCTTTGCTGTCCCCTTATATTACCAAGCAGGACACCTGCACGCGGCAAGCCATCACTCCTGAACAGAGGATAGTCGCCCCTTGTGGTACTTGGCGATGGGGAGAAGTCAGCAGGACATCAAGTTCTCGACAGGCATCTCCCCCCAGGCTCTGGGGATCATTATTCCAGAGACCTGTTCTGCCATCATTCAGGTCCTGCAGAAGGACTATATTAAGGTAAGTTTTCTCCTTTAAAATCACGTTCTATGTATTTAATGTTTACTAATGTATTGTATTTGTTTCATCATTCCCTAATTACCATGATTGTAATATGCTGTGAATGTCCTCTTTGTCCTCATGCATGCTGGGAGTTTTTAATGCTCCGTTTTTGTTCTTCATGCATATTTGCCTTCACTAACCTCCCCTGCATGCTATCCTGGGCCCATGCACACCTAGCCTAGTCACTTAACAATGTATTTTGTCAGCGCCATAGTAGAGCTTTTTACCCTAAACACCCCCTAAAATATGTACAAATGTTATTTGTGTCCTTAAATTCAGGCAGAGTGCCAGAGGCTTTTTTTTGGGGTCACAAAATCATTTGGAACCCTCCCTCCCCCCAACTGCTAAGTCAACCGATACCAATACTCTATCTGCTGACTTTGCCAAACCCATACACACTATACCTACCTCTTTTGTGGTCATATTTATGGATGAATTCACCAAAGCATGTAGTGAAAGGGCCTGCCTGAATACCTTCAAATGGTACTGTTTAAAGTTTCGTTCTTCTATTATCTTCATAGGTAATTGCAGAATGTAAAAATGTGCTTCAATTTGGACAGTGTGTATTCATATTTTTGTATTATGACACTTCTTACCTGTCCAGTGGGCTGCCAATAGTATAAGTAAAGGAGGGGCTGTCCAAAGTAAAACACACATTATTTATGCATTCAGCTCTCAATGAAGTGGAGAGGGTTACCTGTCCAAAACATCCCCCCCCCCTTAAAATTTTTACAGTGGGCCATCAGAGGGGGTGTGGAATCTGAAAAGTGGATCTTAGATTTTTTTTATTTAAATACTCCTTCAAATAAATGTTATACTGATGTTGGCCAATAATGTTTGTGTCTAATCTGCTTGCAATGTTATGTGCAAAAGTCCTAATTAATTTTTTTCTTGTTTCACTCAATAGTTTCCTTCAACGTCACAGGAATGGCAGACTGTGGCTTCCCAATTTGCCCAGCGGTGGGACTTTCCCAACTGCAGAGGGGCAATAGATGGGAAACACATCCACGTCCCACCCCCAACTCGGGGTCATACTATTACAACTATAAGGGGTTTAACCACTTGCCGACCGCCTAACGCACATATACGGCGGCAGAATGGCACGGGCAGGCAGAATCACGTACCCGTACGTGATCTGCCTCCCGCGGGCGGGGGGGTCCGATCGGACCCCCCCCCCCCGGTGCCAGCGGCAGTCGGCATTTGACTGGGAGCGTCGGGAGGCGAGGGGGAGACCATCCGATCGTGGCCCCCCCCTCGCGATCGCTCCCAGCCAATCGGAATCCTCCCCTGCCTGTGTGTAGTTTCACACAGGCAGAGGATGTGATGTCATCTCTCCTCGGCTTGGCAGTTTCCGTCCCAGCGCCGAGGAGAGAAGACATGTGAGTGCACAACACACACACAGTAGAACATGCCAGGCATACTTTACACCCCCGATCGCCCCCCGATCCCCCCCCCAATCACCCCCCCCCTGTCACAAACTGACAGCAAGCAGTATTTTTTTTTTTTCTGATTACTGCATGGTGTCAGTTTGTGACAGTTACAGTGTTAGGGCAGTGAGTATTACCCCCCTTTAGGTCTAGGATACCCCCCTAACCCCCCCTAATAAAGTTTTAACCCCTTGATCACCCCCTGTCACCAGTGTCACTAAGCGATCATTTTTCTGAAATGTGTCGCTGGTGACGCTAGTTAGGGAGGTAAATATGTAGGTTCGCCGTCAGCGTTTTATAGTGACAGGGACCCCCATATACTACCTAATAAATGTTTTAACCCCTTGATTGCCCCCTAGTTAACCCTTTCACCACTGATCACCGTATAACCGTTACGGGTGACGCTGGTTAGTTCGTTTATTTTTTATAGTGTCAGGGCACCCGCCGTTTATTACCGAATAAAGGTTTAGCCCCCTGATCGCCCGGCGGTGATATGCGTCGCCCCAGGCAGCGTCAGATTAGCGCCAGTACCGCTAACACCCACGCACGCAGCATACGCCTCCCTTAGTGGTATAGTATCTGTATGGATCAATATCTGATCCGATCAGATCTATACTAGTGTCCCCAGCAGTTTAGGGTTCCCAAAAACGCAGTGTTAGCGGGATCAGCCCAGATACCTGCTAGCACCTGCGTTTTTCCCCTCTGCCCGGCCCAGCCCACCCAAGTGCAGTATCGATCGATCACTGTCACTTACAAAACACTAAACGCATAACTGCAGCGTTCACAGAGTCAGGCCTGATCCCTGCGATCGCTAACAGTTTTCTTGGTAGCGTTTTGGTGAACTGGCAAGCACCAGCCCCAGGCAGCGTCAGGTTAGCGCCAGTACCGCTAACACCCACGCACGCAGCGTACACCTCCCTTAGTGGTATAGTATCTGAACGGATCAATATCTGATCCGATCAGATCTATACTAGCAGCCCCAGCAGTTTAGGGTTCCCAAACACGCAGTGTTAGCGGGATCAGCCCAGATACCTGCTAGCACCTGCGTTTTGCCCCTCCGCCCGGCCCAGCCCACCCAAGTGCAGTATCGATCGATCACTGTCACTTACAAAACACTAAACGCATAACTGCAGCATTCGCAGAGTCAGGCCTGATCCCTGCGATCGCTAACAGTTTTTTTGGTAGCGTTTTGGTGAACTGGCAAGCACCAGCCCCAGGCAGCGTCAGGTTAGCGCCAGTACCGCTAACACCCACGCACGCACCGTACACCTCCCTTAGTGGTATAGTATCTGATCGGATCAATATCTGATCTGATCAGATCTATACTAGCGTCCCCAGCAGTTTAGGGTTCCCACAAACGCAGTGTTAGCGGGATCAGCCCAGATACCTGCTAGCACCTGCGTTTTGCCCCTCCGCCCGGCCCAGCCCACCCAAGTGCAGTATCGATCGATCACTGACACTTACAAAACACTAAATGCATAACTGCACCGTTCGCAGAGTCAGGCCTGATCCCTGCAATCGCTAACAGTTTTTTTTGTAGCGTTTTGGTGAACTGGCAAGCACCAGCGGCCTAGTACACCCCGGTCGTAGTCAAACCAGCACTGCAGTAACACTTGGTGACGTGGCGAGTCCCATAAGTGCAGTTCAAGCTGGTGAGGTGGCAAGCACAAGTAGTGTCCCGCTGCCACCAAAAAGACAAACACAGGCCCGTCGTGCCCATAGTGCCCTTCCTGCTGCATTCGCCAATCCTAATTGGGAACCCACCGCTTCTGCAGCGCCCGTACTTCCCCCAATCACATCCCCAACCAAATGCAGTCGGCTGCATGAGAGGCATTTTCTTTATGTCCTCCCGAGTACCCCTACCCAACGAACCCCCCCAAAAAAGATGTCGTGTCTGCAGCAAGCGCGGATATAGGCGTGACACCCGCTATTATTGTCCCTCCTGTCCTGACAATCCTGGTCTTTGCATTGGTGAATGTTTTGAACGCTACCATTCACTAGTTGAGTATTAGCGTAGGGTACAGCATTGCACAGACTAGGCACACTTTCACAGGGTCTCACAAGATGCCATCGCATTTTGAGAGACCCGAACCTGGAACCAGTTACAGTTATAAAAGTTAGTTACAAAAAAAAGTGTAAAAAAAAAAAAAAAAAAAAACACATACAAAAATATAAAATAAAAAAAAAATAGTTGTCGTTTTATTGTTCTCTCTCTCTCTATTCTCTCTCTATTGTTCTGCTCTTTTTTACTGTATTCTATTCTGCAATGTTTTATTGTTGTTATGTTTTATCATGTTTGCTTTTCAGATATGCAATTTTTTATACCTTACCGTTTACTGTGCTTTATTGTTAACCATTTTTTTGTCTTCAGGTACGCCATTCACGACTTTGAGTGGTTATACCAGAATGATGCCTGCAGGTTTAGGTATCATCTTGGTATCATTCTTTTCAGCCAGCGATCGGCTTTCATGTAAAAGCAATCCTAGCAGCTAATTAGCCTCTAGACTGCTTTTACAAGCAGTGGGAAGGAATGCCCCCCCCCAACGTCTTCCGTGTTTTTCTCTGGCTCTCCTGTCTCAACAGGGAACCTGAGAATGCAGCCGGTGATTCAGTCAGCTGACCATAGAGCTGATCAGAGACCAGAGTGGCTCCAAACATCTCTATGGCCTAAGAAACCGGAAGCTACAAGCATTTTATGACTTAGATTTCGCCGGATGTAAACAGCGCCATTGGGAAATTGGGAAAGCATTTTATCACACCGATCTTGGTGTGGTCAGATGCTTTGAGGGCAGAGGAGAAATCTAGTGTCTAATAGACCCCAATTTTTGCAAAAAAGAGTACCTGTCACTACCTATTGCTATGATAGGGGATATTTACATTCCCTGAGATAACAAAAAAAATGATTAAAAAAAAAAAATGAAAGGAACAGTTTAAAAATAAGATAAAAAAATAATAATAATAAAGAAAAAAAAAAAAAAAAAAAAAGCACCCCTGTCCCCCCTGCTCTCGCGCTAAGGCGAACGCAAGCGTCGGTCTGGCGTCAAATGTAAACAGCAATTGCACCATGCATGTGAGGTATCACCGCGAACGTCAGATCGAGGGCAGTAATTTTAGCAGTAGACCTCCTCTGTAAATCTAAAGTGGTAACCTGTAAAGGCTTTTAAAGGCTTTTAAAAATGTATTTAGTTTGTCGCCACTGCACGTTTGTGCACAATTTTAAAGCATGTCATGTTTGGTATCCATGTACTCGGCCTAAGATCATCTTTTTTATTTCATCAAACATTTGGGCAATATAGTGTGTTTTAGTGCATTAAAATTTAAAAAAGTGTGTTTTTTCCCCAAAAAATGCGTTTGAAAAATCGCTGCGCAAATACTGTATGAAAAAAAAAATGAAACACCCACCATTTTAATCTGTAGGGCATTTGCTTTAAAAAAATATATAATGTTTGGGGGTTCAAAGTAATTTTCTTGCAAAAAAAAATTATTTTTTTATGTAATCAAAAAGTGTCAGAAAGGGCTTTGTCTTCAAGTGGTTAGAAGAGTGGGTGATGTGTGACATAAGCTTCTAGATGTTGTGCATAAAATGCCAGGACAGTTCAAAACCCCCCCAAATGACCCCATTTTGGAAAGTAGACACCCCAAGCTATTTGCTGAGAGGCATGTGGAGTCCATGGAATATTTTATATTGTGACATAAGTTGCGGGAAAGAGACAATTTTTTATTTTTTTTATTTTTTTTTGCGCAAAGTTGTCACTAAATGATATATTGCTCAAACATGCCATGGGAATATGTGAAATTACACCCCAAAATACATTCTGTTGCTTCTCCTGAGTATGGGGATACCACATGTGTGAGACTTTTTGAGAGCCTAGCTGCGTACGGGACCCCGAAAACCAAGCACCGCCTTCAGGCTTTCTAAGGCCGTAAATTTTTGATTTCACTCTTCACTGCCTATCACAGTTTCGGAGGCCATGGAATGCCCAGGTGGCAAAACCCCCCCCCAAATGACCCCATTTTGGAAAGTAGACACCCCAAGCTATTTGATGAGAGGTATAGTGAGTATTTTGCAGACCTCACTTTTTGTCACAAAGTTTTGAAAATTGAAAAAAGAAAAAAAAAATTTTTTTTTCTCGTCTTTCTTTATTTTCAAAAACAAATGAGAGCTGCAAAATACTCACCATGCCTCTCAGCAAATAGCTTGGGGTGTCTACTTTCCAAAATGGGGTCATTTGGGGGGGGGTTTGTGCCACCTGGGCATTCCATGGCCTCCGAAACTGTGATAGGTAGTGAGGAGTAAAATCAAAAATGTACGCCCTTAGAAATCCTGAAGGCAGTGATTGGTTTTCGGGGCCCCGTACGCGGCTAGGCTCCCAAAAAGTCCCACACATGTGGTATCCCCATACTCAGGAGAAGCAGCTAAATGTATTTTGGGGTGCAATTCCACATATGCCCATGGCCTGTGTGAGCAATATATCATTTAGTGACAACTTTGTGCAAAAAAAAAAAAAAAAATTTGTCACTTTCCCGCAACTTGTGTCAAAATATAAAACATTCCATGGACTCAACATGCCTCAAAGCAAATAGCTTGGGGTGTCTACTTTCCAAAATGGGGTCATTTGGGGGGGGTTTATGCCATCTGGGCATTTTATGGCCTTCAAAACTGTGATAGGTAGTGAGGAGTAAAATCAAAAATGTACGCCCTTAGAAATCCTGAAGGCAGTGATTGGTTTTCGGGGCCCCGTACGCGGCTAGGCTCCCAAAAAGTCCCACACATGTGGTATCCCCATACTCAGGAGAAGCAGCTAAATGTATTTTGGGGTGCAATTCCACATATGCCCATGGCCTGTGTGAGCAATATATCATTTAGTGACAACTTTTTGTAATTTTTTTTTTGTCATTATTCAATCACTTGGGACAAAAAAAATGAATATTCAATGGGCTCAACATGCCTCTCAGCAAATTCCTTGGGGTGTCTACTTTCCAAAATGGGGTCATTTGTGGGGGTTTTGTACTGCCCTGCCATTTTAGCACCTCAAGAAACGACATAGGCAGTCATAAATTAAAGGCTGTGTAAATTCCAGAAAATGTACCCTAGTTTGTAGGCGCTATAACTTTTGCGCAAACCAATAAATATACACTTATTGACATTTTTTCTACCAAAGACATGTGGCCGAATACATTTTGGCCTAAATGTATGACTAAAATTGAGTTTATTGGATTTTTTTTAGAATAAAAAGTAGAAAATATCATTTTTTTTCCAAATTTTCGGTCTTTTTCCATGTATAGCGCAAAAAATAAAAACGGCAGAGGTGATCAAATACCATCAAAAGAAAGCTCTATTTGTGGGAAGAAAAGGACGCAAATTTCGTTTGGGTACAGCATTGCATGACCGCGCAATTAGCAGTTAAAGCGACGCAGTGCCGAATTGTAAAAAGTGCTCTGGTCAGGAAGGGGGTAAAACCTTCCGGGGCTGAAGTGGTTAATAGTATTGTGATGTTGGCAGTGGTGTCGGCGACATATGTGGACGTGGGGAAGAATGTCCGGATGTCAGATGATGGAGTCATCGCCCAGACCGAGTTCCACGGACGGCTCCAGAGTGGTGGCTTTGGATTGACACCTCTGGAAGACAACGTGGCTGACCTGCTGTTCGTCTTTGTCGCTGATGAAGCGTTTGGGCTGAGTGATCTCCTGATGCAGCCATTCCCCACGAGGACCCTCACCCCGGACCAGAGGGTTTTTAACTACCGGCTGGCCAGAGCCAGAAGGGTGGTGGAGAATGCTTTTGGGATAATGGCCAGCTGGTTCCACCTATTCCTTACGCCAATCAACATGGTGGAATATAAACTTAACCATATAATCCTTGCATGCTGCATTCTCCACAACTTTTTAAGGAGAAATTCTATGAACTATGTGGCCTCAGTTGGGCCCGAGGCTGGATTTCAAGAGCAAACCCGGACGGCGCTTGAAGCTAGCCATCCTGGCTTGCCCCCCCAAAGCGCACGCGAGGTCCGTCAAAAATATATTGAGTACTTTGCGGGTAGGGGGGGCATTGATATGCCATGTTTAAGAAACCTTTTTTAAATAAATTTGTATTTTTAAATGAAATAATATTTCCTTTGATTTACTGCTTGTGTTTCTTTTAGCTGTCTCCTAGGTTATCCAATGTTTTTTTTGCCCATTATCTTCAAAAGTGCAAACGTAATTTCTTTGATACATGAGGTGACAATCTCTTCTTCAGCTATTATGTTGTGGGTCTGCTACACACACCTTGTTTTTGTTGTTAACCAGTTCCTGACCGGCGCACGCCGATGTACGTCGGCAGAATGGCACGGCTGGGCAAATGGGTGTACCTGTGCGCACGTATGCAGGCCGGGACCTCCGTGAGTCGGGTTGCGGTCTCGCAGACTTGATCGCCATGGGGATACCCGCGATCGCCTCACAGAGAGGAAGAACGAGGAGATGCTAATGTAAACAAGCATCTTCCCGTTCTGCCTAGTGACAGTGTCACTGATCTCTGCTCCCTGTGATCGGGAGGAGAGAGCAGTGACATATCACACGTAGCCACACCCCCCACAGTTAGAATCATTCCCCAGGACATACTTAACCCTTACACTGCCCCCTTGTGGTTAAACACTTCACTGCCAGTGTCATTTACACAGGAATCAGTGCACTTGTATAGCACTGATTGCTGTATAAATGACAATGGTCCCAAAAATGTGTTAAAAATGTCCGATGTGTCCAACATAATGTCGCAGTCACGATAAAAATCGCTGATCGCCGCCATTACTAGTAAAAAAAAATTATTAATAAAAATGCCATAAAACTATCCCCTATTTTGTAAACGCTATAACTTTTGCTCAAACCAATCAATAAACGCTTATTGCGGGTTTTTTTAACCAAAAATATGTAGAAGGATACGTATCGGCCTAAACTGAGGGAAAAATTTTTTTTTAAATATTTTTGGGGGATGTTTATTATATCAAAATGTAAAAAATAATGCGATTTTTTTTCAAAATTGTCGCTCTTTTTTGTTTATAGCGCAAAAAATAAAAACCGCAGGGGTGATCAAATACTACCAAAAGAAAGCTGTATTTGTGGGAAAAAGGACGTCAATTTTGTTTGGGAGCCACGTCGCACGACCACGCAATTGTCAGTTAAAGCAACGCAGTGCCGAATCGCAAAAAGTGCTCTGGTCTTTCCGCACCATGAATTTATTTTTTGGAGTTACGAAAATTGCCTGATTGATGCAAATTATCAAGCACTGTGGGTGTTATTTACAAAAGTAAAATTCACTTTGCACTACAAGGGCACTGCAAAAGTGCACTTGAAAGTGCACTGAAACCGCACTGAAAGTGCACTTGTAGTGCAAAGTGGATTTCCCTTTAGTAAATAACCTGAATTGTCACTGTAAACAACAACGTAAGCAAAAAACTGCTATTGAGCATTGAAAGAAGAAGCCACACATTGTTGTGCGTTTAGTAAAGGGTTTTTGAACAAACCAACATATTTTTGTAATATATATTTTTTTGGGGACAGTAGAAATATCCTTTTTTGTGGTAAACAGGCATATTTTTCAAAACATAAAACAATACACAACTCAGGAACTTACAAATTGAAGCCAATATCAGACATTAGTATGTCCAAACTGTGTTGATCTTGCCTTCATCAGATGGGGTGATGTCACCCCTGTGAAAGCCAAATTTTGAAGATGCACACAAATTGGGAGTCAAAATGGGGATTTTACTCCTGATCCCATGCCTAAGGTCAACATGTGCTAGCTCCCATCATGGGGGATCAATGGATGTGTTTCTGGGGTACAACCCCTTCCTCTCAGCTACTTGAGTTGAAAAGTTCTAAAAAAAATTAAAAACTTCTAAAATTTTGGTGTGTTTTATATTCTGCCTAAAACATCAACGATGTTTTTGAGTCTTTTTTCAACATCATTGATGTCTTCCTTGATCTTCTGTAAATCCCGATTGCACACCATGATCTCCCCGATAAGGACATGTGCACTTGCACTTGTGAAATGAAATTCTTCTTCCACAACATCCACATCATCTAAAAGAAAACAACACACCATGTATTATAAATATGCAGGCATACATCTATTACCTGAAGCTGTGGTCTCAGACACTTATCTGTTGTGGTCACTATTTCGCCCACTTCATAAACCTCTCCTTCCTCCACATCCTGAGGTTGTGGTGTGGTGACTTCCCCTTCTTTAGTAGTTTGGGGGTCCCTGGTGTAATCTGACCTCCCGATTCTTTTCTCCCCTATGTGAATAAAATAAAGGTATACTTAGCACACAGATATTTGAGGCAAGAAATAGGAATATGAAACATTGCTTGTAAGTGTCCTACAATTGTCTGTTTTGGCAGAGTTCCAAGCTGAAGACATGATTTTTTTCCCTTTCTTCAAGCTGGAATACTTACTTTTTTGGGTAAAGTTTCACACATGGAGACACCCCTAGTATCCACTGAAGCACCTGTGTGAGACACCCTAAAAAGTTTGTTCTGGTGTCCCACACTAGTGCTCCTGCGTCCAGATGTGTAAACAGCTGCTGAGTGTCCTCTCCTTACATTGAATCAAGTTTGCATTTCATTCTAGTTACAACCCATCTAGACATCAATGTACTAAACTTCTTTTAATACAAATAGGCCTGAACAAATGTAGTTAACTTGCGTCTGCCAAAAACATTTTATTAGTGGCGAACGAACGATGTTCGTCTGACCATCGTTTCCTCAGTTGATCCTTGGATCGCCGTACCCCAAAATTCTTCTTTTTTTTAAACTGGGAAATCCAACTTTATTGAACATAAACTTACAGGTATACATTTAGCATTTGACATAATCCAATATATGAGTACAAAGATATACAGTACAGATGTATGTCATTACATTCTATTGCCTACCACGGACAAGCGTTAGAGAGAGACCTTTGGCACATGCAGTATAGCATTTCTAAATCAAATTTATGCGTACTTCCTAAGTTTGTCATACTTTGTAATTCCTGTTTCCAACTGAGCTTTACAAACGGAGTGGGCGGTCTTTGGTTTTTAACTCCTTAAGTACAGGTTTCTGCGTCTTCCAACCATCTGTCCCAAACCTTTGAGTATTTTTGAGTGCATCCTCTATGTATATAAATCAATTTTTTGTATGGAAGGGTAGTGTTTACATCCCTTTTCCAGCTTGATATACTCGGAGGTATGGTTTGCATCCAGGAGCTAGCAATGACTTTTCTGGCTATAAACACAGTTTCATATATGAAAATAGTGTGAAACTTGTCTAAGTCTGTATCAGGTAACAGACCCAGAACACATAACTTTGGGTCTAAAACAACTGGAGAGCCCATTTTGTCATGCAGAAATTTTATCACTTGTACCCTGTACTCTTGCAATGTGGGGCAATCCCATATCAAGTGGTAGAAAGTGCCTGGACCATAGGTACATAAGGGGCATGTTGAGCTATGTGAAGGTTGGAATTTAGCCAGCCTCTGCGGTGTCAGGTATGCTTGGTGGACTATATACAGCTGCGTCAACCTGTCTGATAGTTTAGGTGAGGTTGTTTTTACATTTTCTAGTATTTCATCCCAGTCTGAGTCATTAATAGCTCCCACATTCCTTTCCCATCCTGATTTGGCTTTTTGAACTACTGTCAATAACCCAGGGAGGCGAATAGTGTAATATAAATTTGAGATTAATTTTTGGGATTCAGCGCCCAGAATTTTATCCAAAACCTGAGGGTGTAAAATAGTACCTGTTGTGTTTCTGAATTGGGAACGTAGAGCATAGCGAAGCTGCAGGTATCTGAACAATAGGTGATGCGGAACTGAATATTCATCTTTGAGGGATTGGAATGATTTGGGCCGCATGTCAGTCATGACCTGGTGGAGGTATAGTATCCCGTACTTGGCCCATATAGCTGGGTCCGGTACATTTTTAAGCTCTAGCATGTGATTATTAAGCCAAAGGGGGGAATGGGAGTGTATATGCCCCATTTTTAGCCTTTTCATAGTTATTTCCCATATTTTTCGGTGATGTGAGAGCATTCCTGCATTGAATCTGGGAAGTCCTTTACGCGCTTGTCCCCCTCTAAAGATAGCTTGCAAGGGGGTTGACAGTGGACTCCTTGGATCCTCGCACACTAATGCCCTGTACACACGGTCGGACTTTGTTCGGACATTCCGACAACAAAATCCTAGGATTTTTCCCGACGGATGTTGGCTCAAACTTGTCTTGCATACACACGGTCATACAAAGTTGTCGGAAAATCCGATCGTTCTGAACGCGGTGACGTAAAACACGTACGTCGGGACTATAAACGGGGCAGTGGCCAATAGCTTTCATCTCTTTATTTATTCTGAGCATGCGTGGCACTTTGTGCGTCAGATTTGTGTACACACGATCGGAATTTCCGACAACAGATTTTGTTGTCGGAAAATTTTATATCCTGCTCTCAAACTTTGTGTGTCGGAAAATCCGATGGAAAATGTGTGATGGAGCCCACACACGGTCGGAATTTCCAACAACAAGGTCCTATCACACATTTTCCGTCGGAAAATCCGACCGTGTGTACGGGGCATTACATTTTGTAACGCTGCATTTCAGTCTTGTTGAAATAGTACAAATAGGATAATTGTGCAGCAATGTAATATTCCTGTAAGTCTGGCAATGCGGTTCCCCCCATAGATGTGGGATTTTTAAGAAAATGCAGGCCAGTTTATGCCTTCTGTGACCCCATACGAACGTGTTAAGAATAGCTTCCATTTTTTTAAAGATCTTGAGGGGAATGTATAGGGGTGCATGCCATACCATATATAAAATTTTAGGCAGTAGAATCATCTTGATGATGTTTATCCGTCCCATTACCCCCAGGGGCAATCTGGACCAGGCTTGTGTTTTGGTTTTTATCAAGGAGAACAATGGCTCCACGTTGTTAATAATGTAGTCTCTTAAATCCCGCGTGACCAATACCCCTAGGTATTTAATCGTGTTTACTCTGGTTAAGGGGAGTTCCGGGTGTGTAGGCGGAGGGGGAAAGTGATCTATAGGGAGTATCTGGGATTTATCCCAATTTATGCGCAATCCTGAATAGCTTCCCATCTTTTCAATGATTCCTAGCGCTGTCTGAAGCGACGTGCCCTGGTCCGCTAGGTATGGGATAGTGTCATCCGCGTATAGGCCTATCTTTTCAGTGTAAGTATCTATACGTAACCCATCTATTCCTAGCTCTGCCCAAATGGCAATCAACAGCGGTTCAGCTGCCAATGCATACAAAAGAGGGGAGAGGGGACACCCCTGTCGTGTGCCCCTTTCTAGGGGGAACTGATCTGATAACCACCCATTTACGAATACTCTTGCTTTTGGTGTTTGGTATAAAATTTGCACCCATTTGAGGAAGCGCGGGCCAAAACCAAATTCCTTTAGACACTCCCATAAAAATAACCATTCTACCGAGTCAAAGGCCTTGGCTGTATCCAAGGCCACCACTACTCTAGTTCCGTGATTTTCATGTTGGGCTTGAAGATTCATAAATAACCTCCTAATATTCATGGCCGTATTTTTCCCTGGCATGAAGCCAGTTTGATCTGGGTGTATTAATGATAAAATGACCTTATTGAGGCATGAGGCAAGTATCTTAGCTAGCAGTTTGATATCTACCTCAAGTAAAGAAATGGGTCCGTACGACTCGGGAAATCGAGTGTCTTTCCCTGCCTTGGGTAGGACTATTATTTGTGCTTCTTGCATGGAGGGGGGGAGCATTCCTGTTTCAAAGATATTATGGTATAATTGTTTAAGCTTAGGGATAAGTATCTCTAAAAAAGTGTCATAAAATTCCAAAGGTAGGCCATCTGACCCAGGCGCCTTGGATTTAGATAGGTGGTATATAGCTTCAGCAATGTCATCCTGTGTTATAGGAGCTTCAAGCATCTCAACTTGCTCTGTGTTGAGTCTGGGGAATTGTATTGTGTGCAGGTAGTTCTGGATATCCTGCTGGGAGTAATTGCTTTGTGATTTATACAGTTCACCATAAAATAACTGAAACCTGGCCGCCACCTGAGGGGGATCCGTAACGATATCCCTCTGCGGTGTACTCAGGCTCACCACTACTGGGGGTTTAATGAACCAAATACGCCAGAAGTTTCCCTGCCTGTTCGCCATGCTCAAACACTCGCTCTTTGCAGAAAAACACTTGTTGTCTGGCTTTCTCAATATGTATGTGATTAACTACTCTATTTTGTAGTTTTACTCTTTGGAGATATTCAGAAGTGGGGTCTAACGTGTATTCTTTTTCAAGTTCCAGCAGTTTGTCAGTTGTCATCTGTAAAATGAGTTTTGAAGATGCTTTAAATCTATTTATCCTAGAGGATAGCAACCTACGTGCATGCGCTTTGAACGAGTCCCACTCCGCGCCTAGTGTGTTTACATTGCACTTAACATTCAGTATATACTGCAGTTCATTCGTAACTCCCTCGAGGTTTGGTATAACTGTGAGCCAAAAGGGATTGAGTCGTCACACAGGAGTGGGGGCTGATTTTAATAGAGATACCGTTATCCAGCATGGGGCGTGATCCGATAGAGCTCTAGGTGCGATTCCAGACCCAGTAACCTTTGGTAATAAAGTATTTGTCACTAACGCATAGTCTATCCGTGACATCGTGTGATGACTCACGGAGTGACATGTGTATGCTCTTGTGGATGGATTGTGCCACCTCCAGACATCTGTAAGGGCAAATTCCGTCAGCAGGCGGCTTAATCTAGTGTGCTGTAACGCTACTCTGTCACGCTCATACATCACACCCGGAAGTGCTGGCTGGAACGCACAGTGGAACGCATGACCATCACTCGTTGCCGGTTCCAACCTTGCACACAGCGGTGCCTGTTTTAGATTTTACTTCGGTTTTTTGGCCTGGAGCCTGTGAACATTTGTAATGGGATTTTTCTGTAATGGTTATGTGCAATAAACTTTATATAACGTACTTCACCAAGGAGGCCCCCTTGTGTTTCTTTTTCTCCGGTATACTGGAGAGTTGAAGCTGATAAACCGTTGGAATATCCTGACCATATGAGAACATATCTGATTCCTGGAGTAGCTGTAAGAATCGAAAGCTGTAGAGGAAGGGAAGCACACCTGGAGTGAATATCACCTGCCCTGGAACACCCACTCTGTTGTTCGGTACCCCTGCAGGGGTGATCATCTTTGGTGAGTGGGGTATCATTGGGGGGTGAGCACCTCAAAGTCACCGTCTTGAATGTAAGGCACGGAAGTCACTGGAGTGTGTCCCCAAGGATAAAATTAACAACAGTATACTATTGGACTCTGTCTGTTCCATCTGGCCATTCATGTATGACCCCTTGCATGGATTTTATAGGAGTTAATGATTATTGCATATGCATTTGTCAAACTGATTTATGGCTATTGTATGCTGTTTCATATAATCGCATTTAACTCACAGGGAGTGTGCTAACATTGTGTCACAATTAAGTTCTTTATGGTTCACAAAAGTTGTTTTTTGGGTTTACACACGCCATGGTGTCTCAATATTTTTGGAAAGTGTAGCATCATCTTATATATACATGCTAACGACACATGGAGATTATACTAACACTATATATATATTCATTTAAAAAAATTTTCTATCACTTAATTCACAGCACCCCTGATGCTATTTTGTCCCAAAACTTTTGAATTTTGAGGAAATCCACAAAACATATATTTTTTCCTTTTAGCAAATCACTGTTCACGCATACTTTATCACTCTGTTTTAACCCATTGGGGGGATCTACTTCAATTTATTGTATCTGTCTTTTTTTATTTATTTTACTTCACTTAATGCAGCAGTGTCGTATGCACTGAGGTTACGGCATTGGCTTTTTGTCTTTTTGATGTTTTGTTTTTTTTTGTTTTGGTTACTTTTGCACATTTTGGTGAGATTGCACTATGAACACTTAGTTCAGGTTATGTACCGTAATAGGTTATAGCACCCAATTATATTGAGGGCAGCGCCGTTTTTATTCCCTTACTACTATACAACATTCAGTATATACTGCAGTTCATTCGTAACTCCCTCGAGGTTTGGTATAACTGTGAGCCAAAAGGGATTGAGTCGTCACACAGGAGTGGGGGCTGATTTTAATAGAGATACCGTTATCCAGCATGGGGCGTGATCCGATAGAGCTCTAGGTGCGATTCCAGACCCAGTAACCTTTGGTAATAAAGTATTTGTCACTAACGCATAGTCTATCCGTGACATCGTGTGATGACTCACGGAGTGACATGTGTATGCTCTTGTGGATGGATTGTGCCACCTCCAGACATCTGTAAGGGCAAATTCCGTCAGCAGGCGGCTTAATCTAGTGTGCTGTAACGCTACTCTGGGGGAACCTTCCTGTATTGGCCTGTCTAGTGCCGGACTCATGATCATGTTAAAATCCCCCATCCAAACAGCCGGGGTCGTCGGGTTCCTGGCTAAAAATGCCATTCCCTTCATGACCACTTCTGATGTGAATGGGGGAGGTACATAGCTTGCTAACACCAGAATTGGATTCCCTCCTATAAGCGCATCAACAAGCAAAACTCTTCCCTGCTGGTCCGATTCCAAAGACACCAACTCAAACGGAACTTTTTTAGCGATAATAATTGAGACTCCCCTGGACTGATTTGTATGCGTGCTATGATAGCTCCATCCCACCCATGGTCTTTTTAAAGCCACCCCAAAATTCTTCTGCAGACTTTTCACAACTTTGATCTTGATCTTGGCCTTTCTGACAATTGGGTTTGGGTAAGGTCCATGTTTCCCATCATAGTCGGCCCTCTTCAAGATGTCCACCATCTCCACCATCTCTACAAAGGACATATTAGGGGCCTTAAATCTCCTCTGGGATCAGGACGTTCGTGGCTCTGGGCTTTCGTCATTGCTACTGTCTACATGCACCTGTTGTCTCTCCGCAATGTATTCTCCCACTGCTCCGAAAGACAAGGGGCGGGGAATATACTATAAAGAAGGTCGGGGCGGGTGGAGTTCCATGCATATGCAGTGTATAAAAAGCGTAACAAGCGTGCGTCGTACTTTTGATCTGTGAGCGGAGGGCTGAGTAGCAGAAGCGCCGATCGTTCTAACGAAGGTACAATTTTAACTTGGGGCATCAGTGGCCTATACTGATTAGAGATTGAGGCCTATATTGGGACAAGATTATGCGAGTTTAGCCTGACATTAGGGTTTGTCTTGTGTTGTGTCTTGCAGATAAAATGGATATATTCAACGAACATGATTTCCTCCCCCAGTTCATTGATTTGTACAGAGAGCTGCCCTGTCTGTGGCAGACAAAACACCCCTTTTATGGAAATCAACTAGCCCCAGATCCCCAGGGCAGACATCAACTATTTGAAGTGCAAAATTGGTGGCCTGAGGAGCACATATAATAGGGAGCGCAAGAAGGTCCAGGATTCCCAGAGATAAGGAGCAGCAGCAGGTGACATTTATGTCCCCAGGCTGTGGTCAGACTGCGATTTCTGTCAGACCAGACTGAAATCAGGCCATCACTCTCAACTCTTCCTTCCACTCTTCCTTCCACCCCAGCTGAGGCTTCCCATGTCCAACCTGGGCCTTCCACACAGGAAGAAGATGTGGAGGAGCCCAGCTTGAGTCAGGTATAGCATTGTTCAACATATTTCTCAAAATTGTGTGTGATTGATGATCAATAAACTAAAACTATGTCCCTTTTTCATACACAGGAAATCCTCAGCCAGGAGGAGGCTGTAGAAAGTAGCAGCCAGGAGGTGGCAGGGGAAAGTGGCAGCCAGGAGGTGGCGGAGGTAAGTGGCAGCCAGGAGGTAGCTGGGCCCAGTAGCCTGACTGAATCCCAGGTCCCTCCCCTCTGCCGTCAACAAAAAAGGCCCAGGAAGGGGAGGAGTGTGGAGGAGTCAGCACTTGGGTTAATTCGGCAGGCTTTTGCGGCCCTCAGACCCCCCCCCCAGTCTTCTTGAGGCCTATGCCTGAATGGCTGCCAAGAAAATGCAGGAAATGGAGGTGGACCAATGCCTCTTTTGTGAAGAAGTGATACATATGGCCCTAAATAAGGTGTTGAGAGGCGAACTCACAAGCAAAACCCACCTGTGTGAGTTGGACCATCCTCCTCTTCCTCCACCTCCTGCCACAACTTCAACACCAGAGCCACAGCCTGGAAGCAAGCGTGGAAGCAAGCGTGTAAGGAAGACAAGAGAGTGATGACCTGGGTTCAGTCTGGTCTGGCAAAAGACGCAGGCTGTTGTAAGCCGACAGCCTGGGGACATATATGTCATCTGCTGCTGTTCCTGATATATCGGAGTCCTGGATGGATTGTACTCCTTATTAAGTGGACTCCTCAGGCTCCCAATTTTGCCTGTAAAATAGTTGATGTGTGCCCTGGGGTACAAAGGCTTTGCAAATTTCACCAGTTTAACCAGCGTTGCCTTCCTCTTTATTTTGCCTCTTCAAAGTATTTTATTGATTTTTCAAAATTATAACATTAGACAAAAGCAAATAATATAATACAATACAAAACCATACACTTTGGGGATTGATCAGATGTTAGAGACGTAAGGCAAAATACATAATAGCTTCAAACGTGTGGAACGGCATCTAAGATGACCGCCCCAACCCACCAACATTTGTATATTCGTTCGACCTGGGAAATAGACTGGGAGAGGCCACGTAGAGAATCCGCCAGCACCCCGAAAGGGATCATGCTGTGCCAGGCCAATTCTCCACGAGCCCCTAGACAAAAAACATCATCGGACAAGACGAAAATCTAAAATAGACTTGAGGGTTACTAACACGTGATATGCTAGTCCCAAAGGGAGCGTCCTCTCAGTGAAGGAAAAATTTTCTAGTGTCAGAGGGTTACTCCATGTGTCTAAGATGACCAATAAGGGCGGGGCGGGTAGTGGGAAAAGGGGAAAGAAGAAGGGGAAAGAGAGAGGGTGAAAGAGAGAAGAGCCGATCAACGGGGGAGGACCACATGTGATCTGTCGACCCAAGGGACTCTACGGTTGGGCACCCGGAATAAGGGAAATGCCCAAATAAAAGGCCCATGATTCCCAGGTAGCTTCAAATAACGATTTGGTGTCGAGGAGGATGCTTGAGAGTTTCTCTTGGGACATGATCCAGGAAATTTTTCGTGTGGCCGCTTTAAAGGAGACCTTGGGTTGTTTCCATGCTCTGACAATGGTTAATTTTGTGCCCAGGAGAATGAAATGTATTAATTTGCGCGTCTGTTTTGGAGTTTTAGGTAGATTTTCATTAAGTAGAGCAATGGCAGGGGTTTTTGGGATCTGGATATCCGTTATTTTACGAATCAGGGCGAAAATCTTATTATTTATTTATTTATTTATTTCAGGTACTTATATAGCGCCGTCAATTTACGCAGCGCTTTACATATACATTGTACATTCACATCAGTCCCTACCCTCAAGGAGCTTACAATCTAAGGTCCCTAACTCACATTCATACATACTAGGGACAATTTAGACAGGATCCACTTAACCTACCAGCATGTCTTTGGAGTGTGGGAGGAAACCGGAGTACCCGGAGGAAACCCACGCAGGCACAGGGAGAACATGCAAACTCCAGGCAGGTAGTGTCGTGGTTGGGATTCAAACCAGCGACCCTTCTTACTGCTAGGCGAGAGTGCTACCACTACACCACTGTGCCGCCCTCAAAAGGATCTGAGTCTTGGACATTCCCACCAAATGTGGACTAGGGTGCCTGAGAGTTGACATCCACGGAAGCACCTAGGGTCTGCTGAGGGAAACATTTTCAATAGTCTAACCGGGGTAAGGTAACACCTAGTGATGACCTTAAGGCTAGATTCTATGAGAGAAATATATAAATCCTTTTCCCATTCCATCATGTATGAGGTCTTTTCGGATTGGTGAGTCAGTGCCTGGTATATAATTGTGAATCCTCCCCGCTGCGCCATGGGCTGGCCGCACCATAATTTGTACGGGGTGAATCTGGGAGGGGAAGGTTTCCCCACCCAGATATGATGCAGGAAGTGGCTCAATTGGTGAAATCTAAAACGCTCTGAAATCGGGATCTCAAGTTGATTAACACAGAAATCAAGGGAAATAGGACCATTGGCAGAGAAGAAGTGTCCGATTCGAAACAACCCCTTGTCCAGCCACCATTTAAAGGCTTTAATGTTTAGGCCTGGGGTAAAGTCAGGGTTGTTGAAGATATGAGCTAGAGGACGGGTGCTCGAGGTTAATGAAGGTTTGGATCTCATGTTGTCTCAGATTCTCATTGATTGAGAGAGAGTAGGAGAAAGGATAGGGGGGCGGTTTCTTGGGGGGGTCCAGAGTAAGAAATCTAGGGTGTATGAAGGCACCGCCCATATGAATTTGTTGACTTTTCTTTGAAAAGCAGACAAGTGATCCTTTCTGATGTTTATTGGGAGGGCCCTGAAGAGATATAGGAGTCTTGGTGGTAACGTCATTTTTACAGCATGTATCCTGCCTGACCAGGAAACTTCTCCCCTGGCCCATAATCCTAGGTCTGCCTCGAGCTTACGATAAGTGGGTGGGAGGTTAGCTGTGTATAATTGTTCCATCTTAGCCGTGAGTTTAATCCCAAGGTAATCAATGGCGGAGTTGCTCCACTTAAAGTCAAAGGAGTTTCGAAGTGCGGCCACTACTTCTGTTTTGAAGGAAATGTTAAGGGCATATGACTTAGTGTAGTTGACCTGTAAACCTGAGATCACTGAGAACTCCTTCAGGAGTTTGCAAAGGTTTGGGAGGGAGGTGATCGGAGACGTGATAAAAAGTAACATGTCGTCTGCAAAAAGACCGCATTTGTGGACTTGATTCCCACAAGAAACTCCTTGAATATTAGGACTATCGCGTATTGCTATTGCCAGAGCTTCAATAGCCATCGCAAAAATTAGTGGTCTAGTGCCTCTCGCTATGTTCAGGGGGTTGGAGTACTGGCCTTATAATCGGATCACCGCCTTTGGGGTAGAGTATAGGGAACTGAGGACCCCTAAAAATCGGGTCCCAAAACCCCATCTCTCTAATAGGGAAAATAAATAGGGCCATTCGATCGAATCAAAGGCCTTATGTAAGTCCAGTGATAAGATCATTCCCTCTTGCCTGGTGCCCCCATCCCAATTAGATTGGAGAAGGGAGACAATGTCGACCGCTCTCCTGATTTGGTCTGGCCCTTGCCTGCCCAGGATAAAGCCCACTTGATCCTTGTGAATATAACCTTTAATAAAAGAGGCCAGACGTTTGGTGAGTATTTTCGTTAAAATTTTCAGGTCATTATTTATTAGGGAGATGGGACGGTAATTTTCGACTTCTTCATGGTTTTTGTTGGGTTTGGGGACTACAGTTATGAACGCGGTGTTGAGGTGGGGATCCAGCGGGGAACCTGATCTTATGGAATTAAAGAATTTAGACATGTATGGGGCTAAAATTTCCCCGAATGTCTTATAATAGGGGACTGATAGGCCGTCAGGACCAGGGGCAGAACCAGACTTGAGCCCTTTAATAACCTCCCTTATTTCCTCCACCGTGAAGGCCTCCTCCATAATTTCTTTATGATCTTGGGAAATTGAGGGTAATTGGAGGTTTTGCAGGAAAGAAGTGGTTAAGGGGGCGCAAATTGTAAGGTTTGAGTTGTAAAGCTTGGAATAAAATTAGTGGAAGGCGGACATAATTTTGTTTGGGTTGGCACCTTCCTCTTTATTTTGTTATGACTCCTAATAAATGTCTATTTTTGTCTAAAATCATTGGCTGTGTGTTAAAATGAAAAAAGGTCAGTTTGTTTGCATGCAGGTACATTTCAAAAAGACAATGTAAAATTAACAAGGGACACCAACACCAACCAATCTCTTTGAGGTTAAAAAATACAAGATAATAATGGTTTTGTGGTAACTTGACACACAAAACGAAAAAAAATATTATGGAGATCACTAGAAAAAAAAATGAGATCTTGATTTAAAAAAAAAAAGAAGATTACTAAAAACAAAAATTAAAAACATTATTCTGGAGATCTGGCAAAAAAAAAAAAATGTATTCATGAGATCACAAGAAATAATAACGAAATCAGTTTGTCGGAACTCTGTGTGAATATCAGCTGCAAAACAACTTCATAATTCTAGCATTATAAGAAGAAGAGAATACGCTGCATTGAAAGATTTCAAAATTTGCAGTGTGACGAATGTGCTATCTCCATTACGAATGCTAGTTTTACCAGACTGAGCGCTTTCGTCTCGTACTTGATTCAGAACATGCGTGGAATTTTGTACACACGCTCGGAATTTCCGACAACGGATTTTGTTGTCGGAAAATTTGAGAAACGGCTCTCAAATTTTTGTTGTCGGAAATTCCGACAAAAAATGTCCGATGGAGCCTACACATGGTCGCAATTATCGTCAACAAGCTCGCATCGAACATTTGTTGTCGGAAAATCCGATTGTGTGTAAGCGGCATTAGAGTGGGCCTAATTTACTAAAGTGTATTGCATATACAGTGAATTTAAGAATAAATGTGTGTTGCCTTGTTTTTTTTCTGGATATACAGTATCTGACCCAGATACAGACATAGCCCACTGTTCTCTATGGGGCAGTCAGATGGAAATGGACTGCCTGTCTGTTTCCATCCGACTGTCATCCGATCTTATTCGCTGGTTGAATGGCAAATTTATCCCCATCCGTCTGTTTTGACCGGATCGGATGCCAACTGGTGTCAGCTGACATCCGCCGCTCCATAGAAAACAATGGGTGGTCTGATCAGGTCCATCTGAAAAATGGACAGGTGGACCCGATCAGTCCGCTGCTGTGAAAGGGGCCTTAGAGGTGTACTTTGTGTATTTAGCAGCAAGTACAATATTTAGCTGTTTTAGAGAATACTGCTAATTGCAAGATGAGTTGAGGTTTACCTCTAGCTGTCTTTACCCCAGCATCAGAACTAGGGTTGCACCGATACCGATACTAGTATACTAATACTCGGGCAAATGCTCCAGATGCTTCACCCGATACCTTGCATCCCGGAAGTCGGTGGGCGGGCAGAGTGGGTGGGAGAAGGCGGAGTGTGGGTCCTGGCACAGTGAGAGTCCTTGCAGTGCAGCAGAGGAAGGTAAGCCTGTGGGCAGGGGTGTGGGTCGCAGTCGCAGCCGTGTGCAGCCACTTGCATCCATCAGCATCGATGACCGAGCCGTCAGAATCGTTAACTGAGTCTCCGTCAGAGGCTGTACACAGCAACGTCCATCTTGGTACACCCTGAACTCGGCCTCAGTAGCCTGCAATCTTAAGGTGGCAGCGGACATCTTGTTACACCCAACCCATACAGTTCACTAACTAAGATGTCCACTGCTGCATTCTGACTAGGCTTACTGAGGCCAAGTGCAGGGTGTATCAAGATGGGCTCTTGTATACTCAGTCATTCCATATCGTCGATTTTATTTTATCATGCCAGGCTGCCAGCAATTAATGCTGCATTATTTTCAGTGCCACTGCCTAGTGCCTACCAAACAGTTTCACCTATCATTGCCCATAAGTGCCACCCATAAGTGCCACCTATTAGTGCCCATAAGTGCCACCTATCAGTGCTGCAAATCAGTGCCACATATCAGTGCCACCTATCAGTGCCCATAAGTGCCAGCCATCAGTGCCGCATATCAGTGCCCATCAGTAAGTGCCAGCCATCAGTGCCGCATATCAGTGCCCATCAGTAAGTGCCAGCCATCAGTGCCGCATATCAGTGTCCATCAGTCAGTGCCACCTATCAGTGCTGCAAATCAGTGCCCAAATCAGTAAGATATCGTTAGTCTGTATTGTGCTTTGAAAACTGTCACTTGACATTAAAAAAAAGTAACGGTAAGCAAGTACTTGAAAAAAAGTATCAGTACTTGTACTCGTGTACTGTGTCTTAAAAAAGTGGTATCGGTGCAACCCTAATCAGAACACACCCTTATACAACATATCCCAACGAGGGTTGTATGTACAGTATAAGCTTTAGTCTTCGTCTTGTCCCAGGCTTCTCCTCGCTGACACTTAGCCCCGCCTCCTCCTGGCTGCAACTTAGCCCCGCCTCCTCCTGGCTGCCACATTCCACAGCCTCCTCCTGGCTGAGGTCTTCCTGTGTATGAAAAAGGGACATTGTTTTAGTATTTGTTTCATCAATCACGCACAATTTTCACCTCCTGACTGTTGCAAATTGAATGTTAACAAATATAACAGACTATCCTTCTGAGCCCAGCATTTTTCATTATTGTCCCAATTTTGGGTGCCCACTACTGTCTATTGATATGTAAAACACTTTTTGCAATCAGCAATTAGTGATCAATAATAACATCTAGTAAACATCATTTCTTTATTGACCAGAAATCTGTAGAGGAATGCTATACCTGACTCCAGCTGGGCTCCTCCACTTCTTCCTGGCTGGCAGGCCCAGGTTGGACATTGGAAGCCTCAGCTGGGGTGGAAGGAAGAGTGGAGAGGGATTCCCTGACTTCAGTGCGGTCTGACAGAAATCGCAGTCTCTCATAGTACCAGAGCCTGGGGACATAAACGTCATCTGCTGCAGCTCCGGACCTCTGGGAATCCGTGACCTTCTTGCGCTCCCTAAGATAAGTGCTCCTCAGGCCACCAATTTTGGTTTTTAAATAAGAGATGGTTGCTGTGGGGACCACCGGCTTCACCAACTCCAGCAGTTTCTCCAGCGCTGCCTGCCTCTTTTGTTTATTGTTGTAATGGGGATGTCTCACCTGCCACAGACAGGGCAGCTCCCTGTACTTGTCTATGAACAGGGGGAGGAAATTGTGGTCGTTGAAGCCATCAATTTTCTCTGCAAGACACAACACAAGACAAACCCTAAGGTCAGGCCAAACTCTCCTAATCTTGTTACAATATAGGCTTCAATTTCGAAGCATTATAGGCCCAAGTTTAGATCTTACCTTCGTTATCACGATCGGCGCCTCCGATGCTCCTTCCTCCGCTCACAGATCGTACGTAATACGCACGCGTAATACGCACGGTTCACACTAGTATGGCTTCAAAGTTGCCTGACTTTGAAGCCGTGTCTCACATCGTGACTTCATCGTGGCTTGCAAATAACTTCTTTAATAGAAGTCATTGCAAGTCGCCCCCAAGTAGTGCAGGAACCTTTTTCTAAGTCGGAGCGACTTGAGTTGCTCCGATTAGAACGGTTCCATTGCACTGAATGGGGCACAATTTGTCAGGGGACCAAGTGACCTGACAGGTTGCCCTAGTGTTAACCGAGCCTTAGACATGTCTGGGGCTAGAAAGACTCCCAAACTTGCCAAGATAATGAAGTTATACTTCTGACACTGTAGAACAGCATTAGAAAGCTGAAAAAAAATCCATCCTGCACCTTCATCTTTCATGTCTTGAGGAGGGTGCACAACCACAGGAGATACCTTAAGAATCCAACATAGCAGAAATAGCCAGCACACCAGAGGTTACAGGTCTCAGCTCTTTACTAGGATCGTATAGTAACAACATAGCTTGTGCAATAAGAAAAAATTAAAAACACTGACATTTCAGAAACACTGTGTTTTCCTTTCTCAAGATAACAGATGGTATGTCCCCTTGAGAAAGGAGACCAGAATGTGTCTGAAAAGTTAGGGTTTAATTTTATTTTATTTTTTTGCAGCTATGTTGTTACCAGAAGGTCCCAGTAATGAGCTGAGATCTGTACCTTTCGATGTGCTGGACATTTCTGCTATGTTATTATCTGAAAATTGGCAATAGTTAACAGGAGCAAGCCTTGTACATACACTATATTGTCAAAAGTATTGGGACGCCTACCTTTGGTATGAATTAGAGCAGAGACTGTGAGCCAGGCCTTTGTGTCCAACATCAGTGCCTGACCTCACAAATGCGCTTCTGGAAGAATGGTCAAACATTCCCATAAACACACTCCTAAACCTTCTGGACAGCCTTCCCAGAAGAGTTGAAGCTGTTATAGCTGCAAAGGGTAGGTCAACTCAAAATTGAACCTTACATACTAGTGCCCCGTGCACACGGTCAGATTTTCCGATGGAAAATGTCCGGTCGGAGCGTGTTGTCGGAAATTCCGACTGTGTGTGGGCTCCATCGGACATTTTCCATCGGATTTTCCGACACACAAAGTTTGAGAGCAGGCTATAAAATTTTCCGACAACAAAATCCGATGGCGTCAATTCCAACCGTGTGTGGCCTGTTCCGACGCACAAAGTGCCACACATGCTCAGAAGAAATTCCGAGACGGAACAGCTCGATCTGCTAAACTTAGCGTTCGCAATGGATACAGCACTTTCGTCACGCTGCAATGTTAAAAATGGTTTAATACAGCGCACTCTCTTCTTCTTTAGAATGTGAGAAGAATTAAGTAGTTTTGCTGCTCATATTCACACAGACTTCTCACAAACATATTTCTTTACTATTTATCGGGATTCCCTCAATATATTTTGATTTGCCACATCTGACAACATTTTTTTGGTGTTGTATTTTGTTTTTTGTTTTAAGGCAGAATTTTTTTTTTGGGTTTGTATTTTTTCAAGACTGATCTTTGTTTTCTTGTATTTTTAGTTTTACTCCAGAATATTTTTGTGTGTGTTTTGTGTGTCAAGTTACCACAACACCATTGATATGTTGTTATATTTAATCTGTAGGAGATTGTTTGGTGTTGTTATCTCTTGTTAAATTCACATTGTACTTTAGAAATGTACCTGAATCGTCACCAACAAACTGTCCTTTTTGAATGAAAACACACATAGGAGAGTATAATAGAAAAAAAAAATAATTTATTAAGGGCTCACAACTAAACAAAGAGGGAGGCAACGCTGGAGAAACAGCAGAAATGGGTGAAGCCTTGGACCCCCAGGGCACACATCAACTATTTTCAAGCAAAATTGGTGGCCTAAGGAGTCCTTATCGAAAAGGGAGTGCAGTCTGGTCCAGAAGTCCCACAGATCTGGAAAGCAGCAGATGACATCTGTGTCCCCAGGCTGTGGTCATACAAGAGACTGCATCTTTTGCCAGACCAGACTGAACCCAGGGCCATCACTCTCTGGTCTTCCTTTCACGCTCCCTTCCACGCTGTGGCTCTGGTGGTGGAGTTGTGGCAGCAGGAGGAGGAGGAGGGGTCAACTCACATATTTTGCGTTGACCCTCCTGCATGCCCTGCAATTTTGTGGCAGCCATGCAGGCAAAGGCCTCTTCAGGAGTGGGTAAGGCTCGTAGGGACACAGAAGCCTCCTGAATTAGCCTGAGTGTAGAATCCTGCATGTGAGTCGCCTTCCTCGCTCTTTTGTATGGAAGGCGGAGGGGAGGAACCTGCGATTCGGTCAGGCTTCGTCTTGTCCCAGGCTTCTCCTCGCTGACACTTAGCCCCGCCTCCTCCTGGCTGCAACTTAGCCCCGCCTCCTCCTGGCTGCCACATTCCACAGCCTCCTCCTGGCTGAGGTCTTCCTGTGTATGAAAAAGGGACATTGTTTTAGTATTTGTTTCATCAATCACGCACAATTTTCACCTCCTGACTGTTGCAAATTGAATGTTAACAAATATAACAGACTATCCTTCTGAGCCCAGCATTTTTCATTATTGTCCCAATTTTGGGTGCCCACTACTGTCTATTGATATGTAAAACACTTTTTGCAATCAGCAATTAGTGATCAATAATAACATCTAGTAAACATCATTTCTTTATTGACCAGAAATCTGTAGAGGAATGCTATACCTGACTCCAGCTGGGCTCCTCCACTTCTTCCTGGCTGGCAGGCCCAGGTTGGACATTGGAAGCCTCAGCTGGGGTGGAAGGAAGAGTGGAGAGGGATTCCCTGACTTCAGTGCGGTCTGACAGAAATCGCAGTCTCTCATAGTACCAGAGCCTGGGGACATAAACGTCATCTGCTGCAGCTTCGGACCTCTGGGAATCCGTGACCTTCTTGCGCTCCCTAAGATAAGTGCTCCTCAGGCCACCAATTTTGGTTTTTAAATAAGAGATGGTTGCTGTGGGGACCACCGGCTTCACCAACTCCAGCAGTTTCTCCAGCGCTGCCTGCCTCTTTTGTTTATTGTTGTAATGGGGATGTCTCACCTGCCACAGACAGGGCAGCTCCCTGTACTTGTCTATGAACAGGGGGAGGAAATTGTGGTCGTTGAAGCCATCAATTTTCTCTGCAAGACACAACACAAGACAAACCCTAAGGTCAGGCCAAACTCTCCTAATCTTGTTACAATATAGGCTTCAATTTCGAAGCATTATAGGCCCAAGTTTAGATCTTACCTTCGTTATCACGATCGGCGCCTCCGATGCTCCTTCCTCCGCTCACAGATCGTACGTAATACGCACGCGTGTTACGCTTTATACACACTGCGCATGCATATAACTCCGACCGCCCCTGACATTCTTTTTAGTCTATTCCCCTCCCCTTTTCGTTCGGCACAGTGGGGGAAGAGCACATGGCGGAGACACAACAGGTGCATGCTAATTACAGAAACGAGGAGGAGGAGGAAAGCCCGGATCCGGAGACGTCCCGATCCAGAAGGAGACGATTTAAGGCCTCAAATGTCCTTTGGGGAAATGTTGGAGATGGTGGACATCCTGAAGAAGGCCGACTATGATGGGACGTATGGACTTTACCCCAACCCCAATGTCAGAAAGGCCAAGATCATGGCGAAAGTGGTCAAAAGTCTGCACCGGAATTTCGGGGTACGACGATCGAAAGATCAGCTCGGGAAACGGTGGTCGGACCTCAAATTACGAGAACATGAGCAGTACAGAAAGATCCGGAGAGTGCTGCAAAAAAGTAAGTAGTTGTGCTGTGTTCCTATTCTTTTTGGCTTTATTACGTTCATGCTGCTCAATGTGCTTTTCTTAAAAGTGTACATTTTAAAATGGCAACTTTCATGTTCATGGGCACATTATTCGTTCGTATCAAACATTTTTCTTTCGGCCTATAAAACACCATTGTTTTGGCCATATGCATTTGGCCACATTTTTGACGCCCTACTTGTATGAAACTAATTTGGTTCTGTAGATGGCTTTGTTGCTAGAATGAAATGCCAACTAGATTCTGTGTAAGGAGAGGACACTGAGCAGCTGTTTTCACATCTGGACACTGGAGCACTAGTGTGGGACACCAGAACACCATTTTTATTAGGGGGGCCACACAGGTGCTCCAGTGTATACTATAGGGGGGTCTCCATCTGTGAAGCTTGTACCAAACAGGTAAAGTATTGAAGCTTAACAAACGACACTGAAAATTCTACATCTTGGAACTCTGCCAAAACAGACAATTGTACGCCACTTCCAAGCAATGTTTCCTATTTATAGTTCTGCCATCAAATATCTGTGTGCTAAGTATACCATTTTTTTTTACATAGGGGAGAAAAGACTCGGAGGACACCCCTCATCCGAGGAGACCAGAGCCCCCCCCCCCCCCGGAAGAAGGGGAAATCCCTCCAACACAAGAAGAGCAGGAGGAAGAAGACGTGGTGGAACTAGTCACCACAACAGGTGAGTGTCTGCGACCACACGCTCAGGTAAGAGATGGATGCCGGCATATTTTTTATACCTGTTTTTGTTTGGTTTCTCTCTTTTTAGGTGATCGTGATGTTGTGGATCCAGATCCTTTCACCTCGGAAAGTGCACAGATCCTGATCGGGGAGATCATGGGGTGTAATTTAGCATTGGAAAACCTCAATAAAAACATCAATGATGTTATTCAAAAAAATAAGAACATCATTGATGTTTTGGGTAGAGTTTAAAACCCCTCCAAATCTCTTTCTTTTTTTGTGTGCTACAATGTTCTAAATGTTTTAGGGATTTTTAGAAAAGCCAAATTTGGAGGATGCACACAGTGTGCCAACATGTGCTATCTGCCATCACGGGAGATCAATGGACGCGTTTTGGGGGTGCAACCCCTTCCTCAATAATAAAGTAGCTGAGAGGAAGGGGTTTCTCCCCCAAAACACGTCCCTTGATCCCCCGTGATGGCAGGTCGCACATGTTGACATTCGGAAATTTGTGTGCATCTTCCAAATTTGGCTTTTCCTGGGGTGACTTCACACAATCTGAACACAACATCAAACACAGTTCCTAAATACTCATGTCTGATATTGCCTTCAAGTTCTACCAAATGTGAACTTTGTAAGTTCAAAGATTTGTGTCTTTCTTGTTGGTTTTACACATGCCTGTTTTATCTTAAATGGACATTTCTATTTGTGATAATGCAACCCCAAAAATTGTTATACAACAAACATGTTGGTTTGTTTTAAAACCTTTTTCTAAATGCAGATGTGATTGTGCAGGTATTAAAAATATTGTTTTAATCAAGAATGTGTTGATTATTGTCTGAACGCTACAACACTTTTGTGGTGATGTAATTGCTGTTTTCTGTGACAATGGGGGTTATTTCCAAAGGGCAAATCCTCTTTGCACTACCAGTGCAGTTTCAGTGCAGTTTCAGGTGCACTTGTAGTGCACAGTGTCTTTGCCTTTAGTAAATAACAGCCAACAGTGCTTTGTAAGGTTACACAATCACGCCATTTTCTGGACTCACCACATTTCGGTCAGGGTCAGCTAAAACAAACACAAGCAGTAAATGTCACCAAAGATTTGCGAATTTTTTTTTTTATTGAAACAAGGTTTCACAAATTGTCTGGCATATTGATGGCCCCCCTATCCGCAAAGAACTCAAGGTATCTTAACCGGACATCACGGGCACTCAGGGAGGGCAAGCCAAGACGGCCACTTTCAAGCGCCGTCAGGGTTGTTTCATTTATAATTACGGCCTCAGGCCCAACTGAGCCAGCATAGTTGGCAGAATGTTGCCGTAAAAAGTTATGTAGAACACAGCACTTCAGGATTATATAATTCAGTTTATACTCCGCCATATGGATGGGTGTAAGAAATAGGCGGAACCGGCTGGCCATGATTCCAAATGTGTTCTCCACCACTCTTCTGGCTCTGGCCAGCCGGTAATTAAAAACCCTCTGTTCCGGGGTCAGGGTCCTCATTGGGAATGGCCGCATAAGATGGTGCCCCAGCCCAAATGCTTCATCCGCAACGAAGACGAATGGGAGTCCTTCCACATTGTCTTCTGGAGGTGGCAAGTCCAAGCTGCCATTCTGGAGACGCCTGTAAAACTCCGTCTGGGTGATGACTCCACCATCGGACACCCGGCCATTCTTCCCCACGTCCACATACAGGAACTCGTAATTAGCCGACACCACCGCCAACATCACAATACTATTGAACCCCTTGTAATTATAATAGTACGACCCCGAGTTGGGGGGTGGGATGATGTGGACGTGTTTCCCATCAATTGCCCCTCCGCAGTTAGGAAAGTCCCACCGCTGGACAAAGTGGGAGGCCACAGTGTGCCATTCCTGTGGCGTGGAAGTAAACTGTTGAGGAAAACAAAAATAAATGAGTATTTTTGCACATAAACATGGAAAGCAGATTAGACACAAACATTCTTGGCCAACATCCAGATAACATTTATTAAGGGGAATTTTACAACACCAAAGTATAAGGTACACCTATCATATTCCCCCCCCCCCCCCATGGGCCATTTCTAACATTATAGGGGGTGGGGGAATTTTGGACAGGTAACCCTCTCCACTTCGTTGAGAGATGAATGCCTCAATAATGGGTATTACTTGGAACAGCCCCTCCTTAGTTACACTATTTGCAGCCCACTGGACAGGTAAGAAGTGTCATAATACAAAGATATAAATACACATTGTACACATTTGAGCACATTTGGACATTCTGCTATTACCTATCAAGATAATAATATAATACAAAAACTTTAAACAGTACCATTTGAAAGTATACAGGCAGGCCCTTGCACTACATGCTTTGGGGAATTCATCCATAAATCTTACCACAAAAGAGGTGGGTATAGTGTGTATGGGTTTGGCAAAGTCAGTAGATAGATGATTGAGGATAGATAGAGAATTGGGATCAGCTGACTTAGCAGTTGGGGGGAGGAAGGGTTAATAAAAATGATTTGGGGACACTACAAAAAAAAGCTTCTGGCACTCTGCCTGAATTTAAAGCACAAATCACATTTCTAAACATTTTAGGGGTTGTTTGGGGTAAAGCACTACTATGGAGCTGATCAAATACATTGTTAAGTGACTACATGAGATGAATATAGGGCCAGGAGAGCATGCTGGGGAGGTAAGTGAAGGCAAATATGTATGAAGGACTAAAAAAAAAAAAAACATAAAATTCCAGCATGCATGAGGACAAAGGGGACATTCACAGCATATTACAATCATGGTAATTAGGGAATGAGGAAAGAAATACAATATATTAGCAAACATTAAATACAATAAAATGTGATATTAAAGGATACAAATCTTACCTTCATATACTCCTTCTGCAGGACCTGGATGATGGCAGAACAGGTCTCTGGGATAATGATCCCCAGAGCCTGGGGGGAGATGCCTGTCGAGAACTTCAAGTCCTCCAGGCTTCTCCCTGTCGCCAAGTACCACAGGGTAGCGACGAGCCTCTGCTCCAGAGTGATGGCTTGCCTCATGCAGGTATCCTGCCTGCTGATATAGGGGGTCAGCGAAGCCAACAAATGGTGAAATACGGGGTCCGTCATCCTGAGAAAGTTCCTGAAATCATCAGGATTATTCTCACGAATCTCACGGAGCAAAGGCATATGACAGAACTGGTCACGCTGAAGCAACCAATCCTTGGTCCATGAACTCCTCCCCACCCTGTTCATGGACTGGACTTGTGTCAAGGTCAGGACCCCAACACCAAGCCCCCGCACAGCACGAACTCTACGAGGAGTACGTATACGCAACATGGCTAGAAAACGGTTGGCTGCTCAGAACGAAGTAACAGAACGCACTGAAGAACAGCAAGGCCTGTGAAAAGCGACCTGAAAAACAGCAACGAACGAACAAGAACACAATGACTAATCCAAGTCACGTGTAGCTTGCTTGCACGCACTGAAGAGCACATACAAACCCACAAGCACAAACTGAACCGCAGAAAACGATCTGAAAGCCACGAGTCTGAAAAAGCACGAATCGTCTCTCACCAAACTTTTACTAACACGAGATTAGCAAAAGGAGCCCAAAGGGTGCCGCGCTTGGTGCTGAAATGGCCTTTTCTAGTCTCGTCGTACGTGGTTGACGTCACCGCGTTCTTGGCGATCGGAAATTCCGACAACTTTGTGCGACCGTGTGTACGCAAAACAAGTTTGAGCAAACATCCGTCGGAAAAAATCCTAGGATTTTGTTGTCGGAATGTCCGATCAATGTCCGACCGTGTGTACGGGGCATAAGACTGGGATTCTATTAAAGTTCATGTGCGTGTAAAGGCAGGCGTCACATTACTTTTGACAATATAGTGTAGTCTGTGGTTCACTTGCCATTTAATTATAGAATAATTTAAGGCAATTAAAATAATTATTGAGTCCCTGAGAATATAAAAAATCCACAATCAAACACCCCAAATTATTATGGGGAAGCTTGGCAATCCAGCATAAAAGTCTTGTTTATGTAGTTTGCTCATCAAGCTGACCACAAATCTTCACAAACAAATATTTACTAGAAAACTAAACAAAACTAAATGAAGAGTAACAGCAGAAGGACAGGTAAATTGGAATCAATATATGCAGTTCACCATGGCAAATTAAAACACCAATTTGTGAAAGGTTTAAATAACAGGAATCCACAGTAAATTCCCAAGAGATCTTCAAAAACATGTCACAAGGTTGGGTGTACCATGCTCAACATCAACACTGCTGGATATAGGGGAGCCCACAAGATGTAGAGTACGGAGGGGAATCATGATAACCATAGATAAATGAAAGTCTCAAATGTATTAACATCAATAAAATCCAATGTGTTTCAAAGACTGAATTGCTCCCTCTTCAGTCTCCGAAATGTATTGACCTGGTGGCTTTTCTTAAATGTGCTTGGCTTTTGTTTTGTTTCCTGTGCATATGAAAGATGTAAACCCTAACTGGATGGCATTTCATTTGTGAAAGCCCTCCACATCCAAAATAATTGCCAGTTTTTGTAATAAAAATACTTTTTTCATTTTTCATTCTTTGATGAAACTCAGTGCTTATGATCTAATGCAGCTTCTTTGCATCTGCTTCCTGTCTACGTGTACTCCAATGCTGGCTGCATGGCATTTTTCTGGCTGGGTTTCCTAAAGGTGACTGGAGTGGATCCATGCTTGCCTAATTTATGTTGAAATAACCACTCGTAGTCTCTATACATAAGCCCATGTAACAGAAAAGCAAAGAGAGCATGATTGGGGAACAGGATGAGTGTTGTTGTCCTATAACAGGAAATATTAGAACAAGGACCTTCATAGCAGAATCAGAAGGTATTATATTAATCAAAACTGCAGGTTTAACTGATTGAGTTTACATATACTTTCTCATAATCCCCTGCACAGTTTCAAATCAGACTCACATTGAAGCTGTCTAAAATGGTTAATAAAATACGAGGGAAGGAGTAGAGCAAGAGGGATTTACACAAAAGGGATGATTCATCAAAATTAGAGAACAGAAAATCAGCACAAAATTGGATTTACAGAATTCTTGGAATTAATTTAAAGATAAAACCTTGAATGACAACTCAAATTTTGTGCTAATTTTATTATCTTTTATTGAATCTTCCTCAATGTTGCGGATTCAGTTTCTTCCACTTACAGCACTAATATCATCATATTACATGGGGTGGTTGTTTAGAAGGCAGAAAAGCAAAGTGGCAGGAGGCAGAGCTAAGACTCCTTGTAAAATAACACCAGAAACATGAAATCTGAATTGGAGGGACACTTACAAAAGCCCTCTTCACTATTCCCATGGTTTAAATCATATTTAGAAAAAAAACATTGCAAGTGCTTTAAGAGGAACTTCGCCCTACATATCAAAAGCCAAATGCAGCCTCTCTAATAGGTATCTTTGTATGATATAAAAAAAGATGGTGTGCGGCTTGAGCTTGCACTTGCACAGATGTTCCACAGGTCTTGAAAGGCACACAGCATCAAAATAAGTGATACTTCAGCTCCACAGCCTCATGGAATGTGGGACATGAATATCCCAGGAAGCTGCAGGGGAGATACTAAACTACTTTCACCTAAGCGAGGGATCAGGAAGCGGTGGAAGTGTTATAGCAGGAGTGTGTAACCTGCCGCCCAAGACACGGCCCAACACAAAATCTTAAACTTACTTTAAAAAATGTATTTTTGGGGGGGAATGTTTTATAAAAAATGCATTTACATTTTGCAAACACATGCGGCCGAAGAAAAATTTGACAGTGTCTCCTTCCTGGACTTTTATCAATTTTATCTTCCCAACAAAAAATAATCCCACTCTCCCCAATCACACTTTATTCATGTCATCAGTTTTCGGCAGCACCTATATTTGTGAGTAACTATTTTCAAGGATGAAGCAATTGAAGGGCAAAATTATACCCAAAATATCTGATGAGCTCCTTGAGAATTAATTGAGAATTGCTACTACATCCATCCAACAAGATATTGATGTGTTTGTTTATCAAAAGCAGTGTCAAATATTGCACTAGTTTTCTGTTTCCCTCTTTTACTTTCATAATAAAAAATATTTAAAAAATATATTTTATTATTTATAGATATAAATAATAGACCTATTTAATCATTAACTGATTGATCTGCCTGACCTTTTCTGCTCACCAGCTATCCTGATTGTTAGTGTATTTTATGTGTTGTCCAAAACAATTCCTCTTCTTCCAATGTAGCCGAGGAAGGTCAAAATATTGGGCACCCCTGTGTTATAGTTTATGTCAACTCCTATCACTGGCACTTTTTCTGGACAGCTAAATCTACATGTAAATGTGGAGAAAAATAATAAAGAAATGTTTCACAACAGTCGCTCTTTAAGGCAGACCTTAAGCCATTTTTTCATCTTTCCATCTATTAAATCTTCTGCCCTTGTTGTTTTAACTGTGGATAGTAGAACATTTTTTTTTCTCCCAGTAAATACCTTATACAGCCCACTTCCTGTTTCTTTTCTGGTCATTATCCTAGGCTTATGACATCATGCACAGCTCTCTCTTTCATTCTCGTAAGAGTTTGCCATGAAGGGAGGGGGGATGAGTTATAAGAGGGCCAATGAGAGCTGCAGGGCTGCAGAGATGGAGGTGTGCCTCTGTGTGTCTATGTAAATCCAGGAAGTGAACAAGCAGCAGCTTCAGCTGCTCACAGTTAAAATGGATGCAGCTAGAATAAGTGGAGGGAGATTGCTGCAGCATATTTGGCAAGTACAGAATCACAGTATATATAAAATAATATGCAAAGTGGTTGGAGGGAAGCTTCAGAATGGCAAATATGTTTTTATTACAAATTATGTGAGCAGACTGCAGTTCCTCTTTAACTAGATCTTGCTGATTTTTCCTGCATATTGCTTTATAAAATACTAATAACAATGTAGTCTAGAGATTACAAAATTTCAGTCCTGAAATACAAACCGTCACCCCCTCTGAGTCTTTGGACTATCAACAGAATACAGCCAAGCACCATGGATGCATTCTGTCCTGTAGTTTATTCTAAGCTAAATCAAACATCCTTCAGAACACAAAGATCTCATTTCCAACCGAGATGCAAAATAATTGATAGAAACAAGCCATGTGCAATAATTTCAGAGGAAACATTTGCATCGAGTGAAGGCTCAAACTTAGCGGCGCCAGGGACATCTTCAGTTCTCTATGATATAAACAATTGATGTCCGGCTACATGATTGCACATCATCAATTCCAATTTACGTTTATTGCTTTGAATGTTTCTAAAAGTCCTGGTGATATGTCAGTGGAGCTTCTAAAGATTGTTTTTAGTGAGGAACAAATGACTGTGCAGTTGTAAGCTATGCCTCAGGAACCTGGACAAATAGACATGGGAAAATAATTGGTTTTCGTGCAACAATTGAGCAGTTCTAGTGTTGAAATTGGGTTTTCTTGGAATTACAATGAAAAACAATCAAAAGACTGAGAGCTACTGTATTTCCTATTTTGTGAAAAGATAGAGTTTATTAACTTTCCAGACTTGTTTAATATTTTCTTACTTTTCAGCTTTCACAATGGTTTACCATTTTGAAGTATGATAAAAAGTAATCAGCAAGTTACAAGGAAAAAGGCAAAGATTTAATTGATTACTTGCTTCCTTTGGGATTTTATACAAAATACTTGCAATGGTTTGGTAAGATTGACAACCGAGGCACACTATTTAACATTAATTGTCTGCTTCCTGACATAGCAGTGTGCATGGTCGCTAACTCCTATGTGTGAGATTATTAGTAGGCCAGTGGAGAACATGTACATGTAGAAGGCATAGGGGGAGGGCTACACAGGTGATTTTTTTTTTTTATTAGCTCAATAGCGTTGCTAAAATCTCATTAGATTATTCTTCTTGTATCGCTTTTCGTTTTAAAGTGAGTTTTCAGTAGTGAATGTGACAATTTATCTAACACAATCTGACAATGCTGCACCAAAGTCCGATCGTTTCGAGCGTGATGAAGTACGACCGGACTAGAATAAGGAAGTTCATAGCCAGTAGCCAATAGCTGCCCTTGTGTCCTTTTTTGTCCGTTGGACTAGCATACAGACGAACGGATTTTTCGATCGGACTCGAGTACGTCGGAAAGATTTAAAACATGTTCTATTTCTAAAGTCCAACAGATTTTTCGACAGAAAAGGTCCGATGAAGCCCACACACGACGAATTGTCCGAAGGATTCGTTTCGTCGGACCAGTTCGGTCGAAAAGTCCGGTCGTGTGTACACGACATTAAGGTCATTCACACCTATGCACTCTACTGTACATTGCGGTCCATCGCGGTCTGTTGGTAGCCGATTCAAATAAATAGACTGCCCTAATGCAAAGCACAATAAATCCTCTTAACGCACAGCAGCATATTGGAAAGGGAGCTCTTGAAGGGTATGTCCACTTTTGCAAACAAATTTGAGAAAACCACACTTTTTGTTATGTGTTCCTATTCACACCAAACACATAAAGTTAAAAGAAATATATTTCTTACCTTCTAGAGATGTTTCTCACAAGGCCTTGTGGCTGTTTGCTAGTGATGGGCCGAACACACAACCCCCCCCTGAACACCCCCCGAACCAGTTTGCGCCAGAACTCCCAAACAGAGAAAAAGTTTGAAAAAAAAAAGAGAAAAAACAGGTGAACAAATATCTGCGCTAACTAAAAAGAACAATAAGAGCAGCCAACATAGTTTGTTGATTTCATAAAACACAAATATAAAAAATCAAAATGCAGCGCTTAAGTAAAACAAAATTTGCGAATAAACGTTATAGTCCATAAAAAATCAATGAGGCACTATCATTCAGCCCGTCAACTACACTTCTCCAGTAGCAGAGGCAGTCATTGATCCCTCCACCCCCCAGCAAACTCATCATCCTTTATTCAGCAACTTTGTCTTTCCCACCATGTGAAATTTCAAGTACACAGCGGACGCCCTCCACAGGCTAAGAAACACCGCCTCAACTTTACCAACCGCCACTCAAAAAAGACTAAAAAAAGAAAAATGACTAAGGACCAACCTACAATCAACCATCAAATATAGGGAGACACCAATCCAACCACAACAACTAGCATGTGCCCTGATCAACACCAGATCTGCAGTCAAGCACAGATTGGAAATCCATGACTTCATCATTGAAAACAACAATTATTGCCTCATTACGGAAAGCTGGCTAACATCCGACTGCAACACCATCCTAACTGAATTGGTGCCTGAGAACTACAGCATCCTAACTGAGCATAGAATAGAAAAAAAAGGAGGAGACCTAGCAGTGATCTTCAGCAAAAATATATAACCAAAAGAGAGACCCTAGGGATTTTATGGGTGGGAGGGAGATGGGAAGTATGAGTATGTATAAAGGTGAAAGGCATCAAAGTATATAAAAATAATAATACTCTATTCAAAATTGCACATAAATATAGAAAATTTAAAAGCAATAGAGTATACAATAGCTGCAATTGATCATAGACATACAGGTTCTACTCGTGAAGAACTCATACATGAATGATGCATATGGAAAAATCCAACATGTTTGGGAATGTTTAAGATGTAAATTCCTTCTTCAGGGATTTCCTGTGCAGTTGCAATATGTGGTTAGTTACACCGATTATAGTTGTTTGTGAGAATCAAAGAAGATAAAATGTTGGAAAATGATGCTTCAAGTTCTGATCTCCCAAATTGTGAGGAAACAAGGGGGGAGGAGTTGGAGTAGTTTAGAGTCTTAGTCCATAATTTTGCAATGTTGCTCCATGTCAATTACATGGGTGACAGCATTACAACAGGCAAGGTCGTGGGACACACCCGGCCCATGCGGTCCACAAGGAACGGCTTAATAGATATGAATGCCAAGTCTCTATAGATGAAAGTCCAGATACATCTGCTTCAAAAGACAAACGTAGGGTGTATGACGTCATACACCCTACGCTTGTCTTTTGGAGCAGATGTATCTGGACTTTCATGTTGGATTTTTCCATTTGCATCATTCATGTATGAGTTCTTCACGAGTAGAACCTGTATGTCTATGATCAATTGCAGTTATTGTATACTCTATTGCTTTTAAATTTTCTATATTTATGTGCAATTTTGAATAAAGTATTATTATTTTGATATACTTTGATGCCTTTCACCTTTATACATGCTCATACTTCCCATCTCCCTCCCACCCATAAAATCCCTGGGGTCTCTCTTTTGGTTATATATTTTTGCTGATTTTTGGGGATGTGGTGAGAGGTGAGCTCTACCCTTGTGTCTACCTGACTGTCTACCTAGACTGATTTGGTGGTTCAACCACATTCATGTGTTTCTCTAGCAGTGATCTTCAAATCGCACTTTGTGTTCACCAAACCAACTTTATAGAACTCAGTGCCTTTCATGGAGACACTCTCCCTGCGTCTTCAAACAACACCCCAAGACACCATTCACATACTACTATGCTACAAACCACCAGGACCAAAGACCAATCTCCTTACACCACTCACTGAATTCATTTCAATGCACACCCTGAAAACCAAAAACTTTCTGGTACTTGGGGACTTTAACCTCTGGGCAAACTCTACCCAAGACCCTATCGCGAAGGCCTGCATTAACCAACTGGAAGAACTATGTCTTCAACAGCTGATAAATGCTCCCACGCACGGTTCAGGACACACTCTAGACCTCATCTTCAAACAGAACATATTCGACAACACACCACTACCATGGATGGACCACCACACTATCAAATTTAAAATCACCACTAACACCACCCTCCAAAAACAGAAACATGCAACAACACACTGGAACAGATCTCAGAAGAAACTACACTCTGAACTCTTCAAAACCACATTATCAAACAAAATACCATTGCTAAACTTAAACCTCTCAACGGAACAAACACTCAACTCCCTAAACAAGGCATTACTACAAACAGCAGACTCAGTGGCACCAAATCGCAGAACACTCATCCGCAAAAAAAACTTGAGATGGTTTAATGGCACTCTCACCCTACTCAAGCAAGAACGTAGAAGAGCTGAAAGAGCATGGAGAAGAAATCCTACCAAGGAAAACCATACAAACTACAAAGTACTCACTGTGAAATACCACAAAGCACTCTTCAAAGCCAAAAAAGAACATTTCTCGAACACCATCTCAACTGCCTTAAACCGGCCACAGGAACTCTTCAAAATAGTTGCCCAGTCAATGAACCCAACTTGCTTAGAGCCCCCAGCAAACGATACTCAAGAATTCTGCAATGAGTTATCAAATTTCTTCATCGACAAAATCGACAACATTCGGAAATCAATTCAACAGAAGAAAACAACCAACCTCACTCAACCAAAGCAAAAAAAGGATATCGACACGAACATCACACAACCACCGGATTTCTCTTTGACCCCAATCACCACTGACACGACTAAAAACATTATGAGAAGACAGCACATCACCAAATGACATAATTCCCAGAAAACTCCTGAAAGAATGTTCCGACATCTTGGCCCCTACGATAACACACCTCATAAATCATTCGTTCAAAGAAGGGATTGTGCCAATCACCCTCAAGCAAGGCACCGTCAAACCCCTGCTAAAGAAACCCAATCTCGACCCTAAGGACCCTAACTACTGCAGACCAATAACAAGCCTCAACACCATCTCCAAGATTATGGAGAAAGCAATAGTACAACAGCTACAACGCCACCTGGACACACACCAACTCCTGGACCCTCTGCAATCAGGCTTCTGCCCAGGCCATGGCACAGAAACAGCATTTCTCAAAATATGGGACGATGCCCTTGAAGCAGCAGATGACGGAGAATCATGTCTCCTGGTACTGTTAGACCTCAGTGCAGCAATTGATACAGTGGACCACAATACTCTACTTGTCCGCCTCACAGAAGTAGCAGGAGCCACAGATTCTGGTCTAAAATAGTTTGTATCCTTCTTAGAGAATCGCTCTCAAACAGTGAAACTAGGAGCATTCACCTCTGAAACCTGCGCAATCTCCTGTGGAGTCCCTCAGGGTTTACCCTTGTCACCAGTTCTATTCAACGTCTACATCCGCCCACTCCTCAAAATCATCAAAAAATCGGACCTCTGCTTCCACTCATACGCTGATGACACCCAACTCTACTTTCGCATCACCGAACAAAAAGACCACCATCAGCAATTAGAGAAATGCCTCACTTTGATAGATGACTGGATGACCATTAGCTCCCTCAAACTCAACAGTTCAAAAACAGAACTTCTTCTCCTACACGCTAACCAAAATTCCAAAACCAAGACTCCGCGGACACCTCCCACCATCTTTGGACAGACCATCTCTGCAAGCACCAAAGCCAAGAGCCTCGAAGTTATCTTTGACTCAGAAATGACAATGGATGCACAAATAGGATCAGTAGTTAGCGGATCTCACCATATCCTCTGCCTGCTACGTAGACTCATCCCCTTCATCCCAGAAGAGGACAAAGCAGCAGTAGTTGGAACAATCATCAATTTCCGACTCGACTACGCAAACTCGCTCTACATAGGATTACCCCAATATCAGCTTGCGCGCCTACAGATCATACAAAGCGCGGCGGCAAGACTGCTAAAAGGAAAAAAACCCTGGGAGTCCATTTCCCAATCCCTGAGGAGCCTACATTGGCTAACCGTACAGAATCTGATCACATTCAAGACCCTCTGTCTCACCCACAAATGCATACAAGGAAACGCTCCTCAATACCTTCGAGAGAAAATAAAACACTACACACCCAATCGCAATCTTCGATCATCTAACCAAAACCTCCTCCTCATTCCCAAATACCGCTACAAAGCAAAGGGAGAACGAAGATTCGCAGTCCAAGGACCTCGGCTATGGAACTCTCTTCTGACTCACATCTGCATGGAAGAAAACCATCTGGCCTTCAGGAAAAAACTCAAGACCTTCCTCTTCTAAGAAGCTGACAACACAAAACGCATTTAGCGCCTTGAGGCGATTCAGTTCACATTTGCAGCGCTTTACAAATCATTCATTCATTCAGATGACGTGAAGCCAAACTTCACCAAACTTCAGTGTGCAAAAGAGAGGCACACCACACCCACGTGCTATCAATCTGCTTACCAGAAAGATATGAAAAGAAGCGATGTAATCATATGATGCAAAGGTTCAACAGTAGATCCGAATGGCACACTCCATCATTGACAGGCAGATTATGTAAAAAAGGTCAGGTCGTCAACATATCAAAAGGACATCAGGACTCACATAAGAAGATGGATGAATTGTGCGATCACTGCTCTGATGATCTGTGTAGCCCCCTGATTCTGCACGAATAGTCAGAGTCTATAAGAACTCACTGCACAAACAAGGCCAACAAAGGAGATGTTCAACCCAGGGGAGATAGATAATTGGGGAGCCATGCTGAGGTGAGAGAAAAAGTTTGGACCCAAGCCGCAAACTCTATTAAAGTCTATGGGTCTATGGGAAAAATCGAAAGTCCCCTTTTTGAAGTCTTATTTGCAAGTTATTGGCCATAAAAAGGGTATTGGAGCCCGGGTACTGCCCTGGGGGACATGTATCAATGCAAAATTATAAAAAAAAAAAATATTGCTTTTACAGGAACAGTGATTTAATGATGCTTAAAGTGAAACAATAAAAATGAAAAATGCCTTTAAATATAGTGCCTGGGGGGGTCCCCTTAGTCTGTCTGTACTGTGTATAGAACCTGCTGCAGCAAAACTGACACTTGTAAAGAAAAAAAAGGACATTTAAATTAACTCGCGGCTACAAGCCATTGCCGGCAATACAACCCAAAAATGAAAAAAAAAAACGGTGTGGGGTCCCCCCAAAATCCATACCAGACCCTTATCTGAGCATACAGCCTTGCAGGCCAGGAAAGGGGGTAGGGACGTGCGCGCCACCCCACCCCAAAGCATCTTGGCCTTGTGTTAATGGGGATAAGGGCCTCTTCCCAACAACCCTGGGCTGTGGTTGTGGGGGTCTGCAGGTAGGGAGATTATCAGAATCTGGAAGCCCCATTTAACAAGGGGGACCCCAGATCCTGCCCCCCATGTGAATGAGTAGGGGTACCCCTACTCATTCACCAAAAAAAGTGTCAAAGATGAAGACAAGAGGCAGTTTTTGACATATCCTTTATTAAAAAAAAACAAAAAAACAATGTCACCAGATGTAGATCCATCATCAATCATGACACCTGTCACACCGCCGGACCTGGAAAAAAAAACATTACGTCCACGACAAAGGCTAACCGCCAAATACTTGCTCCTCCGCCTGATAGTTCCGGTGCATGTTGGGTAGGCGGTGCCACCAGGTGACATCACCAGTTGGTCCCGCCCCTTACCTATTTAAAAACTGTCACACAGCGGAGCAGGCATTTGGCAGTTAGCCTTCCTTGCGGGCTGAGAGGTTTTTTTCTTTTCCAGGTCTGGCGGCGCGGCGGGTGTCCTGATTGACAATGGATCTACATTAAGGGACATTGTTTTTTTAATAAAGGAATTGTACCCAATACTCATTGACATGGGGGTGCTGGATCTGGGGCCCCCTTGTTAAGCTCCTTAACAACCTATTGACTGTGCGCTCAGCGTGCGAACATTCCGCCAAGTGCACAGAAAATTCGAACTTATACTTGGCCCGAACAGTTCGCTCATCCCCACTGTTTGGAAGCATTTCTGAACAATTGAGGGTGAGTCTGTCCAAATAGAAAAGGCTGAGTCATTAACATACAATGCAAGAAGCTCAGCTTCTAAATCTTTAGTTCTAGAATTTCCTGTTAGAGGGCTGTGCTGACTTTGGACTCGATAAAACACAGTAGACTAACTCCAGCAGATGACATATCTCCTCAAATCATCATGGACAGTGGAAAATGTTGAATTTCATTTGGAAATCAAGGTCCCAGAGTCTGGAGGAAGAGTGGAGAGACACAGAGTCCAAGTCGCATGAGGTCCAGTGTGACGTTTCTACAGTCTGTGATGATTTAGGGAGCAATGTCATCTGCTGGTGTTGGTCCACTGTGTTAAAAGTCAGCGCAGTCCTCAACCAGGAAATTCTACAGCACTTCATGCTTCCCTCTGCTGACCAGCTTTATGGAGATGCTGATTTAATTTTCCATCAGGACTTGGCACCTGCCCACACTGCCAAAACTAACAATACCTGGTCATATGATCATGGTATCACTGTGCTTGATTGGCCAGCAAACTCTCCTGATCGAAACCCCATAGAGAATCTATGGGGCATTGTCAAAAGGAAGATGAGAGACACCAGACCCAACAATGCAGACAAGCTGAAGGCTGCTAGCAAAGCAACCTGGGCTTCCATAACACCTCAGCAGTGCCACAGGCTGATCGCCTCCATGCCATGCTGCATTGATGCAGTAATTAATGCAAAAGGAGCCCCGACCAAGTATTGAGGGCATACTATAATGTACATGGACATACTTTTCACTAAGCCAACATTTGTGTATTAAAAATCCTTTTTTTTATTGGTCTTATATAATATTCAAATTTTCTGAGATACTGAATTTTAGGTTTAAGCCATAATCATCAAAATGTAAAGAAAGAAATGCTTGAAATATATCACTCTGTGTGTAACGCATCTACAGCATATAAAATATAGGGGTTTCACTTTTTGAATTGAATTACTGAAATAAATGAAATTTTTGATGATATTCTAATTTTATGAGATACACCTATGTATATACACTCACCAGCCACTTTATTAGGTAAACCTGTTCAATTGATTGGTAACACAAATTGCTAATCAGCCAATCACATAGCAGCATTTAGGCATCTAGACGTGATGAAGACGACTTGCTGAAGTTCAAACCAAGCATCAGAATGGGGAAGAAAGGGGATTTAAGTGACTTTGAGCATGGCATGGTTGTTTGTGCAAGACGGGCTGGTCTCAGTATTTAAAAAAACTGCTGATCTACTGGGATTTTCACGCACAACCATCTCTAGGGTTTATGGAGAATGGTCCGAAAAAGAGAAAATATCCAGTGAGCAGCTGTTGTGTGGACAAAAATGCCTTGTTGATGTCAGAGGTCAGAGTAGAATGGGCAGACTGGTTTGTGATTATAGAAAAGCAACAGTAACTTAAATAGCCACTTGTTACAACCAAGGTATGCAGAAGATTGGAAAAACGTTGCCTGGTCTGATGAGTCTCGATTTCAGCTGCAACATTCAGATGGTGGGGTCAGAATTTGGCAGAAACAACATGAAAACATGGATCTATCCTGCCTTGTATCAACGGTTCAGGCTGGTGGTGGTGGTGTAATGGTGTGGGGGATATTTTCTTGGCACACTTTGGGCCCCTTAGAACCAATTGAGCATTGTTTAACTAGTTATGGACCAAGCCTATTTTTCAGACTTGGTGTTTACAAGTTAAAATAATTTTTTTTTTGCTAGAAAATTACTTAGAACCCCCAAACATAGTTTTTTTTCCAGACACCCTAGAGAATAAAATGGGGGTCGTTGCAATACTTTATGTCCCACTGTATTTGCATAGTGGTCTAACAAGCGCAATTTGTTTGGAAAAAATACACTTTTTTGAATTAAAAAATAAGACAACAGTAAAGTTAGCCCGATTTTTTTATATTGTGAAAGATAATGTTACGCCGAGTAAATTGATACCCAACATGTCTTGCTTCGAAATTGCGCCCGCTTATGGATTGGCGACAAACTTTGACCCTTAAAAATCTCCATAGGCGAAGTTTAAAAATGTTTACAGGTTACCAATTTTTAGTTACAGAGGAGGTCTAGTGTAGAATTATTGCTCTAATGATCGCGGCGATACCTCATAAGTGTAGTTTGAAGATCCTTTTCATATGTGGGTGCGACTTACATATGCGTTTGCTTCTGTGCGCAAGCTCAGCGAGACGGGGCACTTTAAATTTTTAATTTTTTTTTACACTGTCCTTTTAAAAAACATTTTTTGGGTCACTTTTATTACTATTGCAAGGAATGTAAATATCCCTTGTAATAGAAAAAAAAGCATAACAGGACCTCTTAAATGTGAGATCTGGGGTCAAAAAGACCTCAGATCTCACATTTACACTTAAATGCAATAAAAAAAAAAAATAATAATAATAATAAATGTCTTTTTTTTTTCTTTTAAATGTCCCCTTTAAGACCAATGGGCGGAAGTGACGTTTGACGTAGTTTCTGTCATCCAAAGGTATGGAGCCGAGCGGGGGCCATCTTTCCCTCAGTCGACATCCAGTCTCACAGGGGAAAGGACACAATCGTCTTCACTACTACCGATGGCACCGGTAAGCGGAGGAGACGACCGGAACGCGGCGGGAGGCCTGCCCCCAATGAAAGTGATTTTGCAGGGAATCTGCCGCAGGGACCACTTTTATCTGAAAGAGGACCGTCCGCCGTTGAAGAGGATACCAGGGTAATGGCAGCTATCCGTTGCCATAACAATGGTATTCCACTTCAAACAGCTGACGTACAATGACAGCGGGCGGTCCACAAGTGGTTAAATGCCATGGCCTACCTGAGTATTGTTGCTGACCATGTCCATCCCTTTATGACTATAATGTAACCATCTTCTGATAGTTCCTTCCAGCAGGATAATGCACCATGTCACAAAGTAAAAATCATCTCACCACTGGTTTCTTGAACTTGACAATGAGATCACTGTACTACAATGGCCTTCATAGATCTCAATCCAATAGAGCACCTATGGAATGTGGTGGAACTGGAGATTCACATCATGGATGTGCAGCCGACAAATGTGCAGCAACTGCGTGATGCTATCATGTCAATATGAACCAAAATCTCTGAGGAACATTTCCAACACCTTGTTGAATCTATGCCATGAAGAATTAAGGCAGTTCTGAAGGTAAAAGGAGGTCCAACCCAGTACTAGCAAGGTGTACCTAATAAAGTGGCCGGTAAGTGTAAATATATACAGTATCTCACAAAAGTGAGTACACCCCTCACATCTTTGTAAATATTTAATTATATCTTTTCATATGACAACACTGAAGAAATGATACTTTAGTACAATGTAAAGTAGTGAGTGTAAATTTGCTGTAAATTTGCTGTCCCCTCAAAATAACTCAACACACAACCATTAATGTCTAAACCGCTGGCAATAAAAGTGAGTACACCCCTAAGTGAAAATGTCCAAACTGGGCCCAATTAGTCATTTTCCCTCCCCGGTGTCATGTGACTCGTTCGTGTTAAAAGGTCTCAGGTGTGAATGGGGAGCAGGTGTGTTAAATTTGGTGTTATCGCTCACAATCTCTCATACTGGTCACTGGAGGTTCAACATGGCACCTCAACGCAAAGAACTCTCTGAGGATCTGAAAAAAAATAATAGTTGCTCTACATAAAGATGGCCTAGGCTATAAGAAGATTGCCAAGACCCTGAAATTGAGCTGCAGCACAGTGGCCAGGACCATACAGCGGTTTAAAAGGACAGGTTCCACTCAGAACAGGCCTTGCCATGGTCGACCAAAGAAAGTGCACGTGCTCAGGGTCATATCCAGAGGTTGTATTTGGGAAAGTGCTGCCAGCTTTGCTGCAGAGGTTGAAGGGGTGGGGTGTCAGCCTGTCAGTGTTCAGATCATACGCCGCACACTGCATCAAATTGCCTCTTCTAAAGATGATGCACAAGAAACAAACCGTTTGCTAAAGACAAGCAGATTAAGGACATGTATTACTGCAACCATGTCCTGTGGTCTAAGGAAACCAAGATAAACGTATTTTGTTCAGATGGTGTCAAGCGTGTGTGGCAGCAACCAGGTGAGGAGTACAAAGACAAGTGTGCCTACAGTCAAGCATGGTGGTGGGAGTGTCATGATCTGGGGATGCATGAGTGCCGACAACATTGGGGAGCTACAGTTCATTGAGGGAACCATGAATGCCAACATCTACTGTGACATACTGAAGCAGAGCAGGATCCCCTGCCTTTGGAGACTGGGCAGCAGGGCAGTATTCCAACATGATAACGACCCCAAACACACCTCCAAGTTGACCACTGCTTCGCTAAAGAAGCTGAGGGTAAATGTAATGGACTTACCAAGCATGTCTCCAGACCTAAACCCTATTGAGCATCTGTAGGGCATCCTTAAAGGAGTTGTAAACCCTCGATTTTTTTTTTTTTAAATAACAAACATATTATACTTACCTCCACTGTGCAGTTCGTTTTGCACAGAGTGGCCCCGATCATCATCTTCTGGGGTCCCCCATTGTCGCTCGCAGCTCCTGCCTGCATCGGTAAACCCCCTAGGAGAAGTGCTCTCCCTGGGGGTTACTTTTTTCGGGCGTGCTCCCAAATCCAGCATTTGTGTCCATAGACACAGAATGCCGGACTCAGTCCCGCCCCCAGCGCCCGCATCATTGGATTTGATTGACAGCAGCAGAAGCCAATGGCTGCGCTGCTATCAATCTATCCAATCAAGAGGCGAGAACCCCTGCCAGAGAGGTATAGCCTGTCTCCCGCATGGGAACGAACAGGCTCAGGTGAGTAAAACTGGGGGGCTGGTCAGTGACAGAAGTTTTTTCACCTTAATGCATAGGATGCACAAGGGTTTACAACCCCTTTAAATGGAAGGTGGAGGAGCGCAAGGTCTCTAACATCCACCAGCTCTGTGATGTTGTCATGGAGGAGTGGAAGAGGACTCCGGTATCAACCTGTGAAGCTCTGGTGAACTCCATGCCCAAGAGAGTTAAGGCAATACTGCAATATTTCGAGGGGACAGCAAATTTACAGCAAATTTACACTGTTATACAAGCTGTACACTCACTACTTTACATTGTAGCAAAGTGTTATTCCTTTGGTGTTGTCACATAAGGGGTGTGCTCACTTTTGTGAGATACTATATATATATATATATATATATATATATATATATATATATATATATATATTATACACAGTATGTTACCATACACAGTATATACTGTTACTGTATATATTGCCTCTCAACTAATCCCTCAGGTAAATGAAAAATGAGCTGAAACCTGCTTTTATCTAAATTTGTGGTCACATTTAACATTGCACTGCACTGTCTCCCTAACTGTGTTGGCCAGTTCTCCTGGATACTTGGCTCTGCTGCATGGCCCACCTCTGACCCGTGGATTGGGGTTCTCCTGGAATGATACCTGCTGTCTCCTAGCTTCTGGCTAGGGCACCCTGACCCCTCGGTGAGACCCTCTGTCTCTTGGCTTTTGGCTGGGACCCTCTGACCCCTCAGTGAGACCCCCTGTCTCTTGGTTACTGGCTGGGGCTCCTCTGACCCCTCAATGAACCCTTCTGTCTCTTGGCTTTTGGCTGGGACCCCCTGACCCCTCAATGAGACCTTTTGTCTCCCACATTGTGAGCTGTCTCCATACTGGAAGCTCTGAGCTATCCTCAGACCTGAGTATATAAAGAAACTGCACACTTGTGTACTCAGCCAGGTTGCAGGCGTCTAGCAAAACCCGGACACAGGAATGAACGTTCTGATCCAGAACTATAGAATCTGGAGAAAGCCAAATACACATCTTTCTATGCCCAGAAACACTAGTCTGGAATGTCATATTTACCCTAAATGTGAATCCTGTTTCACAGTCTTGTATATTTTACGCCTAGATTGTAAGCTCTAACGAGCAGGGCCCTCTGATTCCTCCTGTAGTGAATTGTATTTTACTTGTACTGTCCTCCCTAATGTTGTAAAGCGCTGCGTAAACTGTTGGCGCTATATAAATCCTGTATAATAATAATAATATTTTCACAGTGACGGGGTCTCACACTGTCACAGTATACAAGCATTTTGTATATTTTTGCTAACATTTAATAAAATCTAATCTACTGCCTATATATCTTCTCTCTTTTAACAATTGAAAATGTGAATTTGGAGCAACCGTTTAAAAATATGAAGTCACAAAAAATACTAGGAAAATGTCACTACATTAACTCAAAATATGTACTTACTAAAAAACACTATAATTCCCTTTTAAATCCACATCATATTCTAAAGCAGAGAGAGGAAGTATAATATTCATTGGAATTCATTAAATATAAATCAGGACAACCTCTCTTGTTTGAAACCAGATATTTCCCTTGGTTCTTATAGATATCGGAATTTGTAACCTCCTTGTCAGAGATGCCCTTTTCTCTTGCCACAAGGCAAGGCTGTTTTATAAATGGCTTTCCTTAAATATCCACAATGTCACAGAGATTATACAATCCCCTGTAGAGCGTTGCATCAATTCTCATCCCAAATTACATTTTCACAAAAATTGATTCTAACAAATTTGCTCATGAAAAACAGAAGGCTAATACGAAACAGAAAATGTCAGACAGCAATAAAATATAAAAATGGTAAGGGAGCTAAGCATAAAAATAATAGCACATACCTGGCAATAAAAACTGCAACTCTGATCAAAAAGTCAATTTATTTATTGACTACCAATTTGCAATAAAGTAGGGCTTCAGCCATTTTTTTTTACTACAGATTTGTATGGCATGTGTGCGTGTTGGGGGGAGGGGGGGATGGGGGGGTGGCTTTGAATCTATGTTGGGTGTTGCCTATGTCTCTTTGAAGGACATGTATTCCAACTATTTGTCCGCCAGACAAAATGACAAGGAATGCAAAATGACAGGGAATGTAAAATATTATGGTTTTCACCACTTCTAACTGGGCACCTGTTATGGATACTGAAAAAAATAAGTATTTTCCTTAGTTGTATGTACATTTCACTTCCTGTTGTGTTAGCCAGAGCAAAGGAGTCCTGCTCTTGCAGTTAGATTTTTTTTTTTATGCATGTAACATGATAAAAATTTAACATGGGGAGTGAAACAACCCTATATGCAGCTGGAAGATTGGTTGACAGGTAAACTTACCCTAGGTCGTAGTTTTAGTATACTGATAATTTAATGCCAGAAAGCATAATATCACTTTACAACATCAGTTCCTAAAGAAGGAACCATAGGCTCCTGCTGCTGTCAATCAAATCCTGTGAAGAAGGAGCAGGGGTCGTGACCAAGCCATACTGTGTGTGTTTATGGTGCTAGGTGCAGATAATAAAAGCAGGGCCTCTCCACCATCAGGAGCACTGATAAGGATTAACTGCCACTTAGCCTTTGGGTGAGACCATATCAACTGCCAGTGGGCATTATCACATGGGCGGAGTAAGAAGAGCTAGAAGCCTCAGACTCTGACCTCCAATCTAGAGAAAGAGTGCTAGTCCAACTTAAAAATGTACACCACTACAAGGAAAATTTAAACCAATATGAGCAATCCCTAGGGTTGTCCTTCAACAGCCCATTCTAGGAATGCCAGTCTACGATATCCACACAGAAAGTACTCAAGAAAAAAAAAAATGCCTACATCGTAAACCCTTCAAATTCATTGGGATTCACAGCAGGGCTCATAAGAGGCTTTTCAAGTAACCTTTTTGAGTTTGTGAGGCACGAACATCACTGCCTCCAAAGGTTAAGTGGTGGCTTCCTTCTGCTAATCCTAGAAGAAGCCATGAATCCTGACAAAATTAAACAGCCCAATAGTCACCCAATTCAGGTTCATGCGCCCATTGTGGAGCACTCTGAAGCACCATTCACTGACAATTCTGAAAACAGACATGTATCCTCTTCTCCTGGAAGATGAAATCGAGACTCAACCCCTGAGGCACTGTTAGGGCTGGCTCAGCCCTTCCTTCTCTGAGCTGGCCGCTCAGCTGTCGGCTAATTGCCAGCTCTCATCTGTCTCCACAGTTAACCAGATGTTGTGAATCTGCTCTTCAGTCCCGCCTACTTAAAGATCTCCAGCTCACTTCATTCCTGCCTTCGCCTTGGTCACATCACAAGAAACCATCTCCCGCGTTCCTGTTTAACCACTTCAATACAGTGCACTTACACCCCCTTCCTGCCCAGACCAATTTTCAGCTTTCAGCACTCTCACACTTTGAATGACAATTACTCAGTCATGCAACACTGTACCCATATGAAATTTGCGTCCTTTTTTCACACAAATAGAGCTTTCTTTTGGTGGTATTTAATCACTGGTGGGTTTTTTATTTTTTGGGCTATAAATAAAAAAGACCGTACATTTTGTTAAAAAAATGCCTTTTTGTTTGTTTCTGTCATAAAATTTTACAAATTAGTAATTTTTCTTCATAAATTTTGGCCAAAATTTATACTGCTACATATCTTTGGTAAAAATAATCCAGATTAGTATAAATTACTTGGTCTTTGTGAAAGTTATAGAGTCTACAAACTATGGTGCCAATCACTGAAAATTGATCACACCTGATCTACTGACAGTCTATCTCATTTCTTGGGACACTAACAACTCAGGAAAGTACAAATACCCCCTAAATGACCCCTTTTTAGAAAGTAGACATTCCAAGGTATTAAGTAAGTAGCATGGTGAATTTTTTTAAGTTGTAATTTTTTTTCCCCACAATTCTTTGCAAAATGAAGATTTTTTTTATTTATTTATTTACAAAATTGTCACATTAACAGGTTATTTCTCTCTCAGAGCATATGCATACGCATACAACAAATTACACCACAAAATACATTCTGCTACTCTTCCCGAGTATGGCGATACCACATGTGTGAGACTTTTACACAGCTTGGCCACACACAAAGGCCCAACATTGAAGTAGCATCTTCATGCGTTCTACGAGCATAAATGACACAACTCATTTCTAAGCCACCATTTACAATTTTGAAGGCCCTGGAGCACCAGGACAATGGAATTGCCCCCAAAATGACCCCATTTTGGAAAGCAAACACCCCAACGTATAATCTATGAGGCATAATGAGTCTTTTTAAAGGTTCATTTTTTTCCAGAAGTTTTTGGAAAATGTGGAAAAAAATGAAAACACATTTTTTTTACATAAATTTGTCCATTTATCAGATATTTCCAACACATAGCATGTACGTAGCAAAGATGACGCCCCAAAATACATTCTGCTACTCCTCCTGAGTATGGCGATACCACATGTGTGAGATTTTTACACAGCCTGGCCACATACAAAGGCCCAACATTGAAGTAGCATCTTTTTGCGTTCTACGAGCATAAATGACACATCTCATTTCTCAACCACCTATTACACTTTTGAAGGCCCTGGAGCACCAGGACAATGGAATTGCCCCCAAAATGACCCCATTTTGGAAAGCAAACACCCCAACGTATAATCTATGAGGCACAATAATGCCCCGTACACACGGTCGGACTTTGTTCGGACATTCCGACAACAAAATCCTAGGATTTTTTCCGACGGATGTTGGCTCAAACTTGTCTTGCATACACACGGTCACACAAAGTTGTCGGAAAATCCGATCGTCTGCATGTGTGAGACTTTTACACAGCCTGGCCACATACAGAAGCCCAACATCCAAGTAGCACCATCAGGCGTTCTAGGAGCATAAATGACATATATAATTTCCTGGCAACCTAAAATTTTTGAAAACCCTTCATATTTCTAACACATAGCATGCACATACCAAGAATTACAATCCAAAATAAATTCTATTGCGGAAAGGGTAAAAAAAAAAAAAAAGTATTACCTGTGCTTTTAGTAGTATCCACAGAGGAGAGCACTGGCCCAGGCAGCAGGCAGGTATGTGCTTAGCAACAGCAATAGTAATTATCCAGGCAGCAGGCAGGAATATTGCTTATAGTCAGCACAAGGATATTGTCAGCACAGCACAGTTCATAGAAATTGTCCAGGCAGAGACAGCCAGCACAGCCATAATATTGGTCCTGGTACACTGTTACCTGCAGACACTCATTATTGTACCGCTCTCCAGCCCTTCATAAACATACTGCCTCTTGCTACAGCTTTTTATTTGCATAGTCCAGGTAGCGGTGTGGTCCATTCATGTGACAGGCAGAGGCATGGTGACAGTAAGTCAGCAGCAGGCTGAGGGCCGCAATCAGGTAAGACCTGTGCACAGGGGCACAGGGGTAGAGGCTTTGACCCACTCAAATCTCTATGAAGCCTCCGGACTCCAGACCCTAATCCGGAAATTCCAAAACCCGGAGAAAACAAAAAAAATTGTTTTCTCCATCCAGAAAAACAATTCTGGAGCCCCGCACGTATGTGAGACTCCTGTGTACTACAGTAGCAGGGCAACAGATCAGTCCAAGCGGTAGGCAAAAGCATAGTCCATAAAACAGTCCAGGGTCAGTTCACGTGCAAGCAGTCCAAGCGGTAGGCAGTAGCATAGTTAATAAAACAGGCCAGGGTCGGTTCACGTGGAAGCAGTGCAAACGGTAGTCAGAGGCATAGTCACAAAACAGGCCAGGGTCAGTTCACGTGGAAGCAGTCAAAATGGTAGGCAGAGGCATAGTCAAAAACAGGCCAGGGCCAGTTCACATGGAAGGCAGTGGCATGGTTATTTGGGAAAGAATGAAAAATGGTCAGCACAGATGATGAAAATGGGGAAATGGTTGAAAATATGGGCGAATATTTTAGGGATGTATGATAAAGTTGGAAGCATTCACCAATGCAAAGGCCAGGTTGGGAGGGACACTGGAGACAATGGTAGCCGGTATCTTTTCTGAGTCCTCTTTTGGTGCACACACGACTTTTTTTTGCCGTCTTCGGCCTGCTTCAGATGGTGGAATGCTGAAGGGGAAGTGGCGCTCATGAAGTCAACAAACAGCCTCAGAGTGAAGGTCTTCGGGGGGTCTTTGGTGATAGATGAGGGACGTGACAACTTCTTCTATGAATTTTAGGAAGGGGGCGGGGCTTTCAATGGATTTGGTGTAGACTACGTAGGAATTGTAAATGGCCAAATGGATGAGATAAATTGCTACCTTCTTGTACCAGACCTCCTTATTGACAAATAGGGCTAAATCATTTGATCATTGAAATCCACCCCCCCCCCCCATGTAGAGATTATAATCTTGGACACATGTTGGCTTTTCAATGGGACCTCGTCTTCTTTGTACCTCAATTGTAGTGTTGTCATGGATGGTGGACATCATGTGCACGTCCCTTTTATCCTTCCACCTCAAGGCCAGCACTTCATTGCATCTCAATGATGCTCTTTCCCCCTTCGCAGCTTTTTGTTCGCTAGAGATTGTGGGAAGCCCTTCCTATTTTTTCTGGATGTTCTACAGGCCAGGGTTTTTTAAATGTATAAGTGTTTGAAAAGGGGCAGGCTCGTGTAAAAGTTGTCAAGGTATATGTGATATCCTTTGTTCAGAAGTGGGTATGCTAGGTCCCATACAATCTTTCTAGTTGTGCCCATGTAGGCCGGGCATTCAGGGGGCTGGAGCTGGGAATCTCTTTCTTCATATATACAGAATGCATACAGATATCCCGTGGCTCTCTCACAGAGCTTGTATAATTTCACTCCGTATCTGGCCCTTTTGCTAGGAATATATTGCTTTATTCCTAGCCAGCCTGAAAAGGGTACCAGGGACTCATCGACACATATATTCTGATCGGGGACATAGAGTTCTGCAAATTGTTGGGAAAAGAAATTTATCAGTGGGCGAATCTTGTATAACTTGTCGTAATTTGGATGATTGTGGGGAGGGCACTGGGTGTTGTCGCTGAAGTGAAGAAAGCGCATTATCATCTTGTACTGGGACCTGAACATTACGGCAGAATAAATGGGCATGTTGTGCATAGGGTTGGTGGACCAATAGGCATGTCCTTCATTTTTTTTTTGTAATCCCGATGTTTAGGGTGAGGCCCATAAACAATTTGAACTCATCCAAATTCAGATCTCTCCGCTCAAAAGGACAGGCATATGAAGATTGGGGGTTGTTGGCAATATATTGCTGGGCATATAAATTTGTCTGGTCCACAATAAACTGCAGCATAGTGTCGGGCAAAAACAGGTGAAAGCAATCTCTGAGAAATTTTGGGTGTTGGTCTGCACACCTGGCAGTGCTGTGAAAGGGGGAATAATTGGTGATGCCGAGTTGGAAGGCAGCCATGTTGGGTTGGCAAGACCATCTGGCATGTATGTAGAGGCCCTGGCTCTTGGGGGATGTGACGCTCCAGTAGTTGGATTGGAATTTCCTGTGCTGGTACTCACGCGTGATGTGGCAGGACTGGTACTGGGTCTGGGGCTGGGCATTTGTTCCTGGGGCCTATCGCTGGTGGCAGCGCTGGTACTGGGCATTTGTTCCTGGGGCCTAACGCTGGCGGCAGCGCTGGTACTGGGCCTGGGAATTTGTTCCTGGGGCCTATTGCTGGTGGCAGCGCTGGTACTGGGCCTGGGAATATAATCCTGGTTTCCAGAGTGCCGTGCTCTTTTAGGAGGGACCTATTCTTCCTCTGAATCATTTGCCGATTCACTATTCGGTTCAAATGCCGAATTTGATTCAGAATCAGAATTGGAATCTGATGAGAACTCTCCGTTGCTCTCATCGGTCATAGAGAGGATCTGGAACACCTCCTCACTGTTGTATACTCTTTTGGACATGACGCTGTCCGACAGGTGGCAGGTGACGGTCACTGATGGGCTGTGCGATGGGTGGCAGCTGATGTTCACTGATAGGTGATGACGGTGTGACAGGCGATGGTCACTGATGGGTGACAGGCCACGGACAGTGATGGGTGATGGTCACTGATGGGTGATGAGATGAGTGGCGGGTGATGGCTGGCAGTCACTGAAGGGTGGGTAATGGCTGACGGTCCCCGATGGGTGACAGGTGATGGGTGACGTGTGATGGCTGGCGGTCACTGATGGGTGACGGGTGATGGCTGGTGTTCACTGATGGGTGACGGGTGATGGCTGGCGGTCACTGATGGGTGACGGGTGATGGCTGGCGGTCACTGATGGGTGACGGGTGATGGCTGGCGGTAACTGATGGGTGACGGGTGATGGCTGATGGGTGATGGCTGACAGGTGCATCGCTGACGGTCACTGATGGGTGACGGGTGACACGTGCACCGCTGATGGTCACTGATGGGTGACAGGCGCACCGCTGACGGTCACTGATGGGTGACAGGTGCACCGCTGACGGTCACTGATGGGTGACGGGTGCAGCGCTGACAGTCACAGCGCGCTCGCGATCCCGCGCATGGGCCGTGCACGTTGGGGTGGACCTATCTGTGATCGGCCGTGACTTCATCACGGCCGATCACGTGGTAAACAGCCATGTCCAATGGCTGTTCACCTCCCTCAGTGGCGAGTGGTGTCTCCGTGACTCCGTCACTTTTCCTGTTTAAATGGGAGGCCGTCATATGTCGCCCGCCCGCAAGGAGAGCCGTGCCGCTTGGCCGTCAATTGACAGCCGGCGGTCGGCAAGCAGTTAAAGGCTGGCTTTGCTGACATCCCTTCTGGCTCCTTATCCTGCTTTCTGTTCCTCTACTTGGATCCCTGACTTATGGCCTGGCTGATTACCCGATCTGGTTACTGAACTTTGGCTTGGCTGACTACCCGATCCACTTACTGGACTCTGGCTATGCTTTGACTACGCTTACTCTATTTACCTTTTTATTTTTATTAATAAACAAGTGTGATTTTACTGTACTTCTGTCTCAGTCTGGTTCATGGTTTCTGACAGGCACTCCCTGAGACTTCTGGAGAACTCCTGTACACTTTTTCCAGGATTAATTTGAATGGAATGAACATCAATCTTAAGTGCTGTAAAGTCTATCAGAGTTTCCACTCACTCGCAATGCTAAAATGTAGGCGCACACCCCTTTAACTCTATTTCCCACAACTTCCTGGGTTTCTGGACATGCCAGAGAAGATAAGTTCCTCAACCCCCCTCCTCCCCTCAACAGCCCAGAAAGACCACACCTGATTACACAGAAGTAGCATGGCAAGTGATCTGCAGCCACCTGAGCAGCCCTCCACTGTGAGAACCGATGCAAGGCTAGTTGGGCAGCAGCCTAACAGCATACAGCTTCTCCAGAAAAGCCAGGTACTGTGGGGAACTCATCCCCAATTGCTACCAGAGTACTCCAGTTCGAGTGGGGTGGCCCTTTGTCCCTGGTCTCTGGATCCCTCAAGCTGTTTGCCTGTTTTACCAGAGCTACCATGAACTTTATTTAGATGGATTGTCTATATCATGACTAGGGTAGCCAGATACCTTACTGCCCCACCAATACATGTAAATCTTACCTCTATATTAATGACGCTGACACTTGAATGGATGTAAATGGCCTTTACGGCCTTTATTTAACAAAAACCAATAAAAAACTGTAAAACTTTTATTTCAAATATTTAAAATTGAATTTACATATTCAAAATATTCAAAAAGATTTTAAACTCGAAATTCCAGTAATTTTGGTTTTCTGGTCCCTGACGACCCTCTTTAACTTTTGAGCCTGTAGCCCCATTTGTTAGCATCTGCCCCCAGCCGCTAACTCGCCTCGAGGGCACACTAACTGACCACAGACCCCCACTTAGTACCCGTTGGTCCAACAAACTGACACTAGACCAACCGGACTACTCCATCCTGGGATATGTCCCAACTTTTCAAAAACTCCTTTTCATATATATCCATATATCCATATACATATATATACTCCTGTCGTCAAGGACCTGACGCCACCCACTTTCTGGTAAGAACCATTTTAACCACATTTTTTAGGGCGGGAGGGAGGGAACGTTCTTCCTAGCTGTCTCACCCACGACTGAACTTTCCACTCCCCCCAGCTACTTCCCAAAGTTACACACTCCTCCCCTCTGCACTAATCCCCCAATCCCAACAGGGAAAAGAATTCCCAAAACCACTCCTACCTAAATTAACCTGTTCCTAAGCTACTTGCACCCTGTCATGTCTGCACTACGCTTACTCTTCATTACAGCTCCGTACATGTCTTGACTAGGGTAGCCAGATACCTTACTGCCCCACCAATACATGTAAATCTTACCACTATATTAATGACGCTGACACTTGAATGGATGTAAATGGCCTTTACGGCCTTTATTTAACAAAAACCAATAAAAAACTGTAAAACTTTTATTTCAAATATTTAAAATTGAATTTACATATTCAAAATATTCAAAAAGATTTTAAATTCCAGTAATTTTGGTTTTCTGGTCCCTGACGACCCTCTTTAACTTTTGAGCCTGTAGCCCCATTTGTTAGCATCTGCCCCCAGCCGCTAACTCGCCTCGAGGGCACACTAACTGACCACAGACCCCCACTTAGTACCCGTTGATCCAACAAACTGACACTAGACCAACTGGACTACTCCATCCTGGGATATGTCCCAACTTTTCAAAAACTCCTTTTCATATATATCCATATATCCATATACATATATATACTCCTGTCGTCAAGGACCTGACGCCACCGCAGCAGAAGTGTGACACCTCACACTTGTGCCTGCAGCCAAACTGACAATGCCCTCCTAATGCCGTCTTCCAGCCCCAAGGCCCAAAGATCAATTCCCACAGTATTGAGATGAACACCATCCCCTCTAAGGTACATCCAAGTGTCAACTTCCAACTCCCAATGACGTATGACTATGCCGCCATTGCGAGAAATAAACCTGCCCACCTCTTTGTTAACTTTTATACGGGACTTATTCAGTTTTTCCCATGAACGGGCCCCCCTCCAAAACATGCGGGCTACTATATCCGACCATACAAATAACATGTTCGGGAAAGATGCCCTCAGCCTGAGGAAATCCCACTGTATGTCTTTAATCACCTGTCTCATTGGTCTGCAGCCCAAGTCGTTTCCTCCCACGTGAAGAACTAATATATCCGGGGCCCTGTCCAGTCTGGAAAATCAATGTACCTCCGGGACTACTTGCTGCCAACGCATACCAGGTATGCCGAGCCAGTGCCCTCCTCCCTCTTAAACCTGAGCTGCCTACCATCAGGTCTGACATCCACCCTTCTTGCCCCCCAGAAAACATATGAATGTCCCAATATCCAAATGAGACATCTTGGGGGACCTGCAAAGACAGAAAAGAAAATACCAGCGACAATCGAAAAAACCTGGTATTCCCTACATCATTTTTTTTTTTTTTTTTATATGTATAAAATAATCACATCAGGTGTGGGCGAACATACAATTGGTACCTCCTAGACTCCCATCTGCCTATCCTCTTTATTACCTGTTCAGGAAGACCCCAGCGAGAAGCCTCCATGGCCGCTCCTATACGAAAAGAATGCCCTGCGTACTCCCCAGGCGAGAGACCACCCTCTGCCAAACACTTCCACATTACTGCCGTAAACTGAAATCTAGAGAGGCACTGTCCATCCCTGTGGATGAACAATGCCCCCCCCCCCCCCCCCCCCCATTGGTCGAATACCCATGAACTGTCGCCGGGCTGTCACTGGACACAACTGAGGATCTCGACCCCGAAATAATTCCACCTTCACCCCTTTTCCTTCCTGATCCGTTTTTGAACGCTGAATAAAAATCAGAACAGACTGTTCTAAACACTGAACGTCCCCAAACCTTAAACCTCCCGCTGTCTTTTTTGAAGGTGAAACTAACTCACCAATACGGAACGCCCCGAAAAATGCCAAAACGAAAGCCGCCCTAAACAGAACTTGCTCGTAATGCTCCGAACACACCTTCTGCAAACTTAAAATAATCATTCCCAAAACTGAAAACGACACTGGGCGCCTAGAATCTCGTTTGTGTGAACCTTTTCTATAACCCCTCAATGCCCTGCGAACCAGAAAGGATTTTGTAAAATCCCTTAGCCCTTTTAATTGAAACCAGAAGGCTAAAGCAGCCATTTTTTTACCTATCGAAGGTCCTGAGACCCCATTTGAATAATTGTTACAAATAAAACACAACACCCCTACCTGCATGTCCTCCGAAACCTCTGACCCTCCTACCTCCTCCATCAAATTCAACCATTCCTGCCATATTTTGCGATAAGACTTCCAGGTTCCAGTGCTGAGAGACTGCTTTATCAAACCCGCGGTGATTCCAACGCAATTTTTCACAATTCCGACGGGCATACTTCCCCTATCCGCTTCGCCTCCGGTGCCAGCTTGCAAAATTCTTCCCACTGGAAACGAGACAAAGCATCCGCTAATTTATTTTTTATCCCAGGGATATGCACCGCGTACACAAAGGCATTAATGCGCAAACAACTGAGCACCAGGTGTCTCAACAGTCTAATCACCTGTGGGGAAGAAGCCAAGATGTTATTAATCGCCCAAACCACCCCCAAGTTGTCACAATTGAAACGCACCTTCTTGTTACGCAACTCCTCCCCCCACAGTTCAATGGACAAAACAATGGGAAACAGCTCCAATAATGCCAAATTGCGAAGGAAGCCCGCCTCCCTCCAAGCCTCCGGCCAGGGCCCTGCACACCACCTACCTCGGCAATACGCACCGTACCCCGCAGATCCTGCCGCATCCGTAAACAATTCCAGGTCAGCGTTGCTGACCGGACCTGTTTGCCACATGGAGCGCCCATTAAAACACTCCAAGAACGCATCCTAGACTGCTAAATCTGCCTGCAATTCTCTAGTCAATCTTATGAAGTGATTGGGAACCTTCACCCCAGACGTGGCCGCCGCCAACCGCCTACAGAATATACGCCCCATGGGAATAATTCTGCATGCAAAATTTAGTTTTCCTAACAAGGATTGCAATTCCTTCAAACGCAGCTTGCGCCTCTTAACCGCCTTACTCACCTCTTCTCGTAGGGCCACCACCTTGTCCTCCGGCAACCTACATTCCATGGCCACGGAATCAATAGTGATGCCCAAAAAAACCAACTCGGATTTTGGGCCCTCTGTCTTGTCCACCGCCAACGGGATCCCAAATTTCTCAACTAACTGTTGTAACGTCCCTAGCAACACCCCGCAACAGCGGGAGTCAGGGGGGGGCTATACACAAGAAATCATCCAAATAATGGATAATTGAATTAACCCCCGCCACTTCCCTAACCGCCCATTCAAAGAATGAGCTAAACGCTTCAAACAGTGCGCAGGAAATCGAACAGCCCATGGGTAGGCATCGATCTACAAAATACGACCCTTGCCAACAACACCCCAGCAGATAAACACTTTGGGGGTGCACCGGCAATAGTCTAAACGCCGATTCCACATCCGTTTTTGCCATGAGGGAGCCTTTACCATATCTCCTAACCCATGCGACAGCCGCATCGAATGATGTATAGGTAACCGCACAAGCTTGCGGGTCGATACCATCATTCACTGAGCCGCCTTTTGGGTAAGATAGGTGATGTATCATTCTATATTGGCCCACCTCCTTTTTTGGAACAACTCCCAACGGGGAAACTATTAAACCTGGCAACGGCGGATCAGGAAATGGTCCTGCCATGTGCCCTAACGCAACTTCCTTGAATAGCTTAGCCGACACCACCTCCGGATGGTGGAGTGCCGACCTCAAATTTTCAGCCACAGGCGGAATCTCCCGCACCGAACTAGTAATTTGAAAACCTTCCCTAAACCCTGATTCCAATAATTGCGCCGCCGCCCTATCCGGATATCTATTTAGGAACGGTAGCATCTTTTCTAAACTCACCGGCATCATCCCTTTTTCCAGCGACGTCACCTGTGCGGCCCTTTCCTTGCTTGAAACATCGCGCAAACGCATGTGTCCCACTACATCCCGAGCATTCATGTTTAAATCTACACGAGTTTCCAAACCGATAGGTACCTTCATTGAACTGCCAGCACACCCCTTTCTTTTTTGGGGCCGGCGATCCAACTGAGGCAGTGCCGCCGACCCCCCCCCCCCTCGAAAAAACGGGCTTGCAGCCCTGGACGAAGTCATCAACTTCATCCAGAGACTAATATCCTTATGATCCCACCTAATCGAGGGGCGAATGGCCTTCCGCTGACGAAATTGCTCGCCATACCTAAGCCATGCTAAACCTCCATAAACTCTATGCGCCTCGCTAATCGCCTCCAGGTAACAGAATAAAGCTGAGCAATTCTCGGGGGCTTTTTCCTCGATCACGCTAGCCAAAATCGCAAACGCTTGCAACCAGTTAGCAAACGTGCGCGGAATGAGTCTGTACCTCCTCTTTTCTTCCTCTTCCTTCTTGCTTTCGTCTGGCTTTACCCTGTCTAAATTAAATTTTTCTAACGGAAGCAGGGAAAAAGTCTCCACATATTCGTTCTTCCAAATTTTTTCCCTGACCTCCTTTTTTAAATGCGCCCCTAGAGGTCCCTCGAAGCCTACGTATACCTCACACCTCGCCGCATCAGCCAGCCTCACTCTATCCGCGGACTCTCCCACGCCGTCACTACCCGTCTGCGTCTCCGCCACCACTGTGGTCCCCGTTCTGCGCGGAGGATCCATCACATCATGGGGCTCCCGTATACTAGTGGGTTGTGACATCCAGGGGGTAATTGGGGGCGAGGGCTGCTGAGCCCCATTCTCCAGTCTATGCAGCAACTCTCTCAATGAATCCCATAAACCCTCATCCCCCCTCCCCAGTACATTTTGCATTGTACCACTATTCCTATTCCCCTCTAACAAATTGGGGACATTTTTTATTACATTAGGAACATTTTTCTTACCTGGCTGCCGTAGGCGAGAGGACCCACCAGCCGTCTGTCCAGACTCCACCGCTGCCTCCTGTGGATCGTCGCTCAGCTCACCCTCCTCGCTGCTGCTGCTGTCGCTGTCCCGGTGTCTTGCTTGCTGAGGCACTTGCACCGACCTTCCATCTCTGCTGCGGCCTGACGACTGAGCGACCGGAGGGGGGGCGACAATCCTGAGAGGGCTCCGTCCTCCTTGAGCACCGCGCTCCACGGTGACGTCATTACCCAGTGCCACAGCCGCCGCACATGCAGCATCCTGGCCAACCCTCCCAGGCCCAGCACTGAACCTGGAGGCGGGGCCTCCCGACCGACGAGGATGACATGGTGAACCTCCTCCAGGAGTTAAGATGGCGCCATCACGTGGCAAGCCGCCGGCCGCATCACAGGCATGGCCGGCGCCCGAATGACCCCTCCTCCCTCGCTGGGCAGCCACTCCGACCGGAACTTCGCCGGAGGTGGCCGCCTGATGACTCTGGGAACGAGCACTCCTGGAGGGAACGACCCAGCAGCCTGTGAAATGTCCCCCCCACCTGCACTAAGCTGTGAACTGGGCTGACTCATAAGCCCCCCCGCACTGATCGGGTTGTCTGCTTCGCTGGGGGGCCTGAGGGGGTCCGACCGTGACTCCCCAGTCTCCGGTGAGGCCTGGGAGTGTTGTCGGGGCTAAGGCGCTCCGGAGGTCTAGACAGAGGGCCCATCTAGTGCAGAGGCAGGCCTCGCTCTAGATGGGCCCTGACCTACCCCCTGCAGAGTGGAAGTGATCTGGCTCTGAAGCCAGGCAAAGCCATGAGTCTCCGCTGCCTCCCTCAACTGTGCCCAAAGGTTATCTAAATCACTCATCCTGCACTTACTGTCTAACAGGGGACTCAGGAACGTTCTTCCTAGCTGTCTCACCCACGACTAAACTTTCCACTCCCCCCAGCTACTTCCCAAAGTTACACACGCCTCCCCTCTGCACTAATCCCCCAATCCCAACAGGGAAAAGAATTCCCTAAACCACTCCTACCTAAATTAACCTGTTCCTAAGCTACTTGCACCCTGACATGTCTGCACTACGCTTACTCTTCATTACAGCTCCGTACATGTCTGGATACTCTCATGTAGCTGTTTGTGCTCTGGACTGTTTTAATGAAGTAGTCATTCTGAAATAGACTCTCTGTTGTTATAGAGACTATGCTTTTCAGCCACATGTTTGCCTGAGTCACAGAGATTGCTGTAAAGAGTCCATGTTTCTGCAACTTTCATATGTCTGTGCAACTTTCTTTATTCTGTATGCATGTTTTTTGCTATCCTGAACCTGTTTTGCATTATTGCTTCTAACTTTGCTCCTGTTTAGTAACTGTAAGTTACAATTACTCTCTGTCTGATCACTCTGCCAATTACCTCTTCTGTTGGGGAGGAGGCGAAGAATTAAAATACTGGAGACTGCAACTGAAAAAAAAAAAAAAACATTTTTTATCTTATTTTTTCATTGTTTGCAAACAATTACTAATTAATGAGCTCATGGTACCATATGATAATCGATTATGCATTTACAATAACCTTACCCCTGTTTTGCTAAATTTGCCCAATGTTCTCACTTGAAGGACCTGCAAACAAAACACAGACATTAGTATCCAAACCAGTTTTACTTCTTCCAAGGTCTCTGGAAAAGAGACACAAAGACAGTGATTACACACAATTATCATGACAATTGACTTTTTGAGTCCCCCCAAGCTTTTTCCCATTAATTGCAACGCTAGGGGAACAATTGTCATATTTTATTTAAACATGAAGCTCACATCTAAACCTTATTGATAGCAAGAAAACATTGACCAGAAAATTCTTAGCATCCATGCAGCTCACTAAGTGCTGCTAACATTGTTTCCCCCAGTGTTACATTTGAATAACCATGCGGCTACCTCCATTTTGACTTTACGTAACTGTTCTACATTTTGATGATTTTCAGTTTGTAGTCTCCGCATTTGGGTCTTAAAAGGGAAATGGGTTTGATTACTATGGCCTCCATGCTTTGGGTTGCTATCCCATCGGGCATAATACACTTCATAATGCCCTGGGGTCTTCTTCGGGTATTGCGATCTTCTTTTGATATCATTATTCGCCGCCCAACAATACTTAGCGATGTGACCCCTCCTTTTACACAAAAAACATTTGAGGGCTGGTCTCTCTGTATAGGCCCTTCTTTGAGCATACGCCGTTGGAAACTCCCATTGCTGGACATTATTACTATGATTACTATGCTTGGAATAACCAGACTTTACACTTTCATCGTCTGAGGAGTCATCAGAAGTTTCCATTGTTTCAACTCCTGAATCAATTTCAAGTGCAGTTATCGCACTTTTATTTACATCTCCACCATTGATTTCTGTCATAGCAACATCACTTGCAGCAATAAGAGCGTATGGTTTTTCCTGCATGTTTCACTTCTATCTTTGCTGAGCACTGCGCAGGGTACCTCCACCATTGCACATTCGGCTATTGCATGTTTGGAGGATAACTCATTATGGCTGCCTGTGCACCCTGTAATTCCTCCCTAAGCAGTGTGATAACACGCAAATTCTCAGCCTCTCTCTGTCCTAAAGATGCGATACATTGTTCCTTCAACATACGTGTTTTCTCCAACTCATCAAATCTCCGTTCTAATACACACTTTTTGGTCACTAATTGTTGAATGTGATCAGCAACATTTGCATCTGCTTTTGCAACCATTGCCAATATATTCTCTGTTACACTTTGTACCTGTGCAAATAATTGTTTCCTCTAACTATACCATTCTAATTCTTTTTGCTCCGCAATGTCTTTCATCTTCAACAACATGCATATAATATTGGCCATGTTTTGTTTCTTGCCTTTTTTGGAAGACTTTTTATACTTTATGGCATCATTATAAGTATTGCATTGTTTTAATAAATCATTGTACTGGTGTGTTAACGCATTCTTTTGTATAGAATCAAATCTAACACAGCCATGCTTGTTAACAAAGTCTTCAATGGCTTCCATTGATATGCTAATTTGCACCTACCCTGAAGCTTGTCTAACCTGTTTTTACAACAGTTGCTTACAATGCACACAGCTACACAGATAAACAGATACAAAATACACAGATAAAAGCTGTTTCAAAGCTATTTTTTACCTGTAGTCCCACAACCAAAAAAAAACCAGACACAAAGCTGTTTAAAAACAAATTAGTTGCTTGCAGTTCTACAGCCTACAAGACACAAGGCACACTCTTCTGCCCTGTACACACGGTCGGACTTTCCAACGGAAAATGTGCGATCGGAGATTGTTGTCAGAAATTCCAACCGTGTGTGGGCTCCATCGGAATTTTTCCATCGGATTTTCCGACACACAAAGTTTGAGAGCAGGCTATAAAATTTTCCGACGACAAAATCCGATCGCGTCAATTCCAACCGTGTGTGGACAATTCCGACGAAGTGCCAAGCATGCTCAGAATAAATTCCGAGACGGAACTGCTCGGTCTGGTAAAATTAGCATTCGGAATGGATATAGCACTTTCGTCAGGCTGCAATGTTTTAAATTGTTTAATGCAGCGCACTCTCTTCTTTTTTATAATGCTAGAAGAATGAAGTAGTTTTGCTGCTCATATTCACACAGACTTCTCACAAACTTCTTTCTTTATTATTTCTCATGATTTCATCAATATAATATTTTTATTTGTCACATCTCGCGAACATATAATATTTTTTTGATTTTTTGAGATTAAATACATTTTTTTGGATTTTTTTAAAGCCTGATCTTGTGTTTTATTTATCTTTTTTTTTCTTTTACTCCAGCATATTTTTGGGTGTGTTTTGTGCGTGAAGCTACCACAACATCATTATTATCTTGTATTATTTAATCTCAAGGAGATTGCTTGGTGTCTCTTGTTAATTTCACATTGTATTTTTGAAATGTACCTGCCTCCTCACAAACAAACTGTCCTTTTTGAAGGAAAACACACATAAATCAAACCAAAAATTTATTAAGGGCTCCTAACCAAAGAAAGAGGGAGGCAACGCTGGAGAAACAACAGAAATTAGTGAAGCCTTTGGCCCCAGGGCACACATCAACTATTTCCAAACAAAATTGGTGGCCTGAGGAGTCCTTATCTAAGGGAGTTCAATCTGGACCAGAAGTCCAACAGAATCATGAACATCAGCAGATGACATATCTGTCCCCAGGCTGTGGTCATACAAGAGCCTGCATCTTTTGTCAGACCAGACTGAACCCGGGTCATCACTCCCTGGTCTTCCTTCCACGCTTCCTTCCACGCTCTGTCTGTGGTGGTGGAGTTGTTGCAGGAGGAGGAGAATGATGCAACTCACTCAGGTGGGTATTGGGTGTGATTTTGCCCCTCAACCCCTTATTTAAGGTTTGATAAATGAGTTCCTCACACGTGAGGCGTTGGCCCTCCTGCATGTCCTGCAGTTTGGTGGCAGCCATGGAGGCAAAGGCCTCTTCACGAGAGGGGGTGGCTCTCAGGTACGCAGAAGCCTCCTGAATCAGCCTGAGTGCTGAATCCTGCACGTTACTCCCCTTCCTGGGTCTTTTGTTTTTTGGAAGGCGGAGGGGAGGGACCTGCGATTCTGTCAGGCTCCTACTGGGCCCGGCCTTCTCCTGGCTGCCACTTAGCCCCGCCTCCTCCTGACTGCCACTATCCCCAGCCTCCTCCTGTGTGCCACATTCCACAGCCCCCTCCTGTGTGGCACAATCCATAGCCTCCTCCTGGCTGAGGTCTTCCTGTGTATGAAAAAGGGACATAGTTTTAGTTTTTTCATCAATCACACACAATTTTCATCTCATGACTGTTTCAAATTGAATGTAAACAAATATAACAGACTATCATTCTGAGCCCAGCATTTTTCATTCTTGTCCCAATTATTTTTGCCCACTACTGTCTATTGATATGTAAAACACTTTATTATATCAGCAATTAGTGATCAATAATAACATCTAGTAAACATAATTTATTTATTGACCAGAAATCTGTAGAACAATGCTATACCTGGCTCCAGCTGGGCTCCTCCACTTCTTCCTGGCTTGAAGTCCCAGGTTGGACATCGGAAGCCTCAGCTGGGGTGGAAGATAGGGTGGAATGAAGAGTGGAAGGAAGGGTTGAGAGGGATTCCCTGACTTCAGTCTGGTCTGACAGAAAACAAAGTCTCTCATAGTACCACAGCCTGGGGACATAAATGTCATCTGCTGCAGCTCCTGATCTCTGGGAATCCTGGACCTTCTTGCGTTCCCTAAGATAAGTGCTCCTCAGGCCACCAATTTTGGCTTTTAAATAGGGGATGGTTGCCGTGGGGACCACCGGCTTCACCACTTCAGCAGTTTCTCCAGCGCTGCCTGCCTCTTTTGTTTATGATTATAATGTGGATGTTTCACCTGCCACAGACAGGGCTGCTCCCTGTACTTGTCTATGAACAGGGGGAGGAAGTTGTGGTCATTGAAGCCATCCATTTTATCTGCAATACACAAGACAAACCGTAATGTCAGGCTAAAGTCTCCTAATCTTGTCCCAATATAGGCCTCAATCTATAAGCAGTATAGGCCCAAGTTTAAATGTTACCTTCATTATCACGCTCGGTGCTTCCATTACTCATTCCTCCGCTCACAGATCATACATACTATGCACGCGTGTTACGCGTTATATACACTGCGCATGCGTGAAACTTCGCCAGCCCCTGACGTTCTTTCTAGTCTATTCCCCGCCCCTTCTCGTTCGGCGCAGTGGGGAAGAGCACATGGTGGAGACACAACAGGTGCATGATAATTACAGCAACAAGGAGGAGGAGGAGGAAAGCCCGGAGCCAAAAATGTCCCGATCCTGGAAGAGACGATTTAAGGCCTCAAATATGTCCATTGTGGAGATGTTGGAGATGGTGGACATCTTGAAAAGGGACGACTATGATGGGAAGTATGGATCTTACCCCAACCCCAATGCCAGAAAGGCCAAGATCATGACTAAAGTTGTGAAGAGTCTGCACAGGAATTTTGGGGTGCGGCAATCAACGGCATCAACTCAGGAAGTGGTGGTCAAATTAAGGGAGCACGATCAGTATAGAAGGATCAGGAGAGTGCTGCAAAAAAGTAAGTAGTTGTCATGTGTTCCTATTATTTATTTTTATTACGTTCGTGCTGCTCCATGTGCTTTTCTTTATACTGTTGTACAGTTTAAAATGGCAACTTTCATGTTCATGGACACATTATTCGTTCGTAGGAAACATTATTCGTTCGGCCTATGAAACACCATGTTTTGACCAGATGCAGTTCAATACATTTTTTCTGGCCTACTTCTCTTAAAATAATTTTGGTATCTGGTTGGGTTTGTAACTAGAATGAAATGCAAAATAGATTCTGTGTAAGGAGAGGACACTCAGCAGCTGTTTACACATCTGGATGCTGGAGCACTAGTGTGGGACACCAGAACACCCTTTTTATTAGGGGTCCCATACAGGTGCTCCTGTGTATACTATAGGGGTGACTCCATCTGTGAAGCTTGTACAAAACAGGTAAGTAGTCAAGCTTGAAGGAAAAAAATATTTCTTTATCTTGGAACTCTGCCAAAATAGACAATTGTACCCCACTTCCAAGCAATGTTTCATATTCCTATTTCTGCCATCAAATATCTGTGCTAAGTATACCTATTTTTTTTTTACATAGGAGAGAAAAGACTCCCACATATCCCACATAGCCAACAGGAGGCGGAGGAGGGAGACGTTATAAAAATTGTCACCACAACAGGTGAGTGTCTGCGATCACAAGCTCAGGTAAGAGATGGATGCTGGCATATTTATAATACATGGTGTGTTTTTGTTTCTATATTTTTAGGTGATCGTGATGTTGTGGATGAAGGTCATTTCACCAGTGAAAGTGCCCAGATCCTGATCGGGGAGATCATGGGGTGTAATAGGGACTTGGAAAACAAAATGAAGAACATCACTGATGTTTTAGGGAGAGTTTAAAACCCCTCGAAATCCCAAATTATTTCAGTTTTTTAGTCCGGAGAATTTTTTGAACTTTTTTTTACATATTTTGAAGATGCACACAGTGTGTCAACATGTGCTTTCTGCCATCACGGGAGATCAATGTATGCGTTTTGGGAGTGCAACCCCTTCCTCAATAATAAAGTAGCTGAGCGGAAGGGGTTGCACCCACAAAACACGTCCATTGATCCCCCATGATGGCAGCTAGCACATGTGGACATTCGGCAATTTGTTTGCATCTTCAAAATTTGGCTTTTCCAGGGGTGACTTCACCCCATCTGAACGCAATATCAAACACAGTTTATAAATACTCATGTCTGATATTGCCTTCAAGTTCTACAAAAGTTGAACTTTGTAAGTTCCAGATTTGTGTATTTCTTGTTGGTTTTAAACATGCCTGTTTTACCTTAAAAGGACATTTCTACTTTTATTAATGTGACCTAAAAATTTGTTATACAACAAACATGTTGGTTTGTTTTAAAAACCTTTTATAAATGCACATGTGATTGTGCTTGTATTAAAAAGATTGATTATCAACAATGTGTGGCTTCTTCTTTCAATGCTCAAAAACATTTTTTGTGGTAAAATTGGTGTTTTCTGTGACAATGGGGGTTATTTCCTAAGGGCAAATCCACTTTGCACTACAAGTGCAGTTTCAGTGCAGTCACAAGTGCACTTGTAGTGCAACGTGTCTTTGCCTTTAGTAAATAACACCCAACAGTGCTTTATAATTTTACACAATCACGCCATTTTCACGACTCCCCAAATTTCAGTCATGGTTAGCTAAAAGAAACACAAGCAGTAAATGTAAGCAAATATTTGTTCAGTTTAAAAAAAATTTTTATTTAAAAAATGTCTCAGACATTGTCTGGCATATTGATGGCCCCCCTACCCGCAAAGTATTCCATGTATCTTAGAAGGACCTCACAGGCACTCTGGGGGGGCAAGCCGGCGGCCAGCTTCAAGCGCCCTCAGGGTTGGTTCATTGAGATTAATAACTCCGGCTTCAGGTCCAACTGAGCGAGCAAAGTTCACAGAATTTCTCCTTAAAAAGTTGTAGAGAACACAGCAAGCCAGGATGATGTGTTTGAGTATATACTCCGCCATGTGTATCGATGTAAGAAATAGGCGGAACCGGCTGGCCATTATTCCAAACGTGTTCTCCACCACTCTTCTGGCTCTGGCCAGCCGGTAATTTAAAACCCTCTGGTCCGGGGTGAGGGACCTCATAGGGAATGGCCGCATAAGATGGTCCCCCAGCGCAAACGCTTCACCTGCCACGAATACGAATGGGAGTCCTTCCGCATTGTCTTCTGGAGGTGGCAAGTCCAAGCTGCCATTCTGGAGATGCCTGTAGAACTCCATGTGGGCAATGACTCCACCATCTGACATCCGGCCATTCTTCCCCACGTCCACATACAGGAACTCATAAGTAGCACCACCGCCAACATTACAATACTATTGAACCCCTTGTAGTTGTAATAGTATGACCCCGAGTTGGGTGGTGGGACGATGTGGACGTGTTACCCATCAATTGCCATTCCTGTGGGTTGGAAGGAAACTGTGGAGTCAAACAAGAAAAAAAAAATAATCATTTTGCACATAAACATTGCAAGCAGATTAGACACAAACATTCTTGGCCAACATCAGTATTACATTTTTTTTGCGAGTATTTAAAGACAAGGGTATAAGGTCCACCTATCAGATTCCCCTCCCCCCCATGGGCCATTTAAATAAATTTATGGGGGGGGGAGATGTTTTGGACAGGTACCCCTCTCCACTTCATTGAGAGCTGAATGTATAAATAATGTGTATTACTTTGGCCAGCACCCTCCTTACTTACACTATTGGCAGCCCACTGGACAGGTAAGAAGTGTCATAATACAAAGAGATAAATGCACACTGTACATATTTTAGCACATTTTTACATTCTGCTATTATCTATCAAGATAATAATAGGATACAAAAACTTTGAACATTACCATTTAAAAGAATTCAGGCAGGCCCTTGCACTACATGCTTTGGAGAATTCATCCATAAATCTGACCACAAAAGAGGTGGGTATAGTGTGTATGGGTTTGGCAAAGTCAGCAGAGAGAGGATTGGTATGAGCTGAGTTAGCAGTTGGGGGGAGGGAGGGTCCCAAGTGATTTTGGGACCCAAAAAAAAAAGCCTCTGGCACTCTGCCTGAATTTCAAGCACACATCACAATTTTCTACATTTTAGGGAGTATTTAGGGTAAAGCACTACTATGGAGCTGACAAAATACATTGTTAAGTGACTGCACGAGGTGAATATAGACCCAAGAGAGCATGCTGGGGAGGTTATTGAAGGCAAATATGTATGAAGGACACAAAAAAAAAGTACATAAAAATCCAGCATGCATAAGGACAAAGGGGACATTCACAGCATATTACAATCATGGTAATTAGGGAATGAGGAAAGAAATACAATATATTATCAAACATTCTATACAATAAAATGTGATATTAAAGGATAAAAATCTTACCTTAATATACTCCTTCTGCAGGACCTGAATGATGGCAGAACAGGTCTCTGGGATAATGATCCCCAGAGCCTGGGGGGAGATGCCTGTCGAGAACTTGAGGTCCTGCAGGCTTCTCCACGTCACCAAGTACCGCAGGGTGGCAACTAGCCTCTGCTCCGGAGTGATGGCTTGCCACATGCAGGTATCCTGCCTGCTGATATAGGGGGTCAGCAAAGCCAACAAACGGTGAAATACGGGATCCGTCATCCTGAGAAAGTTCCTGAAATTATCAGGATTATTCTCACGGATCTCACGGAGCAAAGGCATGTGACAGAACTGGTCACGCTGGAGCAACCAATTCTTGGTCCATGAACTCCTGCCCACCCTCTTCCCCACCCTGTTCATGGACTGGACTTGTGTCAAAGTAAGGACCCCAACAACAAACCCCCGCTCAGCACGAACTCTACGATGAGTATGTACACGCAACATGGCTAGAAAACAGTCGGCTGGTCAGAACGAAGTAACAGAACGCACTGAAGAACAGCAAGGCCTGTGAAGAGCGACCTGAAAATCAGTAACGAACGAACAAGAACACAATGATAAATCAATGTAACTCACTGAAGACCAGATACAAACCCACAAGCACAAACTGAACAGCAGAAATACGATCTGAAAACCACGAGTCTGAAACAGCATGAATCGTTTCTCATTAAACTTTTACTAACACGAGTTTAGCAAAGGGAGCCCAAAGGGTGCCGCGCTTGGTACTGAACTGCCCTTTTATAGTCTCGTCGTACGCGCTGTACGTGACCGCGTTCTTGGAGCTCGGAAATTCCGACAACTTTGTGCGACCGTGTGTATGCAAAACAAGTTTGAGCCAACATCCGTCGGAAAAAATCCATGGATTTTGTTGTCGGAATGTCCGATCAATGTCCGACCGTGCGTACAGGGCATTAGTCAATGCCTTACTATATTACCACTGATTTTTAAACCCCTTAGATCGCAGGCCACATTGAACGTCTATTGGAACAGAGAGCTATTTCACACTCACGTGGGGACAAATAAAAAATAAACTAGTAATAAAATTAAAAAAAAATAAAAATGAAATAAATAAATAAATAAAAATTCATAAAAAAATTTAAAAAATAAAAATCTATATTTCCCACTTTTTCCTCAAATATGTATGGTTTATCCTGTCAATCTGCAGGCTACATCAGAACCAGGGATGATCAATCCCTCACTCACCAGCACCGTTGACTGGTTACAGGCCTAAAGCACATTAACGATACAAATGTTTAACATTTATACATATATCAGCCAAAAATCTCACCGCTAACTGATGAAATATTTTTCATGACCATCCAAGCAGGATTTCAGAATTCGCGAGCCAGCGTCAATCTTTGTCCACACTAGAGACGATTTTCAGTTCTGGGTGTACTTGTGGATTTATGCTTTCAGGGGCTCAAGACAAAAAATACATTAGGTTTTTGTGGATTCTATGTAAAAATAAATTCTACATGCCTTCTGCTGGGATGCCAAATTAAGTAACCGATATAATAATTAATATTATATCTGTGTATTAATTTGTCTAGTCCCTATAATTAGTTAAGGCCTCCAAATCTCTGCGCTTAGGGCATATAACAGAAAAAAGGGGGGGGGAGGGGGGGGAGGAAGAGTAATGATGATAGACAAGTGATGCAGATAGAAAAGGGATGGGAGGGGGGAGGGGGAAAGGAAGAAAAGAAATTTGTAAGGTGTGCTGCCTCCCCGAGTTAAGTCCTCAAAAGGACTAACATGTAATGGATTATAGGTGGTATGGGGGTATGGCGCTTCCTTATGAGATGTAGGCTACTTAATTAAAAGTGCGTTTGACAGTGACTAAACCAGATAGGTTACATAGTGTTCCAAACACAAAAAGTAAAGACTGTGAAATTCTTGCTCGGTGAACCCATAATTTATAAATCAAAAAACCTAAAAATATATGTATATGTATATGCACCCCCTATTATATTGCATATAACTCTGTGTAACAAATAGTGTCAAAAGGTGCCACTAGGTGCTGCTGCTGAGCTGGATTGTCACCTCATACCATATCCAGGAAGGGGATCGCCAGCAAAGCCCTCCTCTGTGTAATCCAGTGATGGTGGAGAGGAGACATGGTGGAGAGGAGACATCACTGGATTACACAGAGGAGGGCTTTGCTGGCGATCCCCTTCCTGGATATGGTATGAGGTGACAATCCGGAATTCCTGGGAGAGAGGCCATTCCATCTCAGCAACCACGGGATACCGGATAAGAGGACGGCTTTAGGATTCTAGAGTGTCTGTCACCCCTGCAGGGGTAGTGGAAGCTGGTGAGTGGGGAGCCAAAAGGGGAGCACAGAAGTCACGGATTTACCTCTGCGGGCACCAAAGTCACTAAGCTGTTGGAACTTTTCTGCTGCTATTTAAAACTGGGACGCATCACTTGAGATTATACTTTCCTCTGTTTTTTGCAATTTTGATGTCATCTACAGTTTTTTGTTTTTTTTGGACTTGATTGCACTATATTGCACTTTATTGCACAGTTATATGGTGGATTGCACGGTCATATATATACGTATATGTGACATATATATGTTTCTACATTGGTATATGTATATGTCACTAAATTTGCATACATATAAGTTGGATTTATTACATTAGCTGCTCAGCAGCAGCACCTAGTGGCACCTTTTGACACTATTTGTTACACAGAGTTATATGCAATATAATAGGGGGTGCATATACATATACATATATTTTTAGGTTTTTTGATTTATAAATTATGGGTTCACCGAGCAAGAATTTCACAGTCTTTACTTTTTGTGTTTGGAACACTATGTAACCTATCTGGTTTAGTCACTGTCAAACGCACTTTTAATTAAGTAGCCTACATCTCATAAGGAAGCGCCATACCCCCATACCACCTATAATTAGTTAGACTTTTAAACTCTGAGCACATGTTATTGTTAATATCACAATAATACCAGGTTAGCTATGAAACCAAACATACGGTGCTGCTAGTAAAACAATATCTTATTTATTTCCCAAGAAAATACGAATGTACTAACATCACATACTACACAGCACAGTATATATACAGAGCATATAACAACAATGAAATATCAAAGATACTTATCACACATGGTTTCATCTGCTGGTTCTGGATGATAAAAGGGGTCCGGGCCACATGGAATTTAGGCCCAAGCCCTCAGTCAGAGCGAAGTTCCAAGATGGCAGAGGGACAACCTCATGGCAGGATTTTCAGCAACAAAGAGACAGAACAATTGCCTGTGTGCCCCTTTCATTCAAACATACACGCCCACTCATAGCCACCCTCATTTGCCTTTCATCCAATAAATATTGCCGAGAGGTATTCCTGCAAATGTTTGCCCATTCTCCGGGAAGCATGCTGTATTGTCGACTAGGGGCAGCTCCATTAGCCCTGTGCCTTCTCAGCTAGCTCCTATTCTCTTTGAAGCCTGCAATCACACATGTCACAGCAGGTGGGCTAGAGACAAGCCCTTTTTCTATGCAGATTCTGTTTGGGCCACATTCCTCTGTACCTTTTAAAACTGTGGGACTGCAAGTGTCAGCACATCTGATCTCGGTTGTAAGAACAGATGTGTGGAAACTTTAGACATAAAACATTAGACCACTCAGAACAGGCCTTGCCATGGTCGACCAAAGAAGTTGAGTGCACGTGCTCAGCGTCATATCCAGAGGTTGTCTTTGGGAAAGTGCTGTCAGCTTTGCTGCAGAGGTTGAAGGGGTGGGGTGTCAGCCTGTCAGTGCTCAGACCATATGTTGCATCAAATTGCCTCTTCTAAAGATGATGCACAAGAAAGCCTGTTTTCTGAAGACGAGCATACTAAGGACATAGATTACTGGAACCATGTCCTGTGGTCTGATGAGACTAATATAAAATTATTTGGTTCAGATGGTGCCAAGTGTGTGTGGCGGCAACCAGGTGAGGAGTACAAAGACAAGTGTGTCTTGCCTACAGTCAAGCATGGTGGTGGGAGTATCATGGTTTGGGGCTGCATGAGGCTGCATGAGTGCTGCTGGCACTGGGGAGTTACAGTACATTGATGGAACCATGAATACCAATATGTACTGTGACATACATGCAGAGCATGATCCCCTCCCTTCGGAGACTGGGCCGCAGGGCAGTATTCCAACATGATAACGACCCCAAACACACCTCCAAGACAACCAATGCCTTGCTAAAGAAGCTCAGGGTAAAGGTGATGGATTGGCCAAGCATGTCTCAAGACCTAAACCCTATTGAGCATCTGTGGGGCATCCTCAAATGGAAAATGGAGGAGCCCAAGGTCTCTAACATCCACCAGCTCCGTGATGTCGTCATGGAGGAGTAGAAGAGGACTCCAGTGGCAACCTGTGAAGCTCTGGTGAACTCCATGCCAAGGAGGGTTAAGGCAGTTCTGGAAAATAATGGTGGCCACACAAAATATTGACACTTTGGGCCCAATTTGGACATTTTCACTTAGGGGTGTACTCACTTTTGTTGCCAGAGGTTTAGACATTATTGGCTGTGTGTTGAGTTATTTTGAGGGGACAGCAAATTTACACTGTTATACAAGCTGTACACTCATTACTTTACATTGTAGCAATGTGTCATTTCTTCAGTGTTGTCACATGAAAAGATATAATAAAATATTTACAAAAATGTGAGGGGTGTACTCACTTTTGTGAGCTACTGTATATACTCATTCCTCCGGCATTTATAGGAAAGAAATAAAGGCTAGTCTGTTTACATAATTGTTTATTAAAGATTCTAATCAAATAACGTGTCAGCAAATTGATTTATAATAGCCATGACCTTCACAGTATGTCAGTAATAACTGATGATATGTCAAAGCACTTACTTTTTAAGCAAAAACATAATTAAATTGGGTTAATAAGAAAAAAAGAAAATGTGTGCAGCAGCATAGGGGATTATTTAATATTAAAATTAAAGTAATCATGCATAGCAAGAGCTCCAAGGATGACATTATTATATATTCAGTGAAGGTCATGTTCTAAGGATTCAATACATTTTGATTTGCTCATAATATACTAATCAGCAAGCTGATTAATATTTTAATTTGTAACTGATTTTTTTAAAATGTAATGCATTAAATGTAAATAAACATAAATTATTTTTCACAGATTTACGGGAAAAATATAGTCTTGCTATAAAAGGAAGTTTAAAGGCATACTGATCCAATTTTTGAAATATGAATTTTTGAAAAGTAATGATAAAACTTTCATAACTTTCCAGAAGGGGATAAGCTAGATGTAATTATCTGAATTATACTTCTATTACTTTGATTCAGAGATCTTCTGATCTAACCTTCAGGAGGCATCAGTTTTCTGTGGCATCTCTAAAGACTTCTGCAGGGCACACCAGTGCTGGCAGACAGAGAAGCAACAGCAATTATGAGGGCAGAACAGGTAAGTGTAATTATCTCACCTTACCCCCATATAGAGACCTTTAATGGAAACCTGTAGCACTTTGCACTATACTTCTATAAAGTCAAGCCCAAAAATTTGCATTTAAATTGACTACAGAACACAGACCATCTATTAAATGGTTTTAACATTCTGCACTAGACAATTTGCTAATTAATTCACTTTAGTTATCAGTTTTCTTATTTTCTGAATTGCCCTAAATTTGAACCTGTGAAAAGTTCCATTTGTTCCATGGGTCAAACACTGCCCTCCCTCTTACCCTGATGTAATCTTTGCCACAAGAACATGAGAGCAAAGTTATATGGCACACAATGTTGCGATACAAGTCTGAAGAGAGCACCTTGCTAGTATTATATAAAACATAGTTTAAGCTAAACTGAGTGGAGATTTCTCAATTTTGTATAGGGATCTTCTGCTGTCTGTATTTGTAAGTAGCTGTGCTTGTTAATTACCACAGAGTTAGTTGGGGTATAGACAGCCAGTTCCTGTCCTGCTAGCTTGGTCAGAAACACAATGGGAGGACTGTGATGTTTAATAAAGGGGAGTTTCCAGGAAGCAGAGAGAGAACTGAGCCACATGACCTTATACACACAGGAACTGCTGCTGTATTTCACCCAGACCAGAAGCAGAGACTATTGGGCAAGCATTCCTAATGCTATATGTTATATTCCTAATGCTATATGTTATATAGTATATGTTATTATTATTACGCTTAGCTGCAGCTGCCCATAACTTCCTGAGTGTGTATCAGAATCCTTGTGAAAGGCATATCTCTCTCCTATTGTTATCTCACATGCATAATGCCTGAAAGCTATAGGTCTGCGCTATCATGTGTACTAGTCACCTTTCAGTACATTAGTAGGTGAAGTTGTTTATTGAAATAGAGTTTATAGGCAGCTCCTGTTATTTTAGTTAACCCTGTTAACTCTCCTCTAAGACCCCTCTGGTCTGGGATTCTATAGCTAGTTTTAGCTTAGGGCTCAATAGCCAGCACGGCTAGAGCCATGTTAGGCATTCGATGGCCACATGGTAGCTAGAGGTCTGGTTGCATAACAGATTAGATGGTACTAGGGAGAGTAATTGGGTGATTCTGAGTTCCAGTGCCACACTACAGTTTCTTCTGATGAGAATCTGCATTCCAGGCTGGTTGGACAATGGCTGGAGGATCTCCCCATCACTCCTGATCTTGTCTTCAGATCTCCAACACAAAGATGGATGGCACATTACGATCATCCTCACGGGCAACTGAACTTTGCTGCAACATTCATCTGGAGGTATCTTTATTATTAATTATATATACCCAGGTATATGTGCACAATTCCACAAGGACTCTTGTTCAGCCCTTTGCTGATAATACCTGTTTATACATTCAATGTAAGTATTATTATTAATATTTTCCTATATAAAGCTTATATAATTTCCATACTGGTATGCGTCTATATAACTATGGTTAATGTTATATGCTGGTTGCAGTAGTTCCTCTTCTCCCAATTACTTTGTTTAGATTACTGGTTAAAGGGAACCTCCCTCTTTTCACAGAGGACCTATCTCGGCTGGAGGCATTGCCAACATTGTGCCCATGTGGAACGAAGACCACGGAGATGCTCTTCTAGTGCAGGAATACTCTGCAGAACAAATGAGTCAGGCAACATGGAAGGTTGGAAACCATAATTCGCCATAAACAGAGACAATTGGGAAGCAGAATTCAAGGCACTGTTGTGAGCAAACTCTGCCCATGGTAATAGGTCTGACCAGTTGTTGTGTTGGTCAGAAATATAGCAAATGTAGGAATTGCTCCAAGGACTGATTGGCTCGTTCTATGGCCCCATTAGACTGCAGGAGATACACAGAGGAGAAAGCAAGCTGAATTCCCAGCCGTGCACAAAAGGCCAGAATCGGGACACAAACTGACTACCCCTGTCCAAGGCAATCACCTTGGGTAGCCCATGTAAGCAAAAGATCTCCCGAGCAAAAATGGAAGCCAGTTCCTTAGAAGTGGGCAACTTCTTAAGTGGAATACAATGACACATCTTTGAGAACCGGTCAACCATCATAAGGATAACTGTGTTGCCTTGGATGTTGGACAACTCCACAATGAAATCCATAGACAGGTGGCTCAAGGGCCTCTCTCCATTGGGTATGGGTTGTAGGAGGCCCACTGGAAGGTGTCGTGGAGTCTTACTCTGAGCACACACGGAACAGGCAGCTACGAAGGCAGGTACATCAACACGTAGACTAGGCCACCAGAATTGTTGGGAAATGGCCCCAATGAGTTGATTCTTACCAGGGTGGCCAGCTGCCTTGGGAGAACGGTAAGTCTGGAGCATGGCAGTACAGAGACACTCTGGGACAAAGCAGCGATCACAAGGTTTCTTAGGAGGAACATCGACCTGAGCAGCAAGAATTTTGTCACCCAAAGGAGAAGTAAGACTGGTGCGAACCGTAGCCAGAATGCGATCAGGAGAAATCATAGGAACCGGAACCGACTCCAACTTGGAAGTGAAGGAAAATTGTCGTGACAAGACGTAAGCCCTTACATTCTTAGTACTGGGTAAGAATGAGACAATGTAATTGAAACTTGACAAGAAAAGAGCCCATCGCGCTCTTCTGGGAGAGAGGCGTTTAGCCTCAGACAAGAATGTGGGATTCTTATGGTCAGTAAGAATGAGAACCGGCACAGTGGTACCTTCGAGGAGATGTCTCCATTCTTTCAGAGCTAAAATGGATTGCCAACAGCTCTCTGTCACCAATCTCGTAATTGCACTCGGTAGGTGACAATTTCTTGGAAAAGTAGCCACAAGGATGCATAGCACTCTCAGAGGTAGGATGTTGAGACAGAAGGGCGCCAATTCCAGTCTCAGAAGCCTCAACCTCAAGGACAAAAGGTAACGTAGGATCAGGATGTGCCAACACAGGAGCAGAAACAAAGGCAGCCTTGAGACTTTCAAAGGCCTTAATGGACTCCGGAGACCAACTCTGTGGGTTACCGTTCTTTCTGGTCATATCAGTCAAGGGTTTGACCAGAGACGAGAAGTTATGAATAAACTTCCAATAATAGTTGTCAAAACCCAGGAAACACTGCGGAGGATGTAACCCCATGGGTCGAGGCCACTGTAGGACTGCTGAAAGTTTCTCTGGGTCCATCGAAAAACCAGCAGTGGAATTTAACCTGTTCCCGATGGAACTCACACTTCTTCAGTTTACAATAGAGATTGTTGTCTCTTAATTTCCGAAGCACACAACAGACATCTGTGTGGTGGCTCTCCAGGGACTTGGAAAATAAGAGGATATCATCGAGATAAACCACCACACATAACTGCAACAAATCTCGGAGGACATCGTTAATAAATTCCTGGAAAACTGCCGGGGAGTTACAAAGGCCAAAAGGCATTACGAAATACTCATAATGGCCTGTTCTGGTATTAAACGCAGTTTTCCACTCGTCGCCCTCCTTAATCCTCACGAGATTGTAAGCCCCTCTCAGATCAAGCTTAGTGAAAACTGTTGTCCCCTTGAGGCGGTCAAATAACTCTAAATTATAAAATTCCTAAAGCGCTGAAGTGGACTAAAAAGATTTTTTGTAGAAATAGTGAAAAAATACAATAGTGAAAAAATACAATAGTGAAACAATATATTAAAAGGTAATACAGCCGCAATCAATTAGTGACACCCCACAGTTTGTTATAAAATAAAATGAATAAAGTGATGCGCTTGTATTATCTATTGGTTAATATACTGCCTCTAGTGCCTATTTTGTACTTCTAAAGTAAGTGAAACATTGTGTGAAACTTTTTGTTAAATAGTAGCTTGTGTTTAAATAATACACCTTAACAGTTGCATAGACACATATAAAAGATATGTTCAGGAGATACTGTGTTTCGAGCCTTGTTCTAATTATACACTCCCAAAACCTTCAGCCAGTGAGTGCTAATGAAAATTTCTACTATATGAGGCATATAATTTTGTGATCAAAGTCAAATCATAGTAATTAATCCACCAAAATGTATTGGAATGATACCTCCTCCTCTGATAAGCCCAGGCTTAGTGAGTCTGTGTCAGCGGTGGAGCGGCTTGTCTGTAATCAGCAACCGGCATAGAAGAGTAGTTTCCTCAGCTTCTACTGGTCTTCCCCCATATAGAAGATAAAATTGTGAAGAAACACCATTGCACAGATATCAGCCAAATTTTAGATGACATAAAAAGCTACTTGTTGCCACTCACATGCTCCCTTAGATATAGATCGCATTAATACAGGATAATGGTTCAGTCACATCCAGCTCCTTGCTGCTCAGTGCTGCTGCTCATACAATCACAGGCAGATCGCACTCCAAACAGAGCGTCACAGGCTAATTCTCCCCACGCGTATCATCACTGACACGTGACTTTTTCAAGGGTGCTAATGTAGCCGCTCTCACCAGTATATATAGTTTGTGTACTGGTTTCTATAGCAACCTGAGGAGTAAATGTGTCATCATACCATACTGCGATTTTGGAAACATATGCTATTTATTTAATACACAACTTGACATAACATTTATTTACATAAAACCACTCTAAAAATTTAATTAAAAATTAAAACAACACATTCGTATTCTTTAACACATAATATCTAGTATGGGTTAATTATACATGGATAATACCCACATACTCAACTGATGCATAGATAAATTAATTAATTAATTAATTCCCCTTTACTCTACATTAGTTTAAAATATCCCCGCTAGTACACTATTAGCATATTGTGTTTATACCCTACCTTTAGGAGTCAAGATAAAATAGAATACAAAATAAAAATAAAAATATAAAATATAAAAATATAAAATGCAAAAAATAAGAATATATAGAGATGACCTCAGATCAAGTAGAATATTATCATCTATATTTTTCATCAATATTATTCAGTAATTCTGAATCAAATAAAACCCGTAGGACATAAAATTAAAGCCAATTTATAAAAGTACTTCAAACAGCCCTCAGGAAATGTAAATATTATCAATCATGAGTCAGCAATGAAGCAGTTAAGATCAAAATTCAATGTTTAACCCCTTTGGGGCAGATACCCCCATATTATATATCCATTTTGATTCTTGCTTACTTAATTGCCTTATTTTATTGCTGCCTCTCCAGTGGGGTTTAAACTTATCTATTGCCCAGAATTTTAATAACGCTGGGTTTTTTTCATGATGTGATAGGAATTGCCATGACACACTATGTTTAGGATAGCCATTAATAATATTTTGTATGTGTTCCCTGATGCGTTTCCACATCGGTCTTTTTGTTCTTCCCACATATTGAAGTGAACAGGGACATTCTAAGACATAAACTACCCCCTCTGATCTACATGTCAGGAAATCTTCAATCTGATATTCTGTGTTATTGCTGGTCGCTCTGAAGTTTGTGCATTTTTGGTCATTTTGTTTTGTATTTACACATGTGGTGGCTCTCCAGGGACTTGGAAAATATGAGGATATCATCGAGATAAACCACCACACATAACTGCAACAAATCTCGGAGGACATCGTTAATAAATTCCTGGAAAACTGCCGGGGCGTTACAAAGGCCAAAAGGCATTACAAAATACTCATAATGGCCTGTTCTGGTATTAAACGCAGTTTTCCACTCATCGCCCTCCTTAATCCTCACGAGATTGTAAGCCCCTCTCAGATCAAGCTTAGTGAAAACTGTTGCCCCCTTGAGGCGGTCAAATAACTCTGTAATCAACGGGATTGGGTAGGCATTCTTAATCGTGAAACGATTGGGACCCCTATAATCAATACAAGGTCTCAGTTCACCGCTCCTCTTCTTCACAAAGAAGAAACCAGCACCAGCAGGAAACGAGGATTTGTGGATGAAACCCCAAGAAAGTGCGTCTGCAACATACTCCTCCATGGCTTTATCCTTCAAGACCGACAAAGGGTAAACGTTGCCACGAGGGGGAGTGGCACCAGGTTGAAGGTCATTTGCACAATCATATGGCCGGTGTGGAGGAGAACCTCAGCATGGAGCCAATCAAAAGAGGGGTTGTGCCTCTGTAGCCAAGGATAACCAATAACCAGCGGAAACTTAGGAGATGAAATCACTTGGAATTGAATTATCTCATGGTGAAGAGCTCCTATGGCCATGGACAACGGAACCGTCTCATGAGCCACATGGGCAACTGTAGAGGTCTCCCATCAAGAGCCTCAATGGCAAGTGGAGTGTCACGCAGCTGCAGTGGAATCGAGTGCTTTGATACAAAGGCAGCATCAATGAACAGGCCTGCAGCCCCAGAGTCGATTAGAGCCTGTATCTCGATAGACGACTCAGCCCAAGAAAGGGTGACCGAAACCAGGAGCTCATCCTTCTGGATAACTGGGGACAACACAACACCACCTAAGGTCTGTCCATGACAGGACCACAATCTCTCCCTCCTCCTAAATGCTCTCTCATCTGCAGAAAGACGCGTGAAGCCCAAGTGCATGGGTTCATCTTCACTGACCGAATCGATACCAGGAGGCATTGGAGGTGAGGGAGGTATGGGTGGGACTGCAAAGCTCAGAGGCAAACGTACAGGAGGCTTCCGCAAGCACTCCTTAAAAGAAAGTCTTTCTCTGAGTCTGGAGTCAATGAGGATGGCAAATGAGATCAAGCTCTCCAGCTCAATGGCGTAGTCGGCAACAGTTCTCGTACTCTGTTTGATGGACATGAGGCACTTGCAGCAGAAGCGGAACAAGTGGGAACGTCAAATACCCTTTTAAAGGAGGCCACAAACTCAGGGTAACTCAAAACAACAGGATTTTGCATCTCCCATAGAGGGTTAGCCCAGGCCAAGGCTCTCTCCGAAAGCAAAGATATCACGAACCCTACTTTGCTTCTGTTCATGGGAAACGCCTGGGGCAGCATCTAAAAGTATATCTCAACCTGGTTGAGAAACCCTCTGCATTGAACTAGATCGCCCCCAAATCGCTGGGGAAGCGGGGTGGAACCAGACATACCTCTTATAGAGGTAATACTCAAGGTGGGTGCCTGCACAGAGACTGGCGCAGCAGCAGGGACGGCCTGCAACTCAGGTTGTACCGGAGCAGCCACAGTGGGGGATTCCAGGTGAGCCGTGCGAGTCAGGAGCATTTGTAATGCCATGGCAAACTGATCCATGTGGTGATCTTGCTCATCCAATCTGGAAAAAATATTACCAACAAGTGGATTGACTGTATCTTCTGAATTCATGGCCTTCGCCTACTGTCAGAAACCATGAACAGTACAGTAAAATCACACTTGTTTATTAATAACAATAAAAAGGCAAATAGCGTAAGCGTAGTCAAAGCATAGCCAGAGTCCAGTAACCGGATCGGGTAGTCAGCCAAGCCAGAGTTCAGTAACCAGATCGGGTAATCAGCCAAGCCAGAGTTCAGTAACCAGATCGGGTAATCAGCCAGGCCAGAAGTCAGGGATCCAAGTAGAGGAACAGCTGTGTGGCCAGCTCAGAGAAGGAAGGGCTGAGCCAGCCCTGACAGTTGGACTGCAAGCCACAGTCCCAACCCTGCGCTGCTCTCCTGCTTCTCGATAGGACCTCAAGCAGCCTAGCAGCCAGATGTGCCCGGGATAGGTACCATCTCTGGCCTAGCATTTGGGCAGTACAACACATGTCCACCCAGACAGCCGTCCAGGTTTCACAGATCAATGATCACCTGACTCCACCCAAATATATAGGTTCTCTCAGCAGGGCAAGGGATTTAAGAAAACCCCTGCCCATTGGCTGAGATACCCCATATACCTGTAATCTGACCTTGCATTGCCTTTCTCTTATCTAGTACCACCAGGTACCCGGCCACCTAGTGGTAGAAGAGAAAAGTGCAACAAAGCCAAACTTAGGGAGAATCCAATGGATCTCTAACAATTAACCTGAGGGAGGAGGGGGAGACGGACCTCCTATCACAATTTGGATTAGCAGCAAGGATGGGAGGTGCTATCATAATGGGGGATTTTAATTATCCAGACATAGACTGGGCAGAGGGAACCACACATTCGTCTAAGGCTTGCCAGTTCCTAAATGTCTTGCAGGACAATTTCATGGGTCAGATGGTAGACGCACCAACTAGAAACTTGTTACTAGGGCTGATTACCAACAATACAGACATGATCACAGATGTGGAAATACAGGGCAATTTAGGAAACAGTGATAACAGGTCAATTGGCTTCAGTATAAATCACACAAATAGGAAACACAAGGGGAACACAAAGACACTGAATTTCAAAAGCGCCAACTTCTCTAAACTACGAACCTTGCTAGAAGATACAAATTGGGATAAAATCTTAGAAAAAAAGAACACGGAGGAGAGATGGGTTTGCTTTAAGAGCATATTAAATAAGGGCATTAGCCAGTGCATCCCATTGGGAAATACATTTTAAAGAGCGAACAAAAGTCCTGGATGGCTTAACTCTAATATAAAAATGCATATAAAAGCAAAGGAGAAGGCCTTCAAAAAATACAAGGCTGGGGGATCATCACCAGCATTCACACTTTACAAAGAATGCAACAAGATATGTAAGGGTGCAATTAGGGCGGCTAAGATAAAACACGAAAGACACATAGCGGATGAGAGCAAAAAAAATCCTAAGAAATTCTTTAAGTATATAAACAGTAAAAAAAGGGAGGACAGACCATATTGGTCCCATAAAGAATGAGGAAGGACATCTGGTTACAAAGGATGGGGAGATGGCAAAGGTATTGAATTTATTCTTCTCCTCAGTCTTCACGAGGAAATCGGGGGGCTTAGTAACCAAAACTGCAGTGTTTGTCCTCATGACACATCACAGGAAGCACCCTCATGGCTAACAGAGGACAGAATTAGAAATAGACTTGGGAAACTTAACATTAATAAATCACCGGGACTAGATGGCTTGCACCCGAGGGTACTTAGGGAACTCAGTCAAGTAATTGAAAGACCATTGTTCCTAATTTTTATTGTCAGTCTACTGACTGGAATGGTACCAGCTGATTGGAGAAAAGCCAATGTAGCACCAATATTTAAAAAAAGGGCCAAAATACATCCCTGGGAATTACAGACCAGTTAGCCTAACATCAATAGTATGCAATCTCTTGGAGGGGATGATAAGGGACTATATACAGGATTTTAGTTATGAGAACAATATCTTTAGCAGTAATTAGCATGGATTCATGAAGAATCGTTCTTGCCAAACCAATCTATTAACCTTCTATGAGGAGGTGAGCTGCCATCTAGATAAAGAAAGGCCCGTAGACGTGGTGGATCTGGATTTTGCAAAAGCATTAGACACAGTTCCCCATAAACGTTTACTGTACAAAGTAAGGTCCATTGGCATGGACCATAGGGTGAGTACATGCATTGAAAACTGGCCACAAGGGCGAGTTCAGAGGGTGGTGATAAATGGGGAATACTCGGAATGGTCAGGGGTGGGAAGTGGGTTCTGTGCTGGGACCAATCCTGTTTAATGTGTTCATAAATGACCTGGAGGATGGGGTAAACAACTCAATCTCTGTATTTGCGGATGACACTAAGCTAAGCAGGGCAATAACTTCTCCACAGGATGTGGAAACCTTGCAAGAAGATCTGAACAAATTAATGGGGTGGGCAACTACATGGCAAATGAGGTTCAATGTAGAAAAATGTAAAATAATGCATTTGGTTGGCAAAAACACGAATGCAATCTACTCACTAAGGGGTGAACCTCTGGGGGAATCTAGGATGGAAAAGGACTTGGGGGTCCTAGTAGATGATAGGCTCAGCAATGGCTTGCAATGCCAAGCTGCTGCTAACAAAGCATACAGAATATTGGCATGCATTAAAAAGGGGATTAACTCCAGGGATAAAGCGATAATTTTCCCACTCTACAAGACTTTTGTGCGGCCTCACCTGGAGTATGCTGTCCAGTTCTGGGCACCAGTCCTCAGGAATGATGTACTGGAAATGGAGCGAGTACAAAGAAGGGCAACAAAGCTAATGAAGGGTCTGCGGGATATTAGTTATGAAGAAAGGTTGCGAGCACTGAACTTATTCTCTCTGGAGAAGAGGCGCTTGAGAAGGGATATGATTTCAATTTACAAATACCATTCTAGTGATCCTACGATAGGGATAAAACTTTTTTGCGGAAGGGAGTTTAATAAGGCGCATGAACACTCACTAAAATTAGAAGAAAAGAGGTTTAACCTTAAACTGTGTAGAGGGTTCTTTACTGTAAGAGCAGCAAGGATGTGGAATTCCCTTCCACAGGCATTGTTTTCAACGGGGGCATCAATATTTTTAAAAACTATTAGATAAGCACCTGAAGGACCGCAACATACAGGGATATACAATGTAATAATGACATATAATCACACACATAGGTTGGACTTGTGTCTTTTTTCAACCTCACCTACTATGTAACTATGTAATTAGCCAAGATGACTATTCCTGACAAGTACATTTTTGAGGAGCAACCCTACCTAAACTCCAGAGTGCTACATCCCCCCCCTGCCCACAAAACTACGTCTCAGAGTTTGCAGAAAAATAATTTTAAGCTCTCAAGCCTGAGAGCAAGTGTCCTGGCAAAAACTGGGATAGGTAGGGAAACAGGAAAGAGTTAACAATATAACAATATATATAAGTGTGGCATACCACATGAAATAAACATAGATATCAAATATACATATAAGAAATATGACAAATCACATATAACAATAAAGTATCAAAAATATTTATGTACAATTTTAAAGGCAAGAATAGGCATAGCCTTACTTCCTAACTATCTAATATATACAGTGCTAAAAGATATAAAGGTTTAGTGTTTTCATAAGGTTAGATCCCTGCCTCTCCTTAGCAAAGGAAGACACACCGATACAGCAACACCTGAAAGAGAAAATCAACAGCAATGCAACTGCATCCTATCCTATTGTAATAAGGTGCAATATATACATAAGTGTCGTGATTGAATGGTTTACAATTGTCTTCAGCCGAAGACAGCAGAGCAGTGTAAGTACACCCTATAAAATATTTGCATTATTTACAACAGTGAAAGCAGGCCCCATTCTCAACGGAGAATGCCACTTCCTTTCGTAATAATCATGAACTTCCTTAGGGTTCTTCCTAATTAATCAGTCCTGGTGCATGGATGAGTCCATTTTTTTTCCCAAAGTAAGTATTTGCCCCTTTATCACAACCTATTCTGACTAACTACACACCCAGTGTCCATGACTTGTCACAGACCATCGATTTCACTCGGGTGGAAAATACGTCCCAGCAGTTTCCCTCCTTCTTCAGGGACAACTCCAGGGACAAGAAGGCACAGCTGCATTTCAGGGGACAAGCAGCCAGGCCATGGTGCAAGGGACCACACTTCAGAACAAAGGTCTCCTTGCAAGGACGTCCTCAGTCTGTCCATATGACAGCCGAGGACAAAGGACATTTTCCCTGTCACTTGAGCACAGCAGCCTACTGAAGATCACCGGCTGCTCATCAGGGTGGATCACCCCAACATCATCACAGAGATTCTCTCCTGCGTGCCTGTTAAAGACTCGCTTGGCTGGCGTTCCTTCTGGCTCCAGATCCTGCTTGCTGTTCCACTACGCCGATTCCTGGCTTCCTGACTTTCTGGCTTGTCTGACTATCCGTTCCGGTTACCGAACTTTGGCTATGTTTTGACTACATTTGTTCTATTTACTTTTATTATTAAACAAGTGTGATTTAATTTTACTTCTGTCTCAGTCTGATTCATGGTTTCTGACAGTAGACGAAGGCCATGAATTCAGAAGATGCAGTCAATCCACTTGTTGGTAATATTTTTTTCCAGATTGGATGAGCAGGATCACCGCATGGATCAGTTTGCCATGGCATTACAGACGCTCCTGAGTCGCACAGCTCATCTGGAATCTCCCACTGTGGTTGCTCCAGTACAACCTGTGTTGCAGGCTGTTCCCGCTGCTGCTCCAGTCTCTGCACAGGCATTCGCCTCGAGTGTTACCTCTATAAGAGGTATGTCTAGTTCCGCTCTGCTTATCCAGCGATTTGGGAGCAATCCATTGCAATGCAGAGGGTTTCTCAACCAGGTTGAGATATACTTTGAGATGCTGCCCCAGGCGTTTCCCACGGACAGAAGCAAAGTAGGTTTCGTGATTGCTTTCTGAGAGAGCCTTGGCCTGGTCAAACCCTCTATGTTTGTTCTATTTACTTTTATTATTAAACAAGTGTGATTTAACTGTACTTCTGTCTCGGTCTGATTCATGGTTTCTGACACACCCGGAGCATACTTTTTGCAATCCGCCATATCTCCTACGAACTGCGCTATCTTTCTCTCCAACCCACAATCAGACACACGTGGCAGCACTTCCTTATTCCCTTCTGTAGAGCAGGAATTCCTCCCCCTGCCAATGGATTGGTGCAAATATTCTCTGGGAACTGTGGCGCCCACCTTCTTCATGCTGCGGCGCACCAAAACTGTACTGGAGTCCCTTTTGGAGTCTATTTTAACCCTCACAGCGCTGGCGGGAAGTGTCAAAAGACCAGGCTCATCCTCTCCCATGAGCAATGAGACTTGATGGTTCTTCCCCACATTGGTATAACACACATGACAACACAGTCTATTAGAAGTATAGATGCTACTTGCCACCTTCCCATGGAGCCAGACGAAATCCCAATAAAGCTGAGGCCGGTTGCTAAGGGCGACTGCTGCAGAGATAACGCCTTAGCCCCACGTTGGGCGCCAAATGTAGCAAAGTCCCAGGCCTCCTTTGGTTTAATGAGAACCTCCAGGGCCAGAGACAGCTGACATCCTTCTGTATATGGTGGGTTATGAGGCATAGTGGGTGCAAGGTAGTTAAAGTTATTGGGTGCCAGACACTTCTTGAACGCAAAAGAGATTTTTACTTCTCTTAACAATCTTTTTGGGGAAGAGAGGGTTAAGGCCAGGGCACCCTTAGGTAGTTGTAATATTGTAATTGGCAGACTCCGAGACTCTTCAACAGGAGGACAGCCATGAAGGGAAAGGCATCCAGCAAGATGCCACATCTGCATGTGCAGGAATGCTGTCTCCTATGGCAACAGTCTTTAACAGTTCCTCCCAGAAAGCGTAACAGTTCCTTCACTTCCACTACAACAGGGTTAGGCAACATTTTGAGCACAGTGTACCGAAAAATATTTTCAAAGAACTTGAGAGTGCTGATTTTATAACAAAAAAATGTCACCTTCACACTCTCAATCACGAAAAGGATTTTTTATAAAGTAAATGCTGTAAACTAATAGTAGTGAGAAATTAACATCCTGCACTCACACCTCAGATCAGTCCCAATTCCTGCAACTCCACACTTCAGATCAGCCCCAATTCATGCACCTTCACACCTCAGATCACTGCCCCCCCTGCAAATCTGTTTCACCACTGTACCCCCTGCTCATCTGTCCCACCACTGTAACCCCCTGCACATATGCCCCACCACTGTAACCCCCTGCACATCTGCCCCACCACTGTTCCACCCTGCACATCTGCCCCAGCACTGTGCCCCCTGCTCATGTGTCCCACCACTGTAACCCGCTGCTCTTCTATCCCACCACTGTAACCCCCTGCTCTTCTGTCCCACCACTGTAACCCCCTGCTCGTCTGCCCCACAACTGTACCACCCTGCTCTTCTGTCCCACCACTGTAACCCCGTGCTCATCTGCCCCACCGATGTTCCCTCTTTCTCATCTACCCCACCACTGTACCTCCCTGCACATCTGTTCCACCGCTGTACCCCCATGCTCTTCTGTCTCACCACTGAACCATCTTCTCATCTGTCCTAACACTGAACTTATCTGCTCATCTGCCCCACCACTGCGCTGCAGCAAAAGTTGGGTGTGATTTTCATTGCTCTAAATACTGCCTGTGGTTTAAAGGGACACAGAGTGCAGGGGTTCAGTAGTAAGTGACGCAAATATATTATATTATATATAATATATTGTCAAAAGTATTGGGACACCTGCCTTTACACACACATTAACTTTAATGGCATCCCAGTCTTAGTCCGTAGGGTTCAATATGGAGTTGGCACACCCTTTGCAGCTACAGCTTCAACTCTTCTGGGAAGGCTGTCCACAAGGTTTAGGAGCGTGTCTATGGGAATGTTTGACCATTCTTCCAGAAGGACATTTGTGAGGTCAGGCACTGATGTGGACAAGAAGGCCTGGCTTGCAGTCTCCAATTTATCCCAAAGGTGTTCTATCGGGTTGAGTTCAGGACTCTGTGCAGGCCAGTCAAATTCCTCCACCCCAAACTCGCTCATCCATGTCTATATGGACCTTTGTGTGCTGGTCCAAATCATTTGGTGGAGGGGGATTATGATGTGGGGTTGTTTTTCAGGGGTTGGGCTTGGACCCTTAGTTCTGGTGAAGGGAACTCTTAAGGCATCAGCATACCAAGACATTTTGGACAATGTCATGCTCCCAACTTTGTGGGAACAGTTTGGGGATGGCCCCTTTCTGTTCCAACATGGCTGCAGACCAGTGCACATATATTTATATATTTTCTTTTTTCCCACAACCCCATAATTCCCCCCACTGGATTAAAGTTAGGGTACAGCCTAATGCTGAGGGCAATATGAGGCCATTTTTGTTTGGGTAACAGTGGGAATTGTGAAACAATGAGACATATTTTAGACCTATTTTACAAGGCAATCAAATAACCATAAAAAAGAAAGTGACCCATATAGTAGCATTCAATCATGGTTTCTCTTTCATCGATTTAGACCAATCAGAAATATAATAAAAGCCTAACTCCAGGGTATTAGCAAAGCACAGAGCTGGGCTTTAAAGGTGACTGCAGACTGATTTCTATACTCAAGTCCCTGAAAATGTACTTTTAATTGTAAACAGAGCATTACATGAGGATCTAATTTGCTAGTATAACATTTATTTCAAAAACTTCTATTTTTGTTTTATGGATTTCCTAGTAAGACACTTATAGAACTAATTTCAATGCACAATTCTCTGGTGGCAGTGGGAGGGGGACTGGTGGGTGGTAAAGCTTCAGCATAACATAAGTAGAGGCAATAAACACCCTCAGGTCATGAATCAGAGCTTACCATATGACAACTACAAATGAGCAATACAGCACATTCAGTGAAAAAACAAATATCTTTGTAATTGCATTAACCTATTAGTTATACTACAAAATAATATAAAAAGTGAGCTGCGCTCTCAAAGTGACATATTAATCAAATAAAAACATAAACAAAAAAAGAATAACTAAAAAAATATTGATAATAAGTCCCAAACAGTGAATCGTGTAACATATAAAAAGTCCTCCAGTGGACAGTGAAACCTTGAAAGTTCCTCCAGTTGAAAAATAAACAACTAAAGTTTAATGAAAATCTTGTGACTTTTTGGGATGGACAGAGTAAATCCACCACCACACAGAGTGCACGCTTACCAGCTGCACAAGTTTTAGATACTTGTGGCTATACCCAGCCAGGACCTTTTCCTCCAGGGCCTTCAGATGTCTGGTCGAGCCATATGACATTGTCTCTTATATTGTGTGTGGGTCTGCAAGCTGTGCCTCCAACCACCTTTGGGATTAACGTCTTATGCCGCGTACACACGGTCGGACTTTTCGGCTACAAAAGTCCGACAGCCCGTCCGACAGACTTTCGACGGACTTTTGGCGGACTTGCGGCGGACTTGCGGCAGTCTTTCTAACGAACGGACTTGCCTACATACGATCACACAAAAGTCTGACGGATTCGTGTGTGATGACGTACACCGGACTAAAATAAGGAAGTTGATAGCCAGTAGCCAATAGCTGCCCTAGCGTGGGTTTTTGTCCGTCGGACTAGCATACAGACGAGTGGATTTCTGGGTCCGGCGTAGTTACGACGTAAAGATTTGAAGCATGTTTCAAATCTAAAGTCTGTCAGATTTGCGTCTGGAAAAGTCAGCTGAAAGTCCGGGGAAGCCCACACACGATCGGATTGTCAGCCGGCTTTGGTCCGTCAGCGTCCGTCAGACTTTTGTAGACGAAAAGTCCGACCGTGTGTACGCCCCATTACTGCGTCATATGGCTGGACCAAACAACTGAAGGCCCTGGAGGAAAAGGCCCTGGCTGGGTATTAGCCAAAAGCCAAGCTTTGGCTGTACTTCTTCTTTTAAAAATCATTGCAACCACTCCTGCACTCCTAGCTGCATGTCATTCATCATCTGAGAACTGACCTTCTTCTTGTAAGTATGGTTATGGAGGGCTCTACAAATATTACAAGCAAGTAAAAAATACAAAACAGCCAGGGTTCGGTAGCCAAATCAGGTAGTCAGAACAAGCCAGGAAATCAGGACAGCGTAGTTAGAGGCAGCAGACAGGATAAGAAACCAGAAGGAACATCAGCCAGGCAAGTCTTCAGCAGGAACACAGCAGAGAGTCTCTAGATATGTTGAACAAGGTGAAGGCATAGAAGAAATGAACTAGGCAGTTTAAATAGTCAGAAGGGGCTGGCTGTAGGCTTGTCTGTTGAGCAGGAGATGGTCAACAGGTGAGCCACTGAGGAACGATGAGTACTGGCAATTAACAGACAGCTAAGCAACCTGAGCATAGAGAAGGGCGGGCTGAGAGCCCAGCCCTGACACTGAGTGGCTGATACCAACTGGACATCTTCTGACCCAGATTCCTCAAAAGCAGACTCATCTTCCTGGCCCTCCACAGAATCCTTGGCATTTAGCTCTCCCCTTCATCAACCCATTCCTGCTCCAAGTTAGGAAGATCAGGGGTGGGGGATCTGTCACGCTTCCTGCCACCCTGAAAGATGGAGGCAATCATGCCAGCAATCCTGTCCTCTAACCCGGCTAGAGCTGAGGACACATCATCCCTGGTGACAAAGGCTGAAGCAGCAGCATTGACAGTAGGCACAATACCAAACAGGCGCAATGGCTCAGTGTCATGGTTATGCAGTAATCTTTGTCTGTCAGCTTACCTCTCCTCTATGTGTTCACCTTTAGAGGTCAGCCACTCTCACCTGACTGCTTATATAATCTTCCCTCAGCATAGCTCCACCTCAGCCTCTAATTAGGAACACTATATTAACCTGTGCATTGCAAGCCAACCTGGCTGATCAACTTTGTGTGTTTATCTTCCGTGTGCATCTTGCTGTGTCTTCTTTGTCTGATTCCAGTTACCGATCTTGGCTTGTTCTCGACTATCCCTGTCTGCTTGTGACCCTGACCTTTGGCATGTTCATCCTTGTCCGCTAGTCACCCCGACCTTTGGCTTATTCCTTACTATCTCTATCCTTCTGTAGCCTACTGTGGGCGCGAGCTGGGGGACCCTGGGGGTCGTGACCTTGAGCTAGTTGCAGTCCAGTCCATCCTCACCACTAGAGGCTCTGGTGAACACCTGCTGGCTCTTAGAATCCACGCCCTAGGGAATCTTACGCTCTAGCCCGTGTGAGATTTGTCTTGGTGTTCCAGCTGGCCTGCCTTCCTTTACCACCCAGACTCCCACCTGCAGCAGTCAGCTGTAGGGCCCACTACCTTTGCGGTGCACTTTTGATCCCAACGGTGTGCATCTGTCCCCTGGCCTCAGGTAACCTGACAGTTTGATCAGCCATGGACCCGGCTGATGTGCTGCTACCCACAGATGATCCATTGCAGGGCCTAGTTCACAGACTTGAGAACCAGGAATCTAATCAGACCCAGGTGATGCGATTCTTTAAGGATTTGGCCTCCCGTTCTGAACAGGTTCAGGCCTCCTTAGGACCCCTGGTTCAACAACCTCAACCGCTATTTGCTGCAGCACCTATTCCAGTCACAGTTGCATCCACAAATTCTTTGAATTTAACTGCTCATTACTCTGGGGACCCCAAGGCCTGCAGGGGGTTCCTTAACCAGTACACAATTCATTTTGAGCTTCAGCCCCAAAACTTCCTGTCCTGTCGGGCAAAGGTAGCCTATATTGTATCCCTGTCCGGCGAGGCGTTAGCCTGGGCTGCCCCTCTGTGGGAACTGAATGATCCAGTGGTATCTAGCCTGTCTGACTTCCTTTCGTCATATCTTCGAGGAACCGGGTCTTGTTTCCTCAGCGGCCAGCGCCCTTTTACGTCTCCGTCAAGAGTCCGCTTCTGTGGGACAGTACGCTCTTCATTTTCGTATTTTGACTGCAGAACTGAGCTGGAATAATGAGACCTTAGTCGCAACCTTTTTACATGGCCTCTCTGATAGAGTGAAGGATGAATTAGCAGGAAGAGCTATTCCTGCTGATCTGGATGGTGTCATCACCTTGTGTAACCAGATCAATATTCGCTTTCAAGAGAGGACTCTGGAAAAAAGACGACAGCACTCCTTTAGGCAGCCTGAGCTCCCTGTCCCCTCTCTTCATCCTGAGGAGCACCTCCTGCCTGCTGAGGAACCTATGCAGCTGGGCTGGACCAAGTTATCTCCCGAAGAATGCGCTAGGCGCAGAACTCTGGGCCTGTGCCTCTATTGTGGGGTCAAAGGTAATTTTCGTGACACTTGCTCTCTTTGTCCGGAAAAACGCCCGGGGCTAATACATCTGAGAAGTGGACTATTGGACCCTGAAATATCACCTTCACCTTCTCGTTTTCTCCTTTCTGTGTTCCTTCATGTTGGCGCTTCCTCTCATTCGGTCTCGGCATATCTGGATTCCGGAGCCGCTGGCAATTTCATAGACTGGGGAACTGCATCTTCCATGAGGCTTACCCTTTTGCCCCTCACAACGCCATTGGTGGTCTTGGCGCTTAATGGCACTGTTCTCCCAGGGGGCCCTATCCGCTTCCAGACTCTCCCTGTTAAGATGTCATAGGGACACTCGACCAGGAGTGCATATCCTTCCTTGTCTTACCTAAGGCTTCATCTCCTATCATTTTAGGTCTTCCTTGGTTACGGCCCCATTCTCCACACGTTGACTGGACTGCTGGACAGATCCTGGCTTGGGGTTCCTCCTGTTCCTCTTCCTGCCTACTCAAGGTTGCCCCAAAAGGGAAACTTCCTGTTGCCACCATTCCAGTATCTTCTACTCTTCCTGCTGTATATAGGGGTTTCTGGGATGTGTCCTGCAATAGTCAGGCCGAGGCACTCTCTAGGTCATGTGGCACCCTGAATGAGGAGCCCACCTGTGAACCTGAGCCGATCATTTACTCCAGTTTGCATAACCATTTACCCTTGCCTGTCCCTAAACTCCCTTGGACGCACAGCCAGGTTCACTTGTCTGCAAGTTCCACAGTCACTACGCCCTGCGATGCAATTGAGGTAGTCGCTACACCTGGCAATGCTATTCAGTCGGCCTTTGCACTAGTTATGCCAGCCCAGCCCATGCCCAGTGAGCTTCAGGCTTTTTCCTATTCAGGACCTTCTGTAACCTGGACTTACCTTACTACTACTACGTCCATTCAAACTTGTCTAAGAGGCTCAATCCATCCTTTGGATAGACTGCCTCATTCGGCCAGGTGGGGTTTTCAACCCTTCTTTCTGGACACTCTGCATTCTGTTTGTGTTTCAGCTATCCAGCTTGACTCTTGTGACACGTCACCTTCTAACCAACCTGGTCTCAGGGATCCACTGACCTCTGCCCAGTTCGTAAGAAGCCTTTAGTCCTCAATAAGTCCTCTCGTCCTCTCCCTACCTCAGTTTTGGTCTATGAGGATAATCTAAAGTATGAGGTTCGTCAAGTTCTGGATTCCTTGCGCTGTAGATGCATTCTTCAGTACCTCGTACATTGGAAAGGGTTTGGTCCTGAGTAGAATTATAGGGGTCTGATAATGTTGAGTAATATATAAATATAGAGAGAGAGAGAGACTGTCGCTTTAAGAATTTATATTGTGCTTGATTTGTTTCTTTCCTTTTTTTAGATGGCTTGTTTCAATTCCTGGAAATCAAAACTGTTGGAGATGTGACGAGACAAGCACTGATAAGAAACCCAGAATTCTGCTCAAAATAGGCCTTCGTACCAAAACCAGTCTGAACTGACCATATACTGTTGAAATCTCTTTCTTTGCCAGTCACATGATGTAACCACCCATTTAACTGTTCGCTTGCTACTAAGAAGATATGAATGCTGATTGGACTAAACTATACAATCACACCTATAACAAGCCTAGTGCTTATGCATATTCATAAAGTATATATATTGTTAAACTTGATGTTTTTAAGTCAGAGACACTTCCTGCTTTGTTCCATCTGGTAGAGATGGAAGTCGGTCTGTGTTGTGTCTCTCCACTGCTGTATTTGTATACAATAAAGCACATGATAATCTTATCTTAAGATTTGTACTCACTATCTCATCATCTGTCTTGTTTTGATATCCCTAAATCGGATTTAACAGAATGGTGCCGTGACTCGGATACAGTCCAGTGGGCTCCCGGCCAGAGAGACAAGAAACTCACACTGAGCAGACAAGTGGCCACGGTAAGAAACTGTTATTCTTACTTATTCTGCTCTCCGTGGTGAGTAATTAGTCAGTGTCTGGGGTCCATTGGCTGAAGCAGTCTTATGCTGTTGATGAGATGGTGAGATTAAGGTAAAAAATTGAGTGCAACCCAGAGTAATGTTGATGTTACACAGTTTGACCCAAATAACTCCTTTAATTTACCTGTTGCAGAAATAATAGAGCCGATAATATTTATAAATGTTGATGTTTGTTTCTATGCTTGGGATGTCAATAGATTTATGAGACTTGTGAGAAGGTCTAACCAGAGGATTGTAGTAGTAAGCCTGTGTGGCGAGTAATGCCTATGTGGCAAGTGTACAGGCCTGTGTGGCCAAGTGTAATAAAGTGCTATTTGACGGCTACTGTGTGTAGCCCAGGAGAAATTTTTTAAGTAGAGACTCGAGAGTGAGTTCTCTAGATTGGGAGTACGGTGCTTCCATGGACCTCTCGATGCTGGAAGAGGTAGAAGAAGTGGCACAAGTAAGTCCTATGACTGACATGACAGACAAATGTGGACAGTGGTTATAAAATGACACCAAGACTAAAATAGAGCTGATCTAATACCAGAAGGAGTTATGATCAACTTGGGTTTCTGTGTATGTTAATTTTTATGACAGAGTTGAATAAGGTGCTTAAATGTGTACAATATTGGAATTTTGAAAATATGCAATGTGATGAAACTTTAACTAGTTATGAGCCTGTCAAAGTTTTTATAATGCATATCACTGATGGGTCTAGCAAAAGAGAATTAGACCGCACAATGCAATTGTTATCTAAATGTTTAAGAGATGTTTGAAAAGCAGAAAAATAATGCTAAGTATCGTTGAGTTGAAAAATAAGCATGAGAAATCATTTTGGCGATATGAGAAACCTGCTTGTCTTTTTCTGCAGATTCTTCACCCCCACCCTTGCGTTTCTGTGTAATAAAGGAGTGAGGTGCCCCCCTCCTCCCTTCAAATTCCTGTGTAAAGCAGCTGGAAAGTTCTGAATTTCTAAGTAATTAGTATTCATGGTGTTGTGGGAATATAATCCTAATTGAAATGGTTAGTGTTTACTATATAACTCTAGGATTATTTAAAACAAAGAAAATAGCTGATTAGGGCTGAGACCCTTTTAAATTCCTAAAAAGGTTTCACTCACTGATAAGACCTGGTTGATTTATTATTTTAGCATGCCAGAATTTTAAAGGAATTATGCAAGTTGAGAAACAGGCGGTTTGCAGATACTTCCTTAAAAAAGATTGTGCCCATCTGAAGCCAGAGATTTTTTTTTAAATCTAAGTACAGTAGAACATTGTAAATGAGAAAATTGAACAATACAGAAGAGAGAAATCAGAAGGTTAATTGATGGTTTAAAGAAGTAGAAGTAGAAAGAACAGAGATTTCAGGATAGACTGTAAGAATGCTGATGTGATGAGACTTAATGAATCAACAAGGAAATGGTTAATGGCAACAAAACTAAAAAATGGTTTAAAGAACTTGAAAGTGAATTGCACTATGAAGAAAGTGGACAGAATGTTGTAGAATTATTATCAAGTAGCTTGATGGATGTGAGAAAAGAGAATACAACAGACTGAATGCTTTTATAGCCCACAATGATGGGCAATGAGCTGTTTCTCAGAAACCAGAAAATGCAGATTGCCTGACAGATGTAAGCAGAAGAAAGAGGGAGATGATGATAAATATGGTGGCTAAAGCAGCATGAACTTTTTGAGCACACAGTTCATTTGTGCATCTCTGAGACGGATGGTAAAGATGCTTTTGTAACATTATGCTTTCCACAACTAACAGATCAGGAAATTTCATGCTTAGTGGATTCTGGCTCTGCCGGGACTATAATTCAAAAGTCCGCCTACCAAAAGACATCCCCCTTACATCTGGGCCACTAGCAGTTGGAGTGGGAGGGAAATCTACCACTCTCAAGGAAACGCCCGCCATACAAATTGGAATTGGAAGCCACAATATGTTTCATAAGCTGCTTGTCTCTGACACTGTACCATGCAACCTATTGGGAAGAGACCTACTGAGTTACTTACAAGCCTGTGCACAGTATACACCCAATGGAATAGAAGTACATGTTGGAGAATTAGATGAAGAAATTATATGTGGATTGACAGCAACTGAATTAGAGCAAGAGATTGGAGGTAATATTCCACCTGAAATTGTTGCGCAAACACCTGATATTCTCTGGGCCAAGGGAAAATATGATGTAGGACTTCTACATCATATTCCGGTTAAAGTCAAAATAAAAGCAGGAGCTCAAATCCCATGTATACCACAGTATTCACTGTCACCAGATCAACTCGCTGGTGTATGAGTACAAATAAAAGAATTACTTGAAGCAGGTGTCATAAAGAAAACAGAAAGTAGAGCACAGACGCCATTGTTTCCTGTAAAGAAAAAGGTCAAAAAGGGAGAAAAGCCAGTATATCGAATGGTACATGATTTAAGGGTCATCAATCAAATCATCAAGGAAGGCACTCCTGCTGTCCCATATCCCAGTACTTTGCTCAATGACATACCTCTAGGAACATGGGTGTACACCGTAATAGAACTGGCAAATGCTTTCTTCAGTGTCGACTTGGATGAAGAAAGCCAAGAACTCTTTGCTTTCCGGTTTGAAGGTGCAAATATTTATGCTCATCTGATGCTAGAGACCAACAACATGAAGAAAATGATGGTGACGAAGGCAAAGATGGGACTGCTGCCAGTACTTTAGCATTAAGTTCAACTGAGAGGTGTCCAATTTGTCTGAACAGTGTTTCGCTGGAGGTTGGCTTTCTAAAAGATTGTTGTCACATTTTCTGTATATCCTGCCCTGTTGACCGCAAACTCATTCAAGCTGTGTATAAAATAGATCCAGTTGGTGGATGCACCAAGATGCATGTTGTGGCAAAAACACAAAAAGAAAACTGCAGCTGCATCCTGTGCCAGTGGTGCTGTACTTTATGTTTTAGAACAGATGTTATGAAGAAATATGCAAATGAAATCTTGAAAAGAGCAAGGACAAAAACATTTGTCATCAGCAAGGCTGAGCAAGTATGAAGCAATACTGCTTGAATTAGGAGAAATAGAAGTGAAAAGATGTACTACAATCAATCCTGCCAGTTTTTTCCTAGAGAGAGAGAAGTAGACCTCGAAGACGAGGGTGACCACATCTACTTAAAACTTATGGAAGAAGAAATGCAGCAAATCTCCCCAGTAAAGGACGCTTCTTTTGAAAATTCTGATCTGATCCTGTTTGCAGAGGGTTCATGCCTGTACAAATATGGAGTACCCAAGAATGGCATATGTGGTGACAACATTGGAGGAAGTGATTTGAGACCCAACTACTCCATTAATCACTTTTAGCGCAGGCTGCCAAAGTGGTAGCACTCACCAAAGTCAGTGAGGCCGCAAAGGATCAAACAGCCAAAATCTACACTGATAGCAAGTATGCTCTTGAAGTAGTCCATGATTATGGACCCATAAGGAAGAACAGAAGATTCACAACTGCTGCAAGAGAACCAATTCAAAACCGGAATGTGTTCAAGAACTGTTTGAAGCAGTCACCCTCCCAAAGGAAGTAGCCATTCTGAAGGTCAAGGCATATACTGCCAGGAAGACTGCTGATACACCAATAGAAGCAATCATGACCCTAATCACTGATTTTGCAAAGGAATAAGAAGCCCATAACAGATTGAAGAAAAAGAAGAGAACAAATACTCAAAGTAAAAGAACTGATTAAGAAATTGCAAGAATCTGTACCTGATGATTGGAATGAAATCATGGAAAGGGACAGAGCAAAGAAGAACCAAGAAGGACTTTTGTGCAATGAAAATGGAATATGTGTCCCACCTCAAACGGAGAATATGATCATGCAACTAGCGGCTAGCCCATGGCTCGAGTCATGTAGGCCCTAAGGCAATGGAGAGAAACATAAGCAAGGCTGGATGGCTTATTTGATACTCCAGAAATGCATGTTAGGATTTTGTTGAGGGATGCATAATCTGTGCTAAAAATAACCCAGGAAAACAGCCCAGAGTAACACAAAGACATTTGGCCAAGTCAATATTCCTTTTCCAAAGACTTTAGATTTATTAAATCCAATTGCCCAAATCAGGCCAATATCAAAATGTTTGTTGTGCGTAGATATGCTTCAAGCAGAATAGAAGCCTGACTGGTGGCTAAAGCAAATGCCAAACCAACAGCAAAGAAGTAATATCCCACTTTGGAGTCCCTGAAACCATAGAAAATGACAGAGAAACACATTTCACTGGATAGATCATGCAAATTACATGCAAGGATTTGGCAATTGAGCAGGCCTTCCATGCCCCTATAATCCTCAGAGTTCAGGGAAGGTAGAAAAATATAATGGAATCATTAAAGACAGGCTAGCTAAATGAATACAAGAAAAGGGGAGATGGGTCAGTAAAGAAACAGTGGCCAGGACTGTTGCCTCTGTTTCCTTACAACATTAGGATTACCCCTACTTATAGGACAGAGAACTTGAGCCCTTATGAGATTTTGTTTCGGGGCCCACCTAAGGCAGGCTTGTATTTTCCACATCAGACTGCTGTAATGTATAATGATTATGTTTTGTTATGTAATTGTCCATTACAAGCACTTAACTGCGATGCAAGTTTGTTTTAGATTCAATTTCAGATCCAGATCAAGTAACTGGAACACATGATTTACAGCAAGGTGATTGGGTCCTAGTAAAAGAACGTGTGAAAGTATCTTTGGGACCAAAGTTTGAAGGACCCTACCAAGTGTTCCCGACAACTGCTACAGCTGTAAAGTGATGTGGATACATGCCAGTCATTGCAAGAAAGTACAGCTAATTTCAAAAGATGAGTAAACTGCTGTTATGCCTTTGCTTGATCTTAGCAGTCTGTAGAGGAAAATCACCTGTATAAATCACACATTCTAACAGGCATAAGGAGTAATTTGAGTAATTGCTAGATATGTTCACGTAGGCCAGACAATTAAAAAAAAAAAGGCACACACCTGGTACCCATTTACTTTCATTTAGAGTTTAAGCTATACAAAGCTGCCAAAATACCAGTATGTCTAGAAATACCACAAATGTTCTATTATTGTGAAAATACATTTTATGCTAACTATAACTTAAGGCCTTTGGGAATGTCCCTTTGTTATGTAAGGGAAAGAGGTATATGATGTGACATTATGATAGGAAATATGACCAACCCAGATTACACTTTGTTTAGAAATTGTAAATTTTCATAGATTTAACAGATATTTTTTTTGTCCTCATAGGAATCATCGTTATAGGATTGCTTGTTTGTTTTCTACAGGTGTGCTAAATGTGAAATACAAGGATTACTACAATGACAGTTAGAACTGAGGAAGATGACCCCAAGGAAGAGATAGAGTGTTATCAAATAGTCTGATTAGCAGATTCGTATGATGCCAAGATGGGTGATATGAATGATTAAAAGATATGTATCCACATACACCCTAAGAAGAACTTTGCTCCACTTAGATGTGAAGTGGTACTGTGGACCCTCTGGTATCATACTAGGTAGGGAAGATATGGTGGTGACCCCACCATAGGGGTCAAGAGGAGGGAAATGAGTAGAATTATAGGGGTCTGATAATGTTGAGTTATATATATAGAGAGAGAGAGAGAGAGACTGTCGCTTTAAGAATTTATATTGTGCTTGATTTGTTTCTTTCCTTTTTTAGATGGCTTGTTTCAGTTCTTGGGAATCGAAACTGTTGGATATGTGACGACACAAACACTGATAAGAAACCCAGAAAGCTGCTCAAAATAGGCCTTCATACCAAAACCAGTCTGAACTGACCAGATACTGTTGAAATCTCTTTCTTTGCCGGTCACATGATGTAACCACCCATTTAACTGTTCCCTTGCTACTAAGAAGATATGAATGCTGATGGGACTAAACTATACAATCACACCTATAACATGCCTAGTGCTTATGCATATTCATAAAGTATATATATTGTTAAACTTGATGTTTTTAAGTCAGAGACACTTCCTGCTTCATTCCGCCTGGTTAGATGGAAGTCGGTCTGTGTTGTGTCTCTCCACTGCAGTGTTTGTATACAATAAAGAACCTAATAATCTTATCTTAAGATATGGACTCACTATCTCATCATCTGTCTTGTTTTGAGACCCCTAAATCGGATTTAACAGTCCTGAGGAGAGGTCTTGGATCACTGCATCTGAGATCTTTGCGCCTCAACTGTTGAGGAGGTTTCATCTGGAGTTTCCCTTTAAGCCTGGGCCCAGGCAGGGGAGGAGGAGGTCTCGTAAGAGGGGGGTACTGTCATGGTTATGCAGTAACCTTTGTCTGTCAGCTTACCTCTCCTCCATGTGTTCACCTTTATAGGCCAGCCACTCTGATCTGACTGCTTATAAAATCTTCCCTCAGCATAGCTCCACCTCAGCCTCTAATTAGGAAAACTATATTAACCTGTGCATTTCAAGCCAACCTGGCTGATCAACTTTATGTGTTTAGCTTCCGTGTGCATCTTGCTGTGTCTTCTTCATCTGATTCCAGTTACCGATCTTGGCTTGTTCTCGACTTTCCCTGTCTGCTTGTGACCCTGACCTTTGGCGTATTCTATGTTCATCCTTGTCTGCCAGTCGCCCTGACCTTTGGCTTATTCCCTTACTATCTCTATCCTCCTGTAGCCTACTGTGGGCGTGAGCTGGGGGTCGTGACCTGGAGCCAGTTGCAGCCCAGTCCATCTTCACCACTAGAGGCTCTGGTGAACACCTGCTGGCTCTTAGACTCTGCGCCCTAGGGAATTGTATGCTCTAGCCCCTGTGGGATTTGTCTTGGTGTTCCAGCGGGGCTGCCTTCCTTTAACACCCAGACTCCCACCCGCAGCAGTCAGTTGCAGGGTCCACTACTTTTGCGGTGCACTCCTGATCCCAACGGTGTGCATCTGTCACCTGGCCTCAGGTGACCTGACACTCAGATTGCCCAGAAGCCTCTGGTCTCTCAGGGGATGCAACACTAGGGGTTTGACTAGGCTCCTCAGGAGCTGCTGACAAAACAGATGTGCCTGTAGTGTTAGCCCCACCCATACCTGGGTTTAGTATTTACACCCCCCCAGAAGAGAGACCTCTAAATAGGGCTCACCAAGCCCCTATGCAACAATCCTGCTAAGCACCTTAGCCTGCCAACCAACACCTGAAAAGACTCATGTGACCCAGGTAAGGAGGAATTGACCACTGAAAGTGAATGGTTCATAGCCTTCTCTGTGTCCCACAACTGCCCTTTGGAAGCGCCGCATGTCAGCCACCTTCTGTTTAAATAAGATGGCTGTGCTCTGCACATGCATGTTGTCACTACGGACGTGCGGAGCTGTGCATGCGCACTAGGTCCTATGTGCAACATGGCAAATCCACGTGTGCCACACCCAGAACTACAGCGCATGTGCAGCTCTGTGTGCGCACAACGTTCTGTGGCAAAGCCACATGCGCCATTTCCGACCAACACAGCTGTGAACTCGTCTGCGCTATGGCGAACCATCATGCGAAATGGTGAACGTCCGTGTGTGGACCATCCATAAGAAAGGCAGCCAAGACAGCAAGAAAAAGGTTCTCCTACCCAAACACTAGTAGATAGCACAAGCTCCCCCTGCGGTCACCACCACACAGGTGTCCAGCCTTTGCTAGTTTGACAGATTGTTACAACACATGGGGCACCACAAAATAAGTAAATAGGGGGGTTTCACTTAGCCATTCAGGCACAGGACAACCTTAGAAACTAAGAGCCCAATATTCACCCATCACGACGTGTTCCATCACTTGGGGACCTTCAAGGACTGGGTACCCTTGGGCCTGTACAGCATCCTTCAGGAATGTCTTAGCTCTGTAGTATCCAGGATTACACTAGGCAAGGTCTAGCGCCCGAAGGTCGGGTTAGGTTACAGGCAAAACCTTGCAGGATCCTTGCCTTTTCTTTGCAAGGCTTGGGTACTATTTATTTAAGCATATACATTTTTCTAAAATGTATCTGATTGGTCAATCCCTTAATTCATTTAAGAACAGTTTTGGAACTCAAGACCTGGAACTTGAGAGAGTTCAAATAAACCACCTTGCAGACAATGGTAAAAAACTGAAGTACTTCCTGTATGGAAAGGGTTATATAGGGGCGGACTTCCTGTCTAAGACTTTGGTCTACCAGTGTCCATTCACCTAGAGAGGACGTATAACCCAGTAAGTAAGTAATAATAGTCTAACTCTGTGTCCCGTGATGTACGATAAAGGAATCATAAGTTATTGATAGACTAGCTAGATAGAGGATAGAATAGCCTCCATCCCTAAATATACGTATACAAAAAACGAGACCATGGTCATGGGACTTTAAATGAGGCTAAACACCTATAAACAGAATAATATACATGATTACAAATTTATTGCATAATAGTAAAATACATATTAACAATTTGATGGACATAATAAAATACCAACAATAAACAAAAAAGGGGATATAGTGAGCTGATAAGTAATCATAATAAACATAGTAAATTCATAGAAAATATTAATGTTTATATACATGATGTTTGATGGAGATAGATGATTTGGGAATGCATGAGTGCAAAATTCATAACGATCCACAAATTTCTTGACATCCTATAACAATAGTATCGTATATAGAAAAATAATGATAATAGATAGCTCCCAATATAGGGAAGAAAAAAGAAAAATGGTGGGGGTCCAAAGAAGGGGTGAGAGAGAAAGAACCTGGCAGTTCTGTGGGTGGGAGGTACCAGGTAATGTCTACCCTGGGGGATGTGGCGTAGTGACCCACATGGACCTCAAGGACAACTGGAGGGCAGACCAAGGTTTCAAATTAAGGAAAATCCATAGCTTGTGTGTATAGATGATGGCACAATAGGCCAGCAATATTCTATAAATAAAAAATGTTAAAAAGAAAAAAAAATTTAATTGATTTGCATATCCTTATAGTAACCTGTGACCAGGAAAAGCAGAGTCTGCATAATAGAGCTGGTTACTGAAAATGGGAATGGAGCAGGGTGTAATGTGAGCTGACCAAAGTGATCCACAGAATAGATTCATGTAAGTAGTGCACTAGCTGGAATAGCCCCACAGTACTATTACATAAAAAGATCCATAGTAGAAAGATAGATTCACAGTATCCACAAACAGAAAGGGTTTAAAAAGGATACATGTAAATCAAGAAAAAAAGAAAAAAATACATAGCAAAAAAAATTGTGCATTGACAATAGTGACCCCATAGTTTCTTACATGTAAAGATCAATAGTAGCAGTTGCAGTTTTTCTCTTCTACTTTCCTTAAAATAGAACTAAAGTCAAACCTTTTTCATTTTGGATGGAATAAGAGAGGGTTATAAACCCTCTCTGCCAACTGGGTCCCATTGGGGAAATTTCCCTTCACTTCCTGCCACATTGCCACAGCAGGAAATGAAAGGAAATCCCTCCAAAGTGAGGCAAATCACTGGTAGTCACCAGGGTCACCAGAACTAGTGTCCCCATTGGAAGATTTCCCATCTATTCCTGTTCTGGTGACAACCCAAAATTTGGGATTTTCTTTCACTTTCACTTACAACAGTAAACAGAACAAATAGAGAGGGTGAATCTCCTTCACAAGGGCACAGACAGCAATGAAAACCTGACAGGTGTTCTAATCCCTCTCTATTCTATTGAAAACCAAAATAAGGTTTGCCTTTAGTTAAACTTTAACCACTTTACTATCAGTCAGTCATACCCCTTATTACCAGGTCTTGTTTAAAGTGATTATAAAGATTCCTTTTTTATATGTGTTTTTTAAAAATAACAAACATGTTATACTTACCTGCTCTGTGCAAGGGTTTTGCACAGAACAGCCCCGATCCTCCTTTTCTGGGGTCCCCTGTCGGTGCTCCTGGCCCCTCCTTTTCATTGGGTGCCCCCACGGGGAGCCGCTTTTCTGTGGGATCACCCGTGTGGGCGCGCTCCCGAGTCTTGCTGCTGCATCTATTGACACAGCAGGACTCGGCCCCGCCCGTATCACTGGATTTGATTCACAGCAGCGGGAGCCAATGGTTTATCTATCCAATGAGGACGGAGACAGCGGCTGGAGTTGCTGGGCTCATGCTTGTCGCTGGAACGATCGGGTTCAGGTAAGAAAAAGGGGGACTCTGGGGGAAAGCTGCAGCACAGAAGGTTTTTCACCTTACTGCATTAAAGTGGAGTTCCACCCATTTAAAAGTTAGCAGCTACAAAAAGTGTAGCTGCTGACTTTTAATAAACAGACACTCACCTGTCCCACGATCCAGCGATGCAGCCGCCTGAAGCCTCGCTTCTCTCCCCCTCCTCTACACGATGCTGGCATTGTAAGTGTGGGCGCCCGGCTGTGACAGCTTGCGGCTTCACAGACGGGCATGCACTACACATGCGCGAGTCAGGCTGCACTGTCTTGAATAGCCGGGCAATCTTCTTGGACCTATGACTTGTCCCAAAAGATTGCAGGGAGGGAGGGGAGAGAGGTGAACTTTCGGTCGGCATCGCAGAGCCAGGAGAGGAAGTGGGAGCTGGGTACCTGTCAAAACCAGGTACCCCCCCCCCCCCAGAAAAAATGAAATGCCAAATGTGGCATGTCAGGGGGTCACGAGTGCTTAAATCGGAAGTTCCATTTTTGGGTGGAACTCAGCCTTAAGGTGAAAAACCATGAGACTTTACAACTCCTTTAAGTCTTCAGAGCTGTGATAGCTTGACTAACATTCACTGTCCCTAGATTCATTTTATATCATGTTTTGAGGCAGATTAAAGTGGTTGTAAACCCTGTTACACCTATAATAAGGCTTACCTGTAGATACTGTAAATATCTCCTAAACCTGCCCACGGGAGTGACGTGATCGTGGCTCTGGCCAATCACAGCGCCGGAGCCCACGAACTCGGAAATAACCTCGGGAGACATGTTGCTGGTCACAGTGGTGTACAGGGACCGCTGCAACAGCTTCGATCTAAGGTGAGTATTTCACAATGAGCTAGTATGCGATGCATACTAGCTCATTATGCCTTTGTCTTACAGAATGTTTTATTTATATAGGTTTACAACCACTTTAAGCTTTCATTTAATGGCATGTCTTAACAACTGGGTTTTTCTTTATTATATAATTCAGAAAAAAACAGTTTCCCTAATTTTCTGTTATAAAACAAAAAAAATAAAAATGTGGTTCTTTTACATCATCTTTTTGGAAATTAGATGTCCCAGGTTACCTAATTTTTTGCTACAAATTTTTGGAAATGAAGAAACATACTGGGATTGACATGGTTAACATGTCAACATGGTTAACATGTTAGCTTGGTAATGATAAACTAGATACTACATAGATACTACACATACAGGTCATACACAGAATTAAAGAGAGGTAAAGAGGTTAATGTACGGGGCACATACCTTGGAAGGATGGAGATGAAGGGGTTAATGTGCAGGATAACAAGGGTGAGAGTCTTATATTCAGTATATAGGTCAGATAGACAGCCACTATGGAGATCCGAGGTAAAGAAGAGGAAGGTGGTAAAAGGGTTAATAATGATTCTTACGACTCATTCACATGTGTGGCTATACTATTACTCTAAAAAGTGATCTTAAGAGATGATTTGTCACCTCTTTACTGCTGGCTTTAGCTCCCAAAATGGCGGCCCACCAACTAATTCGTATGCATAGGGCTGTGCAACATGTGCAGGCAAAGCATCAGGCCCTGGCATGTAAGGGGTGCTCCCCTTTCTCCTGCATTTGTAGCCACCATATTTAACACATACCTCAAGGCCCACTCACAACAACCGAGGCTTAAATATTCAGGGTAAAGGAATGTCCACACTCAGATGCACTTCAGCACTTTACTGCAACCTTATAACTTTACATTACTTATCATGACACTTCACATTTGACATACTATAGAATCTTCGTACCCGAATGCCAAGTGCAAGGTTAAAAATTCTGTAGCAGTCACTTCATTGCAAAGCACCAGCACACTTCTTTTAGTTAAACCATCTTCTCTATTCCCCAATCCTGTCTTTGGGAGCACCACAGAGTTGGGACCACTTCCCTATGTATACCCATGTAAGCCCACAGCCCTAGGTTTCCATAACCCAGTCACAACATTTGCAGCTGAGGGTCAGGGGGACAAGGTGCTTCCATTAGTATACCACGCTCTTCCCAATGTCCCTTCTATAGCTTTGCTTCTATAACTAGACCTGTAGAAGAAGATCAGCTGAGACCGGGCGACTACAGCTTTTCCTCTTATGATCTTCACCACCTCTCCTGGGAATCCAGCCCTCCAAAGGCCCTTTGGATCTGTGTAGGACTACATTTAACAGCTCTGGGGTGTCTTGGTCCCATACCCCGGACTCTTGGGACCCACCCACAGGTGGCATTTATATGGGCACTAACTTCACCCATTACATAACCAGTGGAGGGATTTCTCTAAAAGGGGAGCTAACATCTACTTATAACTTCCCCTTTACCATACCATATTGGCAACAGAGCCATCTAGTAGCAGGTAAGCTAACTGCACCTGCCAACAGGTGTGTGTCCGACACTGAATGGCTTTATGCCCTAGTTTAGGCGTGTGTTCAGGGAATGGTAAAATCATATTGCAATTGCCTGCTTTTACCGCCCCACAACCACCCATGGGATTAAGTCCTTAATCTCCTGCTTGTCAGAAACCATGAACTAGACTGAGACAGAAGTACAGTAAAATCACACTTGTTTATTAATAAAAATAAAAAGGTAAATAGAGTAAGCGTAGTCAAAGCATAGCCAGAGTCCAGTAACCAGATCGGGTAATCAGCCAAGCCAGAAGTCAGGGATCCAAGTAGAGGAACAGCAAGCAGGATAAGGAGCCAGAAGAGATGTCAGCAAAGCCAGTCTTTAAACAGGAACGCAGGAGATGGTTTCTTGTGATGTGACCAAGGTGAAGGCAGGAATGAAGTGAGCTGGAGATCTTTAAGTAGGCGGGACTAACGAGCAGATCCACAACAGCTGGTTAACTGTGGAGAGAGATTAGAGCTGGCAATTAGCCAACAGCTGAGTGGCCAGCTGAGAGAAGGAAGGGCTGAGCCAGCCCTGACAGTACCCCCCTCCTCAACGACCCCTCCCCCTTGGAGGACCACCGGGCTTGAGGGGAAAACATCTATGGAAATCACGGAGGAGGGCAGGAGCATGTAAGTCCGAGGATGAGACCCAGTAGCGTTCCTCCAGACCGTACCCCTCCCAATGCACCAGGTACTGTGTGCGCCCACAGAACCTATGGGAATCAACAATTGATTGTACATCATACTCCTCGTGGTTCTCAACCTGTATAGGGTGAGGACGTGGCACCGAGGTGGTAAAGCGGTTGCAGACCAACGGTTTCAATAAGGAGACATGAAACACATTTGAGATGCGCATACTAGGAGGAAGGTCCAACACGTAAGCCACTGGGTTAATCCTACGAAGGATACAGAAAGGCCCAATAAACCGAGGTGCGAACTTCAATGAGGGAACACAAAGTTGGAGGTTGCGAGATGACAGCCAGACCCTGACCCCAACCTGGTAGGAAGGCGCAGGCAGGCATCTGCGGTCAGCATGGAGTCTGTACCTATCATTAGCATGAAGCAAAGGTTTCTGGACTTCTGCCCAAGTGGAATGAAGACCACGGAGATGCTCCTCTAGTGCAGGAATACTCTGCGGAACAAACGAGTCAGGCAACATGAAAGGTTGGAAACCATAATTTGCCATAAACGGAGACAATCGGGAAGCATAATTCAAGGCACTGTTGTGAGCAAACTCTGCCCATGGTAATAGGTCTGACCAGTTGTTGTGATGGTCAGAAATATAGCAACGTGGGAATTGCTCCAAGGACTGATTGGCTCGTTCTACGACCCCCTTAGACTGCAGGTGATACGCAGAGGAGAAAGCAAGCTGAATTCCCAGCTGTGCACAAAAGGCTCGCCAGAACCGGGACACAAACTGACTACCCCTGTCCGAGACATTCACCTTGGGTAGCCCATGTAAGCGAAAGATCTCCTGAGCAAAAATGGAAGCCAGTTCCTTAGAAGTGGGCAACTTCTTAAGTGGAATACAATGACACATCTTTGAGAACAGGTCAACCACCATAAGGATAACTGTGTTGATTTGGGAGTTGGGCAACTCCACAATGAAATCCATAGACAGGTGGCTCCAGGGCCTCTCTCCATTGGGTATGGGTTGTAGGAGGCCCACTGGAAGGTGTCGTGGAGTCTTACTCTGAGCACACACGGAACAGGCAACTACGAAGGCAGTTACCGGCAGTTATCGGCAGTTATCAGCACGTAGACTAGGCCACCAGAATTGTTGGGAAATGGCCCAAACAAGTTGATTCTTACCAGGGTGGCCTGCCGCCTTGAGAGAATGGTAAGTCTGGAGCACGGCAGTACGGAGACACTCTGGGACAAAGCAGCGGTCAGAAGGTTTCTCAGGAGGAGCATCAACCTGAGCAGCAAGAATTTTGTCACCCAAAGGAGAAGTAAGACTGGTGCGAACCGTAGCCAGAATACGATCAGGTGGAATCACAGGAACCGGAACTGTTAGGGGCAACTCTTAAACAAGTTGCTTTAAGTTTATATTGCTTTGTCAAATTATTGCTTCTATAGGAATTAAGACACAGAGTCAGAAATCCGTGCATCAGTTTCTGAGCATAAAGGACTGCTCCCTTTACTTCTTTCAAAGGCCTTTTATAGGCAATTATACAAACAATAGCATCAGCACCACCCCCACACAGGGCAAGGGTAAACAACAACAGGACTCACCTGGGCTACAAGCACAAGCTCCAACACCATGGCAATACAGATACAAGGCAACAAAAGCAGCTTCAATCGAGTTCAGCAGCCAAAGGTTACATTCATAACAGATTTACACGTAGGCATTATATTAAGTGAGAACTCTAAATTAAATCCCTGACCTTATCAGGAACTAACTCCAACTTGGAAGTGGAGGAAAATTGTCGTGACAAGGCGTCAGCCCTTACATTCTTAGTACCGGGTAAGAATGAGACAATGTAATTGAAACTTGACAAGAAACGAGCCCATCGCGCCCTTCTGGGAGAGAGGCGTTTAGCCTCAGACAAGAATGTGGGATTCTTATGGTCAGTAAGAATGAGAACCGGCACAGTGGTACCTTCGAGGAGATGTCTCCATTCTTTCAGGGCTAAAATGATTGCCAACAGCTCTCTGTCACCAATCTCATAATTGCACTCGGCAGGTGACAATTTCTTGGAAAAGTAGCCACAAGGATGCATAGCACTCTCAGAGGTAGGACGTTGAGACAGAAGGGCGCCAACACCAGTCTCAGAAGCATCAACCTCAAGGATAAAAGGTAACGTAGAATCAGGATGTGCCAACACAGGAGCAGAAACAAAGGCAGCCTTGAGACTTTCAAAGGCCTTAATGGACTCTGGAGACCAACTCTGTGGGTTACCGTTCTTTCTGGTCATATCGGTCAGGGGCTTGACCAGAGACGAGAAGTTAAGAATAAACTTCCGATAATAGTTGGCAAAACCCAGGAAACGGTGCAGAGGACGTAACCCCACGGGTCGAGGCCACTGTAGGACTGTCGAAAGTTTCCCTGGGTCCATCGAAAAACCAGCAGGGGAAATGATATAGCCCAGAAATTTAACCTGTTCCCAAAGGAACTCACACTTCTCAAGTTTACAATAGAGATTGTTCTCTCTTAATTTCTGAAGCACACGACAGACATCTGTGTGGTGGCTCTCCAGGGACTTGGAAAATATGAGGATATCATCGAGATAAACCACCACACATAACTGCAACAAATCTCGGAGGACATCGTTAATAAATTCCTGGAAAACTGCCGGGGCGTTACAAAGGCCAAAAGGCATTACGAGATACTCATAATGGCCTGTTCTGGTATTAAACACAGTTTTCCACTCGTCGCCCTCCTTAATCCTCACAAGATTGCAAGCCCCCCTCAGATCAAGCTTAGTGAAAACCGTTGCTCCCTTGAGGCGGTCAAATAACTCTGTAATCAACGGGATCAGGTAGGCATTCTTAATCGTGAAACGATTGCGACCCCTATAATCAATATAAGGTCTCAGTTCACTGCTCCTCTTCTTCACAAAGAAGAAACCAGCACCAGCAGGAGATCTAGGATTTGCGAATGAAACCCTGAGAAAGTGCATCTGCAACATACTCTTCCATGGCTTTATCCTCCACGAGGGGGAGTGGCATTGGGTTGAAGGTCAATTACGCAATTATACGGCCAGTGTGGAGGCAAACTACCGGCTCGCCTTTGTCAAAGACATCGCTAAAATCACGGTACTCCTCTGGCAGGGAGGAAAGTAAAGAGGTACACAGGACCTTGGCTACCTTACGGAAGCATGTTTCACTGCATTGTGGTGACCAGGAGAGAACCTCAGCATGGAGCCAATCAAAAGAGGGCTTGTGCCTCTGTAACCAAGGATAACCAATAACCAGCGGAAACTTAGGAGAGGAAATCACTTGGAATTGGATTATCTCATGGTGGAGAGCCCCTACGGCCATGGACATGAGTCCCATGGGCAGGCTGTAGAGGTCTCCCGTCAACAGCCTCAATGGGAAGTGGAGTGTCACGCAGCTGCAGTGGAATCGAGTGCTTGGATAAAAAGGCAGCATCAATGAACAGGCCTGCAGCCCCAGAGTTGATTAGAGCCTGTATCTCGATAGACGACTTAGCCCAAGAAAGGGTGATCAAAACCAGGGGCTTATCCTTCTGGATAACCGGGGACGACACAACGACCACCTAAGGTCTGTCCATGACAGGACCTCAAGGTTCGGGTGTTCCCAGGGTGGATAGGACAAGACTTCAAAAAGTGACCTGCCTGGCCACAATAAAGGCACAATCTCTCCCTCCTCCTAAAGGCTCTCTCATCGGCAGAGAGACACGTGAAGCCCAAGTGTATGGGTTCATCTTCACTGACCGACGGGTGGGACTGCAAAGCAAAGTTTGGAGGCAAACGTACAGGAGGCTTCCGCAAGCGCTCCTTAAAAGAAAGTCTTTCGTTGAGTCTGGAGTCAGAGGATGGCAAATGAGATCAAGCTCTCCAGCTCAGTGGGTATATCGTGGGCTGCTATCTCATCCTTGATGGAATCCGAGAGACCATGAGAAAAAGCAGCCATGAGGGCCTCATTATTCCAATCAACCTCTGCTGCCAGAGTACGGAAATCAATGGCGTAGTCGGCAACAGTTCTCGTACTCTGTTTGATGGTCATGAGGCACTTGGCAGCAGAAGCGGAGCGTGCGGGAAAGTCAAATACCCTTTTAAATGAGGCCACAAACTCAGGATAACTCAAGATAACAGGTTTTTGCGTCTCCCATAGAGGGTTAGCCCAGGCCAAGGCTCTCTCAGAAAGCAAAGATATCACAAACCCTTCTCTCTGTGGGAAATGCCTGGGGCAGCATCTCAAAGTATAGCTCAACTTGGTTGAGAAACCCTCTGGATTGAACTGGATCGCCCCCAAATCGCTGGGGAAGTGGGGCGGAACCAGACATACCTCTTATAGAAGTAATATTCAAGGCGGGTGCCTGCACAGAGACTGGCGCAGCAGCAGGGACGGCCTGCAACTCATGTTGTACTGGAACAGCCATAGTGGGGTATTCCAGGTGAGCCGTGCGACTCAGGAGCATTTGTAACGCCATGGCAAACTGATCCATTTGGTGATCTTGCTCATCCACTGTGGAAAAAATATTACCAACAAGTGGATTGACTGTATCTTCTGAATTCATGGCCTTTGCCTACTATCAGAAATCATGAACCAGACCGAGACAGAAGTACAGTAAAATCACACTTGTTTATTAATAAAAATAAAAAGGTAAATAAGCGTAGTCAAAGCATAGCCAGAGTCCAGTAACCGGATCGGGTAGTCAGCCAAGCCAGAGTTCAGTAACCAGATTGGGTAATCAGCCAAGCCAGAGTTCAGTAACCAGATTGGGTAATCAGCCAGGCCAGAAGTCAGGGATCCAAGTAGAGGAACAGCAAGCAGGATAAGGAGCCAGAAGGGATGTCAGAAAAGCCAGTCTTTAAACAGGAATGCAGGAGATGGTTTCTTGTGATGTGACCAAGGCAAAGGCAGGAATGAAGTGAGCTGGAGATCTTTAAGTAGGCGGGACTGTCGAGCAGATCCACAACAGCTGGTTAACTGTGGAGAGAGATGAGAGCTGGCAATTAGCCAACAGCTGAGAGGCCAGCTCAGAGAAAGAAGGGCTGAGCCAGCCCTGACACTGCTGACACTTGATCTGTGCTGGGATTTGGAACTATCCATACGTCCATATACCCCGGTATCGTTTCTTTTAGAGCCGGTGGTTGGCTTTGTTGTAATAGCGATCGGAGCAGCTCACCAGATGCTCGATTGCTATTACAAACAGCTGGAGGGAAAGTTACCCCCCCGCTACTCTCTCAGGCTCTCCCATCCCACCAGGAGACCAGAGCGACCAGCGAACATCCTCTGGCTGACCGGACAGCCAAGCAAATCCAGGATCAGCTTTGATTGGCTGTTCATAATACTAACGCGGAAGCGATGACATGAGGGCTTTTGAGGAGGGATTTGGCATCTTATAGACCCCAGATCCATAAAGAGGACCTGTCACATGCCTATTGCTGTCACAAGGATGTTTACATTATTATTATTATAAAAGTGATAAAGAAAAAAAAAAAGCAACAGTGTAAAAAAAAAAAAATATATATATATATATATATATATATATATATATATATATATATATTGTGACAGACCTAGCCAGGAAAGAGACTTTTGGAGGGGACTGTATACTAGCCTCTTGCCAATCGATCGGGGGCCCTTGCATTTGGGGGAACGGTGCTCTTTGTGAGCTGTATGCCTGGGGACCCTTGAGGTGGTATTACTGTGGATTCGGGTCCTGGTCCCCCAGGACACACAGACTCTGGGGACCCTGGATTTGCCATATTGGAATAGTGGCTGATTCATAATGCTGGGACAGATACTGTTAGGAGATGCTGATGTAATTTCCAACACCTGTCTGTCTATTGTCTGCTAAAATGTGTATTGTAAATAAGTCTACTATGGGATCTAAGAGTCATTAGATCCCCATTGTTATTTGTGTTAATTAACTCTGCTATTGTGTGAAGAAGAGTCATCTAGGCTGTCTAAAGGGATTAGTTAATTAGCTCATGTTAATTAGGTTAATTAGGTTACAGCTGTATTGTTAGAGTAATATGAGCAGGAGGTCTGCACCTCCACTTTTAGTGTATAAAAGCCTGTATTTTGCAATAAAAGAGATTCCTGTTTGAACTTACATACAGCCTGCCTGGTGTTTGTTCTGAGCTATCACAACTGGGTTAGAACGGCACATAGCTGTAGTTCTAATCCCTGAACATTGGATGACAGAACCATCAGACGTTGCAATCTGATTCAATAGCTGCAGAGGAGTGTCGGGAGAGTGGAACCGAGCGAGCAAGGGGCTCGTTACATATATATATATATATATATATATATATATATATATATATATATATATATATATACAGTCAGGTCCATAAATATTGGGACATCGACAAAATTCTAATCTTTTTGGCTCTATACACCACCACAATGGAATGGAAATGAAATGAACAAGATGTGCTTTAACTGCAGACTTTCAGCTTTAATTTGAGGGTATTTACATCCAAATCAGGTGAACGGTGTAGGAATTACAACAGTTTGTATATGTGCCTCCCACTTTTTAAGCGACCAAAAGTAATGGGACAATTGGCTGCTCAGCTGTTCCATGGCCAGGTGTGTGTTATGCCCTCATTATCCCATTTACAAGGAGCAGATAAAAGGTCCAGAGTTCATTTCAAGTGTGCTAATTGCATTTGGAATCTGTTGCTGTCAACTCTCAATATGAGATCCAAAGAGCTGTCACTATCAGTGAAGCAAGCCATCATTAGGCTGAAAAAAACAAAACAAACCCATCAGAGAGATAGCCAAAACATTAGGTGTGGCCCTAATCAACTGTTTGGAACATCCTTAAAAAGTAAGAACACACCGGTGAGCTCAGCAACACCAAAGACCCGGAAGACCACAGAAAACAACTGTGGTGGATGACCGAAGAATTCTTTCCCTGGTGAAGAAAACACCCTTCACAACAGTTGGCCAGATCAAGAACACTCTCCAGGAGGTAGGTGTATGTGTGTCAAAGTCAACAATCAAGAGAAGACTTCACCAGAGTGAATACAGAGGGTTCACCACAAGATGTAAACCATTGGTGAGCCTCAAAAACAGGAAGGCCAGATTAGAGTTTGCCAAACAACGTCTAAAAAAGCCTTCACAGTTCTAGAACAACATCCTATGGACAGATGAGACCAATATCAACTTGTACCAGAGTTATGGGAAGAGAAGAGTATGGAGAAGGAAAGAAACTGCTCATGATCCAAAGCATACCACCTCATCAGTGAAGCATGGTGGTGGTAGTGTCATGGCGTGGGCATGTATGGCTGCCAATGGAACTGGTTCTCTTGTATTTATTGATGATGTGACTACTGACAAAAGCAGCAGGATGAATTCTGAAGTGTTTCGGGTAATATTATCTGCTCATATTCAGCAAAATGCTTCAGAACTCATTGGACGGCGCTTCACAGTGCAGATGGACAATGACCCGAAGCATACTGCGAAAGCAACCAAAGAGTTTTTTAAGGTAAAGAAGTAGAATGTTATGCAATGGCCAAGTCAATCACCTGACCTGAATCCAATTGAGCATGCATTTCACTTGCTGAAGACAAAATTGAAGGGAAAATGCCCCAAGAACAAGCAGGAACTGAAGACAGTTGCAGTAGAGGCCTGTCAGAGCATCACCAGGAATGAAACCCAGTGTCTGGTGATGTCTATGTGTTCCAGACTTCAGGCTGTAGTTTACTGCAAAGGATTTGGAACCAGGTATTAAAAAGTGAAAGCTTGATGGATGATTGCTAAACTGTCCCATTACTTTTGGTCCCTTAAAAAGTGGGAGGCACATATACAAACTGTTGTAATTCCTACACCGTTCACCTGATTTGGATGTAAATACCCTCAAATTAAAGCTGAAAGTCTGCAGTTAAAGCACATCTTGTTCGTTTCATTTCAAATCCATTGTGGTGGTGTATACAGTCAAAAAGATTAGAATTGTGTCAATGTCCCAATATTTATGGACCTGACTGTATATATATATATATATATATATATATATACACTTAAAAAAACTATTTTAAGTGCCCCTGTCCTCCCGTGCTTGTGGGCAAAGGCAAACGTGCATTTTGGTCCTGCATGCACCCAAGCAGCGATCGTCCCACACATATGAGGTATCACCACGAACACCAGATCATGGGCAGTAATTCTAGTACCAGAACTGCTGTGTAAATCTTAAGTGGTAAGAAAAATGAGGGGAATAACTGCGCTACAGTGAAATACATAAACAATAACAATTATAGCCGCGATTCATCTATGTAACACAAACACAGTTAAATTAAATAAGAAAAAAAGGGGGTTGAATCGCGCTAAAACAGATTGGTGATCATACACATCATCACCAAACCAAATATTTAGAACTAAGTGAAGAGTTCCCCTTTAGTGTATACATAATATACAAAACACATGTCAAATGAATAATCAATCCAAAAATAAAATGTTCAAAGTGATAATAAAAAGTCCATGTATAAAAAATAAATCACCCAAGTGATATGAAAGTATCTTAAAAAAGTTCCAAAAAACATAAATTCTTGCTGTGAGAAGAAAAAAGCGTGGATCAGAGACCTTATACCGAGATGGGACATCAAAGACTGCAGGGTCAGGCTAAAGGTGTTCACACTGACAGGTACTCAGACATCAGCCCACAGCATTGCAGATATGGTCATAGAAGGAAAAAAAAACTCCATATAGTGTAAAATCATTGACTTTATTGGATAAGTAAAAAGTTAAACTCACATGTTAGTAGACAATAGTAGGCATGTAGTGTAGTGTGGAGCGCCGGCCGGAAGCTCACAGACAGCCCGTCCTACTGGAAACAACAGCAGCAATGGGAGGTGACGAGAACACGTCGCTCTGCCATATGCGGCGTTTCATGATAGAGTCACATCATCCAGGGGCCCCTATCACGACTCTATCCTGAAACGCCGCGTAGGGCGGCGTTTCAGAGGTGATCAAATACCACCAAAAGAAAGCTCTATTTGTGGGGAAAAAAGGACATAAATTTTATTTAGGTACAGTGCTGCACAACCACAAAATTGTCAGTAAAATTAACGCAGTGCCGTATCGCAAAAAAATGGCCTGAAGGGGGGTAAACCTTCAGGGGCTGAAGTGGCTAATATTCAAAAATGTGTATTTTTCCCACAAAATTGCGCTTGAAAAAACCCTGCGCAAATACTGCATGACATAAAAAAATTGCAAAACCCATCAATTTATTCTCTGCTTTAAAAATATATAATGTTTGGGGGTTCCAAGTAATTTTCTAGCAAAAAATACTGATCGTTACATGTGAACACAAAGTGCCAGAAAAGGCCCAGACTGGAAGTAGTTAACAGATGCTGTACCAGGGTGGTTGCTGCAGTGCCATTTATAAATGGCACCCACCACTTTGCTGTTTTTGGACATGCAGCTGTACATACGGTAAGTGTTTAATCCATTATGCCGACATTTTGTTTTGTTGTATGGTCTTATGGCTGCACCATCTTTATTGCATCTTTTGGGGTCTGTCCACCAAATATCTTGTTTGTTTGTTTAATATATTTTATTATCTTTTTTCATGTGACAACACCGAAGAAATGACACTTTGCTACAATGTAAAGCAGTGAGTGTACAGCTTGTATAACAGTGTAAATTTGCTGTCCTCTCAAAATAACTCAACACACAACCATTAATGTCTAAACCGCTGGCAACAAAAGTGAGTACACCCCTAAGTGAAAATGTCCTAATTAGGACCAATTAGCAATTTTCCCTCCCCGGTGTCATGTGACTCATTCGTGTTACAAGGTCCCAGGTGTGAATGGGGAGCAGGTGTGTTAAATTTGGTGTTATCGCTCTCACTCTCTCATACTGGTCACTGGAAGTTCAACATGGCACCTCATGGCAAAGAACTCTCTGAGGATCTGAAAAAAAGAATCGTTGCTCTATATAAAGATGGCCTAGGCTATAAGAAGATTGCCAAGACCCTGAAACTGAGCTGCAGCACAGTGGCCAAGACCATACAGCAGTTTAATAGGACAGGATCCACTCAGAACAGGCCTTGCCATGGTCGACCAAAGAAGTTGAGTGCACGTGCTAAGCATCATATCCAGAGGTTGTCTTTGGGAAATAGACGTGTGAGTGCTGCCAACATTGCTGCAGAGGTTGAAGGGGTGGGGGGTCAGCCTGTCAGTGCTCAGACCATACGCCACACGCTGCATCAAATTGGTCTGCATGGCTGTCATCCCAGAAGGAAGCCTCTTCTAAAGATGATGCACAAGCCCACAAACATTGCTGAAGACAAGCAGACTAAGGACATGGATTACTGGAATCATGTCCTGTGGTCTAATGAGACAAGGATAAACTTATTTGGTTCAGATGGTGTCAAGAGTGAGTGGCAGCAACCAGGTGAGGAGTACAAAGACAAGTGTGTCTTGCCTACAGTCAAGCATGGTGGTGGGAGTGTCATGATCTGGGACTGCATTAGTGCTTCCGACACTGGGGAGCTACAGCACATTGAGGGAACCATGAATGCCAACATGTACTGTGACATAATGAAGCAGAGCATGACCCCCTCCCTTCAGAGACTAGGCCGCAGGGCAGTATTCCATCATGATAACAACCCCAAACACACCTCCAAGACGACCACTGCCTTGCTAAAGAAGCTAAGGGTAAAGGTGATGGACTGGCCAAGCATGTCTCCAGACCTAAACCCTATTGAACATCTGTGGGGCATCCTCAAACAGAAAGTGGAGGAGCGCAAGGTCTCTAACATCCACCAGCTCCGTGATCTCGTCATAGAGGAGTGGAAGAGGACTCCAGTGGCAACCTGTGAAGTTCTGGTGAACTCCATGCCCAAGCGGGTTAAGGCAGTGCTGGAAAATAATGGTGGCCATACAAAATATTGACACTTTGGGCCCAATTTGGACAATTTCCCTTAGGGGTGTACTCACTCTTGTTGCCAGCGGTTTAGACATTAATGGTTGTGTGTTGAGTTATTTTGAGGGGACAGCAAATTTACACTGTTATACAAGCTCTACACTCACTACTTTACATTGTAGCAAAGTGTCATTTATTCAGTGTTGTCACATGAAAAGATATAATAAAATATTTGCAAAAATGTGAGGGATGTACTCACTTTTGTGAGATATTGTATATACTGTATGTGTATATATATTGTCCCTCTTCACCATCTTTGTCTTACGGTCTTTGCCACCCCTGCACCCTCTCCACCCAATACCCTAGCACACTTCTTTCAAGAAGCAACCCTGTAAAAACTATAGTTAGCAATAACTTGTGTAAGAACCAGAATTTTTCAAACCAATGACTTTGCAGCTAATTTAAACAAAGGCAAATATTATTAGCTTCAAGGTAAAGAGTGAAGCATCTATCAATCTCTATGACTCATGGCAGCCTGTGGACCACACTGAGCTAATTAGGACTTTCATAAGCAAAGCAGTCAGCTATCAGTAGCTTCCCTCTGAGTCATAAAGTGCAGAAAAACAAACAAAAAATGTAAATGTTGAAACATTCTGGCCTTAATCAGATCATTGGAGAAATGAGTCGTTAAAAAACTTTCCTTCCGTCTCTTGCAAAGGTCATCTTTATAGCTAGAGTGGGCACACAACCAAAATAACAAAAGTTTTCTCTGCGGCTTGAATGAACTTGGCACAGAACGGTGAAATTAATCGCCATGCATTCAGCACTTTTCAGGTTGCTGCAAGCACAATAACATTTTAATTGGGAATTTAATCTAATATATTATGCAGATTTCAAGTTTATATAGGATCTAAAAAGAGAAATAGTGCCACCTTCTGGAATCCTTGGAATAGGGAAGTGGTTTAGCAGGAAATCCATAAAACATACTTATGGTTCCATTTTCTCATCTTGTATCTTAAACTAAATCTAAATCACATAGAGAGTTCTGTGTCATTTTTCTTAAAGATATGCTGCACTCTAACTGCACACTCCAGCTAGTGTGTGTCCTATAGAGATGGATGATACTACATATGAAAAGCAATATTTGCATGATCTACTTTGTATTCGAGGGTTAAGCCGGGTCAAATCTCAGCCTGCTCAGAAGGGACCAACCAAGATTCGATCCATCTATGGGGAGGCTGATTGTACCCAAGTTGTTACATTGATTGACTTGGGTACAACCAGCATGCATAGCTCCCAACTGTCCCTGATTTCGAGGGACTGACCCTCTGTTCCTCTTTCCTCTTCATTTGTCCCTCATTTGAGTCTATAAAAAATGCACTATTTATCTTTCAAGAAGTGTTACCCAGTGCTAAACCTTCCGATTTCTAAATTGCTGTATTTAAAAATTTCAAAAGCTAATATAAAGGAATATCATAGCTCCCAACTGTCCCTGATTTCGAGGGACTGTCCCTGATTTGGAGCAATGTCCCTCTGTCCTCCTCATTTGTCCCTCATTTTGGTCTGATCTATATATTTGTATATAAAATTAACTTTTTTTTTATCTTACAAAAAGTGTTTCATAGTGCTAAACCATTCATCGAATTTCTAAATTGCTGCATTTGTAAATTTCAAAAGCCAATTTAAAAGAATAGTAGAGGTAAAAAGGCACTTGTGGGTTTAACCAATCATTATTTTAGTACAATTCTCCTTTTAGGGGGGCGTGGCAAGGGGTGTATCCTAGGCCTACATACTTTTACTAATAGGTGTCCCTCATGCCCATTCCGAGCACAAAGAAGTGTTTACATAAGGCCGCAAATATGCAGCCTCTTGGCGTTAAAGCCCACCGCCGAAAGGCTGCATATACCATGTCGACAGAAAGAGGTTAAGTGTATACCCGCGTGAGGGCCATGTTTGCCCACTCGGGTGGCACAGGTTTAACTGTAGAGCAGGGAGGTGACTTAACACTTAAATTTAATTTCTTTAAATGTATGGTTTGTATAAAAGAAAGACATTGAATAAACGAGAAAATGGTGGACTCTCTTTCGTCCACTTGCTTCCAGTTATGAGAAAAAGGGGGGGATCAGTCAATAAAGTACTGGTCTATATCACAAAAGAAATTCTGCCAACATTCTGATTACCGTATATACTCGAGTATAAGCCGAGTTTTCAGAACAAGTTTTCACAGTTTTTTGTGGTAAAATTAGGTGCCTCGGCTTATATTTAGGTCGGCTTATACTCGAGTATATACGGTACATTCAATAGTAGAATATTGTTACCCCAGTTGGAACTTTAAAGGCAGAATAGGAAAGACAGTAAAGATGTATGACAACAATTATTGTGGATGTTCACCGGGGCTGCTCGGTGAACTTCCACAAGGACTTTTTGGCCCCTCACCTCATCAGGGCCAATATGGTGTTCTAATATATCCGAGCCTCAGGGTGCTCTATGTAAAAATATTTGTTATGTCGTCATGTAATGGATTTTATGCTGTGATGCAATTTAGACCACGTGGTCAACACTTTTTACTAATTTAAAAAAAATTTATATACTTTTTAAACTTTGCCATTCATCTTTACTGTCTTTCCTATTCTGCCTTTAAAGTTCCAATTGGGATAACAATATTCTACAATTGAACTGCTTCCAGTTAAAACCAAATAAAACTTGGTCAACACTGCATTGAATATACAAAACATCTAATATTGCTACTAGACATGTGCAGAACGAAAAAAATAGTTTTGTTTAGTTTCGATTCGTTATTTATATAAATTGTTTAGTTAAATCTGTTTCAGTCGTTTAATCCCTTTAATTTGTTTTTAGAATTCGTTATTTTTATTCGTTTTCAAATTGATTCGAAAAGTTTTCGAATAATTTTCGAATTCGAAAAAGTTTTCGAATTCGAATAGTTTTCCCATTTCCAATAAGAATAAAATAGAATAGAAATCAAAGGAATAGAATAGAAAAAAAATGTTTTTTTTTCTATTCTGTGCCTTTATTTTCTATTCTATTTTATTCTGTTTGGAAATTGGAAAACTATTCAAATTTGTATTCAAAAAAGATTCTAATTCGAATTTTGTTGGCCATTTTGTTGGAGCCAGGAGCCAGTTCAACTGCTGCAGAGCCAAAACATTACCGATTTCCCAAATTGGGACGGCCTCCGATCAGGGCGAGGGTCCCAAAATCGGGTTTGTCCCCGGAAAATCGGGACTGTTGGCAACTATGTCTGGTTGTTCTGCCCCAACGGGGCAAAGAATATATATAGACTGTTTTCCTAACCATTTTCTATGGACGGTAATATTTAATTTACATGCTGCCAACTAGTGACCTTTTGTGGTAATGCACTTGTTTTGTCATGTTTCTTTTCCCTGATGTTATGTCACACTTCCTTTATATGTAATGCTCCACCCTTTTTCCTGTGATTGTACTTCCTGTGTCACGGATGCAGCTACAAGCCACATGTAGCAGGGCACATGTATTCTGCGTTGAAAGCTACAGACAATATCATCTTTTGACCGCATAAATACCACAACCTATTCATCTGTTAGTATCCTGTCATCTGTTGTAACCTGATGTTCAGAATAAAAGCTGGATGGAATTTGGTGAGTTCAAGCTATCTGATGAGGATTGTCCTCAGTGATTATATCTTATACAGGCCAGACATAGAGGTCTCACAAAGAATAAATCACTTCACAACAATCGGAATCAGAATACTGGTCTTAGATTCAAGCTGTCTGGACCAGGAGCAATCTGTATCTCCACTTTTGTATGAGAGGGCTAGAACTGAGGGTATTCCTTTGGCCTGGTTTCATCCCAGGCCGTTACAGGCCTTTGTTCTTAGAGGGACAAGTTGACTTAGTCTTTGGTCAGGTGATTTCCCTACTGCTGAGGCTCAGGGGTCTGGCTCTCGGGCAAGGAAGTCTTCTCTTCCTTTTTTAAGGAATCCCTATGGAAAGACACCTCCAGACAGTGGATCATTCTGGGGAAGAGACCTAGACACCCTTGATATCAAGGGGCTTGGTTGTCTTTGGCCTCTTGTTTCCCAAGGTAACATTCAGACGTTCTAGGCTGTTTTATACAATCTGGATCCAAGCAGATAATGCCATGAAGGTGGCGTACTTCAATTTTCAGATGGATTCAGAGTTTTGCAGTAGCAAAAGATAGATTGGTATCATTGGTAAAACCTCAGGCTCCAGCCCTGTCAGGCATGAGCCTTCTGGGTATACACAGTGGCAGGTAGATTACATCTGACAGCAGTGCCTAAACCTATGAGACTGATTGCTACCCCAGCCCCTGAGGTCAAACTAAAGGCTAGGCTATTTGAGCTCAGCTGTAGTGGTGGGTGCAGATGGGGAGGGCGTCACATTTGTTTTTGTACCAGGTGAACATTTGCCCTTATCTGAAGCCAGCTTCTGGTATAAGAATTCTTGGGGAGGCTTTTCGAGCTGCAGGCAGTTCACAGCTTTGCTGTTGTCATGACTTCAAGAGCCTGTGGGCGTTTGTTTGCCTATCCCATAGTGGGATTGGTTTGTCTGACTTAGGTGAAGTACTCCTTCAATACATCCAGATCAATGATGGCACACTTGCAAACAGTCATTAGCTAGCCATAGCAGCTATACCTAGTTCCTTAGAAACCAAAAATGGTAGAAGGCTCCAGCGCACAATCGCCTTGCGGTTCCTAAAGTTAATTCGAAGGTCCCGCTATATATGGCTGGGCTGCAACCACCGAAAGTAACTGCTGTACATTCCTCATGCAGCATCTGGACATCGTGGCCACCTTATGCAGAGATGTCAGCCAACACAACAGGCAGGAGAGTCAATTAAGGTCTATTATGGCACATTCTTTCAGCTCTACTGATGGACTTACAGTAGTACTCCTCACTACACCTGTCTTTGGCAGGAAGCCAGTAGCTTTCTCATTTTCTTATGATAGGATTTTCTGAAGCTTCCCACCCTGGTAGCTAGTTAGTGATCTAACAGATGTACTGTATGCTGCCATGGAGGCACCAGGAAAACAGAAAATTGTATCGTACTTACATTCATTTTCTTTTCCTGGTGCCTATTCATGCCAGTATACTGAACCCACCCAGTTCATTCCTAGTGATGTACAGGGAATGAGCTGTTGTGTGGGTGTTAACTTTTTAAAGCTATGCACTGGTCCTGTGGGCGTAAGTGGGCATAACTACTATTACATGTATGCTGCCAGGAAAAGAAAATGACGGTTAGTATTAATCACTTGACAACTGGGCACTTAAACCCCCTTCCTAACCAGACCAATTTTCAGCTTTTGGTGCTCTCACATTTTGAATGACAATTACTCAGTCATGCAACACTGTATCTATATGAAATTTTTGTCCTTTTTTTCACACAAATGGAGCTTTCTTTTGGTGGTATTTAATCACCGCTGGGTTCTTTATTTTTTGCGCCGTAAAAGAAAAAAGACTGAAAAATCTGTAAAAAAATACATTTTTCTTCATTTCTGTTATAATATTTTGCAAATTAGTAATTTTTCTTCATATATTTTGGCCAAAATTTATACCGCTACATATCTTTGGTAAAATTAACCCAAATCGGTGGATATTATTTGGTCTTTGTGAAAGTTATAGAGTCCAAAAGCTATGGTGCAAATATCTGAAAATTGATCACACCTGAAGTACTGACGGCCTATCTAAATTCTTGAGACCCTAACATTCCAGAAAAGTACAAATACCCCCCCAAATGACCCCTTTTTGGAAAGAAGACATTCCAAGGTATTTAGAAAGATGCATGGTGAGTTTTTTGAAGTTGTCATTTTTTCCCACAATTCTTTGCAAAATCAAGGGTTTTTTTTAACTTTTTTTTTTTCCCACAAAATTGTCATATTAGCAGGTTATTTCTCACACACAGCATATGCATACCACAAATTACACCCCAAAACACATTCTGCTATTACTCCCGAGTATGGCGATACCACATGTGTGAGACTTTTACACAGCGTGGCCACATACAGAGGCCCAACATGCAAGGGAGCACCTTCAGGCGTTCTGGAGCACCCAGGCCAATTCTGACATTTCTCTCCTACATGTAAAAATCATCATTTATTAGCTAGATACATAGAACCCCAAAACATTATATATGTTTTTTTAGCAAAGACCCTAGAGAATACAATGGCGGTCGTTGCAACTTTTTATCTCGCACAGTATTTGCGCAGCAATTTTTTTAACGCGTTTTTTTTGGAAAAAAAATTGTTTTGTGCTTTACAAAAACCAAAACAGTAAAGTTAGCCTAATGTTTTTGCATAATGTGAAAGATGAAGTTACGCCGAGTAAATAGATACCCAACATGTCACCTTTCAAAATTGCACGCGCTTGTGGAATGGCGCCAAACTTTGCTACTCAAAAATCCCCATAGGCGACGATTTAAAATTTTTTAGTGGTTACATGTTTTGAGTTACAGAGGAGGTCTAGGGCCAAAATTATTGCTCTCGCTCTACCGATTGCAGCGATACCTCACATGTGTGGTTTGAACACCGTTTTCATATGTGGGCGGGACTTACGTATGCGTTCGCTTCTGCATGCGAGCACACAGGGACAGGGGCGCTTTAAAATTATTTTTTTTTTTTTATTGTTCATTTTACTTTATTTATTTTAGTTTGATGCATTTTTCCCAAAAAAAAAATTTTGTACCACTTTTATTCCTATTACAAGGAATATAAACATCCTTGTAATAGGAATATGGCATGACAGGTCCTCTTTACAGTGAGATATGGGGTCAATAAGACCCCACATCTCACCTCTAGGCTGGGAAGCCTGAAATTAAAAAAAAAAAAAAAACGATCCTGGCTTCGATCGTAGCGGTGAGTCGGTAGAAGCACGGGAGGGGGGGACATCCCCTCTCGCCTCCCGTAAGAATGATCAAGCAGTGGAACAGCTGCTATGATCATTCTCATGGTGTAGGGAATCGCCGGCTGAAAAAGCTGATATCTGAATGATGCCTGTAGCTGCAACCATCATTCAGATATCCCCGCACAAAGTCAAGTACGTTGTATGACGGCTGGCGGGCGGGAAGTGGTTAAAACGCTTTTTTTTTTTTAACACAAAGTTGTCCATTTATACAATATTTCTACCACATAACATGTACATACCAAAAATGACACCCCGAAATAGATTCTCCTGCTCCTCCTGAGTACGGCGATACCACATGTGTGAGACTTCCACAGCCTGTCCACATACAGAGGCCGAGTACAGCCGAGCATGGCTCAGCATGGCAGGGTATGGCGGGGTATTGCGGAGTATGGCGGGGTATTGCAGAGTATGGCGGGGTATGGCGGAGTATGGCGGAGTATGGCGGAGTATGGCGGGGTATGGCGGAGTATGGCGGGGTATTGCGGAGTATGGCGGGGGCATGGCAGAGTATGGCGGGGGCATGGCAGAGTATGGCGGGGGCATGGCAGAGTATGGCGGGGGCATTGCAGAGTATTGTGGGGGCATTGCAGAGTATTGTGGGGGCATTGCAGAGTATTGCACAGCATTGCAGAGTATTGTGGGGGCATTGCAGAGTATTGCACAGCATTGCAGAGTATTGTGGGGGCATTGCAGAGTATTGCACAGCATTGCAGAGTATTGTGGGGGTATTGCAGAGTATTGCACAGCATTGCAGAGTATTGCACAGCATTGCAGAGTATTGTGGGGGCATTGCAGAGTATTGCACAGCATTGCAGAGTATTGTGGGGGCATTGCAGAGTATTGCACAGCATTGCAGAGTATTGTGGGGGCATTGCAGAGAATTGCACAGCATTGCAGAGTATTGTGGGGGTATTGCAGAGTATTGCACAGCATTACATAGTAGTAGGGATGGCTGAGCATGGATGGATGGATGGCTGGATGTCTCTGTGCAGCGCTGTGGGCACTACACATACAGCCCACAGCGCTGCAGACATTCATCCATCTCCCTCTCCTCCACAGTGTACCGATCGGTACACCGGAGGGGAGGAGAGGAACCGGCGTCATCAGATGACGCCGGTCTGTTTACATGTGATCGCGCCGTCATTTGATCCGTGATGCGCCGGGTCCTCTGGACCCGGCGGTCACGGATGTGTTCGGGTGCGCGCCCCAGGGGGCGCGCGAGAGGGGAATTCTGGGAGGACGTCATAGTACGTCCTCCCAGAGTTATCCAACCGCCCTGCAGCCGTCATTCGGCTATGGGCCGGTTGGTAAGTGGTTAAACAATTTTCTGTTTCTTTTTTTTTTATTATTCATTTTGGATAGAGCAAGGGAAGGTTATAATCCCTGTGAGATTTTTTTTTGCCATCTGTGTCCCATTGCAAAGATTTGCCTTCACTTCCTGTCCCAAAGCCAAACAGGAAGTGAGAGGAAATCCTTGCAGATTAAGAGAATTCCTTGGGGACCCCCAGGTCACCAGAACTAATGTCCCCATTGGAAGCTTTATCCTCTATTACTATTCTGGGGACAACCCAGAATTTGGGATTTTCTTTTCACTTTTAAAGATAATAGTAAGCAAAACAAATAGAGAGGGTTAATCTCCTTAACGGGGGCACAGACAGCAATAAATACTGACAAGCGTTCTATTCTCTATTTTGCTTTTAGTTATACTTTAAGATGCTATCTGTTACTCCACAGAACTATAAAATTCCCCAATATTTCTGATTTGAAATTGCATTACCTTATGCAATTTAGAGACACAGAAGGGTAGGACTAGTATCTCTGTTACTATACTTAGAGAAATGTCCCCACTTTTTCTGTTATCAAAGGGTCAGAAAGTGAAGGATAATCTCCCCAAAAAGCACACAGACAGCACTTTGTTTTGTAGAGTGGGAAAGGATTATAACTGCCTGTCACTGACAGAAGAGGAATCAGAACAAGGGACACATCCTACTGACTGCAAGTTATGTCCCTTGTGCTGATTTCTTTGTTTGTGATTTGGCTGCACTTAGGCTTTACTCGTAAAAATTAAGTATTGAAGATTGCTGCATATACACCAAAAATATTTGGATGCCTACCTTTACACACACATAAACTTTAATGGCACCCCAGTCTTAGTCCATAGGATTCAATATTGAGTTGGCCCACCCTTTGCAGCTATAACAGCTTCAACTCTTCTGGGAAGGCTGTCCACAAGGTTTAGGAGTGTGTCTATGGGAATGTTTGACCATTCTTCCAGAAGCGCATTTGTGAGGTTAGGCACTGATGTGCACAAGAAGGCCTGGTTCGGAGTCTCTGCTCTAATTCATCCCAAAGGTGTTCTATCGGGTTGAGGTGCAGGCCAGTCAAGTTCCTCCATCCCAAACTCACTCATTAATTTCTTTATTGACCTTGCTTTGTGCACTGGTGTGCAGTCATGTTGGAACAGGAAGGGGCCATCCCCAAACTGTTCCCACAAAGTTGGAAGCATGAAATTGTCCAAAATGTCTTAGTATGCTGACGCCTTAAGAGTTGCCTTCATGGGGCGTGGCCTGGACGGAGACCAAGATGGCAGCATAAGCCAAGAGCTCCTGCGATCTGGGGACTGAACCTCGCTTCCTAGGGGAACCTACACCTTGTAAGCACCATGAGTAGATCCACTCAGAGCTCCTCTACATCCCGAGCAATCATTGACTCAGGTACACAGCTAAGTAGAAACATACCGGAGCTGTTTCGGACCAGCGCATGGCTGCACACGCGGCCTCACAGGCCCCAACCCCGATTTCGCCTAGCATGGAACCCAACACACCGCTGTCCGGGGGATCAGGGCGCGCTCACCCCCCTAGCCTGTTTGACTTAGAGATAGTTGCCGGTGATATCATAAAACACCGTTACATCGGCGATCGCTGAACTTAAAACTGAAATCCATGCGGTGGCACATCGGATTGATGGAGTGGAACAAACTTCCCAGACACATGCGGCCGCCATCCGACAGGTCCAAACCACCTTTGACTCCCAGCTCTCCCAACTCCTAGACATTCACAGGCATGTCGAGGACCTCGACAATCGTGGTCGGAGGCACAACATTAGAGTGAGGGGGGTTCCTGAGACCATTGAGCCGGGATCACTGCAACAGACTATCTGCACAATTTTTAATGACTTGATTGAACGCCCAGCAGACTCTCCCATAGAAATGGAAAGAGCCCACTGTGCTTTGCGCCCATTGCCCCGTGAAAATGAACCACCAAGGGATGTAATATGCTGTGTGGTTAACTTTCCACTTAAAGAGGAAATTCTCCGTAAAGCCAGAGAAAGAGGCTGAATCCTCCATAATGGCGTAGAAGTCAAATTATTTCAGGATTTGTCCCAGATAACGCTCCAGAATACGCCCCCTACTGGAAGTCCTACGAGCCAGAAATATACAATATTGCTGGAAATTCCCTTCTGGGCTGTCAGCATGCGCTAGAGGTCGCTCTGCGCTACTCCGCACACCTGAGGACCTTCTGTGTTTCTGCGAGCAACTCGATCTCCCGCACATCGAGCTTCTGGAATGGTATGCCTCCTACTTCCCCTCTGAACCCTGGCTCCCGGTCTCTCTTCACCCATCACCGAAGGCCCAACCACACAGATCCCGCAGATATAGAGCTGACTATTCTTCCCCGGGAAACCATGCATCACGCCGTGACCAGCACCAACGCAATCCAGGCTCCCCGTCCATGCCCTCCAGGAGGAGAGATCGAGTGGATGTCTAATACACCTTGACTCTTGTTTGCCAAGTGCCACCACGTGCGAGTAACAGTCCACACTCACTCTTCCTTTCCTTCCCACTCCTCTCTGCTCCTATTCCCTCTTTAGGACTCTTGCCCTCACCGGTCCCTCCATCAGTCTCTCGAGCTTCATGAAACCTTTGGACAACACTACATTACAGTTGCAATGACTCATCAGCTAGACGAAGAACGCGTAGGACCAATAGTGCTGAATCATCACTACTCATCCCTTCTGGGCATCTCTACCCTCCCTCGCACTGCTTCTCACGGAACTGCACTTGCTACACCCCGTCGCTGATGTCTTCATCTTTGGGAGGTAACTCTTTCTGCTACACACCAGCATCTATGCTGCCCCCATGCCCTTGGCTAGGAGAGCAGACTTTCTACATCAGGAACTGTTGTGCCTTTTCCCCTCTGTCTCCTCCCGCTGACTTACTCGGTGATGGTCTTTGACTGCATTTTTTAAATTTTATTTTAAATTCAATTTTATTTTTACAAAGGAAGGGAGGGGAAAAGGGGAAAAGATAAAGGGGGGAAAAACACCTTTTTTTTGCTTTTTTATCTTTATTTTTATTTCTTCTTTACTTTTATTTTTTTTACAGGTTGTTTTCTATTCCTTTTTATATAACACTTGTGGTGATGTTATTTTACATCCCCATTTCTTTATGCATAGAGGTACACTCACGAAGGTGGTAGAACTTCCAGTCTAGTTATGTTAAGTTGCTGTAAATCTTGGTTCTGCTACCATGTATGTAGTGTGTTTTTCTTTGTCTGCCTGAGATGTCAGTCTGGGTCACTCCCGTGCGGCTGGAGGATGTTTCCCTAATCACATCGAGACTGACAGGGTGGTTCTTGTACACACCTCCCTTATTTACTCAGGTAATGATCACTTATCTCGAATGTTTCACTAAATCTAATTTGACATTCATGGCTCTCAAACAATCGCACAAAGTAGTTGTTCTCTTTTGCTCCCCTGATTACACTTATTTTTCCGCAATAAGAAGCTGTAATCAATGGCGACACTTGGCAGAACTGTTTGTAATGTTTCAATTGTTTCATTTGATGTGTATAGGTGTCAGACTTACCCGTATCAGACTGACGAACCCGATATAGCAGAGGATGGCCTCCCGTACGTATCTGGTTCCCGGCCCCTGATAGAGCACACAGAAGGCACGGGAGCACAGAATGGTATGAGAGCCTGGCGGGTGGTTAGCAGGCATGAGGCCCAAAGTCCTGATGCAAGCTGGCAGGAGATGATAGGTAGGCTGTAGGTCAGCTACAGGTGCAGAGCAGGAGCAGGCAGATCTGAACACAAGCAAGGTTGGCAACAGGCAGTCAGCACAGTACAAAAGGAGCAGGCAGATACAAAGTCCAGGTCACAAGCAGGTTTGGCAGCAGGCGGTCGGCACGGTACAGAGGGGTCAGGCAGGTTCAAAGTCGGAGGCAGGCCAGGGGTCAGATGCAGGCGGATAGCAGAGCAAAGTCCAGTAAACAAGCCGGGTCACAGAGAGATCAAACAGTACACAGGAAACAGGAATCACGGGAACAGGAAGCTGATGATCGGACAGCACAGAGCACAGCATCCCAGCAACCTAAATAGGGCAACCGGCGCCAAACACCGCGACCGTGCCGGCACGCCCAGGCGCGCGCTCACGCGCACCCACACGTGCCTGCACGGGAGCCAGCACAACGCGGCGCATTCCAGAGTGCCCAGCAAGTGTCCTGAACCAAGATCCTCTCTGACAGTGCCCCCTCCTTAAGGGCAGCCTACGGATGCCCAGCCGGGCTAACCTATCCGCATGGGTACTCTGAAAATCCCTTAAGAGTTCTTCAGCGTGCAAGTTGGCCTCCGGTTCCCAAGAATTGTCTTCTGGTCCATACCCCCTCCACTTGATCAAGTACTGGATTTGGCTGCGTCTCTTCCTACAAGCCAATATTGCCTCCACCTCAAACTCCTCCTCGTTGTCGATAATTACGGGTTCAGGCGGGCCAGTATTGCGACCCGAAAAAGAGTTGGGGATAACGGGTTTAAGTAGGGATACATGAAAAACCGGATGGATTTTCAATGAATTAGGTAAGTCCAGCTCATAGGCCACATCATTGATTTTTCTCTTGACTGAAAAAGGACCCATGAACCTGGGACCTAACTTTCTCGAAGGACAAGCCATCCTTAAGTTACTGGTAGACAGCCAGACCTGATTGCCAGGTTCTAGCAATAGTTGTCCTCGCTTCTTCCTGTCATACATTTTTTTGTTGTATTCCTGGGTTCTAGCCATTGTTTCTTGCAATAGTTTGTTGTTGTTGATGAAGAAGTTCATAGTTTCAGAAACCGCGGGAATCGCACATTCAGGTAAGGAACTGGTTAAAAAGGATGGGTGAAACCCGTAGCTCGCAAAAAACGCTGTCTGTTTGATGGCTGAATGCACAGAGTTGTTGTAGGCAAACTCAGCAATAGGCAGGAGAGAGACCCAGTCGTCTTGTGAGAAGGCAGAAAAGCAACGAAGGTACTGTTCCAGTGACTGATTAGTTCTCTCCGTCTGCCTATTCGTCTGGGGGTGGTAGGCCGAAGAGAATGCCAATTCTATCTCCAGAGACCTACAGAGAGCTTTCCAGAATCTGGAGGTAAACTGAACCCCACGATCGGATACTATACTTGCGGAAACTCCGTGGAGGCGTACAATTTCCTTAATGAATATTTTTGCGGTTTCCAAAGCTGATGGGGTACCCTTCATGGGTAGAAAGTGGGCCATCTTGGACAGTCTGTCTACAATGACGAAGATGGTGGAAAAGCCTTCTGCCAACGGGAGCTCAACGATGAAGTCCATCGCAATCATTTTCCATGGCCTTTCTGGCACGGGTAAGGGCCTTAATAGCCCCCAGGCCTTCGTTCGGCTGCTCTTGCTTTGAGCGCAGGTAATACAGGACTCCACAAAGCTCTTGCAGTCGCTTACCAGCTGGGGCCACCAAAAAGTATGCTGTACAAGTTCTGTTGTTTTCAACACACCAAAATGCCCAGCCAATTTGTGGTCGTGGCAGAGTTCCAGTACAGCAATCCTCAGATCCTCTGGGACCAAGATTTTATCCTTGTATCAGAATAAGCCGTCTTGCAAGCTTATCTCGCCTTCCACAGAAGGGGACCAATTTCTTGAGGCCTGTTTGATCCGGGATATAAGATCTCCCTGAAAAAGCAGAAAACTTCCAGCAGGGAGAATGGTGTCTGGAGGCAGAGATTCCCTGGAGTCATGAAACATACGGGATAATGCATCTGGTTTGGTGTTCTTGGTACCTGGCCTATACGTAATGTGGAATTGAAATCTCGAGAAGAACAGAGCCCATCTTGCCTGTCGTGGTCTCAATCTCTTGGCCGTTCTCAAATACTCAAGATTTTTATGGTCCATGTAAATCAGAATGGGGTGAGCGGCCCCCTCCAATAGGTAGCACCACTCTTCAAGTGCGGCTTTAATGGCCAGCAACTCACGATCTCCTACATCGTAATTTTTTTCTGCATCAGAAAGTTTTCGTGAGAAGAAGGCTATGGGATGAAGGAGAGCCTTGGCACCTTGCCACTGAGACAGTACTGCCCCTACCGCGACCTCCGATGCGTCCACCTCAAGGACAAATGGCAAGGCAGGGTCTGGGTGCTTCAGGACAGAAGCGGAAGTAAAAAGTTCCTTGAGTTTATCAAAGGCTGCTTGCGCCTGAGGAGACCAACAGAATCGATTTCCCTGGTTCGTCAGTTCTGTGATGGGGGCGATTATAGTAGAAAAACTCCTTATAAATTTAGCTGCAACCTTTTGCGGATCCATTTTAACACCATTGGTAGAGATGATTAGGCCAAGGAACTGAATGCACTGGAGCTCAAAATCGCATTTGTCCAATTTAGCATAGAGTCCATGCTGCCTGAGCCAGGTTAACACATTCCTGACATGCCTGCGATGTTCGGTAACAGAAGAGGAGAAGATCAGAATGTTGTCCAGGTATACGATAACATATAAATCCAGGAGGTCACGAAAAATGTCATTTACGAAATGTTGAAAAGTTTCCGGTGCATTGCACAGGCCGAAGGGCATGACGAGGTATTCAAAATGTCCGAACCTAGTACGGAAGGCTGTTTTCCACTCGTCCCCCTCTCTGATGCGAATCAAGTTATAGGCCCCACGGAGGTCGAGTTTGGTAAATATTTTTGCTGAACCCAATCTTTGGAACAGTTCTGGCACAAGAGGTAAGGGATAGCGATTTTTGATGGCCACCTTGTTGAGTTCTCTATAATCGATGCAGGGACGTAGTGAGTGGTCCTTTTTCTCGACAAAAAAGATGCCTGCCCCGGCTGGTGATGTTGAAGGACGGATAAAGCCTCTCTTAAGATTTTCATCGATATACACCTTGAGAGTACCCAGCTCCTGCTCTGTTAAAGGGAATATTCTCCCAAAAGGAACTTCAGATCCGGGCAACAACTCAATAGGACAGTCGTAGGGTCTATGAGGTGGAAGGGTCTCAGCCCCTTTTTTGCTAAAGACATCAGAGAAGTCCTGGTAAGGGATGGGAATCGCCTGCTGCGATTCCGTGTCGGTGTTCAGACACAAGAGTTGACTGGGTTTTGCAGGAGTTCCGTGCAAACAGTGCTGTTGGCAGTAACTGGAAGAGAACTTGACTTCCCCAGAAACCCAATCGATACTGGGGTTATGCGCCTGCAACCAAGGCATTCCTAGAATAATAGGGAAGAGTGGTGAAGAAATGGTGTCCAGCCGGAGAAATTCCTGATGACAGGTGTTCATGGTGGCTAGCAGTCGGATGGTTTCCAAGGTGACCGGACCAGAGCTGAGGGTGGAACCATCCGCGAGATAGACAGCAAGTCCCTGTGATTTTGTCCGGAGAAGGATACGGTGTTGAGTCGCAAAGGTGAGATCAATGAAGCAACTGCACGCTCCTGAGTCAATGATGACTGGGGTAAGCAGATCCTGTCCTGGAAGCTGGAGGGTAATGGAGAGAGCCAGATGGTTAGCAAGGTTAGGCAAGGCAGGTGCGATTTTAGAAGAAGCTGAAAGAGACTTACGTGTCTTATTTGGGCAAGATGTCACGTAGTAACCTGATTCCCCGCAGTACATGCATAAGTTGTTGACCCGTCGACGTTGTCGTTCTTCGGGAGTGAGGGATGGGCGGAGAAGCCCCAGTTGCATTGGTTCAGAAGTGTCAAGGCCTGAGGCAGCCGGTACCTGAAGGCTTTGGCCTACGGAGCTGGTAGCACTAGGGACATTGGGGAGGACCCAAGTGGGGTGGAACTGGTTGACCGACCTCTCGGAACGATGCTCTCTCAAGCGCCGATCAATCTGCACCGACAGGTTAATAAGGTCTTCAAGAGTTTGGGGTACGCCTACCCGTGCCAGCTCGTGTTTGAGCGAATCGGATAATCCTAAGCGGAATTGGTATCGCAGGGCTGCATCATTCCATTCAGTGTCTGAACTCCAACGCCTAAATTCCAGAACATAGTCTTCTGCAGGCCTGCGCCCCTGTTGTAGGGCGTGTAAGGCGGATTCAGCCGTGGCTTTTAACTGAGGGTCCTCATACAATTGAGACATGGCAGTAAAGAAGGTATCCAGATTATCCAAGCAGACTGACTTTTGCTCCAGGAGACGGTGGGCCCAGGCCTGTGGTTCTCCAGATAGAAGAGAGATGACAAAACCCACCCTGGTTGCTTCCAAGGAGAAGGTGCGTGGTTGCAAGGTGAAGTACAGTTTGCAAGCGTTACGAAATGCTCGATACTTGTTGCGCTCTCCGGTAAACCTTTCGGGTGTAGGGACCCTGGATTCGGGAGGTAGCATAACCACTGAGGGTGCAGGTGAGAGCCCGGTAGCAGAAGCACCTTGCGGGTTAGCAGGTGAGGATAGCACCTGAACTCGCTCCTCCAGTCTGGTATGACCTTCTTGAAGGCTCTTCACAGCCTGCGTGAGACCCGCCAGGTGTCTGCATAGCTCCTCCATGGGAGAGGTCCCCTGCTTGGGCTCGGACATGGCTGTCTGATACTGTCAGACTTACCCGTATCAGACTGACGAACCCGATATAGCAGAGGATGGCCTCCCATACATATCTGGTTCCCGGCCCCTGATAGAGCACACAGAAGGCACGGGAGCACAGAATGGTATGAGAGCCTGGCGGGTGGTTAGCAGGGATGAGGCCCAAAGTCCTGATGCAAGCTGGCAGGAGATGATAGGTAGGCTGTAGTTCAGCTACAGGTGCAGAGCAGGAGCAGGCAGATCCAAACACAAGCAAGGTTGGCAACAGGCAGTCAGCACGGTATAAAAGGAGCAGGCAGATACAAAGTCCAGGTCACAAGCAGGTTTGGCAGCAGGCGGTCGGCACGGTACAGAGGGGTCAGGCAGGTTCAAAGTCGGAGGCAGGCCAGGGGTCAGATGCAGGCAAATAGCAGCGCAGAGTCCAGTAAACAAGCCGGGTCACAGAGAGATCAAACAGTACACAGGAAACAGGAAGCACGGGAACAGGAAGCTGATGATCGGACAGCACCGAGCACATCATCCCAGCAACCTAAATAGGGCAACCGGCGCCAAACACCGCGACCGTGCCGGCACGCCCAGGCGCGCGCCCACGCGCACCCGCCCGCACGGGAGCCAGCACGACACGGCGCACTCCAGAGTGCCCAGCAAGTGTCCTGAACCGAGATCCTCTCTGACAATAGGGCTCCATAGCACCCTGGTTTTAGACTTCACATCGGTTATTAAGTTATTATTTCCGCATTATTGGTAGGTTCCCCACTGTACTCACCCTATTCTAACCAAGTTTAATCCTTCACTCCCCGGATTGCAACCTTCCTGAGGTTGCCGTCCCTTCTTGCGTCCCCACACAGCAGTCCCACTGGGATTTTTGCTGACCCTCCAGATTTTCCCCCTTTTAAGGTGGCTTAGCTAGACTAACACCACCTCTGGTTGAACTATTATTCTTTCCATCTTGTTCTCCTCTTTATTCCTTTTTTCCTGCATCCTTTTTACCTTTCCTGATCGCTCCCCCGTCCTCTTCCTTCCCTCTCTCTCCCTCTTTTTCTTTCTTTTCTCATCTCCTTTTTATATCCCCCCTCCCTGCCCCACCCCCCTTTTTTTTTCTCCCCAACTTTGATTTCTCCTTACTGATTGGATCCGCCCCTGCCCCTCCTGGTGGTATCCCCCCACCGTTCTTTTATCTGCACAATACATCTGCACAAAAAACCCGCAACCCCGTGGCATACAATCATAGAAAGTCTTGCGACTCCAATCCCAAATCATGTCTTCCCTGATGTTGAAATGCCTATCTCTAAACATGAAGGGCCTTAACCTACCAGAAAAAAGGTCGCAAGTCTTGTCTTCCTTCACCAATCACAGGGCTCACTTCATCTTCTTGCAGGAGACCCACTTTCGCTTGGATGCCGTCCCTAAACTGTCTAATCATATTTACCGAACAGCGTTCCATTCCACTAACCCTGACTCTAATGCCCTGACGCACAAAGTGCCACGCATGCTCAGAATAAATTAAGAGATAAAAGCTATTGGCTACTGCCCCTTTTATAGTCCCGACGTACATGTTTTACGTCACCCCGTTCAGAATGATTGGATTTTCCGACAACTTTGTGTGACCGTGTGTATGCAAGACAAGTTTGAGCCAACATCCGTCGGAAAAAATCCTAGGATTTTGTTGTCGGAATGTCCGATCAATGTCCGACCGTGTGTACGGGGCATAAGACAAAAGGTGTTTCTATTCTTATATCTAAAAATGCTAACTTCCATGTATCTGATTCCCTTGTTGACCCAGAAGGAGGTGCTCACTGCTATAGGTTTAGGGACCTGCATGTTGTCGTATATTATGACCTTGTACACAGGCCCCTCCGCAGCAGTGAAAGTCAACGGCCACCTGTCGGACGCCTTTCCCATCAGCAACGGCACACGCCAGGGGTGTCCACTTTCACCACTGATATACATTCTTACCCTGGAACCCTTCCTTAATAGGTTGAGAGGTAATTCAAATATTCAAGGGATCACTGTAAAAGATAGAGAGTTTAAGGTCGCAGACTTCGCTGACAACATTCTGCTCTCTTTGCAATCGCCCTGTATCTCCCTGCCCAATCTCCTCAAAGATATAGAATACTTTGGTACCTTATCAAACCTCAAAATCAATTACACCAAATCACAGGCACTAAATGCCTCCCTTCCTTCCCATGTCATGACACGTTGTCAAGAGTCATTCCCATTTCAATGGGAACAAGACGCACTCACATATCTTGGCATTCGAATCCCCACCCGCCTGACAGACCTATACTCGAAAAATTTTCCACCCGTCCCTTCTTCGGACCCAAAAGTATCTCAAAGATTGGATGGGCCTGAACGTCTCTTGGTTCGGTCGCTCAGCTCTGATTAAAATGATTGTTCTGCCTCACCTATTCTACCTAATGCAATCAATCCCCATCTCCTTACCAGCAGGTTTCTTTACATCCTATCGGAAAGCTTGTTCTGCCTTCTTATGGAAGGACTCTTCACCTCCCATTAAGTTCTCCCGACTCACATTACCTAAGTCTAGAGGGGGAATAGGTCTACCGGACCTCCAAAAATACCATGCCGCCTGTCACCTCACAAGGATCGCTGATTGGAACATTCATGCCTTTAAAAAATCAAGGGTATTCCTAGAGAAAGCCTTCTCGTCAGGACCCTTACACCTTCTCCCGTGGCTACCTTCTAAGAACTAGCCCCATAGCCTCTCAGCTCACCAGCTCATCTACTCTACACTCCTGGCTTTCAGAAAGGCTTTGTTGCAGGGATCATCCACCCCTCTCCTGAGCCCTTTAACCACTTTACGGGGAACCTTGACTTTCCTCCGGGGGTCTCTGATGATTTGTTAAGTCAGGAGTGTCCATTTGAGGACTTTCTAGCACTCCAGTTCTATTTTAATGAGAAACTCTTACCCTTTGAAACCCTAAAGTCCATCACCAAGACGTTCTCTCTATCCTTGAGAAAGTGAGACCCTGTATGAGCCCTGGAGTGGCTCTAATGCGTGTTTTGACACTGTTTAGCCACTGTGTCACACGCTCTAAGGTGAGTGCATTATCCATTGGGGGTCACTGGAGAGCACTGCAGCATGCCATAACGTGCACATCTCTTAAGAAGAGCATGAGGAATATTTAGCACTTTTTCATAAATACAAGCATGAGGAATGCCTGCTATTTGTTTGGACACTATTGTGCACTTTGATTTATATACTCTTGTGAATGGTTTAGACAAATTCGACACTTTCTCACAACCCATGCCAGTCAGTCGTTCTGGACACGACAACTCACGCCCTTTGAATCCTTGTGCCACCGTAAAACGCAGCAAAGACACTTAATCTCCCTTCTTTATACCCTCCTCTTAGAGACCCCAACGCAGACCCCTGCCCCTGCACAAACTTCCTGGAATAGAGATCTCCAAACGCTCCTATCCACGGAGGACTGGAACACTATCTATGAATACGCACATAAAGGTTCGTTGAACGTGGCCATCCAAGAAAATGGCTATAAGGTGATCACTAAGTGGTATAGGACCCCATCACGTCTTCACAAATTTTCCCCCAACATTCCTGATACATGTTAGAGATGTGGGTTGGGGGTGGGAACTATGCTTCATGTGTGGTGGGACTGTGTGAACATCCAACCCTTTTGGAGGGAAGTCCACAGCCTCATCTCGCATATCACTACTTATACTTTGGACTACACCCCGTCCCAATTTTTTTTGCACCATACATCGCTACCCAAAAAAGACTACTACAAATCCTTAGCCATGCATATGGTTAATGCTGCCAGACTTTGTATACCCAGACATTGGCGCTCCACTGGCATTCCAACAGTCAGGGAATGGATTGCACAGATTTCCTCCATAAAAGAAATGGAGGAACTGATTTTCACCTCGCAAGACAGAATGCACAAATTTTCAGCTACATGGGCTTGCCGGTCCCATTTCGTTACCACTGACCGCTACCTTCAGTATGTACCTTAGGGCTGACTGGTGAATGCAGCAATGCCTCAACAGCCGTGTGTGTGGGGGGGGGAGGCAGGTGCGGATCCATTCGTCTCCTCCTCTGATTTTCCCGTTCAAAGCATATCTCCCCCCTCCCCTGTTTTTTTTTGTTTTTTTTTTTTCCCTCCGCAGACCCTTCTATGACCCTTCCCTCTCTGCCCCCCGCCCCCCTCCCCCTTCTGTAGTCCTTTTTCTTCAATTTCTTCTTCTTCCTTTTTTTTTTTTTTTTATTATTTCCAAAGATGGGTACCTTGACTTCGTCCTGTCAGGATACATTGCAATCTAAATGATGAACATGATCAAGTTACTGAGCCTCTTCCTTCCCTCAATTTATGCTGGAGGGGACAATAGATCCTTCCCAATACGATCCTCCGCCCATTTACGCGTAATTACAACTTCAGGTTTTGGTCGTTGTCATTTAATCTTAGTTAGGATTTTCATGTTGTATCGTGACATAGGTACCCTCCATGTGATTCTGTTAATTGACGTTTTGTGACAATAACCTTGTCCTGTATGTTCTGCCTTACTCTTACTAAATAAAAAAATGGAAAAAAAAAAGCGTTCCCTTCACTGGAACTAAAGGGCCAAGCCCAACCGCTGAGAAACAACTCCACACCATAATCTCCCCTCCACCAAATGTTTTGGAACAGTGCACAAAGCAAGGTCCATAAAGACATGGATGAGTGAGTTTAGGGTGGAGGAACTTGACTGGCCTGCACAGAGTCCTGACCTCAACCTGATAGAACACCTCTAGGATGAATTAGAGCGGAGACTCGTCCACATCAGTGCCTGACCTCACAAATGCGCTTCTGGAAGAATGGTGGGAAACATTCCCATAGACACACTCCTAAACCTTGTGGACAACCTTCCCAGAAGAGTTGAAGTTGTTATAGCTGCAAAGGGTGGGCCAACTCAATATTGAACCCAACGGACTAAGACTGGGAAACTATTAAAGTCCATGTGCGTGTATAGGCAGGTGTCCCAATACTTTTGGTAATATAGGGGTTTATTTAGTAAAGCTAGCGAGGGCAAAATTTGTCACAATTCTGCAGAGAAACCAATCAGCTTCTAACCTCAGCTTATTTAATTAAGCTTTAGCAATAAAACCTGGAAGCGGATCAATATTATGCAGCGCTTTACACACACACACACACACACATATATATACTGTATATATATATATATATATATATATATATATATATATATATATATATATATATATATTGTACATTCACATCAGTCCCTGCCCTCAAGTAGCTTACAATCTAAGGTCCCTAACTCACATTCATACATACTAAGGCCAGTTTAGATTTAATTGACTTACCAGCATGTCTTAGGAGTGTGGGAGGAAACCAGAGTACCTGGAGGAAGCCCACTCAGGGACAGGGAGAACATGCAAACTCCGGGCAGGTAGTGCCATGGTTGGGATTCAAACTAGTGCTGCTAGGCAGAGGTGCTAACCACTGAGCCACTTGGTTGCCCATACATCTTCTAAATTTGGCAAAGGACAGGCAAAATGGATTTTTAAAATGCCAACATCTACTTAAAAAATAGATACCATTGGCCTGCTTTTACTTACTGTTCAAAAACAGCTGCCCTATAAATAGACAAAGTATCTGAATCCAAATTTCCAATGGAAAGAAAATGAAAAGATATCAATTTCAGCCCATAACTAGGCCCCTAGATCTCAGCTCAAACAAACAGCCGTTCATAAGCAATGATCGGCCAGATAGCTTATGCAGCCATCCATGGAGAGATGGCAGCGTTATCTCTCAAAATGTTAATGACAGTTTGAAGTATTACTTACTGGAGATTTTAATCAGCATCCAAGAACGGCTCATTCTATACTGCCCTTTAATTCTCTTCTTTTCTGCAGTCACTTTAAAGAGCCGCAAAGTTTTGGCCATTGCCTGACACAGATTACTAGTGACAAGAATTGCTCTGTTTAATTCCAGTGTGAGAACCAGGAAGCGAGACCTTTCTGTAATTTCAGTTTTGTTCCAGAAATCGCTTAGAAACTTTTATTGAGAAGTATTAAAGGTGTCAGCATTGAGGCCATTACAAACCAGCTAGAATAAAAGGCTCCTTTTCTGAGTAACAGACCTGTTGTCTAGTCACCATTCTCATCTATGCCAACTATTCAGCCTGTCAAAGGCTTTCCCTTAAGAACTGCTGCTTGTATAAAATTATTTCTCCTCTCTCTGAGAATAAAAGGGAACAATGTTGCTTGTTTGGCTGGTAGTTAATTGACTGGCTAATAAAACTATGTAGATGCATACATGTCTAAAAAGAGATGATAATATTGAAGGGAATGTAAAGAGGTAAATATGTTCTTACTTTATTTATTACAGTCAGGAGTAAAAAAAACACAATGAAATTGTTTTTTTTTTTTTTTTCATTTTGGAAAATACGAATATTGCACTCAAATGTTCATAAACAGTTTCATAAGCAGCCAGGTGGTGGAGCTCATGGCTCCTGTTCACATGTTTCAGCCTATTCTTACCTCTGTTTATACAGGATAGGACAGCCTTTCTCAACTGTTTTACCCCTGGGAAACCCTTGAAATAATTTTCAGGTCTCAGGGAACCCCTAACAAGCTTAGTCTATTGGGGGGGGTCAGTTGGGTTTAAGTCAGGGCTCTGGCTGGGTCATTCAAGAACAGTCACGGAGTTGTTGTGAAGCTACTCCTTCGTTATTTTAGCTGTGAGCTTAGGGTCATTGTCCTGTTTGAAGGTATACCTTCGGCTCAGTCTGAGGTCCTGGGCGCCCTGGAGAAGGTTTTCGTCCAGGATATCCCTGTACTTGGCCGCATTCATCTTTCCCTCGATTGCAACCAGTTGTCCTGGCCCTACAGCTGAAAAACTCCCCCACAGCATGATGCTGCCACCACCATGCTTCACTGTTGGGACTGTATTGGACAGGTGATGAGCAGTGCCTAGTTTTCTCCACACATACCGCTTAGAATTAAGGCCAAAAAGTTCTATCTTGGTCTCATCAGACCAGAGAATCTTATTTCTCACCATCTTGGAGTCCTTCCGTGTTTTTTAGCAAACTCCATGTGGGCTTTCATGTGTCTTGCACTGAGGAGAGGCTTCCCTCGGGCCACTCTGCCATAAAGCCCCGACTGGTGGAGGGCTGCAGTAATGGTTGACTTTCTACAACTTTTTCCATCTCCCGACTGCATCTCTGGATCTCAGCAACAGTGATCTTTGGGTTCTTCTTTACCTCTCTTACCAAGGCTCTTCTCCCCGATAGCTCAGTTTGGCCGGGCGGCCAGCTCTAGGAAGGGTTCTGGTCATCCCAAACGTCTTCCATTTAAGGATTATGGAGGCCACTGTGCTCTTAGGAACCTTAAGTGCAGCAGAAATTTTTTTGTAACACTGGCCAGATCTGTGCCTTGCCACAATTCTGTCTCTGAGCTCTTCAGGCAATTAATTTGACCTCATGATTCTCATTTGCTCTGACATGCACTGTGAGTTGTAAGGACTTATATAGACAGGTGTGTGGCTTTCCTAAACAAGTCCAATCAGTATAATCAAACACAGCTGGACTCAAATGAAGGTGTAGAACCATCTCAAGGATGATCAGAAGAAATGGACAGCACCTGAGTTAAATATATGAGTGTCAAAGCAAAGGGTCTGAATACTTAGGACCATGTGATATTTCAGTTTTTCTTTTTTAATAAATAGGCAAAATTTCAACAATTCTGTGTTTTTCTGTCAATATGGGGTGCTGTGTGTACAATAATGAGGAAAAAAAACCTTAATGATTTTAGCAAATGGCTACAATATAACAAAGCGTGAAACATTTAAGGGGGTCTGATACTTTCTGTCCCCACTGTATATGTAACAAGATCCCAGGCCCTCTTTTAGTCTAATGAGAACCTCCAGGGCCAAGAGTTGCTGACATCCTTCTGTGTAGAGTGGGTTGTAAGGCATAGTGGGTATAATGCAAGGTAGATTCATGGGCATCAGACACTTCTTGAATACATTTCTTGAATGCAAAGAGATTTTATTTCTCTTCAACAGAACTGTGGGAGAGAGAGTTTAAGGCCAGGACACTCTTAGGTAGTTGCAATGTTAATTGGCAGACTCCGAGATATCTACAGGTAGACCGCCATGCAGGGAAAGGTATCCAGCAAGACACCACATCTGCATGTTCCTAACACAAATCGTAACTAATTCCTTTACTTTTTCTACAATCACTTCTTGCAGGTTCTCAATCCACTGAGCTCCTAGTCTCTCGTACTAGACTTGCTGATTCACTGCCACTGAATCCCGTGAGCTCTTCCAATCTTCACTTTAGTATCTTCCTCAAGTGGCACCCCTGCTTCTCTGCTGGGTCCCTAGCTTGGCACTTCAGATACTTCTCAAGCTTTACCCCACTGGCCTGCTCGGTCCCTGGCTTGGCACACAAAGCTGCTCTGCAAGTGTCACCTCCTCAGCTGGCTGGGTCCCTGGCTTGACACCTGCTGAAGTTTCCCAATTCTTCACCGTCCCCATGTTGGTGAGAATACTGCTCCGGTACTTGCTTCAGCTATTCCAGTGGTCCCTGATAATATGGTGGTTGGTTCCTTAGTGGCGACATCTTCCCTTCTACCTCCGACCATGACAGGTTGTCCGGCCGGCAGAACCGTCACTTCAGGTTGAACTGCAAGCCGCAGTTCCAACCCTACGCTGCTCCCTTGCTTCTGGATAGGCCCTCAGACCAGGGCCGGACTGGCCTACCGGGATACCAGGAAATTTCCCTGTAGGCCGCCTGCCCTGGGGCCACATTGAGCAGCGACTGCTGCGCTCTCCTCCCTCTGTCCTCCGGCGCTCGTATGTCATAGAGCTGGGTCTGTGTGTGCAAAGTCCCACCCCCCTAGACCGGCTCGTGTAATAGTCTTCTAGATGGAACACTGATTGAATCAGTGTTCCGCCTATCACACGAGCCGGTCTAGCTAGGGGGACGGGACCTTGAACACAGACCTAGCTCCGTGACATACGAGCGCCGGAGGACAGAGGAAGGGGAGCGCTGCATGTTATCCAGAAAATGGTGAGGCTGACATTAGTGGGCACAGAGGCTGCAATTGGTGGGCACAGAGGCTGCAATTAGTGGGCACAGAGGCTGCAATTGGTGGGCACACAGAGGCTGCAATTGGTGGGCAGAGAGGCTGCAATTGGTGGGCACAGAGGCTGCAATTGGTGGGCACACAGAGGCTGCAATTGGAGGGCACAGAGGCTGCAATTAGTGGGCACAGAAGCTGAAATTGGTGGGCACACAGGGGCTGCAATTGGTGGGCACAGAGGCTGCAATTGGTGGGCACAGAGAGGATGCAATTGGTGGGCACAGAGAGGCTGCAATTGGTGGGCAGAGAGGCTGCAATTGGTGGGCACACAGAGGCTGCAATTGGTGGGCACAGTGAGGCTGCATTCATGGGCACAGAGAAGCTGCATTGGTGGGCACAGCAAAGCTGCATTGGTGGACACAGCAAGGTTTCATTGGTGGGCACAGAGAGGCTGCATGGAGGGCCACAGTGAGGCTGCATTGATGGGCACAGTGAGGCTGCAATAAAGTGAAGCTGCATTGGTAGGCACAGCGAAGCTGCATTGGTGGGCACAGCGAGGCTGCATTGGTGGGCACAGAGAGGCTGTATTGGTGGGCACAGAGAGGCTGCAATGATGGGCACAATGAGGCTGCAATGATGGGCACAGAGAGGCTGCATTGATGAGCACCATGAAGCTACAATGATGGGCACAGTGTGGCTGCAATGATGGGCACAGTGAGGCTGCATTGATGGGCACAGGGAGGCTGCATAGGTGGGCACAGGGAGGCTGCATTGGTGGGCACAGGGAGGCTGCATTGGTGGGCACAGGGAGGCTGCATTGGTGGGCACAGTGAGACTGCATTCATGGACACCATAAAGCTGCATTTGATGGGCATTGTGAGGCTGCAATGATGGGCACAGTGAGGCTGCAATGATGGGCACAGAGAAGCTGCGTTGATGAGCACCATGAAGCTACAATGATGGGCACAGTGTGGCTGCAATGATGGGCACAGTGAGGCTGCATTGATGGGCACAGGGAGGCTGCATAGGTGGGCACAGGGAGGCTGTATTGGTGGGCACAGGGAGGCTGGATTGGTGGGTACAATGAGACTGCATTCATGGGCACCGTAAAGCTGCATTTAATGGGCACAGAGAGGCTGCAATGATGGGCACGGTGAGGCTGCATTTGTGGGCACGGCAAGGCTGCAATTGGTGGGCACACAGAAGCTGCAATTGGTGGGCATAGGGAGGCTGCAATTGGTAGGCACAGTGAGTCTGCATTCATGGGCATAGAGAAGCTGCATTGGTGGACACAGCGAAGTTGCATTGGTGGGCACAGCGAGGCTGCATTGGTGGGCACAGCGAGGCTGCATTGATGTACTCATTCTCATTGATGGGCACCATAAAGCTACAATGATGGGCACATTGAGGCTGCTATGATGGGTACAGTGAAGCTGCAACGATGGGCGCACTGAGGCTGCATTGATGGGTACAGGGAGGCTGCATTGATGGGTACAGGGAGGCTGCATTGGTGGGCACAGGGAGGCTGCATTGGTGGGCACAGTGAGACTGCATTCGTGGACACCATAAAGCTGCATTTGATGGGCATTGTGAGGCTGCAATGATGGGCACAGTAAGGCTGCAATGATGGGCACAGTGAGGCTGCATTGGTGGGCACAGCAAGGCTGCATTGATGGGCACGGTGAGGCTGCACTGATGGGCACAGTGAGAGTGCATTGATGGGCACAGTGAGGCTACAATGATGGGCACAGTGAGGCTGCATTGATGGGTACCATAAAGCTGCATTTGATGGACATGGTGAGGCTGCATTGATGGGCACAGTGAGGCTGCATTAATGGGCACAGTGAGGCTGCATTTGATGGGCATTGATGAGGCTGCATTGATCTCTTGTATCATGTCTGCAGTCTCTGACCATCTTTAGTATGATGTCCTCAGTCTCTAACCATCTCCTGTACCATGCCCACAGCCTCTGACACCTCCTGTATCATGTCTGCTGTCTCTGACATCTACTGTATCATGCCTGCAGCCTCTGACTATCTCCTGTACCATGCCCGCAGCCTCTGACACCTCCTGTATCATGTCTGCAGCCTCTGACATCTACTGTATCATGCCTGCAGCCTCTGACCATCTCTTGTATCATGTCCACAGCCTCTGACCATCTCTTGTATCATGTCCGCAGCCTCTGACCATCTCTTGTATCATGTTCTCAGTCTCTACCCATCTCTTATATCATGTCCTCAGTCTCTAGCCATCTCTTGTATCATGTCCTCAGTCTCTAGCCATCTCTTGTATTCTGTCCTCATTCTCTAAACATCACTTGTATCATGTCCTCAGTCTCTAACCATCTCTTGTACCATGTCCGCAACCTCTGATCATCTCTTGTCTTATATCATGTCTGCAGTCTCTGAGGGGGAGTCTGGAAAGGAGTTAAAAGTGGGGGTCATGGGAGAAGTCAGATGTGTGTGGACTGTGGAGAGGAGACTATGGGATAAAACCAGAGCCGCCAACCTGGAGCCATCTAATTGAGCCTTGCACGGTGCACCTAAGAGGAGGTCAGTGACAGCGCCGCCAGGCAAGTCTGAGGGGGGTCACTGATGTAAAGGGGAGTGAATACAATAATATAAGGGGGCACTGATATAAAGTATTCCCCCTCATATCAGTAACCACCCCCTATTCTTTCTGCAGAAGGTGGTCTCTGGAAACCATAGTCCCCACATGTTCCTGGGTTGCCCCTTGATGATGGATCAATCCACATGTTCCTGGGTTGCCCACTTCTAACTGGAATTTATATATATATATATATATATATATATATATTGTCAGGTCCATAAATATTGGGACATCAACACAATTCTAATCTTTTTGGCTCTATACACCACCACAATGGATTTGAAATTAAACAAACAAGATGTGCTTTAACTGCAGACTTTCAGCTTTAATTTGAGGGTATTTACATCCAAATCAAGTGAACGGTGTAGGAATTACAACAGTTTGTATATGTGCTTCCCACTTTTTAAGGGACCAAAAGTAATGGAACAATTGGCTGCTCAGCTGTTCCATTACCAGGTGTGTGTTATTCCCTCATTATCCTGTTTATAAGGAAAAGATAAAAGGTCCAGAGTTCATTTCAAGTGTGCTATTTGCATTTGGAATCTGTTGCTGTCAACTCTCAATATGAGATTCAAAGAGCTGTCACTATCAGTAAAGCAAGCCATCATTAGGCTGAAAAAAACAAAACAAACCTATCAGAGAGATAGCAAAAACATTAGGTGTGGCCAAATCAACTGTTTGGAACATCCTAAAAAGAGAGAACGCACCGGTGAGCTCTGCAACACCAAAAGACCCGGAAGACCACAGAAAACAACTGTGGTGGATGACCGAAGAATTCTTTCCCTGGTGAAGAAAACACCCTTCACAACAGTTGGCCAGATCAAGAACACTCTCCAGGAGGTAGGTGTATGTGTGTAAAAGTCAACAATCAAGAGAAGACTTCACCATAGTGAATACAGAGGGTTCACCACAAGATGTAAACCATTGGTGAGCCTCAAGAACAGGAAGGCCAGATTAGAGTTTGCCAAACAACATCTAAAAAAGCCTTCTCAGTTCTGGAACAACATCCTATGGACAGATGAGACCAAGATCAACTTGTACCAGAGTGATGGGAAGAGAAGGAAAGGAACTGCTTATGATCCAAAGCATTCCACCTCATCATTGAAGCATGGTGGTGGTAGTGTCATGGCGTGGGCATGTATGGCTTCCAATGGAACTGGTTCTCTTGTATTTATTGATGATGTGACTGCTGACAAAAGCAGCAGGATGAATTCTGAAGTGTTTCGGGCAATATATCTGCTCATATTTAGCAGAACTCATTGGACGGCGCTTCACAGTGCAGATGGACAATGACCCGAAGCATACTGCAAAAGCAACCAAAGACTTTTTTAAGGGAAAGAAGTGGAATCTTATGCAATGGCCAAGTCAATTACCTGACCTGAGTCATGCATTTCACTTGCTGAAGACAAAACTGAAGGGAAAATGCCCCAAGAACAAGCAGGAACTGAAGACAGTTGCAGTAGAGGCCTGGCAGAGCATCACCAGGGATGAAACCCAGCGTCTGGTGATGTCTATGCGTTCCAGACTTCAGGCTGTAATTGACTGCAAAGGATTTGCAACCAAGTATTAAAAAGTGAAAATTTGATGGATGATTGTTAATCTGTCCCATTACTTTTGGTCCCTTAAAAAGTGGGAGGCACATATACAAACTAGAGGTCGACCGATATGGGTTTTTCTCTGGCCGATGCCGATATTTAGAAATCTCGGTGGCCTATGGCCGATATGTGATGCTGATATATTAGGCCGATTTTTTTTTTTCTTTTTTTTTTTTCCCTTCATCTCATAAAATCTAACAGTTAGACCCCTTTCACACTGGGGTGTTTTTCAGGTGCTTTTGGGCTAAAAATAGCGCCTGTAAAGTGCCTGTAAAACGGCTCCCCTGCAGTCTCAGTGTGAAAGCCCGAGTGCTTTCACACTGAGGCGATGCGCTGGCAGGATGTTAAAAAAAAGACCTGCAAGCAGCATCTTTGGAGCGGTGTATACCACCACTCCTGCCCATTGAAATGAATGCGCACCGCTGCCGAAGCGCCTGCAAAGCGTTTCGGCAGCGGCGCTTCAGGGGAGCATTTAACCCCTTCCTCAGCTGCTAGCTGGGTTATAAGCGCCCCGCTAGCAGCCGAATAGCGCCGCTAAAATGACGGTAAAGCGCCACTAAAACTAGCAACGTTTTACCGTCAATGCATGTCCGCTCCAGTGTGGAAGCAACCTTAAGTGATACAGAAAATTTTTTACATTTAAACATTTATTAAACAAAACAAACCTCCAATCAGTTCACTTGTATGTAGAATTTAGATAAAAAAAGTTTTAAAAAACTATATCTTAAATATTAAATACACAAAACAGGTAATCAAAACTTTTGGATGAAAAAAAAATGGGCTAATTTTACTGCTTAGTTTTTTTTAAAATTTATTAGTGTAATTATTTTTTTTTTTAAATTGCGTTTGAAAGACCGCTGCGCAAATACCGTGTGAGATAAAATATTGCAACAGCCGCTATTTTATTCCCTAAGGTCTCTGCTAAAATATATATATATATATATATATATATATATATATATATATATATATATATATATAATGTTTGGGGGTTCTAAGTGATTTTCTAGCAGAAAATACAGGATTTTTACTTGTGAGCAACAAATGTCAGAAAAGATTTAGTCTTTAAATGGTTAAACTGAGAGCTTCTACACACCAGTTCAGCTCATTCATAAATGTAAACATTGTATCTCTTCAGGTTCTTTTTATCAGATTTGGCAGGCTGACCAGAGAGGAGATGTGATGGGAGGGCCCTGGAACTCAGAATCCCTTGGAATGTATGGGATGCCCTTGTTTCAGCTCCCCATACACCTCTTATGTCTAAGTCACCCTGTGCTATCCTGGCACAGGGTGAGTGAGAAAATATATCTTGGACTACTTAAAATGGGACAGTGATATATGTCCACAATATCTTCCCGGATGTATGTAGAGACTATTATTAGTTTGTTTGGTTCTGAACTCAACATGTTAATTGTGTGAGCTGATCACATTGGCCTCCAGGACTGGCTAGGAGACGAACAGTCTACTCCTACTATAGTTTGTTGATGACTAGGCTGAGGAGGGGGGAGATTGTTGTTTGTATTGTTAATTGTAATTAGCTCCTGCTATTGTGTTTATACTACTGTGTGAAGCTCGGTGCCCACAAGTCTGTGTCCTACAGGTCATGTCTCTGAGTCATCTGGTCTGGGTAAATGATTTAGTAAACTAGCTCATGTTATTCAGGTTAATTAGGTTACAGGTGTATTGTTAGAGTAATATGAGCAGGAGGGGGGAACCTCATCTTCTACTGTATATAAGACTGTATTCTGGTTCTAATAAAAAACAGTCCATGTTAGCAGTGAAACAAGTGTCGCCTTGTTTTGTGCTTGGGAGCGGTTGGAATATCTGATATCTGAGTCCAAACTGGGAGGAAGTGGTATACTGACGGACAGGAGAGAAGTCGCTTCACAGAAGAATTCAGGCAACTTGTATTGACTTCTATTACAGAAGTCATTTGCAAGTCGCGCTGAAGTTATATCGGCCTTTTTTATCAGCACAATCGGCCGATGCCGATTAAGTAAAAAACACCAAATATCGGCCAATATATCGGCCGGCCGATATAACGTCGACCTCTAATACAAACTGTTATAATTCCTACACCGTTCACCTGATTTGGATGTAAATACCCTCAAATTAAAGCTTAAAGTCTGCAGTTAAGACACATCTTGTTCATTTCATTTCAAATCCATTGTGGTGGTGTATAGAGCCAAAAAGATTAGAATTGTGTCAATGTCCCAATATTTATGGACCTGACTGTATATATGTATATATAAATATATACATAAAGCCCTATGTGCTTTCATATCTGCCTTCTATATATATATATATATATATATATATATATATATATATATATATATATATATTACACTCTTCAAATGTGCTTTAAAATGCATGGTTTTCCCTTTCATGAACAAGGAAGTAATGACGTTTTGATGTTGGGCTGGTATAATAATCGGGCAGTACAACACACGTCCATCCAAAGTAAAGGTGTCTGCATGCAGTGTCTCTTGGGGTGCAAATAGGATGGGGTTCTGCCTGCCCACCAATCCAAAAAATAACGCTGTGATCTGGAAGGGAGTGCTCAACTGCACGCCCTGCACACAGTGATTTGGCCAGATCTGTGCTGCGGACAATGATAGTGGCCTCCTGACTGTCACCAAGCAGGACGAAACTGCCCATGGAGGATGCAGTTCCACGCTCTCACCGGAGGCTCCTCTTGCTGCCTAGGATGCAGCTCCAACTTGACTCCGCCAACTGCCGGGTCACTGCTCCCCCCCTCACTAAAGAACATTGGGTACTATATTGGCTATACTTTCAAGGAACTCTTTCCTATAAAGACAGTGTATTATAGTTTGCTAACACTCAATGAAACATTGCTAACAGTTGTGCTTTTCCTGGGGTTGTGGCACCAAGGACAGGGTGCAATCTGACACCAACTCCGGTCACTCTACTTCCCTTTTCTTACCTGTGGTCATAGGCTCTATTAGGCCCCATGCACACTGGACATTTCTGGACATTTTTACAGCTGCTGTTTTTGGCTTCAGATGTTTTTTTTTGCAGTCAATAAACTCTCCAGCATGTTATCCTATGTGTCCATGCCCACATAGGCTGTTATCAACTGTTTTTGGCTGGGGCATTTTTTGGCTGTAAAACCCCAAAACTAGTGGGTTCTGAGAGGAGTTTTTCAGCTGTAACAATGCTCTTATGTAAAAAAAAAAAAAAAAAAAAAAAAGGCAAAAAACTCAGATAAACACTCTAATGCCCCGTACACACGGTCGGATTTTCCGATGGAAAATGTCCGATCGGACCGTGTTGTCGGAAATTCCGACCGTGTGTGGGCTCCATCGGACATTTTCCATCGGATTTTCCGACACACAAAGTTGGAGAGCAGGAGATAAAATTTTCCGACAACAAAATCCGTTGTCGGAAATTCCGATCGTGTGTACACAAATCCGACGGACGAAGTGCCACGCATGCTCAGAATAAATAAAGAGATGAAAGCTATTGGCCACTGCCCCGTTTATAGTCCCGACGTACATGTTTTACGTCACCGCGTTTAGAACGATCGGATTTTCCGACAACTTTGTGTGACCGTGTGTATGCAAGACAAGTTTGAGCCAACATCCGTCGGAAAAAATTCTAGGATTTTGTTGTTGGAATGTCCGAACAAAGTCCGACCGTGTGTACGGGGCATTAATCTGTCCTTGCTTTGCCCTTGTCTTATCTAATGCCACCAGGTACCCGGCCACCTAATAGCAGAAGAGAGAAGTGCAGCAATTCCAGACTTAGGGTGAACTTAAAGTAGAGTTCCACCCAAAAATGGAACTTTCACTTTTTGGATTCCTCCCCCCCTCCGGTGTCACATTTGGCACCTTTCAGAGGGGAGGAGGGAGCAGATACCTGTCTAATACAGGTATTTGCTCCCACTTCCTGGCATAGATCACTGCGGTGACTGCGGTGACCTATGCCACTTCCGCTACCTACCCCGTTCTCCCCCGCTGTATTCTGTGAGACACAGAATACAGCATTGACCTGAGAGGATGCGCAGCACGACTCGCACATGCACAGTAGGGAACCAAACTTTCTTATTCCCTTACCGAGGATGGCAGTGGCAGCAGTCAAAAGCCAAAGGATGGATCAGCTTCGGCTGCCGACACCTCGGGCTCCCTGGACAGGTAAGTGTCCATATATTAAAAGTCAGCAGCTGCAGTATTTGTAACTGCTGGCTTTTATTATTTTTTTTCAGCAAACCTCCGCTTTAATTGATCCCCAACAATGAGCCAAGGTAACTACACCTGGCAGGTAAATTTAGGAGCAACCCTGCCTAAACATCCGGGTGCTACATCTAATACGCCCAGTAGCCAATTCACTAGAATCCATAGAAATTGTGAGTTAGATTCAGATTACACATACCAGACAACGCCGAAAAACTCAGATAAATGCTCAAAAAACGCTAAAAAACGTTATTGCAAAAACATTAAAAAGACTAATGGGAAGCTACTGGCATTTTATAACATTATTATAACGTCCAGTGTGCATGAGGCCTTAGAGTTGCCAGTTGCTATTGTTTTATTCCATCTTTACGCCCACTGCTCCCCCTTGCCCCAATGTCTCTTGGGAATTATAGTGCAAAGAGTCCATAGGCTCCACAATATGCATATCTAGCATACTGTATGTGTGTTTATATGTGTGTATGTGTGTGTGTGCATGTATGTATGCATATGTATGTGAGTGTGCATGTATGTATGTATGTGAATGTGCATGTATGTATGTGTGTGAGTGTGCATGTATGTATGTATGTGAATGTGCATGTATGTATGTATGTGAGTTTGCATGTATGTATGTGTGTGAGTGTGCATGTATGTGCATGTGTTTATCAGTGGCGGTGCATCCATAAGGGCGCACAGGTGCCGCCCCCTCTCTCCAGCCACCCCCTCCCTCTTTGACCAATGGATAGATTCATGCAAAGCATGAATCTATCCATGGCCACCGCTGCCACCCCCATATTTAGGTGTCCAGCCCCTTTTCGGGCGCTGGGCACCTGAATTACAGTGGCAGGGGATGTTTTTGAAGCACCTGATTATAGCCATAGGCTCTAATAGGCTTCAAAATAGGTGAACTGCGAGTGCCATGCTTGGCGCTCACAGTCCACCCAAGTGTGTTAGAAAAATGAATTAATATTCACTTTCCTAACACTGAACCCCCTCTCCACCAATCAGGTGTGCGGGTCCTATCAGGAGGAAAGGACGAGAGATGAGGACGGCAGGAGACGCATGGAGGACCCCGCTCGTGGCCGTCACCCCCTGCCCCACCGAGACAGGATAAGTGCCGGGCAGACGGCGAGCGGACGGGGGGGATTCACAGTGGCAGCATTCAATGGCACAGTTGCAGCATTTGATGGCACACTGGCAGCATTTAATGGGCACACTGGCTTCATTTAATGGGCACAGTGGCAGCATTTGATGGCACACTGGCAGCATTTGATGGACACACTGGCAGCATTTAATGGGCACAGTGGCTGCATTTGATGAGCACAGTGGCGGCATTCAATGGCACAGTTGCAGCATTTGATGGCACACTGGCAGCATTTAATGGGCACACTGGTGGCATTTAATGGGCACAGTGGCAGCATTCAATGGCACAGTTGCAGCATTTGATGGCACACTGGCAGCATTTGATGGGCACACTGGCAGCATTTAATAGGCACAGTGGCAGCATTTGATGGGCACAGTGGTGGCATTTGATGGCACAGTGGCAGACTTCGATGAGCACAGTGGCAGCGTTTGATGAGCACAGTGGTAGCATTTGATGGGCACATTGGCAACATTTGATGGGCACACTGGCGGCATTTGATGGCACAGCAGGAGTGCTTGATAGGCACAGTGGCAGCATTTGATGGGCACAGTGGCAGCATTTGATGGGCACAGTGGTGGCGTTTGATGGCACAGTGGCGGTGTTTGATGGGCACAGTGGCGGCGTTTGATAGGCACAGTGGCGGCGTTTGATGGGCACAGTGGCTGCAATTGATGGGCACAGTGGCTGCAATTGATGTTTTTTTTCTGAATTTTTCAGTTTGCTTGTGCCCCCCTAAAAATTTTGAGCACCAGCCGCCACTGTTTTATATGTGCGTGCATATGTGCATTTATATATACGTGTGTGTTTTTATTATATATGTGTGTGTTTTTACATATGTGTGTGTGTGTTTACTTGTATGTATGCACATTTTAGGTATATGCTTTTAATCTTGACCCCCTATATGTGTACAGTCAGAACTGATTTTTTTATTTCTTTTTGCTAGTTCATAGTACCAGCAAAAAAATGCTGTTCCTCCGAAAAGCAATCCATGCTCAGATCGCTTTTCAGAGGCATTTGACAGCCAGTAAAGAGGCAATATGTTGCCTACTGACTGCCTGTTTTAACCCTTTAAATGCATAATCGCTATGCTGCAACTGCATGCAATGCACACAGTTGCGGAGTGGTTGCAGTGCAGCCCCATTCACCTAGGTGTATACTTCAAGGGTGCCCTGACTGGAAAAAGATTGAGAAACACCGACCTAGAGGAACCCAGTGGCGTCACTAGGGTTGGTGTCACCTGGTGCAATAAAACATGGTGTCACCCCCCCCCCCTCCTGCCTAGGCTGCCCAGCACCCTGCAGGCAGCGCACGATCACGGGGCGCACCCAAAACCAGCCCCTGTAAATTATAGTATAGGGTGGTATAGTGACAGGTTAGGGTGGTATAGAATAGTATAGTGGTAGGTTGGGGTGGTATAGGGCGGGTTCGGGTGGCACAGGGCAGGTTAGGGTATTATAGAAATTTAGAAGAAGCGACCTGTCGCAATATGATGTATCAATCAAAATTAACATAAATCACATGGTATAAGTACAGACTCGAAAAAACATTGGTTTTGTTATGTTAATTTTGATTGGAAATGTATTTCTGTTATGAACTGCATCAATGTATGTCCATTGAATTGTTTGCACAAAAGATTCTTTGATTATCAATACATACATTAATCTTTATGATTATATCTGTATATATCATATTATATATATATATATATATATATATATATATATATATATATATATATATATATATATATATATATAATATATATTATATATATATCTATATATTTATGATTTTATCAGTTTATGCTTAATAATCGTGGACTACCCCTAGGGGTTAATGACATCAAATTAAATCCAAATTAATCTTATTAATTCACATGCAATTTCCTTATCCTCAATGACATGCTTCATTTAAAGTCCCACTTTTCTTCTCCTAATTTTTCATAGGGTATCATAGAGTAGTATAGTGGCAGGTTGGGGTGGTATGGGGTAGGTTGGATTGGTATATTGGCAGATTGGGGTGGTACAAGGCAGTTCGGGGGTTGTACAGGGCAGGTTGGGGGTGGTACAAGGCAGGTTGAGGGTGGTACAGGGCAGTTTGGGGTGGTACAGGGCAGGTTGGGGGTGGTACAGGGCAGTTTGAGGGTGGTACAGAGCAGGTTGGGGTGACACAGGGCAGGTTAGGGTATTATAGAGTGGTATAGTGGCAGGTTGGGGTGGTATGGAGTAGGTTGGATTGGTATATTGGCAGTTTGGGGTGGCACAGGGCAGTTTGGGGTGGTACAGGGCAGGTTGGGGGTGGTACAGGGCAGTTTGGGGTGGTACAGGGCAGGTTGGGGTTGGTACAGGGCAGATTGGGGGTGGTACAGGGCAGTTTGGGGTTGTACAGGGCAGGTTGGGGTTGTTACAGGGCAGGTTGGGGTGGCACAGGGCAGGTTGGGGTGGCACAGGGCAGGTTGGGGTGGCACAGGGCAGGTTGGGGTTGGTACAGGGCAGGTTGGGAGTGGTACAGGGCAGTTTGGGGTGGTACGGGGCAGGTTGGGGTTGGTACAGGGCAGTTTGGGGTGGCACAGGGCAGTTTGGGGTGGCACAGGGCAGGTTGGGGATTGCACAGGGCAGTTTGGGGTGGTACAGGGCAGGTTGAGGTTGTTACAGGGCAGTTTGGGGTGGCACAGGGCAGGTTGGGGTGGCACAGGGCAGTTTGGGGTGGTACAGGGCAGGTTGGGGTTGGTACAGGGCAGGTTGGGGGTGGTACAAGGCAGTTTGGGGTGGTACAGGGCAGGTTGGGGTTGGTACAGGGCAGGTTGGGGTGGCACAGGGCAGTTTGGGGTGGCACAGGGCAGGTTGGGGATGGCACAGGGCAGGTTGAGGGTGGTACAAGGCAGGTAGGGTTGTGTGACGGTGTGCTGTGCAGTAGCTTATACCATACCTCATGCTTGCAGATGAAGACCCGGGTGAGTGGGCGGGTCTTTGTCCTCGGCTCTATCTCCTTCAGTTGTGGGATCAGCGTGAAGGGGTCTGTGGGAGGAGTGGAGGAGGTGGCCACACCCCCAGCTCCGCTCACCTAACCCGGCTGCCACGGGAGATATTGGAGGAGATCCCTGAGTGACAGTTGGGGAGTGTTATAGCAGCCTCCCCCACACGGCTGAATCCCCTGCTCGTGCCACTCCGCTGCAAGCTATAGCATTTAGCGGCGGCCCTGGTGTCACCCCTCTGGCAGGTGTCACCCAGTGCGGGCCGCACCCCCCGCACCCCCATAGCAACGCCACTGGAGGAACCCATCTCTCCATTTTCCTCCTGCAGCCGCTGAATGCCTGTGGGAGGGAGAGGAGGAGAAGCGGGGGGAAATGGAGAAATCGGTTCCTTTATATGCAGCCACCCACTTGTGACCGGGCCCTGGTGTTCCGCCATCGGGCTCAGAGAAAAGAGCCCTGTCCGGGGGTCAGGGGGCCCTCCATGGTTTTTTGAATCGGGGCTCTGAAGGTTCTAGTTACGCCACTGCAACTGTCCCTGATTTAAAGGTACTGTCCCTGATTTGGAACAAAGTCCCTATTTCCTCCTCATTTGTCCCTCATGTTGGTCTGATCTACTGTATATAGTTGTATATAAAATGCACTTTTTATTTTTCAAAAAGTGTTTCCCAGTGCTAAATTTTTAATCCAGTTTCTAAATGGCTGCATTTGTAAATGTCAAAAGCCGATATAAAGAAATAGTAGTGGTAAAGAAAGCACTTGTGGGTTTAACTAATCTTTTTTTGTATAATTCTCCTATGACTACATACTTTTGCTGATAGGTGTCCCTCATTCCTATCTTAAAAAGTTGGGAGGTGTACAATATGGCTTACTTCCTAGACTTAAAGAGGAGCTCCAGTCTCCCCCCAAAAAATGTAAAGTTTGCTGACTTTTAATAAAAGGACACTTACCTGTCCAGGGATCCAATGATGTCTGCACCCGAGCCGACATGGCACCCTACGTAAGGGAAACTGGCAGTGAAGCCTTCTGGCTTCACAGCTGGTTTTCTACTTTGCATGCATGGACCACGCTGCACTTTGTGAATGGTCCTACAGTCTTCAGGGACCTGTGTGTGTCCCAGAAGGCTGCAGGGGGAGAACATCCTCACAGATCGCCACAGCAATGTGACCCATAAGTGGGAAACCAGGTACCGGCTCCCCCCCCCCCCCCCAATCCTCAGCGTTCTAATCCACATAGGATTTTATAGGCTTTTCTGGCTATAGTTCTCCCTCTGCTGGTTGGAGGGGATCGTGCAACACAACATTCAGCATAACAGCGGAACATGAAAGTAAACTGATTGTAAGGCTCCATGCACACTGGCGTAAAAAACGTTACTTCTACAGGAGTTTTGTGTTCTGCCTGTAGAAGCAGCTCAATGTTATCCTATGTCTCCATGCACATTAGGACAATCACAGGCATATTTTGAGATCAACGGTTAGATTCTGATTGGAGCTCACTGGCAGAAAAAACGTAAAACTCTCCTAAACTCATCTAAACTTTGTACAAAAAATGCTCTATATGAGCATTTTTTACTCCAAAGAGAACAGACGTTTTTTAAGCCCAGTGTGCATGGAGCCTAAAGAGGGAAATGTCTCCTTCTCCATCTTTCTGTAGTCCAGCACCTAGCTATCCTTTATTTAAAATGAACAACCATAAGCCAAACCAAAACTTTGAAATAAATACCAAACAACAAAAAGCTCAGTCACCAAGACTCAAACTAAACACAACCAGTTCGCTGAAACCTTTAATAATATTGTCCACCCACAAATGTGGGGGACAATACCCCCAGCAAAGGATAGGAGGGACAAATGAGAAGGAAAAAGGGACATTGTTCCAAATCAGGGACAGTCCCTCGAAATCAGGGACAGTTGGGAGCTATAGTAATGCTACACCCGTAAGAGCCGCTGAATAGTATAGGACCTCTCATTTATCATTTATTGCTGATTGCAGATTTTTAGTTATGTAGCGCTACCCCCGCAGAAGCCACTGGTGAATATGGGTATCTCCCAATCTGCACAGCCAGGCATATGAGTTTTCCATTCACTCAGTAGACAAGAAGCAGTCCTTGCAGCTTTGCTTAGGGGAATTAAACTTGGATGGGGAAGGATTGTTATGGGATGCCCACTTGATCAGAAAAAAAATCTTCAGGGACACAAACTATATACTTCCGGTATATACACACTTCTCCTCTTCTACCTCCAGCACAGACTTGCTTGTAGAACTACAACTCCCAGGACCAACTAACACTGACTGTTCGATCCAACAAAATCTCAGATCCTTGTGAATGCCCTTTGCAGGTAGGAACCGAGGGCCCCTTTAGTAGTGCAGCTAAAAAAGAGGTCTTTGATGCTAGCTGTCCTTTCCTGTGGCTACTGCTCCCAGTACCACCTCTTCAGGCACTGCCAGCTGCCCCTTTCACTAACCCTCCTGGCTACTTCTCCACAGTTCTCTCAGACTGACCCTGCATCCATCCCAGACTGTTTGCACCCAGTCCCTTCAGGCATGCCTCTCAGTCCTCTGACTGTAACACTCACCAACCATGTGGCTGTCTTCCTTCCTGGAGATTTGACCCGCAGTGTCTTCCTGCTGTCCTCTCCTCTTCTTGCTCCTTCTGCACCCAAGCCCAGGCCTGAGTTCACCCCTCCAGGCTGGGGGGCTACTCTCAAAGGCCCCCGACAGCCTAACACTCCATCTTCCACTCAAACTCCACACTGCCCCAGCTGGGCTGACCCTGACAAGTTACCTAACCTAACAAAAACTCTTATCAATTAGCACTCTAGCCACGCTAGGGGGTGCTACACTCAGCCCCCCCCCCCCCCCCCCCCCCGTTCTCTAACATCCAGCCTGTCCCCATGGCTGGGAATTTACAAAAAGGGGTGCTTCTGAACCCAGGAGCAAGGGCATTTCATAAAAATACAACTTTGGAAGGTGGAAAGGGAACAAACCGGGCTGGGGCTATGGTACAAATAAATCTGCAGTAGAAAAATATACATTGTTTAGAAAAATATATATATATATATATATATATATATACCTCCCCCTCAAGGGAAGCCAGCTGGAAAATGTTGTCCAACGATGGCAGGGTGAGCATCCGCTCACAACGGCACCTGCAAAACAGAGAGTACAAAATCCTACCACTAACAACCGACTAACTGTATACATTTTCTGTCAGCAGGGGGTTATGGTCCACACATTTTTTTTATCTCTGGCAGCAGGGGGTTAGGGAACCTGCTGGCAGAAACAGCACAACATTTTGCTTTAGAGTCTCTGTTAATGGGAGCCCCTCCTTAGTCATCAGGCGCTTGGCAAAAAAATAAAAATAAAGGGTAAGTGTTCAGACCTAGGCTTCACCCAAGGTCATCAGGGGGGACAGTCCATATGGCATGGGTCAGGGTGGCAGGCCAGCCTAGTCTGCAAAGAAACAAACAGAAAAGCAGCACAGGCAGCTATCTCCCAGCTGTTCATGTGAAAATCTCCACTTGTGAGTTGCACACTCCAGCAGTCCTTCAGGCGAAGAGATTGGGATGAGGCAGTCTTCTCCTACTGCCATCACATAGTTGCTAACATTGTAAAAAAATGTATAGGGGGACTTTTTTGCCTGTAGGTGGAGTCTTTTTATAATTAGGGGGCATGGCATTCGTTTGTAGGCATGGCATAGCAGGGAAACAAAAATGTGGCATGTGTATCGAAAAATGGGTGTGGTTTAAGCAACATCGTGGGTGTGGCTTAAAGGGGTGTGGCTCAAAGGGGTGTGGTTAGAGTCTGAGATGAACGAGGGATGGAGGGAGAAAGAGGGAGGGAGTAAAGGAAAGAGAGAGATAGAGAGAGAGAGAGAGAGAGAGAGAGAGAGAGAGAGAGAGAGTGAGAGTGAAAGAGATAGGGAGGGAAGGAAAGAGAAAGAAGGAAGGAAAGAAAGAGGGATGGAGGGATAGCAGGCCCAGATCCTACACCACAATAGAAATATGTGTATTCTATAAAGTTTAAAAATCAGCAGATAAAGATACTCCTAACACCTGGTGTTAGCGCTTCAATCATCCCGGCACCAAGGTTGTTATGGTGTCAGGATGATTGAAGCACATTATTTCTATTACTACATTGTAATATAGAATGAAATCATTCAACTCACCATAATGCAGAATCAGTGGGAGCCTGAGCGTGTCACTTGCCACATCGCCTGCCACCAGATGACATCAGGTGCCCTCAGCGGAGTCCCTCCTTACAGCAGGCATTCTCAGCAGAGTCCGTCCTTCCATCAGGTGGCCACAGCAGAGTCCCTCCTTACATCAGGTGCCCCCAGCAGAGTGCGTCCTTACATCAGGTGCCCCCAGCAGAGTCCGCCCTTACATCAGGTGCCCCAGTGTCAGGGACCTGTCAGCACCAGACCAGGACATATGCATGCGCGCATGTGCCGGCGCGCCCCTGTTCAGACTATACAGCAATCCCCAGTTATTGCTGTGCGTCAGTGCGTCCCTCGGGCGCGCGGGTGCGCGACTGGTGTGTGGCTGGTGCGCGTTAACGTTGTTTGGCGCCAATGAGCGCATAAAGGTCTTCCTGCTGCACTGGCGCGCTGCTGTTTCGTCTTCAGCTTCTGTGAACTTGTTACCCGCACTTGGTTGATCTGTCTACGATACTGACCCGGCTTGTCTGACCATCCCTCTCTCTCCAATCCGACCCGGCTTGCCTGACCCTGCTCCTGTCTCTGCCAGTACCCGTTGCCGACCTCTGCCTGCTTACCGACTCTGGCTTTTGCCTGCTGTTATCACCTGCCTTGATTGCCTGCTGACCCGGACTGTCTGACCCTGCTTGTGCCTGCCGTTAGCTCCGTGTGCTGCTGCACCTTCAGCTCCAGCTCCAGTGATCCCTGCACCTGCATCTTCCAGTGCTTCAGCCTGCTTTTCTCCGCTGACCACCCTCACCTGCAGTCCAGCCATCCCTGGAGGGATCTCTACCCTGCTCCAGCACCAGAGATTTCTACCTCACCAGGCACTCCTACCTCACTGTGCTCACGAGACCACTGTCCCCACTTCACTGGCTCCTCTACCAGCGTTGTATGAGAGATCTTTTCCTACGTCAGGCACTACTACCAGGTACCTAACACCCAGCAGAGTCTGTCCTTACATCAGGTGCCCCCAGCAGAGTCCGGCCTTACATCAGGTTCCGCCAGCAGAGTACGTCCTTACATCTGGTATCCCCAGCGGAGCCCCAGTCCTTACATCAGTGTCCCCAGGGGAGCCCCAGTCCTTCCTTGCATCAGTGTCCCCAGTGGAGCCCAGTCCTTACATCAGTGTCCCCAGCGGAGCCCCAGTTCTTACATCAATGTTCCCAGCGGAGCCCAGTCCTTACATCAGTGTCCCCAGCGGAGCCCAGTCCTTACATCAATATCCCCAGAGGAGCCCAGCCCTTACATCAGTGTCCCCAGCCACAGTCCTTACATCAGTGTCCCCAGCCCCAGTCCTTACATCGGTGTCCCCAGCCCCAGTCCTTACATCAGTGTCCCCAGCCCCAGTCTTTACATCAGTGTCCCCAGTGGAGCCCCAGTCCTTCCTTACATCAGTGTCCCCAGCGGAGCCCCAGTGCTTCCTCACATCAGTGTCCCTAGAGAAGTCCCAGTCCTTCCTTACATCAGTATCCCCAGCAGAGCCCCAGTCCTTCCTTACATCAGTTAGTTACCCCCCTCCCCCAGTACATAGTTACCCCCCTGTACATATTACCCCCTCCCCCTGTACATAGTTATCCCCCTCCCCCTGTACATATAGTTGCCCGCCTCCCCATAGTTACCCCCCTGTACATATTACCCCCCTGTACATAGTTACCCCCCTCCCCCTGCACATTGCATCCTCCATGTACACAAGACAATGCCCGCTGTCCCCATACATATGGTGGAGATATTGCAGTAATAGCGGGGGTTACAGCTGATGATGTGTCGCTGGCCTGGGCTGTACAACGACATCCCCACATAACACACAGATGGCAGAGCTGAGCAAGCTCCCACAACAATGCAATGTGTTCAGTGGAGAGGGGAGGGGCCTCCAATCTGCATAGCCAATCGGTTTCAGTGTACAAGAGAACAGTCTACTTGAACACTGAAGAGAGAAGCAGATTGGGTGCCCCTCCCTTCTCCACTGAACACACGAGGAAAGACACCTTGCGGCGGCAGCCATTTTTTTGTAGCCCGCTGTCGCTCTTTGCCAAAAACAGTCTCGATTCCCGGGACAAACGCAAAATCCCATGATTTTAATCGGGACAGACTAAGGTCGGGACGAGAGTCCAATAATCTGGATTTTCCCGGGAAAATCAGGACTGTTGGCAAGTATGCCATCAGCTTTACTGAAAGAGACAGAGTGGCTCCTAGTGAATTTCTCTCCCCAGCCTACATTCCTTCCGAATGTCCTGAAACCAGGCCCAGGTCTCTTCACAATCTGGCCCTGCAAAGCCTTGGGGATGTGCATGTACTCCCACACCATCCTCGGATGGAGGATCTGTGAGAGAGAAAGTTTGCATCTCTCTTCTCCCTCTCTACATCAAGTTCCCTTATACCGATTTCAAGTACATGACTGTGCTGGTTGATTTTCTGAAAAAACAGGCCTTTACAGCAGGAGTGCTGTAAGCCCGTGTCTTGGCTTTTTTAAGCCTCAGGAAACATCATCTGCTGTTTTTCTTCTTGTAGATCCCAGCAGCAAATTACTCTCTCTCAGGGAAATGAGTAACTAATTGGTTCTATTTTGAAAATCTACTTTGAATAAAAATACTGTCTTCTCCCTATGGTTGCAAATCTGCCCCTCTGACCTAGGCTCTAGAAGGAACCAAAATGATTCAATTGATTCAAACATTTTTGATCTGTATCAACTTCATGCAGTACTTTTAAATCTCCTGAGGAAGCTCCTTTGAGTGAAACATGTAGAGCAAGAAGTGTCTGCACTGTTGTATGAAGTATACGTTGGTTGAACATTTATTGTCATTTTAAAGAAATTATATTTAATAAAATTTATATTTTTTATAAAAAAAAAATGTATGTTGTTTTGGCACCTTAAAAGTCCCGCTCCTTTTCCCAGTTGTTCCTATTTATCCAATGGGATGTGGTGCCTGATTTTGATCCTTCATTGCCCTGATCTATAGCAAAATACTCCTACACCAGGTCATCCTCCCACTCTCCCCGGGAGTCCTCAATAATGTCCATGATGTCGGGAGGGACATAGAGATAGTCCAGACCCCACTCCAGAGCTGTTCTGCGCTGAAACTCCCGCTGGAACTTGGAAAAGCTGGGCAGTTCTCTTGGTTTCCCTTTTCCTGGCAGGCGCAAGTGTTGGGGGACCTCTTGACCCTCTGCTTGAAATCAGCTGCTCTGGTCTGGGTGGTGGAGGGTCTGTTGTAGAAGAGCTCTCTTGCACTAACAGGGGCTCCTCCAGTTCCCACAGCAGGATCTGGCACATCTAACGCCTCGGACTGGACCTCTTCCTGGACCAGGGAGCCTCCCATCTCCCATTCCTCCTCCAAGCTACAGTGTGACAACCAATCTGCTATATCATCTTCCAGGGACCTGAATTCTGCCTGCAGTCTGGGGAACCCCAATCTTTGGCCCTGTCTCTGTTTTTCCCTTGGCTCACCTGAGGGTACATCTCCCTCCTGCATTGTCTCCTCCCAGGTGGGGTCAGCAGAGTACATAGGAGCAGCCGGCATTTCAGGGACATTATTTGGTTCTTGCTGGGCTGTACTTACAGTTACCAGGTCCCCGACCTAGCTGCAGGCCACAGTACATCTCCATTCTTTTTCCCCAATGTCGCTGGTTTTCACAGGGGAGTCACCAGGCCTGACTCAACCCTGCCTTGCTCAGATAGCCCAAGAGAGAGAAAGATACAAGCGCCTCTGAGTAAAGTCTGTACATTTTTAATGGAAGAGGGTGCATTAAAAACTCACATTTGAGGTATCTGTATGAAGGCAGGTTTGCTGCATGTATGCGTTCCTTGATCATCCGACCGAGGGCGAATACTGCTGTGCAAAATGTAAGCACATTGTTTCCCTGGAAGCCCAGGTTCTGAATCTGGGGAAGCAACTGTCAGCACTGAGAAGTCCCTCCATACTAAAGGAGAGCCAGGAACGTACACGGCAGGGGCCAGCACAGAGGCGGGTGGAGACAAAGAGGTGCAGGCACTAGCAAAGAGTAGATGGATGACAGTCAGGAGGGGTAGAGGGGGAAGTGCCAGGGAGGCCGATCCAGGACTGGAGCATCCCAATAAGTACGCTCCATTGAGTGACATTGGTGAAACCAGTCAGGGACCAGCACTGCTGGAGCTGGGGGACTCTCCTAGCTGCCGGGGGAAGAACTCCTCTAGTGAGAGTGGGGGGGCAGCAAAGGGAAAGGAAAGACAGATTCTGGTGGTAGGGGACTCAATTCTTAGAAGGACAGAGAGGGCAATCTGTAACCAAGACCTGAAGCGCCGAACAGTATGTTGTCTACCGGGCGCTCGGGTTCGGCACATCACGGATCTTGTGGACAGATTACTGGGAGGGGCTGGGGAAGACCCGGCTGTCATGGTGCACGTTGGCACCAATGACAAAGTCAGAGGCAGATGGAGTGTCCTAAAGAACGATTTTAGGGACTTAGGAGCTAAATTGAGGAAAAGGACCTCCAAGGTAGTATTCTCAGGAATACTACCGGTACATCGAGCCACACCAGAAAGGCAGAGGGAGATTAGGGAAGTAAACAAGTGGCTGAAGAGCTGGTGTAGTAAGGAGGGGTTTGGGTTCCTGGAGGACTGGGCCGACTTCTCAGTCGGTAACCGGTACTATAGAAGGGACGGACTGCACCTAAATGAGGAGGGTGCAGATCTGCTGGGAATGAAGATGGCCAAAAAGTTAGAGGGGTTTTTAAACTAGGCGATGGGGGGAGGGTCCAGAGACAGAGATAGCCAGCGCAGAAGATATTCCAGAGGGTAGTATTGGGGGCATTAGTGGTAGGTTAACCAAAGCACAAAAACACAAGGTGAGTATAGTAGCAAGTCCTAGTTGCAATCTCGAAACACCCAATACGAGGACAATATGCGACCGGTCTAAACTATGTGGCATGTTCACCAATGCCAGGAGCATGGCGGACAAGATGGGTGAACTAGAGATACTGTTGTATGAGGAGGATTTGTGAGCTAGCTCTAGGGAGCTAGAGAGGAGGTGGAATCCTTATGGGTAGAGCTCCAAAGGGATGAAGCTAAGGGGAAAATAATACTGGGAGTATGCTATAGGCCCCCTAACCTGAGGGAGGAAGTGGAGACGGATCTCCTATCACAAATTGGATTAGCAGCATGGATGGGAAGTGTTATCATAATGGGGGATTTTAATTATCCAGACATAGACTGGGCGGAGGGAACCGCGCATTCATTTAAGGCTCGCCAGTTCCTTAAAGGGGTTGTAAAGGTAAATTTTTTTTTTTTTAAAATAACAAACATGTTATACTTACCTTCACTGTGCAGCTCGTTCTGCACAGAGTGGCCCCGAACCTGCTCTTCTGGGGTCCCTCGGCGGCTGTTTCAGCTCCTCCCCACAAGAACTAACCACCTTAATGCGAGCTCCCTCGCATGGTGGTTAGTTATTGCGGGCGCGCTCCCGTGATACAGCCGGCGGCTATAGCCGCTCACTGTATCACTCTGCCCCGCCGCCCAGAAGGGCAACAAAGCTAATAAAGGAAAATGGGATGGGGAGTCCGCGCAGTGGAATTAATTAAAAGCCTAAATGGGATGTATATTGCTTAATGATTTGATAGACTGCTGCCCTTACATACGCTGACTCCACAATGGGTGGAATGAGCGGAAATAGGTGAAAAAGGAAAAGTGTGTGAGTGTGGCGCTGTCCCAGAGTTCTTTGGTGAAAACAATAAGTGTAAGAAAATATATTTAAAGTATCCTGTGTTATATTCCCTCACCAGGGGTATGTGTGACAATTTCTCTGGAGATAAATCGATTTTTTTACCACTCCTGTGGGTTAAAGTGACTGGTGTCTTAAATATTAAGAGTGCATAAAATACATCACATCCAAGGTGTCATGTGCTATATTCTCTCAGAGGGGACATGTCGGTATACAAAGCGATTTCTCCAGGGGATAAATCAATTATTCCACTATTATAAGTTAAAAGTGACTTATGTCTAAAACATTAAAAACACAAAATTAAATAATCAATATATCACACGTGACATGCAAAATTATCCAAAAGGTGTCTGGTGCTAAATAACCGAAGGTGCCTAGTGCTAAATAAATGTTACAAATATAAGTATTAGGTTGCTCTCCAAATACCAGATGACAAAATTACCAGATAACAAAGTGACAGGTGCCCTAGTGAAATGATCACTATAGGAAATAGTTAACACATGTATCATGCAAATGATTTTTATGTTGGTAAACAGTCCATATAGGTAACTGTGCCCGGTGCACTATAAGTGAAAAAAGACATTCGTTGTGAGATTTCCTTAGAACATACAGCAAGTTTCGTTCCAGTGCTGGTGTCTCGCGCTGTGATTGTGCAGAGACTCACCAGCTATTTTTTCCCCTGCAGGGGTAACAGGTATTCACAGTATGTGCCACTGTGTAGCAATCCTTGGCAGGACCAGGAACAGGGTGGTATCATAAGGACATGAAGGAGAAAAGAAAGGATTCCATAGTGTAAAACCATTTAAAACACTATTTATTAGGTCAGATATAGAGGGTACTCACATTGTAGTAGAAAAAATAAGCAGTGTACAGTATTCAATAGAATGTTCCTAAGCGTCAGCTTACAGGGAGATGTCTGCACGGCGTTTAGTCCAAGCCACGCCCTACGTACGTTTCATCACACGGACTTCTACGGGAACGTGGTCCCTGCGTCGTCTCCCCTTCCTTATATACTGTGCGGTCCGTAATGTGCTTGCGGCCGCTGCAACTGCCCTGACAGTACCCCCTTATCAACGACCCCTCCCACTCGGAGGACCACCAGGCTTGAGGGGAAAACGTCTATGGAAATCACGGAGGAGGACAGGGGCATGTACGTCCAATGATGAGACTAGGAGCGTTCCTCCGGACCGTACCCCTTCCAATGCACCAGGTACTGTATGCGCCCACTGAACCTACGGGAGTCAACAATGGACTGTACTTCATACTCCTCATGGTTCTCAACCTGTACAGGGTGAGGACGTGGCACAGAGGTGGTAAAACGGTTGCAGACCAAAGGTTTTAATAAGGAGACATGAAATACATTTGAAATAGGCATGTTAGAAGGAAGGTCTAATGCGTAAGCCACTGGGTTAATCCTGCGAAGAATACGGAAATTAGGTGCGAACTTCAGTGAGGGAACACGAAGTCAGAGGTTGCGAGATGACAGCCAGACCCTGTCCCCAACCCGGTAGGAAGGCGCGGGCAGACGTCTGTGGTCAGCATGGAGTCTGTACCTATCATTTGCATGTCACAAAGCCTCCTAGACTTTTGCACAACTGGAACACAGACCACGGAGATGCTCCTCTAACACAGGAATACTCTGCGGAACAAAGGAGTCAGGCAACATGGAAGGTTGGAAACCATAGTTCGCCATAAATGGGGGCAATCGGGAAGCAGAATTCAAGGCACTATTGTGAGCAAACTCTGCCCACGCTAATAGGTCTGACCAGTTGTTATGATGGTCAGAAATATAGCAATCTAGGAATAGCTCCAAGGACTGATTGGCTAGTTCTGCAGCCCCATTAGACTGCGGGTGATACGCAGAGGAAAAAGCAAGCTGAATTCCCAACTGTGCACAAAAGGCTCACCAGAACCGGGACACAAACTGACTACCCCTGTCCGAGACAATCACCTTGGGTAGCCCGTGTAAGCGAAAGATCTCCCGAGCAAAAATGGAAGCCAGTTCCTAAGAAGTGGGCAACTTCTTAAGTGGAATACAATAAAACATTTTTGAGAACCGGTCAACCACCATAAGGATAACTGTGTTATCCTTATGGTGCCCTGGGAGTTGGGTAACTCCACAATGAAATCCATAGACAGGTGGGTCCAGGGCCTCTCTCCATTAGGTATGGGTTGTAGGAGGCCCACTGGAAGATGTTGTGGAGTCTTACTCTGAGCACCCACAGAACAGGCAGCTACGAAGGCGGTTACATCAGCACGTAGACCAGAATTGTTGGGAAATGAACCAAAAGAGTTGATTCTTCCCAGGGTGGCCAGCAGCCTTGGGAGAATGGTAAGTCTGGAGCATGGCAGTACGGAGACTCTCTGGGACAAAGCAAAGATCACAAGGTTTCTCAGGAGGAGCATGGACCTGAGCGGCAAGAATTTTGTCACCCAAAGGAGAAGTGAGACTGGTGCAAACTGTAGCCAGAATACAATCAGGAGGAATCACAGGAACTGGAACCGACTCCAACTTGGAAGTGGAGGAAAATTTTCGTGACAAGGCTTCAGTCCTTATATTCTTAGTACAGGGTAAGAATGAGACAATGTAATTGAAACTTGACAAAAAAAGAGCCCATCGCGCCCTTCTGGGAGAGAGGCGTTTAGCCTCAGACATGAATGTGAGATTCTTATGGTCAGTAAGAATGAGAACCGGCACAGTGGTACCTTCGAGGAGATGTCTCTATTCTTTCAGGGCTAAAATGATTGCCAACATTTCTCTGACACCAATCTCGTAATTGCACTCCGCAGGTGACAATTTCTTGGAAAAGTAGCCACAAGGATGCAAAGCACTCTCAGAGGTAGGACGTTGAGACAGAAGGGCGCCAACTCCAGTCTCAGAAGCATCAACCTCAAGGATAAAAGGTAAGGTAGGATCAGGATGTGCCAACACAGGAGCAGAAACAAAGGCAGCCTTGAGACTCTCAAAGGCCTAATGGACTCCGGAGACAAACTCTGTGGGTTACCGTTCTTTCTGGTCATATCAGTCAGGGGCTTGACCAGAGATGAGAAGTTATGAATAAACTTCCGATAATTGTTGGCAAAGCCCAGGAAACACTGCAGAGGACGTAAGCCCACGGGTCCGGGCCATTGTAGAACTGCTGAAAGTTTCTCTGGGTCCATCGAAAAACCAGCAGTGGAAATGACATAATTCAGGAATGTAACCTGTTCACGATGGAACTCGCACTTCTCCAATTTACAGTAGAGATTGTTCTCTTAGTTTCTGAAGCACATGACAGACATCTGTGTGGTGGCTCTCCAGGGACTTGGAAAATATGGATATCATCGAGATAAACCACCACACACAAGGACATTGTTAATGAATTCCTGGAAAACTGCCGGGGCGTTACAAAGGTCAAAAGGCATTACGAGGTACTCATAGTGGCCTATTCTGGTATTAAACGCAGTTTTCCACTCGTCGCCCTCCCTAATCCTCACAAGATTTTATGCCCCTCTCAAATCAAGCTTCATGAAAACTGTTGCTCCCTTGAGGTGGTCAAATAACTCCGTAATCAACGGAATCGGATAGGTATTCTTAATTGTGAAACGATTGAGACCCCTATAATCAATACAAGGTCTCAGTTCACCACTCTTTTTCTTCATGAAGAAGAAACCAGCACCAGCAGGGGACAAGGATTTGTGGAAGAAACCTTGAGAAAGTGCGTCTGCAACATACTCCTCCATGGCCTTATCCTCCAAGACTTATAAAGGGTAAACCCGGCCACGAGGGTTTGTGGCACCAGGTTGAAGGTCAATTGCGTAATCATGCGAATGGTGTGGAGGCAAACTACCAGCTTGACCTTTGTCAAAGACATCGCTAAAATCGAGGTACTCCTCTGGCAGGGAGGAGAGTGAAGAGGTGCACACGACCTTAGCTACCTTCTGGAAGCATGTCTTACTGCATTGTGGCGACCAGGAGAGAACCTCAGCACGGAGCCAATCAAAAGAGAGGTTGTGCCTCTGTAGCCAAAGATAACCAATAACCAGCGGAAGCTTAGGTGAGGAAATAACTTGGAATTGGATTATCTCATGGTGAAGAGCCCCTATGGCCATGGACAATGGAACCATCTCATGAGTCACATGGGCAGGCTGTAGGGGTCTCCCGTCAAGAGCCTCAATGGCAAGTGGAGTGTCACGCAGCTGCAGCGGAATCGAGTGCTTCGATACAAAGGCAGCATCAATGAACAGGCCTGCAGCCCCAGAGTCAATTAGAGACTGTATCTCGATAGACGACTTAGCCCAAGAAAGGGTGACCGTAACCAGGGGCTTTTCCTTCTGGATAACTGGGGACAAAACAACGCCACCTAAGGTCTGTTCGTGACAGGACCTCAAGGTTCGGGCGTTCCCTAGGACAAGACTTTAAAAAGTGACCTGCCTGGCCACAATAAAGGCACAATCTCTCCCTCCTCCTAAAGGCTCTCTCATCCACAGAGAGACGCGTGAAGCCCAAGTGCATGAGTTTATCTTCACTGATCGACTCGGTACCAGGAGGCATGGGATGGTGAGGGAGGCACGGGTGTGACTGCAAAGCTCGGAGGCAAACGTACAGGAGGCTTCCATAAGCACTCCTTAAAAGAGAGTCTTTCTCTGAGTCTGGAGTCAATGAGGATGGCAAACGTGATCAACTTCTCCATCTCAGTGGGTATATCTCGGGCTGCTATCTCATCCTTGATGGAATCCGAGAGACCAGAGAAAAAGCAGCCACGAAGGCCTCATTTTTCCAAGCAACCTCTGCTGCCAGAGTACGGAATTCAATGATGTAGTCGGCAACAGTTCTCGTACTCTTTTTGATGGACATGAGGCACTTGGCAGCAGAAGCGGAGCATGCAGGATAGTCAAATACCCTTTTACAGGAGGCCACAAACTCAGGGGAACTCAAGACAACAGGTTTTTGTGTCTCCCATAGAGGGTTTGCTCAGGCCAAGGCTCTCTCAGAAAGCAAAAATATCACAAAACTTACTTTGCTTCTGTCTGTGGGAAACTACTGGGGCAGCATCTCAAAGTATATCTCAACCTGGTTGAGAAACCCTCTGCATTGAACTGGATCGCCCCCAAATCGCTGGAGAAGCAGAGCGAAACCAGACATACCTCTTATAGAGGTAATTACTTGAGGAGGGTGCCTGCACAGAGACTGGCGCAGCAGCAGGGACGTCTCAGGTTGTACTGGAGGAGCCACAGTGGGATATTCCAGATGAGCCGTGTAACTCAGGAGCGTTTGTAATGCCATGGCAAACTGATAAATGCGGTGATCTTGCTCATCCAATCTGGAAAAAATATTACTGGCGGGTGGATTGATTGTATCTTCTGAATTCATGGCCTTCACCTACTGTCAGAAACCATGAATCAGACTGAGACAGAAGTATAGTTAAATCACACTTGTTTAATAATAAAAGTAAATAGAATAAAACGCAGTCAAAACATAGCCAGAGTTCAGGAACCGGAATGGATAATCAGACAAGCCAAACGTCAGGGAGCTGAGATGAGCATAGTAAAACAGCAAGCAGGATCTGGAGCCAGAAGGGATGTCAACCAAGCAAGTCTTTTAACAGGAATGCAGGAGAGCATCCCTGTGATGTTGACTTAGGCGAAGGCAGAGATCCTCTGGGCTAGACTACTTAAGTAGTGGCCTTAACTGTGGCCTTTACACTCGTATGATCGAAAGCTGGCTAGCTGCCTAGCGGTTCACCATCCACAGCACCGTGACCCAGCCAGCTTTCGATCATACGGACAGCATCTCGGACCGCTGAGTGACTCCGCCCCTCGGACCCTTCCTTTATGTGCCTGAAATTACTTCCCTGTTGTCAGTAGCCATTTGGCTTGTTTATTCTTATTAAATGGATACCAAAATACTGCACTGAGTCTTGCACACCTTGTTCTTGTTTTATTTTGTCAAAAATGGTAAAAATGACAAAAGACAGTTTTTGACAATTCCTTTTTTTAAATGCTTCTGCTTTCTTCTATCTTCTTTCTTCTATCTTCTATCTTCCTCTGGTTTCTTCCTCCATCTTCTTCTTCTTCTGGTTCTTCTGGTTCTTCCTCCCGTGTTCTCGTCTGGCATCTCCTCCGCGGCGCCGGCATCTTTTGATGAACCGGCAATTCATTATTAGCCGCGCCACGAGTAGTTTTAAATGACTTTTTTCCTTTGAAATGTCATTTTGCTGTCAGACTGTTCTAAACACGCGCCCATTTACAGGCATACTATAGACACCCCCCAGGTACGAAATTTAAAGGAACATTACACTTCTATTGTTTCACTTTAAGCATTATTAAAATCACTGCTCCCGAAAAAACAGCCATTTTTAAAACTTTTTTGCATTGATACATGTCCCCTGGGGCAGGACCCAGGTCCCCAAACACTTTTTATGACAATAACTTGCATATTAACCTTTAAAATTAGCACTTTTGATTATTCATGTTCGTGTCCCATAGACTTTAACCACTTGCCTACCAGGCCAATTCTGACATTTCTCTCCTACATGCAAAAATCATAATTTTTTTGGCTAGACTACATAGATCCCCCAAACATTATATGTTTTTTAGCAGAGACCCTAGAGAATACAATGGCGGTCATTGCAACATTTTATCTAGCACGGTATTTGCGCAGCAATTTTTCAAATGCGTTTTTTTAGGAAAAAAAACAGTTTTGAGCTAAAAAAAAAAAAAAAGAAAGTTAGCCCAATGTTTTTGCATAATGTGAAAGATGAAATTACGCCAAGTAAATAGATACCCAACATGTCATACTTCAAAATTGCACACGCTCGTGGAATGGCGCCAAACTTCGCTATTTAAAAATCCCCTTAGGCGATGCTTTAAAAATTTTTACTGGTTACATGTTTTGAGTTACAGAGGAGGTCTAGGACCAAAATAATTGCTCTCGCTCTAACATTCGCAGCAACACCTCACATGTGTGGTTTGAACACCGTTTTCATATGTGGGCGGGACTTATGTATGCATTCGCTTCTGCATGAGAGCTCACGGGGACAGGGGTGCTTTAAAATTTTATTTATTTTTTTATTGTTAATTTTACTTTTTTTTTTTTATTTCAGCTTGACACTTTTTTCCCCCCAAAAAATTTTTCATCACTTTTGTTTCTATTACAAGGAATTTAAACATCCCTTGTAATAGGAATAAGCATGACAGATGCTCTTTACAGTGAGATGTGGGGTCAATAAGACCCCACATCTTACCTCGTGGCTTAGAAGCCTGAAATAAAAAAAAAAAAAAAAAAAACGATCTCCGCTTCCCAGCCGAAGCGGCACCGTTTTTTTTTAATACAGAGGCCGGGCGTGACATCATAACATCACGCCCGGCCTCCGAACGATCATAGATCATAGACGTCCCCTCTCACCTCCCGTAAGAACAATCAAGCAGCAGAACACTCTTTTGAACGCTGCTGCGAATATTTGATTGCAACCACTATTAGAATTTTATTATTTTTGTTTATTTTCAGATATGCAAATTTGTATTTTTACTTATGATATTTAAAGGCGTTCGATAAGAAATTGTGTCCCTAGGTTAGCAGCGGGAGGAAATCGTTCAGCTGAAATCACACACTTTCATTCCCGCATGTCAGTCCCGACTGCAGGGGGAGTTTCAGAGACATCTGTGCAGGTTTCTGCACTGATATCAATACAAATTGCACCCCAAAGTTGCACCAATTAAAACAGTGCAATTGTCACCGCTTTGACATATCAAATCGCACCAATGTGAACTAAAGCTGACACATACAACACTGCCTATCCACCAGCTGAATTCATTACCTGCAATTCTCCACAGCTGTTATATATAAAGATTCCACCTTTATCATTAACTTACAGGTGTGCTGAAGCCTAGGTTTACATTGGAGCGATTTGTTATGCGATTTGAGAGACCAAATCACATGACTATTGGCAGCAATGGCACTGTTCCAATCGATGCAACATTTTTGTGGCACCGCACCAATTTGCTAAAGTAGTGCCTGCACTACTTTTGCCGATTTCAGGTGCGACGTCAATAGACATGTGTGTATGAAGCCACACGGACATCTATCAAGTAGCACCTGAAATCACGCTGACCTTGCTACTTTGAAATCGTGCAACTTCAAGTGAAGTAGCGCGATTTCAAAGTAGCATCAATGTGAACCAGGGCAAAGAGATTCGTTTTTTGGTGCACAAATACATATTGAAATAAAATAAAAGATATTGTACTTTCCCAAAATCACCACCCACAAAAACTAAACAGAAAAAAAGTAGAAGAAAAAAACAAAACAAAAACACAACAAAGCTCAATAATGTACTTTTATTTTACCAGCAGGAAAAAAAAAAAAAAAAAATTTACATTTACTAGCTTCAAAAACATTTGGACAGGATATATGGTACTACATTTAGCAATGGGGTTTTAAGGGCCCTGCTCATAGGAGCTTACAATCTAAAATTTGACAAAACCTTAGAGTGGACACAGCTTTAATTTCAGTGTATAACGGGCAACACATCACATTTTTATCTGCAAGATTATAGAAATATACTTAACAGTCATTCTTACAAAGCATTCCAACATAATATTTAAAGACTTCTTCAAAACACCCACCAGCCCACAATCCACACATACATACATTGGTGACCATGTTCTGCTGGAAGCTGCATTTCGGTGTACACGATTAAACAACGAGATCAAAAAGAGTAGGTCAGCAGATGCCTCCAAACGATGTTTGCATGATTAGACAGGAACAATACACGCACAACATTGACAGCATGGCCACATAAACCCACTTTTGATCAAAGTCCATTTGCATCCACATAAACAAAGCAACAGTTTTTTACGCATATGTACCCATGCAGTCAGGGCTGGACCAGGACAAAAATTTGGCCCTGGACTTCATCATGGCCGGCCCACTTTAATTTTGAATGTACCCAACAGCATCCCCCTTACATCAGAGAGTCCCCATCAGAAGTCCCCTTCACATCAGAAGTCCCCTTCACATCAGGGTGTCCTCCCTCTCCTCCCCTTCCCACATGTACTTACCGTTTTGAAGGCAGCTTCTCATTCCTCTCTCCAGTCATGTGATAACAAGTGATAAGGGGAGAGAGGAAGGAAAGTCTGCCGTTGGTCTATCTCCCCCTGCAGGCTGGAGGGAGCATAACGCCTAATGCTCTCTCCAGCAAGTGACGGAAGCTGCTCCTCCTGACAGGATTGAAATCACTCGCTGTCAGTGAGGAGCGGCTCCAGGACCGCACCTGACTGGCCCACTGAGCCATCGGCCCACCGGGAAACTCCCGGTAGTCCCGATGGCCAGTCCATGCCTGCATGCAGTGTAAACCCTAAAATTTGAAATGTCCAAGTCCCTGAGCATGATTAGTGCTAATAAACATTAACATCAGTCCCTGGCTGCAATGAGCTTCCAATATAAAGTCCAAAATTAACTTTCTTACATTAGAACCTATTTCGACAGGAGACAAATAAATTGCCAGCATGTCTTTGGATTATGGTGAGAAACCCACACAGGGAGAACATATAAACTTCAACACAAGGATTAGCATGTTAGGGAATTAGAACCGACCTCACAGGTGCTGCTAGACAGAACTGCTACCCACATAGCCACCAGGCAGCCCCACACATGTTCTCTGCATCTCTGTGGTGTGAACCAGCCCTAAGTCCATAGCTATGCTCAGTGTCACAAGCAATATACAATATATTGGCCTAAGTATTGGGACGCCTGCCTTTAAATGCACATGAACTATAATGGCAACCCAGTATTAGTTTTGGGTTCAAAACTCATTTGGCCCACCCTTTGCAGCTATAACATCTTCAACTCTTCTTGTCCACAAGGTTTAGGAGTGTGTCTATGGGAATGTTTGACCATTCTTCCAAGTGCATTTGTGAGGTCAGGCAGTGATGTTGGACGAGAAGGCCTGACCTACAGTCTCCTCTCTAATTCATCCCCAAGGTGTTCTGTTGTGTTGAGGTCAGGACTCCAGGCCAGTCAAGTTCCTCCACCCCAAACTCCCTCATCCATGTCTTTATGGACCTTGCTTTGTGCACTGGTCCAAATGATTTGGTGGAGGGGGGATTATGGTGTGGGGTTGTTCTTCAGGGGTTGGGCTTGGCCTCTTAGTTCCAGTTAAATGAACTCTTAAGGCGTCAGCATACCAAGACATTTGGGACAATTTCATGCTCCCAACTTTGTGGGAACAGTTTGGGGAAAGCCCCTTCCTGTTCCAACATGACTGCACACCAGTAGACAAATCAAGGTCCATAAAGACATGGATGAGCAAGTTTGGGGTGGAGAAACTCGACTGGCCTGTACAGAGTCCCGGCCTCAACCCGATAGAACACCCTTTGGCTGAATTAGAGTAGAGACTGTGAGCCAGGCCTTCTCATCCAACATCAGTGCCTGGCCTCACAAATGAACTTCTGGAAGAATGATCAAACATTCCCATAGGCACACTAAACCTTGTGGACAGCCTTCCCAGAAGCTGTTCTAGCTGCAAAGGGTGGGCCAAATCAAATTTTAACCCTACGGACTAAAATTGGGCTGCCATTAAAGTTCATGTGTGTATAAAGGCAGGTGTCCCAATACTTTTGGCTAAATAGTGTATCTGGAAAAGATTTACAATCATGGTGGAACCCTCCTACACATAAATACCACATTTAGACATAGTTATAGGACCTGGGAGATGAGACAACTTCTCTACATGAAGTAACATGGTTGGGATTTGAACCCACACACTCCAGGATCCTAAGCAGAAGTTCTAACTTCTAAGCCACAGAGCTGCCACATGTGAGAACCTCCTACACATAACTACACATAAAAACACATAAATACTCTATTTCTTTGGACATTACATTACTGGATGGAATTACATTACTCAAGAGTTATTCTTGATTTATTCTGTGATATTTGGTGTTTTTTTGTGGGTGGGAGAAGAATATTACCCTCAAATTTTTGGGAATTACATTTTGATTTCTGATGTTGGTACACATATCACATTTTTTGGGCTCAAATTATGAATATTTGGAAATAATAAAAAGCACAAAAAATTGTGGTTTATTTTAAATTTGCATCAGCAATGGTATTGTTTGTGGATTATAAAGACACCTGAGTGAGTTTTGGGTAAAGATTGTTGTGAGATGGAGAGTAAGGCGCCTTTCACACGGATGGCTGTTCTGCCGCAGTTAAAAGCATATAATATGTTCTGTGAAATTCAAGACTCCAGGCACTGTGATCAGCTGCATTTGTACAGTGTGATTACCTTAGTTTACTTGCGTTTACATGGGGCTGCGTTTAGAACATTCTTGCCATTTCTGATGTGCTTCCTGTTGCTTTTCTTTCCTTGTTGCCGCTGCTATCCACAGGAGAAATAGTACACTGCGATCACCTGCAGTTATGTGCAGATAGCTGCGCTAAATCGCTCCTGGACGCAGCCAATTCTATTTTTTCTATCCACACCAAACTGCATGTAACTAAATCACAGCTAAACGCAGTGTGTGAATGAGGCCATAGGAAAGCATTGTGGTGTCCTTTTATGAAACTGAGATCAGCGGCGATCCCGAGTCTCACCGCTGATCTCAGCGCTTTACCAGTTTATGAAACTGAGATAATCAGCGGAGAACATGTTCTCCGCTGATTATCTCAGCACAGTGAGAATTCACAGAAACGGCCAGTTTATGAAGGTGCGATCTCCACACCTCACTGGCGATCTGTGACAGAATTCTCACTTTCTGATTCACCATTTCAGAAGTGGAGAATCAGAGTGAGAAGCCTGAAACTGGCTGATATTCTGGAGAAAGAAAGAAGTCTTTTGACTTCTTTCTTTCACCAAACAGTCAGAGCACATCTTCCCCACCATTACACACCCCAAAACCAGCAGGATAGGAATTTATAGTGTATATATATATATATATATATATATATATATATATATATATATATGTATGTATATATACATATATATATATATATATATATATATACATATATATATATATATATATATATATATATATATATATACATATATATATATATATATATATATATATACATATATATATATATATATATATATATATATATATATATATATATATATATATATAAATATACATCTATATATATATATATATATATAGCTATATATAGATACATATATATATATCTATATATATATAGATATATATATATATATTTTTTTTTTTAGATGTTCACGTCTCTGGCTGGGTTCACACTTGTGCGATGCGTGAACCAGCGTGATTCCTGTGCGGGTTTTCACATCGCACCTACATTGACATCTGCACACCACTGCGGGTGTCAATGTAAAGTTAATGACACCCCCAGATCATTTCACAGATCGCAGTGCGAACTATGTAATGGTGCAGGAATCGGATCGCATGGGTGTTCACACCCATGCGATCCGATTCCAGTGCGGACCAAATAAAGGGTCCTGTACCATTTTGGTGCAAATGCAATATGATTTAGGGCCAGTTCCCACTGCTGCGGTGTCCGAGATCGGATGTGATTCGCACCGCAGTGCAAAATCACATCCGATCTCTGTGCGATTTCAGCCATACAGATAGTATTGCTAAATTTGCATTGCCCTCGGACCAAACTCTTACAGGACCCTTTTATTGGTCCACAGCAGAATCGGATTGCATGGGTGTTCACACCCATGCGATTCGATTACTGTCCGAGTTTGCAGATCGCACTGCGATATGTGAACTGATTTGGGGGTGTTAACTTTTAGGCCTAGTTCACACTTGCGCGATGCCGGACATCGCACAGGCATCGCATGTTATTTGCAGCACACTGCCATTCACATTACATGCGATGTCAGTGCGGTGCGATATCAGCTGTACAGATAGTATGGCTGATATCGCACCGCATTCGGTGCAAACACGCACAGGACCCTTTTTTCTGTTCGGACCAGAATCGGATCGCATGTGTGTTCACACATATGCGATCCGATTCATGTCCGAACTGTCAGTTCGCAGTGCGATATGCAAGCTGATCTGGGGGTGTCCTTAACAATGTATTGACACTCCCCAGCGATTTGCATATGGCAGTGTGAACTGACATGCGAGTCGGTGCGATGCGGGAACCCGCAGTGGATTCGCAGTGTTCTCGCATCGCACCAGTTTATCAATTTTTATGTTTATCTATAATGAAATATATTTTATTTTAATTTATTAATAAATATTTATACTTGTATACTTTATTAAAATTATTTTTTTAATGATTATAAATGTATTTTGCATTTATATGAATGGTGTATAGCTGCATTACATATGTGCATTACATTCATTTACTATACACCATTCACATTTAAATAGGGACATGTATGATCTTTAAATATTGATAAAAACAATGTTTTTTTTATAATTAGGTTAATGTATATTGTGTAGGGGGAATTTAACTTTATTATTTTATTAATATGTTGGGGAATAATGTGTGCTGATTTGTGTTAAACTTTTGTATTTTATGGTTCCTCATACTGTAATCCCGCTATATCACGCGAGATTACAGTGAGAGGAGCCATTCTCAGGAGTTCCCGGCGTTTGTAGATCACTCCTCAACTCAACATGAAAAGCGATCTACACACTTTCATAAACAGGCACTCAGAGGAGAGCGATCTCCTCTGAGAATGCCTGAGAACTGAAAAGCGGTATTTTACCGCACTTTCATAAAAGGACACCTGTGTGCTTTTAGCTGCAGTAGAAAACTAGAAAATCCGCAGTTAAAAGCACAATTCTATCCGTCCGTGTGAAAGGGGCCTAACAAGTGAAAAATATATTTTACCAAAACATCAAAACATTCCACATTCTAGTATTCTTAAAATCAAAATATTTTAAGTAGAAGCAACAATGTTGCAAAGGAAAATTTATTTCACAGAAAGATACATTTCATCTCAACATTAAAAGGTTTTTTTTGTGAAAGTTAGAATTGTTCCATTAGAATCAATGGCTGAAACTTGATTTGGACTAAAATAGAGCAGATTTTCATTAGAAAAAAATTCTCTCTAATTAGCTTTCATTTTGGTATTTACTATAGCGCCGGCTAAAAAAGACACTTGAGTTAAAATGAGAGTTATTTTCAGGTCTGAGCATGCTCAGTTGTGTTGGCACCTAGTTGTCCAAAACGGGGAATTTTTCACTTTTCAGACTTTTAAAGATATTTCAGTGTAGAAATCACTTTTTCACACAGTTTAAAAGCAGATTATCTTTAAATAATACACCGCATATTTCAGTATTTACGCAATTATATCATGCTCTAAACATTATTTCCATGTGCACTACTCCAGGTTTTAGCAGAGTAATGCCCCGTACACACGGTTGGATTTTCCGACGGAAAATGTGTGATAGGACCTTGTTGTCGGAAATTCCGACCGTGTGTAGGCTCCATCGGACATTTTCCATCGGATTTTCTGACACACAAAGTTTGAGAGCAGGATATAAAATTTTCCGACAACAAAATCCGATCAGTTAAATTCCGATCATGTGTACACAAATCCGACGCACAAAGTGCCAAGCATGCTCAAAATAAATAAAGAGATGAAAGCTATTGGCCACTGCCCCGTTTATAGTCCCGACGTACGTGTTTTACGTCACCGCGTTTAGAACGATCGGATTTTCCGACAACTTTTTGTGACCGTGTGTATGCAAGACAAGTTTGAGCCAACATCCGTTGGAAAAAATCCTAGGATTTTGTTGCCGGAATGTCCGAACAAAGTCCGACCGTGTGTACGGGGCATTAGGGTTTGGGAGCTATTTGGTCTCAGGGAACTATAGTAAATTCGATTTTGGGAGTATTTTCTCACCAGCGCTATAGTGAATACCGTTTGTGCACTAATTACCGCAAATTACCACAGCTCTATAGTAAATGACCCCCACTGTAACAGAGAGTCGAAAACATATGCTACCTGCATATACAAGGAATAACTAAGTAGTGTATGGTAACAGAGGATTCACACCCCCAACACCAGAACTAATTATCGTTTTTTCCACTTTTTTGACACCCCGCATATTGCAAAGGGTGTAACACACTAGCGCGCAATTAATTTTTCTCTCATCTTTATTTTAAATCAAGGTTAAACCGCATCAGGCAGTATATATAACACCTTCAGCACACCCCTTTTTCATTGCAACTCTGCACAGGGCAGAGGGTACAACACACAAGCACTTATTACTTTTTTTAAATGATGATTTTTTTTCTCTCACTTTAGAGGGATTCCCACACGGGACTCTGCAGTAAGTTTCCAGCACTCTTTTTAATATTTATTTTTGAAGTCTTTACAAACATTTGATTCCACTTATATTATTTCAAGTATCATAATTCATTGTTCATAAGAGGGATAGTGCCACATCTACACCCTTTCCCAAAGAACTCTCTGAGGATCTGAAAAAAAGAATTGTTGCTCTATATAAAGATGGCCTAGGCTATAAGAAGATTGCCAAGAACCTGAAACTGAGCTGCAGCACGGTGGCAAAGACCATACAGAGGTTTAACAGGACAGGTTCCACTCAGAACAGGCCTCACCATGGTCGACCAAAGAAGTTGAGTGTACATGCTCAGCGTCATATCCAGAGGTTGTCTTTGGGAAATAGACATATGAGTGCTGCCAGCATTGTTGCAGAGGTTGAAGGGGTGGGGGGTCAGCCTGTCAGTGCTCAGACCATACGCCGCACACTGCATCAAATTGGTCTGCATGGCTGTCATCCCAGAAGGAAGCCCCTTCTAAAGATGATGCACAAGAAAACCTACAAACAGTTTGCTGAAGACAAGCAGACTAAGGACATGGATTACTGGAACCATGTCCTGTGGTCTGATGAGACCAAGATAAACTTATTTGGTTGAGATGGTGTCAAGCATGTGTGGCGGCAACCAGGTGAAGAGTACAAAGACAAGTGTGTCTTGCCTACAGACAAGCATGGTGGTGGGAGGAGTGTCATGGTCTGGGGCTGCATGAGTGCTGCCGGCAATGGGGAGCTACAGTTCATTGAGGGAACCACGAATGCCAACAGGTACTGTGACATACTCATAGCTCCCAACTGTCCCTGATTTCGAGGGACTATCCCTGATTTGGTACAAAGTCCCCCTGTCCCTCTTTCCTCCTCATTTGTCCCTCATTTTGATCTGATCTATATAGTGGTATATAAAATGCAATTTTTATCTTTCAAAAAGTGTTCCCAGTGCTAAACATTTCATCAAATTTCTAAATTGCTGCATTTGTACATTTTAAAAGCCAAACTTGTGGGTTTAACTAATATTTTTTTGTATAAGTCTCCTTTAAGGGGGTGTGTGTCCTATGCCTACATACTTTTGCTAATAGGTGTCCCTCGTTCCCATCTCAAAATGTTGGGAGGTATGCATACTGAAGCAGAGCATGATCCCCTCCCTTCAGAGACTGGGTCGCAGGGCAGTATTCCATCATGATAACGACCCCAAACACACCTCCAAGACGACCACTGCCTTGCTAAGGAAGCTGAGGGTAAAGGTGATGGAGGAGCACAAGGTCTCTAACATCCACCAGCTCCGTCATGTCGTCATGGAGGAGTGAAAGAGGACTCCAGTGGCAACCTGTGAAGCTCTGGTGAACTCCATGCCCAAGAGGGTTAAGGCAGTGTTGGAAAATAACGGTGGCCACACAAAATATTGACACTTTGGGCCAAATTTAGACTTTTTCACTTAGGGGTGTACTCACTTTTGTTGCCGGCGGTTTAGACATTAATGGCTGTATGTTGAGTTATTTTGAGGGGACAGCAAATTTACACTGTTATACAAGCTGTACACTCACTACTTTACATTGTAACAAAGGGGTTGATTTACTAAAGGCAAATCCACTCATCACTACAAGTGCATTTGGAAGTGAAGTCGCTGTAAATCTGAGGGGAAGATCTGAAATGAGGGGAAGCTCTGCTGATTTTATCATCCAATCATGTACAAGCAAAAATGCTGTTTCTTTATTTTCCTTGCATGTCCCTCTCAGATCTACAACGACTGCACTTCCAAGTGCACTTGCAGTGCAAAGTGGAGTTGCCTTTAGTAAATAAACCCCAAAGTGTCATTTCTTCAGTGTTGCCACATGAAAATATATAATAAAATATTTACAAAAATGTGAGTGGTGTACTCACTTTTTGTGAGATACTGTGTGTACAGAGGCGGCTCTCTAATTAGGCGAAATAGGCGGTGGCCTCAGGCCTCGCAGTCATAGGGGCCTCGCACAGCTGGCTAGTTTACCTAATTAGGGAGCCGCCTCATTCAGCAGCAGAGATCTCCGTCCTGAGTCCCCTCGCCCTGCTACAGGGAGAGATAACAGGCTGCGAGTGAGACGTGTGATCGGAGCTCACAGACATCTCCGGATCACAGGGAGGGAGGGAGAGCCGCTCAGTGTACAGCCTGCTCTGACAGATCTCCCCCCTCCCCCTGCTGCCCGCACAGCCAGACAGAAGAGGAGAGAGAGCTTCTGCTCCTCCTCCTCCCGCCCTCTCCTCCTGTGTCTGCCCCGCCCACTCTCCTCGGCAGTGTTCTCTGCTCTGCCTCAGAGAAGGGGATGTGTGGGCGGGAAGATTCAAGCTGGAGCCCAGGAAAAGGACAAGGGGAGTCTGATCCATCCATCCATCCATCCCTCCTGCCTCCCAGTGAGTACACTGATGTAGGGGATGCTCTTCCTTCCCTTCTTCCTCCATCCCCTTCTCTTTCTTTCCATTCTTTTTGTCTCTTTCTTTCTCTTTCCTTCATTCTTTCCCCATCCCCCTCTCTTTCTTTCTTTCTTTCTTTCTTTCTTTCTTTCTTTCTTTCTTTCTTTCTTCCTTTATTTCCATTCTTTTTGTCATTCTTTCTTTTTCTCTTTCCTTCCTTCTTCCTCCTTCCATCTGTCTTTCTTTCTTTCTTTCTTTCTTTCTTTCTTTCTTTCTTTCCTGTCCATCTTTCTTTCTCTTTCTTTCTTTCTTTCCTTCCATCTGTCCTTCTTTCCTTCTTTCCTTCTTTCCTTCTTTCTTTCTTTCTCCATCCTCCTCTCTTTCTTTCTTCCTTTATTTCCATTCTTTGTCATTCTTTCTTCTCTTTCCTTCCTTCTTCCTCCATCCCCCTCTCTTTCTTTCTTTCTTTCTTTTTTTCCTTCCATCTGTCTTTCTTTCTCTTTCCTTCCATCTGTCTTTCTTTCTCTTTCTTTCCTTCCATCTTTCTTTCTTTCTTTCTTTCTTTCTTTCTTTCTTTCTTTCTTTCTTTCTTTCTTTCTCTTTTCTTTCCTTCCATCTGTCTTTCTTTCTCTTTCTTTCCTGTCCATCTTTCTTTCTTTTTCTTTCTTTCCTGTCCATCTTTCTCTTTCTTTCTTTCTTTCTCTTTCTTTCTTTCTTTCTTTCTTTCTTTCTTTCTTTCTTTCTTTCTTTCTTTCTTTCTTTCTTTCTTTCTTTCTTTCTCTTTCTTTCTCTTTCCTTCCATCTGTCTTTCTTTCTTTCCTTCCATCTGTCTTTCTTTCTTTCTTTCCTTCCTTCCATCTGTCTTTCTTTCTTTCTTTCCTTCCATCTGTCCTTCTTTCCTTCTTTCTTTCTTTCTCCATCCTCCTCTCTTTCTTTCTTCCTTTATTTCCATTCTTTGTCATTCTTTCTTTTTCTCTTTCCTTCCTTCTTCCTCCATCCCCCTCTCTTTCTTTCTTTCTTTCTTTCTTTCTCTTTCCTTCCATCTGTCTTTCTTTCTCTTTCTTTCCTTCCATCTTTCTTTTTTTCTCTTTCTTTCTTTCTTTCTTTCCTTCCATCTGTCTTTCTTTCTTTCTTTCCTTCCATCTGTCTTTCTTTCTCTTTCTTTCCTGTTCATCTTTCTTTTTTTTTCTTTCTCTTTCTTTCCTGCCCATCTTTCTTTCTTTCTTTCTTTCTTTCTTTCTTTCTTTCTTTCTTTCTTTCTTTCTTTCTTTCTTTCTTTCTCTTTCTTTCCTGTCCATCTTTCTTTCCTGTCCATCTTTCTTTCTTTCTTTCTTTCTTTCTTTCTTTCTTTCTTTCTTTCTTTCTTTCTTTCTTTCTTTCTTTCTTTCTTTCTTTCCTTCTTTCTTTCCTTCTTTCTTTCTTTCTTTCCTTCTTTCTTTCCTTCCATCTGTCTTTCTTTCTCTTTCTTTCCTGTCCATCTGTCTTTCTTTCTCTTTCTTTCCTGTCCATCTGTCTTTCTTTCTCTTTCTTTCCTGTCCATCTTTCTTTCTTTCTTTCTTTCTTTCTTTCTTTCTTTCTTTCTTTCTTTCTTTCTTTCTTTCTTTCCTTCCATCTTTCTTTCCTTCTTTCTTTCCTTCCATCTGTCTTTCTTTCTTTCCTTCCATCTGTCTTTCTTTCTTTCCTTCCATCTGTCTTTCTTTCCTTCCATCTGTCTTTCTTTCTTTCCTTCTTTCTTTCCTTCCATCTGTCTTTCTTTCCTTCCATCTGTCTTTCTTTCTTTCCTTCCATCTGTCTTTCTTTCTCTTTCTTTCCTGTCCATCTGTCTTTCTTTCTCTTTTTTTCCTGTCCATCTGTCTTTCTTTCTTTCTTTCTCTTTCTTTCTTTCTTTCTTTCTTTCTTTCTTTCTTTCTTTCTTTCTTTCTTTCTTTCTTTCTTTCCTTCCATCTTTCTTTCTTTCTTTCCTTCCATCTTTCTTTCCTTCTTTCTTTCCTTCCATCTGTCTTTCTTTCTTTCCTTCTTTCTTTCCTTCTTTCTGTCTTTCTTTCCTTCTTTCTTTCCTTCCATCCGTCTTTCTTTCTTTCTTTCTTTCTTTCTTTCTTTCTTTCTTTCTTTCTTTCTTTCTTTCCTTCTTTCTTTCCTTCCATCTGTCTTTCTTTCTTTCCTTCTTTCTTTCCTTCCATCTGTCTTTCTTTCTTTCTTTCCTTCTTTCTTTCCTTCCATCTGTCTTTCTTTCCTTCCATCTGTCTTTCTTTCTTTCCTTCCATCTGTCTTTCTTTCCTTCCATCTGTCTTTCTTTCTTTCCTTCCATCTGTCTTTCTTTCTTTCCTTCTTTCTTTCCTTCCATCTGTCTTTCTTTCCTTCCTTCCATCTGTCTTTCTTTCTTTCCTTCCATCTGTCTTTCTTTCTTTCCTTCCATCTGTCTTTCTTTCTTTCTTTCTTTCTTTCCTTCCATCTGTCTTTCTTTCTTTCCTTCCATCTGTCTTTCTTTCTTTCCTTCCATCTGTCTTTCTTTCTCTTTCCTGTCCATCTGTCTTTCTTTCCTGTCCATCTTTCTTTTTTTTCTCTCTCTCTTTCTTTCCTGTCCATCTTTCTTTTTTTTTTCTTTCTCTTTCTTTCCTGTCCATCTGTCTTTCTTTCTCTTTCTTTCCTGTCCATCTGTCTTTCTTTCTCTTTCTTTCCTGTCCATCTGTCTTTCTTTCTTTCTCTTTCTTTCCTGTCCATCTGTCTTTCTTTCCTGTCCATCTGTCTTTCTTTTCTCTTTCTTTCCTGTCCATCTGTCTTTCTTTTCTCTTTATTTCCTGTCCATCTGTCTTTCTTTCTCTTTCTTTCCTGTCCTTCTTTCTTTCTTTCCTTCTTTCTTTCTTTCTTTCTTTCTTTCTTTCTTTCTTTCTTTCTTTCTTTCTTTCTTTCTTTCTTTCCATCTTTCTTTCTTTCTTTCCTTCCATCTTTCTTTCCTTCTTTCTTTCCTTCCATCTGTCTTTCTTTCTTTCCTTCTTTCTTTCCTTCCATCTGTCTTTCTTTCTTTCTTTCCTTCCATCTGTCTTTCTTTCTTTCCTTCTTTCTTTCCTTCCATCTGTCTTTCTTTCTTTCTTTCTTTCCTTCTTTCTTTCCTTCCATCTGTCTTTCTTTCTTTCCTTCCATCTGTCTTTCTTTCTTTCCTTCCATCTGTCTTTCTTTCTCCCGGCCCCTTACCATGTGATCAGCTGTCAGCCAATGAGGAGAAAAAAAAGCTGATCATCGGCTCATCTGCAAGAAGCATGGGTCCCGAAGAGGAAATTATGCCTCATCTGTGCCACCTGACAGTGCCCACCAGTGGCACCTATTAATGCCCATGAGTGCCACCTATCAATGCCCACCAATGGTGCCAATCGGTGCCACCTAGCAGTGCTGCCTATTAGTGTATTGCCACCCTTCAGTGCCCATCACTGCCACCTATCAGTGACCATCAGTGATGCCTCCTCAGCGTACATCAATGAAGGAGAAAAATTACCTATTTTAAAATTTTTATAACAAAATATATATATAAAAAAAAAATTAATTCTGTCTTTTTACATTTTTTTAACAAAATATAAAAACCGCAGAGGTGATCAAATACGACCAAAAGAAAGCTCTATTTGTGGGAAAAAAATGATAGAAATCTCATTTGGGTACAGTGTTGCATGACAGCGCAATTGTCATTCAAAGCGCGACAACTCTGAAAGCTGAAAAGGACAGGAGGGGGGTTTAGGTGCCCAGTAAGCGGGTGGTTAAACCACAGAATTTTTATAGTTACAAAAAAGAAAGTAAAACTTATGGAAGCAATGGTAAGAAGCATGGTATTACAAGCTGTGCCTGTAGAGGGAGCTCCTCACAGAACACGCTCCCTCCCTTTCACGTCTCCTGGTCGCTCTTGCCTGGGACCCGCTCGCTCCCACAATCCCCCGGTGTTTCCGGGTCAGGTGTCGCGGCTGCGTTTGTTTTGGGTGATGAGCCCGGGGCATCTCGCTGCACAGTATGGCCAATCTGCCGCCCGGGGATCCTAAACTGGTGTCTCTGATCGTCAATCACCTGAAGAGCCAAGGACTGTTCGACCAGTTCCGCCGGGACTGCCTGGCTGATGTGGACACCAAGGTGAGGAGGGGGAGGGCAGTGCCTGCCTGTGTATGTGTGTGATGGGGGTGAGAGCGGGAGGAGCGGCCACTGAGTCAGCCTGGGGTGGCTTACGTGCAGCTTGGATTGTGTGTGTGTGGGGGGGAGAGATATTTCTCACCTGAGCTACCGAGCCCCTCCCCCCCCCCCGCCAGTCTGTACCCCTCTCTGTATGGGGGAGGGGCTCACATCTTCATCATCTCCACCTTGTCTGTGCTGTGTACACAATCCATGACTTGTCATTACACTCCTCACAGCAGCCTCATATCTGCTGACAGCACATGGACCCTGCATGTTTGGGAGGTCCCCTCTATGTGGGGTGGGCTGTGCATGTAGGGTGACCCTTGTATGTGAGGAGGCCTGTGTCTGTAGGGTGTCCCCTGCGTGTAAGGTAGCCCTTGCATGTAGTGTGTCCCCTCTATGTGGGGTGTCCCCTGCGTGTGGGGGGTGTCCCCTGCGTGTGAAGTAGCCCTTGCATGTAGAGTGGCCCCTGCGTGTCAGGAGGCCTGTGCATGTAGGCTGTCCCAGGGTGGCCCTTGCCTGTGGAGTGGCCCCTGCATGTGGCGTCGTTCAGAGCAGCCCGTGTGTGGTGGCATGGATCTCTGTATGAGGTATAGGGTGGCACTGGGTCCCTGTATATATTGCATCTGGTGGCACAGTTGTGGCATGCACTCCCAGTCCATATCATCAGTTTGCGCACACACAAGTGATGACATTAATAACATGACATTCAGTCCAGGATAAGAGCTGAGATGAAGACTCCTCATCCTATACTGCATTTTCATTTATAGAAGGAAGGGGGTGTTTTTTTTTTTTTTTTTTTTTTTTTTTACACAAAGGTAATCTAGGTAGCAGCAGGGGGAGGGAACATTTTAAGACTAGTTAGTACAGTAAAAAAAAAAGAAAAACTTGAATTGCGAGCATTATTTGTTCTGGAAACATGCTTGTACTCCAAAGCACTTTTATATCAAAGCAAATTTCGATATAACTTATAAACTCCAGATGATTCATTCCACAACCATTTATTCATAGGTTCTTCATTTTATAGCAAAGTGATCAGGTTGTATAAAACGTCCATCCACAAATGGAAGCCTACACAGGGGGATTAGAAGTAAAATCCAGGAGGAGCTACAGGGTATTAAAGAGATGAGAGGTTCCTCTAAGTGTAGCAATATGGTTACATTTAACAACTTACCGACCGCCGCACGACGATGTACGTCCAAACTTTGGCGGCGGATATCGTTGTTATGGCAGCAGCTAGCTGCCATAACCCCGGTATCCCCGTTTTCGTGCGGTGGCTGGCTTTCAGATAAAAGTGGTCCCTGCGGCGGATTCGCCGCAAGATCACTTTTATCGGTGGCGGGAGAGGGGCGCCCCCCTCCCGCCGCGATCTGGTGCCCTCCGCCGCTTACCGGAGCCGTCGGTAGCAGCGGAGGCGATCGCATCCATCTCCGTCCTGTGTCTGGAGACGAGTGAGGCCAAGATGGCGCTCACTCGTCTCCATGACACTGCTGGGCGGAAGCGACGTCAGGCACATTTTTTTCAAATGTCATTTTTTTAAATGATTTTTTTTTTTTTTAAATTGCATTTTAGTGTAAATATGAGATCTGAGGTCTTTTTGACCCCAGATCTCATATTTAAGAGGTCCTGCCATGCTTTTTTCTATTACAAGGGATGTTTACATTCCTTGTAATAGGAATAAAAGTGACACCATTTTTTTTTTTTTTAAACAGTGTAAAAATAAAATATTGTAAAATAAATAACAAAAAAATTTAAACCCCACCCCCCCCGTCCCGACTAGCTCGCGCGCAGAAGCGAACACATACGCGAGTAGCGCCCACCTATGAAAACGGTGGTCAAACCACACATGTGAGGCATTGCAGCGACCGGTAGAGCGAGAGCAATAATTCTAGCCCTCCTCTGTACTGCAAAATATGCAACCTGTAGAATTTTTTAAACTTCGCCTATGGAGATTTTTGAGGGTAAAAGTTTGACGCCATTCCACGAGCGGGCGCAATTTTCAAGCGTGACATGTTGGGTATCAATTTACTTTGCGTAACATTATATTTCACATTATAAAAAAAAATTGGGCTAACTTTACTGTTGTCTTATTTTTTTATTTTATTCAAAAAAGTGAATTTTTTCCAAAGAAAGTGCGCTTTTAAGACCGCTGCACAAATACGGTGCAAAAAAAAGTATTGCAACAACTGCCATTTTATTCTCTAGGTTGTTAGAAGAAAAACCATATATAATGTTTGGGGGTTCTAAGTAATTTTCTAGCAAAAAAAAACCCTGTTTTAAACATGTAAACACCTAAAATCCAAAACGAGGATGGTCCTTAAGTGGTTAATGAAGGTCCAGCATTTAGCAACTCACATGGTCAACCACTTCTCTATACCGCGCATAGTGATATGACGGCGGCAGGAACTCTTTGTCCCTCCGGGCCGCCGTCATATAATGTCTTTTACTCCCTGAGCCTCTAGGGGGCGCGTGCTGCGCCACTAGGCACCCGATGCACATGCTCGGCAGCCGCGATGTCCGCCGGGCACAGCAGGACCGTGAATCTGTGTGTTTAGGAGAGGAGACCGATGGTGTATTCCCAGTACAGAGGAACACCGATCAGTTTCCTCCCCTTGTGAGTCCCCGCCTCCTACAGTTAGAATCACTCCCTAGGAAACATAACCCCTCAATCACCCCCTAGTGTTAACCCCTTCCCTGCCAGTCACATTTACACAGTAATCGGTGCATTTTTTTTATAGCACTGATCGCTGTATAAATGTGAATGGTGCCAAAATAGTGTCAAAAGTGTCTGAAGTGTATCGCAGTCACAATAAAAATTGCAGATCGCCACCATTACTAGTAAAAAATAACAATAAAAATGCCATAAATCTATCCCCTATTTTGTAGGCGCTATAACTTTTGCGCAAACCAATCAATATACGCTTATTGCGTTTTTTGGGGGTTTTTTTCCCCATTTTTATTTTTTTACCAAAAATATGTAGAAGAATACATATCGGCCTAAACTGAGGAAATTTTTTTTTAAATGGGATATTTATTATAGCAAAAAGTAAAAAATATTGTGTGGTTTTTTTTTTTTTTTTTTTTCAAAATTGTGGCTCTTTTTTTGTTTATAGTGCAAAAATTAAAAACCGCAGAGGTGATCAAATACCACCAAAAGAAAGCTCTATTTGTGGGGAAAAAACATTATCAAAATGTCATATGGGTACAGTGTTGCATGACCACGCAATTGTCATTCAAAGTGTAACAGCGCTGAAAATTGGTCTGGGCAGGAAGTTGGTGAAAATGCCCAGTATTGAAGTGGTTAATGATTAAAAGGGGCACATGTAAATATGCAGGCATCCGGGGTAAAGCTGTCTACATAGACTATCCCCCGCACCTCCGGCTCTCACCGCTGTCGGTCTGCAATCTTGACCGGGAAGACTACCCTGCAGTAGAGCGATCTGAAAGCGAGGCTTGAAGAGTTCGGGGAGAGCAGTGTGGAAGAGATGACGTTGATGGCGGTGTGGAGGACGGTCTATGTGGACAGCTTTACCCCGGATGGCTGCATACATAGATGTGCCTGTTTTAATCAGCAGTTACGTGAGTTGCTAAATGTAATTATATTGCTACACTTAGAGGCTCCTCTCTTCTCTAATATACTCAGTTGTGAATAGATGCTACTTCTATATCAAGTCAAAATTTATGAAAAAATTTTGCTTGTCTTGCAAAACGCTCTCAAACAAAGTTACTCTCAAACCAAGGTTTTACTGTATTAAACATTCTACTTTAACCACTTGTCTACTGGGCACTTTCACCCTCTTCCTGCCCAGACCAATTTTCAACGCTGTCGCACAATTGCACGGTCATGCTACATTGTACCCAAATTAAATTTTTCTTTTTTTTTTTTTTTTTCACACAGAGCTTTCTTTTGGTGGTATTTAATCACTGCTGGGTTTTTTATTTTTTGCTAAAAAAAGACCAAAAATTTTGAAAAAAAACAAACCAAACTGTTTCATAGTTTGTTTATTAAGTTTTGAAAACAGGTAATTTTTCTCCTGGTGGGCACTGATGGGCTGCACTGGTGGCTACTGATAGGTGGCACTGAAGAGGCAGCTGCGGCTCTCTCTGAGGGGCCGATGTCCCTCTGACAGAGGCCGGTACAGATTACCGATCTTCTGTATAGATCACGTGATCAGCTGATCACGTGGTAAGGGGCTGAGATCGGTGATAACAGAGCGTGTCCCTTGTGATCCGCAGGGACACCCAGGCGGATCATGCACGGGAGGACGTCCTCCCCGCAATTAAGGCCCATGCTGTAACCGTCTTTCGGCTATAGAGTGGGCGGCACTAAGTTAAAACGCAACTTTAGGAAAAATATAAAGTTGGTGAACAGGCAGGATTTTTAATGCAGAAGAGACATATGTCTCTTCTGCATTAAAAGTTACTTGCTTTTCTTTCTGCCCCTGTACACTGAACAGCTCATTGTACAATTTCGGGAATGTCAAGATGAATGAACTCCTAATCATGTGTGGGAGTGACACCATCTCAGCTCAGCCAATGAAAGTGGCTGTCAATCTCTACCCAGAAGCTGGCTGGCTGCCTGAAAATGCCAGCCGCGGACTTCACTGAAGTGAAGGTAAGTATAGTTAGTCCTATGATCGTCAGCTTCATCTAATGGCCAGAATTCTGTATACTTTCTCATTGAGGTAATGCAGAGAACTATACTGCATTTTGACCATTAGATGGAGCTGACAATTGTAGGAATTAATCTGTTACAGAAAATATGGGGAAAATTCTTCTAGGCTACGTGAAAGTGTCATTCGTCCAATGAATGTTTTATAAGTAGACCCCATGGTGTATTTCATCATGTGATTTACTAGCTGTTCTGCAAATATTGTATAAGTGAAAGGTGGTGTTTGTAGGACATGCTTGACTAAGTGTCTAATGACCTAAGATGTGTTTCAGGATTAAACAAGATAAGTGTAGATTTCCCTAAATCCTCTTCTGGGACAGCAACCTGAGATGATTGGTTCCTCCCGCTATAGAAAATTCAAGCCAATATAGTGAAAACCCTCTTCCAACAACCCTTCCCCTGCCTCTTCCCATCCCTCAGTTATAGTTGTGCTTCCTAACATCCAGGAGCAGCACATCGTTTGTTCATCCTGACCAGATGGTCAGTTGATCAGTGGACCCGGTCTATCTGCTTTGTGTTGGATCAGACGGTTCTCCCTTTCTATCCAGAATTGCGGCCTCTGGCCAGTAAGCCCTGTCCTCCTTCTCCACCTTTTGGGGCCTATGTTATGATGATGTTGGGTGGCTGTCTCTGTGTGGAATCCTGAGCATTGCAGCCTAGTGAGCACATGTGGCCGGTCCAGGTTTGAGGACAGCTAGTAATATTAAAGTAAATCTTTTGTTGGAAATGTGTCATTAACCACTTCAGCCCCGGAAGGATTTACCCCCTTCCTGACCAGAGCGTTTTTTGCGATTTAGCACTGCGTCGCTTTAACTGACAATTGCGCGGTCGTGCGACGTGGCTCCGAAACAAAATTGACGTCCTCTTTTTTTTTTTTTCCCCACAAATAGAGCTTTCTTTTGGTGGTATTTGATCATCTCTGCAATTTTTACTTTTTGCGCCACAAACAAAATAAGAGCGACAATTTTGAAAAAAACGCAATATTTTTTACATTTTGCTATAATAATTATCCCTACAAAATATATAAAAAAAACATTTTCTTTCCTCAGTTTAAGCCGATCCGTATTCTTCTTCTACATATTTTTGGTAAAAAAAAATCGCAATAAGCGTTTATTGATTTGTTTGCGCAAAAGTTATAGCGTTGACAAAATAGGGGATAGTTTTATGGCATTTTTATTAATAATTTTTTTTTTTTACTAGTAATGGCGGCGATCAGCGATTTTTATTGTGACTGCGACGTTATGGCGGACATGTCGGACATTTTTGACACATTTTTGGGAACATTTTCATTTATACAGCAATCAGTGCTATAAAAATGCATTGATTCCTGTATAAATGACACTGGCAGTGAAGGGATTAACCACTAGGGGGCGGGGAGGGGTTAAGTGTGTCCTAGGGGAGTGATTTCTAACTGTCAGGGGGATGGGCTGGTGTGTGACGTCACTGATCTCTGCTCCCAATGACAGGGAGCAGAGATCGAGTGACACTCTCACTAGGCAGAACGGGGAGATGCTGTTTACAATGGCATCTCCCCGTTCGTCCTCTCCATGAGGCGATCGCGGGTATGCCCGCGGTGATCGAGTCCGCGGGACCCGCCACCTGACTCACGGAGATCGCGGCAGGCGCGCGCACACGGCAGCAAATTCAAAGTAACGTACAGGTACGTTACTTTGCGCAGCCGTGCCATTCTGCCGATGTAAATGTACAGGAGCTGGTCGGGAACCGGTTAAACTGCAACTAATGTAGAATAGCAGGCACATCCTGGAGCGTGTATATCCCATCCCTTTTCCTATTGGTGACCCACTCCTGTGTCTCCCGCTTTAGACTCTTTCTTTGTTGGGCCAGCCAACACAGGAGCGGGTTACATGTCTGAGTTCTCCAGTTTTGTGAGATCCCGGATCACTTGGTTAGAAATGGAATTTAGTAGGGCTGCAACTAACGATTATTTTCATAATTGTTTTGACTAATAATACAATAACCGATAATCACTACTATAAGGGGTTAATTTATACTGTGAAATGTATATCTCTCTATCGCTCAGGCTATATGCGCGTTTTAACTAGGAGTCAGACATGAAGGGTGGAAGAGATATATAAATCTTTTATAATGAAGAGGAACTGCAGTCTGCTCGCATAATTTGTAAGAACATCTTTGCTATTGTGAAGCTTCCCTCCAACCACTGAATATTATTAAGTAGTTCATTTTAACTGTGGGCAGCTTAAGCTGCTGCCTGTTCACTTCCTGGATTTACACAGAGGCACACCTCCAGCTCTCATTGACCCTCTTATGACTCAGCCCCCCCCCCCCCTTCCTGGCAAATTCTCAGGCTAGTGAGAGAGCTGTACATCATGTCCTAAGCCTAGGCTAATAACCAGACAATCAGGAAGTGGGCTGTATAAGGTATTTACTGGCAGAAAAAAATGTTTTACTATCCAAAATTAAAACAACAAAGGCAGAAGATTTAATAGAGGCAAGTTGAAAAAAATGACTGAAGTTCCGCTTTAAAGTAGTACTAAAAGCTGAGAATTTTTTTTTTTTTTCCCATGGATATGATCATTTTAAATATAATGCACAATACTGGTAAACGTTTACTTTGAATGTAACTGTAATGCCTTCTATTACCTCCAGTCTATCAACCTCCACCTTCTCTGGGTTCGGATGCTGATCTTCCCTGTACACAGTCTTTTATAAAGTGATTTTTTTTTTTTTAATTTCATTTGAAAACTACAAACATGTTCTAATTACCTGCTCTGTGTAATGGTTTTGCACAGAGCAACCCTGATTCTCCTCTTCTGGTGTCCCCCACTGACACTTCTGGCTCCTCCTGCCTTTAGAGTGCCTCAATAGCAGGCCAACTAATCAGCTGACCAACTAATCGATTATGAAAATAATATGAGAAGTTTCGGCCCTAGAATTCAGAGTGCTGCAGCATAGAGAGGACAGGTGATTGAAGGGACGTTGAGCGGACACACACACGACTACAGAGGTGCCGGGTGCAGTAGGTGGGCAGCCACAACCTGTCCCTTCAAGACACATTAAAAAGTCAGTATGACGTTGGACTTATCCAACTTAACCTTTTTAAGCCATCGCATTTTTAAATGTGCTGTAATTCCTAATGCTCTTTTAAACTAGTTGTCTTGCAGCTGGAAACTAAATATAGTAGTTGTTTTGCCTCTTGTATAATTACAATGGTTTAATATCCTCTCTCTTCTTGCTTTTTATGTCCTGTAGCCTGCATACCAAAATTTGAGACAACGAGTTGACAATTTTGTATCTAACCACTTGGCAAATCACACCTGGAGCCCCCATCTGAACAAGAATCAGCTGAGGAATAATATCAGGCAGCAGGTGCTCAAGTGAGTCATGTCTTGTACAGAAAATTATATATTCTACCCGTTTTTTTTCATTTTGCATTTTTTTTACTTCCAGTATTTTGCATTTACAGTGTACATTATTACTGGGTACCATTTATGTTCGCTGATGGTCTGACTGCTGCATGATCTTTTCTTGAGTTGCATGCCTGTGAGAACAGACCCTTTTCCCATTAATAATAAATAGGAAAATAGATTGGGTTAATTGTAACCCCAGGAGAATATCCAGGCAGATCATATCTTTTGCGACAGTTTCTACTTGCGTAGGTTAACTTGTACAGTGTTACTAATAGCAGCACCCAATGCAGACCGAGTAGGAAATCTCTCTTCTCCAGACTGGCATCCACTCAGCAATGCATTTGGATATTTGCCTAACTTCTAAGAGCAGACTTCTCCTGGCATCAAGGATGAGGTCTCTTGAGAGAAGTACTAAAACACGATGCAGTGATTTATTTATTTTTTAGTACCCTGTTGGCCGATCCCACCATCTATGATCTGTCTTCATTGCATAGAGAAGGGCAGACATCAGTGGTAACATCACTGGATCCAAAATGGGGTCAAGGTGCATGCTCCTTTCGCGTGGGTGCAGTGCGATTTGAGCCATTCAAAATGAATAGCTCAAATCGCACTGCAAAAAATTGCATGTAATATGAACAGGAATGCAGTGCGATTCCTATCCGAATCACATGTGGTTTCCCCAACCACTATAGCATTATTCCACCAAATGATCAACTAAGGAAAAGTTAGAAGACAGTAGCTCAAAGTAAAAATAATATCCATATAAACCTCCAAATATTAAAATTTCATTCAAATGAAAAACACACATTAGCTTGGTACTGCTGCTTGGGATAGTTTCTGCATACCCACTGCCACTCTCCTCTTACCCCACTGTGTGCAACTGACAGGTCTCGGCACTCCACCCATTGTTAGTCATAATCTGAAAACTCTGTTTTGTGGCATTTTTCCATCATTACTGCGACATACAGAATATATGTGTATCTTATTTATTTATTTATTTTTCTTCAGGTCTGGAATGCTTGAAGCAGGTATTGACCGCATTATATCCCAGGTGGTGGATCCAAAGATAAACCACACGTTTAGACCTCAAGTGGAAAAAGTTGTGCAAGATTTTCTGGCTACACTACATAACAAGGAGGATGCCAGTGCAAATCATGAGCAGACTGAAGAGAAGTTTGAATCATCGGTTTCTAACACTGGTACTTTTATTTTTCACTTATTTACAGGCATAGTCCAACTTTACATAAACTAACGCACCGACATTGAATTTATAAAAAAGGGGCATTTATTACATTTTCTTTCTCGAACATCACGGGACACAGAGCCACAGTAATTACTGATGGGTTATACAGGGTATCACTGGTGATTGGACACTGGCACACCCTATCAGAAAGTTCAACCCCCTATATAATCCCTCCCCTTGTAGGGATACCTCAGTTTTTTCGCCAGTGTCTTAGGTGATGGACGTGTAAAGATGTCCTGTGCTGAGCTCCAAAGGTGGAATATCCCATTTCCTATACTGGGGCGAACTGGATCCATTCAAAGTGTCTCTTTATGGCCGAATTGGATGGTACCCGGGCCTCGTGTCTGAAGAAAGGAGGCTTTACCTGTAACGCTTCTCTTTTTAGAGAGCTGGACTCCGCATATCAGAAAATGTTTTTCTATCCTTATTTCTAGCCGGGTGCTTTACAGGTCCAGAACTGCAGGATCGCCCTATTCGTAGGGGGCCCCAGTCTCTGACGGTTTTCTAAACTGAGCCCACCGTGAGAGGTGAAGATTGGGTCTGTACAACAGAACCCTGCGGCAGGATAAGGTAAGAGGAGATTCCACAGAATGTTTAAATTCTAGTAGGTTTTCTCCTTTAAAGTAAATGCATGCTATGCCTATTGTGACCACCGGGGACTGCCAAGAGCACATACCTTGTCATGCTGATGTTGGCTCAGTGTTCTTATGCTGCACAGCGTCTCCGACTGACTCCAGATAGGATGGATGGGGGGATTTCTCATCAGGGGTGTTGTCGCCCCCCCCAAGCAGGGGGAGGCCACAGGGGTCTGAAAATCGGTTATACACCGCTCGAACGCCGCTGCCATTACAGGCGGGCACCATCACTACCGGCCCCTTTCCTTCCTCCCCCTCTCCCAGCCTTCCTCCATATTAGTTCCGGAGGGTCGGCCAGCGTGGGAAGCTTAGACTCCCAGGTGCTTAGACTCCCACTCAGGCCAGCTGCAGGCTATTAAAGCAGTCTGTACAGGTGCACACAGCCTTTGGAGGGACACAGAGCTGACAGGTCGCATGTATCTCCACCTTGTTGCTTTGCACTATGGGTAGAAGAGGTTCAAACACCCCAAGAACCAGAGACACTAGGGGATCTTGGTCGGGTTCTGAGGACCCCCTTTCTGCAGCATCCCCCGCACTGGGTTTCCGTTTTGTGGTGCAAGGTTGTTTGGAGATGACTTGGATGACTATATCAAGAAAATCTCTGGTGGGAAAAGTACTCTCTTACCTGTCAAGAAGAAGAGTAAGCGTCTCTCTTTCAAACGGACTCTTTCCCCAGCGCCAGGGGCTTCAGCCTCCAGGCAGTCTCGACGGCCTCCTCCGTCTGGGGTCAGAAACAAGAGTCAACCCCAGGAACAGAAGAAGCCTACTAGGCAAAACACTAAGACCTCTACATGAAGGGGTGCCCCCGCTCGCTCGAGTGGGGGGAAGACTGCGACAGTTCTCAGAGCTCTGGCAGGAGGACTTCCAGGACAGATGGGTAATCTCCACGGTAACCTTAGGGTACAAGCTGGTGTTTCAGGAATTTCCCTCTCCTCGGTTCCTCAGATCAAGTGTCCCCAGAGACCCAGAGAAGAAGCAGTCGCTCCTTCTAGCATTAGAGCGACTTTTGTCGCAGGAGGTCATTATGATGGTTCCCGCAAAGGACCAGGGATTGGGCTTCTATTCCAACCTTTTTACGGCCCAAAAACCAGATGGGGGATGTCAGACCCATTCTGGATTTAAGGGATCTGAACCAGTTCCTAAGGATTCAGTCTTTCCGCATGGAATCAATTCGGACAGTAGTCTCCACCCTGCAGGGAGGAGAATTTCTGGCATCGATAGACATCAGAGATGCATATCTGCATGTGTCCATTTTTCCTGCTCATCAGAAGTTTCTGCGCTTCGAGATAGGAGGGCGCCATTTCCAGTTTGTGGCTCTGCCTTTTGGGATAGCCACTGCACCTTGGGTGTTCACAAAGGTCTTGGCCCCTCTTCTGGCCAGGTTAAGGGCCCAGGGTATAGCTGTCATAGCATACCTAGACGACCTGCTACTAATAGACCGGTCGGTAGCTTCCTTGAACGGAAATTTGAGGACCACAGTCAGGTATCTGGAACACCTGGGTTGGATCCTCAACCCAGAAAAATCTTTCCTAAAACCAGTAAGAAGACTGGAGTATTTAGGTCATAGATACAAGCCAGGAGAAAATATTTCTACCGCAGGCAAAGATCACTGCTTTAAGAGAGCTAATTCTGGCAGTCAGGACCAAGAAGGGTCCTTCTGTCCGCCTTTGTATGAGACTACTAGGGAAGATGTTATCTTCATTCGAAGCAGTTCCCTATGCTCAGTTCCATTCAAGAATGCTGCAACACAGTATTCTGTCGACCTGGAACAAGAAGGTTCAGGCATTAGACTTTCCGATGCACCTGTCGCATGCGGTGCGTCAGAGCCTCAATTGGTGGCTCATACCCGAAAACCTGCAGAAGGGGAAATCCTTTCTACCGGTTACCTGGACGGTGGTAACAACAGATGCCAGTCTGTCAGGTTGGGGAGCAGTTCTGGAACAGTCTGCGATTCAGGGGCTTTGGTCCAAGACCGAGAGGACCTTACCCATCAACTTTCTGGAGATCCGGGCGGTATACCTGGCCCTAAAATCCTGGACTATCAGGCTACAGGGTTGCCCGGTCAGGATCCAGTCCGACAATGCCACAGCAGTGGCTTATGTCAATCATCAGGGAGGCACCCAGAGCCGAGCTGCTCAAAAAGAGGTGAACCAGATCTTAGTCTGGGCAGAGATGCATGTGCCATGCATATCGGCAGTTTTCATTTCAAGGATAGAGAACTGGCAGGCGGACTATCTAAGTCGCCAGCAGCTACTTCCAGGGGAATGGTCTCTACACCCCGACGTCTTTTGGAATATATGCCAAAGGTGGGGGGGGGTCCCAGATGTAGATCTCTTTGCATCCCGGTTCAACAAAAAGATAGACAGATTTGTGGCAAGGACGAGGGATCCTCTGGCATGCGGGACGGATGCGTTGGTGATTCCGTGGCATCGGTTCTCACTGATTTATGCATTCCCGCCTATTCTGCTACTGCCACGACTCCTTTGCAGGATCAGGCAGGAAAGGAAGTCAGTACTTCTGGTGGCCCCCGCTTGGCCCAGAAGGACTTGGTATGCAGAAATAGTAAAGATGACGGTGGGTTCCCCGTGGACCCTACCGGTACGCCCAGACCTGTTATCTCAAGGTCCAGTGTTCCATCCTGCCTTACAAACGCTAAATTTGATGGTTTGGCTATTGAGACCCACGTTCTGAGGAGTCGTGGGCTTTCAGGTCCTGTCATATCTACCTTGATCAATGCAAGGAAGCTAGCTTCCAGAATGATTTATCATAGAGTCTGGAAAGCTTATGTTTCCTGGTGTGAATCCAGGGGTTGGCATCCCAGAAAATATGTTATAAGTAGAAATCTTGATTTTCTACAATTAGGATTAGAGATGAAGCTGGCCTTGAGTACCATCAAGGGCCAGGTCTCTGCTTTATCAGTATTATTTCAACAGCCACTTGCTTCGCATTCGTTGGTCCGAAACTTTATGCAGGGGGCGATGCGTCTTAATCCTGAACTTGGTCCTGGCTGTGTTACAAAAACAGCCTTTTGAACCAATAAGTCAGATTCCTTTGGTCTTGTTGATAAGGAAGTTAATTTTTCTGGTAGCCATTTCTTCTGCTAGAAGAGTTTCAGAGTTAGAAGCCCTTTCCTGTAAGGAGCCTTATTTGATTATACACAAGGATAGAGTGGTACTGCGCCCTCATCCTAGTTTTTTACCAAAGGTGGTTTCTGATTTTCATTTAAACCAAGACATTGTTCTGCCTTCCTTTTTTCCAGATCCCTGTTCTCCGGAAGAGAGATCGCTACATTCGTTGGATGTAGTAAGAGCAGTCAAGGCCTATCTCGAGGCAACTGCTCAGATTCGCAAAACGGATGTTTTGTTTGTGCTGCCAGACGGTCCCAATAGAGGACAGGCAGCGTCAAAAGCTACCATTTCTAGATGGGTTCGTCAGTTGATTATTCAGGCTTACGGTTTGAAACAGAAGATTCCTCCGTTTCAGATCAAGGCACATACCACAAGGGCTATTGGTGCTTCTTGGGCAGTGCATCACCGGGCCTCTATGGCTCAAATCTGTAAGGCCGCAACCTGGTCTTCAGTCCATGCATTCACCAGATTCTATCAGGTGGATGTGAGAAGGCATGAGAATATCGCCTTTGGGCGTAGTGTGCTGCGGGCAGCGGTACAGGGTCCTCAGGTCTGATTGCACCCTACTTGGTCGTGGTTCCCCCCCTCAGATAGCATTGCTCTGGGACATCTCATAAGTAATTACTGTGGCTCTGTGTCCCGTGATGTTCGAGAAAGAGAAAAGGATTTTATAGGTAAGCTGTTTTAAAAAATCCTATTTTTTCATTCAAGCCTGCAGAGCATTTTCAAGTGTGATCCGTGCGCCATGGGTGCAGTGGCACAGACCTCTGCACTGATTAATTTTAGCCACAGGTCCTTATACAGGCAGGGGAAATAAACAATGGACTAAAGTGCAGTAACATCAGTCTTGCTACCCAGAGGAAGATGGGACTTGTAGTATATTGATTGACAGGCAATCCCTGTTAGTGGATGATGTGATTGTGCATGCAGTTCAGATAATGGAAGGGAGACTGTGTGAGATTTGGGAATGGGGTATATTTATTTATTACAGATACTTGTATAGCGCCATCAATTTACGCAGCTCTTCACACATAGCATATTCACATCAGTCCCTGCCCTCGAGGAGCTTACAATCTATGGTCCCTAACTTGCATACATACACACACATACAAGGGCCAATTTTAGACAGGATCCAATTAACCTACCAGCATGTCTTTGGAGTGTGTGATGAAACCGGAGTACCTGGAGGTAACCCTTGCAGGCACAGGGAGAACATGCAAACTTCAAGCTGGTAGTGTCGTGGTTGGGATACAATTGTGTTTCAGGTTACACCCTACGTATGGGTGTAACGTTAAAAACCTGGTCCAAAAAAGGTGGACTATGCCTTTGAATCAACATTTTGTTGGATTGAGTACCACTCTGATACATGCCAAATTATGTGCTTTAAAGTGATATTAAAGTCTTGTTTTTTTTTTTTTTTTTATTTATATTACTAACATGTTATTACCTCCTTGTGTAATGGTTTTGCACAGAGCAGTCAAGATCCTCCTCTTCTCGGTTTCCTTGCCGATGCTCCTGGCCCTTCCCTTCTTCCCCCATAGCAAGCAGCTTGCTATGGGGGCACCCGAGCTGCTACTGTGTGTCCATTCAGACACGGAGCTGCTGCTTGGACCTACCCCTCTCTCTTCATTGGCTCACTGAGTTTGAGTGACAGCAGCGGGAGCCAATGGTGCCCTCTACTGTCTCGGACAGCGAGGCTCTTGTGCAACAACACTGGATCGAGATGGGGCTCAGGTAAGCATTAGGGGGGCTGCTGCACACACTCCTTTTTACCTTAATGCGTTAAGATTAAAAAAAAAAAACTTCTGCCTTTGGAACCACTTTAAATCTGCTAGCAATTATAATGGTAATAAGGATGGTCTAGGCCGGTGATGGCGAACCTTGGCACCCCAGATGTTTTGGAACTACATTTCCCATGATGCTCAACTACACTGCAGAGAGCATCATGGGAAATGTAGTTCCAAAAGATCTGGGGTGCCAAGGTTCGCTATCACCGGTCTAGGCTTACATGAGGTGTTTTATGTATAATCTTTGTTTTTTTTTCATTTTCAAGATTTATAAACATAGTACAGAAAGAGAAAAGGTACACGATCAGTGCCATGTTCCATCATATGTAAGGACACATCATCAAGTGTCATGTACTGTTTTTTTGTTATGTCAGTCGGACTCATTGTGACCAACGGGAAATCTAGGTATGAGACAAATGATTAAAGGTCAGCAGAAATAAATTAAATGATAGGTCTTAAAGTGTTACTAAACCCAAGACCCTGCATTCACTATATCTGGTCTCCCACAGTATACAGAACATGGAAATACAATTATTTTAGTAAATCTAAACTGCTAAATACTTTCTCATCAGCAGCATATAGCAGTCTTCTGACCTCTATCAGTGTCTGGTTAAAGCTTGTTGAAGTTTTCATTCTCCTCTGACTGTCCTATGAGGCTGCAAGACCCCTGACCCTCTGTCTGGACAGTGCTGACTGGCCCTGTGCCTGTCACATGCACCTTTCCAGGGGGAAAAAAAGCTCGCAAGCAGTACACACCAAACTGAGCATGTGCAGGGTGACTCCAAAGGCTCTGTCTTATCACGAAATGGATTGGGGACAGAGGATCAGAGAAGATGGGATCAAACTGCCTTTTTACACAATGAAGAGGATTAACCCCTTAGGTTCCACTGAGTATAACAAGCATGCTTTACTGCATATACAGACTGATTTTACTGTTGTGGATTTGGTAACACCTTAATATCATAGAAGTACAAAGTAGGAGTGACACACACTGGGTACACGACCTGGAGTAATGGTGTAGCGTCACAGCCAAAAATCACATCAGGTCAGGTAGATTAATATGATAATGGAAGGTGTCTCAGGTATCCTGTTTTCGACTCGGTTCACACATATGCGAATTGTATGCATTTTGAACCGCATTCAATTCGCATGACATGTGAATTGATAGCCTTCTCATATCTGCGAGCCAGCTGTGGTCCTTTTTTTTTTTTTTTTTTTCTCCTTTTGAAAAAAACGCAGGAAAACCACGACCAGACATATGTGAACTCAGCCCAAGAATGAATCAGGAGAAGTAAAGAATGTGATAGAGGAAGAAAGCAGAACAGAGAGAAGGGAGGGGGAGGAATGAAGGGGAGAGGGAAGGGGGTTTGAGGATGGGAATTCATGTTGGCCCACAATCTGCAGGTGAGATATTTAAGGGTTGGCAATAGCGAGGTTAAAGCGGAGTTACATAGTAAGGTTGAATAAAGACACCAGTCCATCCAGTTCAACCTGAGTGTGTGTGTGTCTACAATTGTCCTTATCCCTGTACATTGTGTCTCATTAGGATGCTCATCTACTATATTATTATGTAGGGTACCCATATAGCGCTGTCAATTTTACACAGTGCTCCACACATACATTGCACACTCACATCGGTCCCTACCCTCACGGAGCCCCACAATCCAAGGTCCCCAACTCACATTGATATACTAGGGCCAATATTGGACAGAAGCCAATTAACCTACCAGCATGTCTATGGAGTGTGGGAGGAAACCCATGGAGGCACAGGGAGAACTTACAAACTCCAGGCAGGTAATGTCATGGTTGGGATTCGAACCAGCGACCCTTTTTACTGCTAGGCGAGAGTGCTATCCACTACACCACTGTGCCACCCATTTAAAAGTCAGCAGCTACAAAAAGTGTAGCTGCTGACTTTTAATTGAACACTCACCTGTCCCACGGTCCAGTAATGCAGGCGAACAAAGCCCCACTCCTCTCCCCCCTCCTTCACAGCCGGCAAGCACTGCGCATGCGCAAGCTGCACTGTGAATGACAGGGCAATCTTCTGGGACCTGTGACGTGTCCCAGAAGATTGCAGGGAGGGAGGGGGAGAGGTGAACTTGCAGAGCCCCGGAGAAAGTGAGAGCTGGGTGCCTCTAAAAAGAGGGTATGCGCCTCCCCCCCCCCAAAAAAATGACATGCCAAATGGGTCGCCATCGCTTAAAGCAGAAGTTACGTTTTTGGGTGGAACTCCGCTTTAAGTTGAAGAGGAGAGTAGGAACTGACAGCTCCCAAACCTCATGAGTTTTGTGAAAAGGTGGCAGAGAATCAAAGGTACTCCCACTGTAGCCATATGGTAGGAGGGTGTTCTGTAGGTTTCTTTTCAGCATGGCTCGTCTGTTCCAGGGATTGAATCTAGTTCACTTCACATACCCATTCTGCCATAAAAGGGCAGGTCTGCTAATGGCAATTGCAAACTATAATAGCTCTTGCCACAGTTCTCCATATGTCATAAAATATCCGTAACCTCTTTGAAAGCTCCTGGGATAATCAACAGCGATGAGGTGTTTTGTATAAAAAGGTTGCATTTCTAATTGCTCTAGTAAAAGTTAGGCTTGATTCACATCTATGCATGTTGCTTTTGAGCATTTCTGCAGTGCTTTTTGCTGTGTGTTCCACTTTTTTACCACAATTTTGCAGCGATTTTGCTTTTCGTGTGTGTGGTGGGTTGTTTTTTGGGAATTTGTTGTTGGGCAGATTTAAAATTGCACTACATGCTTTTCGCAGCTTCTCCATTGAATTCTATTGAACCAAAAACAGCACCGTTTTGCCTTTAAAAAAATGTCCCTGTCCCTTTCCAAAAAATGCATGGATGTGAACCCATGTTAAAAAAACAAAATGCCCTGCATTTCTGCAAAAAGCATGAAAAACAAACTGCTGTGAATGGAGCCTTCAAAAGTAGCTGATCGCTGGGGCTCTGGGTAGGACACGATGGTCCATCTGTAGTAACAGGATGCAAGTTTAGGGGGTTTTACCTCTTCTTTGAAAGTGGGATGCTTATTTAACCCTTTCATGATTGGAGGCCATTGGTGCTTAGATGCTCAGGACAAGTTAATCAGCGTCGGGTAGTTCTAATTTGCATACTTATTAGAGCTGCACGATTCTGGCCAAAAGGAGAATCATGATGTTTTTGCTTAGAAGATAGATCATGATTCTCGCCTAACTTTTACTGTTTCGTTTTTTTTTTGTTTGTTTGTTTTTTATTCATTGAAGTGTATTTTTCCCCCAAAAATTGCATTTGAAAGACCGCTGGGCAAATACAGTGACATAAAATATTGCAGCAATTGCCATTTTATACCCTAGGGTCTCTCCTAAAATATATATATACTATAATATTTGGGGGTTCCAAGTGATTTTCTAGCCAAAAATATTCTTTTTAACTTAAGAAAGAAGTGTCAGAAAAAGATTTAGACTTTAAGTGGTTAAACTTCCTGCATTTACATGTTGTTGAAAACTTGGCAGACTGCCAGGATTATTTATTTACACAGAAGTTTTCTCCCTTTGATCTAAGAAGGAAGCTTAGTTAAAATGTATCAAGTTACAGACTTGGCAGAATGCCAGGATGCTTTCATTTGACAGCTGAGTGAGCACATCCTCTCTCCACTTGTTTATATGAAAGAATCCTCAAACTTTGCAGGAGAAATGTCAGACGGGGTGAATCGAGATCACGATTTTTTTAACGATTAATTGTGCAGCTCTAATACTTATTAACCCCTTCCCGCCGACCGTACGCAGATATGCGTACTCGGCTTTCCGGGGTTATACCAGGATGATGCCCGCAGCTGCAGGCGTCATCCCGGTACCGTTGTTTCCAGCAGGCGATCGGCTACCCGAGTATAACAACCGATGCGGCTATAAGCCGTTCGGTTGTTATACCGGAGGAGCGGGAGGGGACATCCCCCCCCCTCCCGCCGCTGTTACCGGGCCTCCCGTGCGATCGGAAGGCCCGGTGTCCGATCGGGTATCTTTTGGCAGCTGGGGGCGGGCTGGAACTAAGCTGTGAGCGGCTTCGTTCCAGCCTTCTCGTTGTGAACGCGGAAGCGACGTCATGACGTCACTTCCCATTTACTCGGCTGCCAGTGGCGCCGAATTTAAAAAAGTACACAGTATTCAGAATCTGAATACTTTGAAGTGTAAAGGAGGGATGGGGGGTCTTTTAGACCCCCCCCATCCCTCCATAAAGAGTACCTGTCACCACCTATTACTGTCACAAGGGATGTTTACATTCCTTGTGACAGCAATAAAAGTAAAAAAAAAAAAAAAATTTTTTTTAAAGTGCCCCTGTCCCCGTAAACTCGCGCAGCAAAGAAAGCGCATACGGAAGTCGCGCACGCATATGTAAACGGTGTTCAAATCACACATGTGAGGTATCGCCTCGATCGTCAGAGCAAGAGCAATAATTCTAGCCCTAGACCTCCTCTGTAACTCAAACCTGGTAACCGTAAAAAAATTTTTAAAGCGTCACCTATGGAAATTCATAGGTACCGTAGTTTGTCGCCATTCCACGAGTGCGTGCAATTATAAAGCGTGACATGTTTGGTATCTATTTACTCGGAGTAACATCATCTTTAACATTATACAAAAAAATTGGGGTAACTTTACTGTTTGGATTTTTTAAAATTCATGAAAGTGTCCCTTTTCCAAAAATTTGCGTTTAAAACACCGCTGCACAAATACCGTGTGATAAAAAATATTGCAACAATCGCCATTTTATTCTCTAGATTCTCTGCTAAAAAAATATATATAATGTTTGGTTAATTTTCTAGCAAAAAATACGGATTTTAACTTTTAAACACCAAATTTCAAAAATAGGCTTAGTCATGAAAGGGTTAAATATTAAACCATTAACCGCTACACTTTTTTGAATGTATTTTTCTATTTTTTTTTATTTCATATATAGATTTTATGCAGACTGGTTTTATTTTATGTAAAGGCTTTAACCTGCATGTGATTACTATGTCAGAGCTGATCTACTGATCACATGATGGGGACCACTCTGGTTCCTGATTGTCACTAATGGATTGTACCCACTGATAATCAGGATTGATAGCCACCAGCCATACAAAGTGCCAGGCTGTCATGGGGGGTTGTTTTGTAAATATTTTGCCAACTCGGAAAGTGCAAAAGCTATAACAATTGTTTTACATGCATGTCCAGTTTTGGGTTTCAGTTGTTATATGCATGGAAGTGCATGGAAGTATTGTGACAAATCTGATTCTTCTATGTTTTTTTCCCCAAAAGGTTCCATCTCTACAGTTGGACCTAGCACGAGTGTAGCGAATGATGCCATGTCTATTTTGGAAGCCATAAGTTCCCTAAATCAAGAAGCTACAGCTGCCCGGGCCCTAACAGAAAATGCAAACCATAAAAACACAGAAAAGGTGTCCAGAAGACTTGCACAGCAGAATGTAGATCCGTCACTGGAGAAAGAACGTCCTCCAGAAGAGACCCAGGACAATGAAAAACCTGTCCCTGAAATCCCCAGTGACGGTGTTGAGCAGGTTAAGCAGGAAGATGCAACTGACATTTTACCACCTGTGGAAGAAAATAAAAATGTAGTCAGTGAAATCATTGGCTCTTCTCAAAGCAAAGACATTGTGAATGATATTGATGAGCAACGACCTAAAGCAGCTGAGAAAGCAGAGAAAAAGAATGAGGTCATTGAAAAAGTTGAAAAGAAGGACGACAAAAAAGAAACCAAGACAGAAAAGAATGAACATGTAAGAAAGTCTGATGAGGCCACAAGGCAGAAGGAGGAAAAATCTGTGAAGGAAAAAGAGGGTGATGCAGAATCTGTAAAATACATCATTGAAAAGAGCAGCAGTAAGCAGAAGCCTATTGAGCCTGTGAAAGAAGGTATGTGTCTGTAGTTCATACTCCTTTCAGTAGTTTATTGTGAAAATGGTTCAGAAAAGAAAAGAGCATGCTAAAAAAAAAAAAAATCCAATCTTTATACAATTATACCAAAATTAGGAACAATCAGCGTATATATGTGTGTGTGTGTGTGTGTGTGTGTGTGTGTGTGTGTATATATATATATATATATATATATATATATATATATATATATATATATATATATTGACTTTACCACAAGGGATTGTTGTCTTTAAATTTATGGACTTTATTTATACATCATCATTTGCGCTGCACTTAATTTGGTATGTAGTTTAATGTATGGGCTTGGTGATAACCCTTAGTGTTCAGCTTGCACTCTCACACACACACACACACACACACACACACACACACACACACACACACACACACACACACACACACACACACATATATATATATATATGTATGTATGTATGTATGTGAGAGTGCAAGCTGAACACTAAGGGTTATCACCAAGCCCATACATTAAACTACATACCAAATTAAGTGCAGCGCAAATGATGATGTATAAATAAAGTCCATAAATTTAAAGACAATCCTTCTATATGAAACAGCGGTCCTCTCCACTCGTATACATGTAGAATGCTTAGTTAAGTTACAGGAGGTCATATGAACATAGATTCCATACACACTGGATGGACACAGCACGGATCCCCTGGTTGTCCTCAATGATTACTGGCAGATACCTCTTCAAGGCGGCAATATGACAGATGGGCTTCCAATCCAAAATAGGAATGCAGCAATCCCCAAAGAAAAAGAGGAAAAAACCTAAGAGCGGTCCGTTTGGTATAGCCGTATGGCAATTTATTTAAAAAAATATATATAAAATACACTAAAAAACATGCGCTAGTATAGCGCTACTCAATAAATATCGATAACAAAGCTGAGAACAGACTGTTCGCGTCCGAGCGGGTGACGTCAGAGCAAAAACTCCGCCCCCCGTACGCGGCGTTACGTCCACAGAACTTCGTCAGCGAGGGTGTAGTCATACTGTCACCCAGAAACCTAAATACCTGCCGACTGTCAGTAGGGGATGTGTCACAACTGAAAGTGGAAGACACTTCAGAAACAAATGATAACGGACTACTAACAAACTATAAAACGGATATAAAAATGAAAAATTCATGGTTTATTACTGATCTCTAGTAACTACAAGGATCTAATATAAACTTCATGAAAGATATAATTAAATGTATAATAACACCTGCGCCCATCTCGTACATAAATGTGATCACATAAAATTGCATACATAGTGCAAATACATGAATACACACAGGGAAAAAATGCACAGAAAATGCGCAAAAAAAATCTCAATTGAATTAAAATGTTATCATTACGCTTGAAAGAGGGATACATATAAAAGGGCAAGCAAAGTAAAGGTAAGAATAGAATACAATACCATACAATAGGGGACACATTATGCTTATTTGTCAGAAATGAAGCAGTTGAGGTCAAACTCTGTTTAACCCCCTAGGGACTGCTACTCGTTTCACGGATCCATAGAGACTCTCGGCGGCTAAGCTGCCTAATATAGTTGCCACCCCTCCAGTGTTTCGTGACTTTTTCTATGCCCCAAAACTGCAATTTCTTAGGGTCTCTATTATGACAAATGTTTAGATACATAATGTGTCTGTAAACCTTTTTTGAGTTTCGAGCTACTGCCACTGATAGAGCTTATCAGATTAAAAACCTAATCACTTGTGACACCGTAGGAGTAGTGTACATGCTTCAGTGTGAATGCGGACTCCAATACGTGGGAAGAACCTCCAGACCCATGGGAGTCCGCATAGCTGAACATGTTAATAAAAGATATATTATTTATATTTTTTAAATAAATCTTTTCCTTTTTTTATTTTTTTTATTGGGAGCCTGGAAGGCATTTCACCCTTGATCAGCAGATGGTGGGTGATATGCAGGGCTCTTGCAAGCTCAGTGTGTAAGCCATTTGGCTGTACATAGCCAAGCAGTTACACATTAACAGGAAGCATCAATGAACTACCACAACACTTAACAGCGCCGTTGTAGTTCGATGAGAACTACAAGCCGACATCCAAAAATGCTGCTTGCCCTTTTTCAGTTTTCTTTTCATACATCAGGGGACACAGAGCCATAGTATTTACTATGTGGGTTATAGGCCACCTTCAGGTGATGGACACTGGCACGCCCTAAATTAAAAAGTGCACTCCCTATATAACCCCTCCCACTACTGGGAGTATTCAGTTTTTTCACCAGTGTCTAAGGTGTTGGGCACGAGTAAAGATGTGCTGTGCTGAGCTCCACTGGAACAATCCTTGCTGGGGCTAGCCATGCTGACGGATCAATTCAGAGTGTCTTTTAGACCAGGTTGAATGGTACCCGGGCCTCGTATCTGAAGAAACAAGGTTTTTTGCTTGCAAATGCTTCTCTTTCTAGAGAGCTGGACCCTGGGATCCAGTACTTTTGGTAGTAAGGCCAAAAAAGTTTTACTGGCAAGGTGCTGTTGCAGGTCCAGGATTGTGGGATACCTCAAGGTTCCCCTGTTCCTGAAGGTTTTACGTAGCCCACCGTGAAGGGTGAAGATTGGGTCTGATGGTTTTACCACAGATAACCCCGCGGCGGGGAAAAGGTAAGTGGAGATTTGTTTCTGAAATTTTTTCATGTAGTTTTCTTTTAACTGAATAATGTTGTCATGCCTATGTGTCCCCACTGGGGGCTGTGTTGAGCACTCACCGCCTCATGCTGGAAACAGTCACTGTGTCAGGAGCGAACACTTCCTCCTCCTCCTCCTCCTCCGGCCAAAACAGCAGATCCTCCGGTAAGAAAGGGGTGAATTGTCTCCCCGTTAGTGGTCCCTATGCTGGGATTCCCCCCTCAGGGCGGTTTTAAGCCCGGATACTTTAAAAAAGAAAAACGCTGCGGCCGCCTGGCAGCTTTTTTACCTGGCTTTAGGTCCGAGGGTACCTGTAGTCCGCCACTTGCACGGGAAATCCTGTCCTTTTTTGAAAGGAGGGCAGAGCCATAGGCAACGCGGGGGGAACAACATCGTCGGCGTTCTCAGACGCCAGGTACACGTGGAGGAAGTGTTTAAAAGCACACTGTGTGCTGCTGCTGGCTGTGGAGGGACACAAGAGCAAGGTGGCATTGTTTCAGGTTTGGTGACACCGGCATTTCCCTTAACACATTATTATTGCTTCAGGCTGGGCATTATTAGCAGCATATTATATGGCTGGACTATAACCTAGCAGTGTATGCATTCCTTTTTGTATCGCCTCTGTTTTTTGTACATTAAGGCTACGAGTGGAAGAGGGACCAGGAAATCCACAAAGGGTTCTAAGGGTCCGAGTGTTTTACAACAACCTAAATCCATGACCAAAAGAATGTCTTCCTCCTCTGAGTGATGCGGTCTGTCAGAATGAGCCGTCAGGGGAGACTGGTGTGCAGCAGCGCTGAACACTTCAGCCCCTGTATATATATCACACAGGAGGTTTTTTCTTCTACCATTTCTAGTGGGAAAGAAGATTTGATGCTATGATCACTTTCCATAGTGGGTTCAATCATAGCAGATCCCCATCCAGTGCTCAGGACCCTCATTTTGAGGTACAAGGGGCAGGGGATCAGGTAGGTCTTCCAAAGAGACCTGGAAAATACTAATATATCCTCTTCTGAGGATCCTAGTATAGAAGGAGTAATCTCACATTTCTGGTACACTCCCTCACTAGATTGGTTAGTTTAACCCTTTTGCTGCCTGTAGTACAGTCTAGTGATGAGCCCACCTCTGGTTGGGATCACTAACCTTCCCCGTCTGGGGACGCTTTTCCTATTTATTCATGGCTAAAAAAGCTGATATATTCAGATAGGAGGTTGCAGCAATTAAGGCTGCAATCACCTCGGAACACCTGGATAAGCTGTTTTTTTCCTTCAAAAAAGTGTATCTATGGAGAAAGAATTCTATAAGGAGTTGGAACTTCTGTTTAAGAACAATATGTCTCTGGCAGGTTCAGTAGCGCAGCCGATTCTTACGGCAAATGGGGTATTTCAGTCCATAAAGGATCAGTTTGTAGAGATACTTAAGAATCTTCCTGATCAGCAGGCCCAGCAATGGGCTGGCGTATCAGATGCACTATGTTTTACGGTGGATGTGATGATAAATTGTATCCTTCAAGCCTCACGGCTTATGCTAGGACTAGTACATACACACCTCAGTCCTGTGGCTGGTAAATTGGTCAGCCGAAGCACCATGTAAAAGCTCTTAGCCAGTTTCCCTTTTCATTGTGAAAAGTTATTGGAGACGATCTGGATAAATATATCCAAAGGATTTCTAATGGGAAAAGGTCTCTTTTGCCAGTAAAAGAAGTTCAAACGTTTCTCCTTTTAGCATGCTTCCTCTCAGTACCAGGGGCATCTGCCCCTAGGCAGTCTCGACGGCCTTCACCGTCAAGCTCAAGAGGTAGACCTCAGGGACAGTCCCAGGGCCAGAAGAGGTCTTGGGGCAGAAAGCCTGACAAAGCAAAATGCTAAGGCCTCCTTATGAAGGAGCACCCCTGCTCGCTTGGGCGGGGGGGGTTTCTGCAATTTTCAAATCTGGCAGGAACAATGTCAGGACAGATGGGCTTCCTCAGTTTCTCTAGGTTACAAACTAGAGTTCCCGTTTCCTCGTTTTTTAAAGTCAAATGTTTACAGAAATCCAGAGGAAAGAAGTTTCTCTTTTTAGCTCTGGATCATCTTTTATCTCGAGAGGTGATATCAGAGGTTCCCTTAGAGGAACAGAGTTCAGGGTTTTTATTGAAACCTTTTTATTCTTACGGTGCCAAAACCAAACGGGGAGGTAAGACCCATTTTAGATCTCAAAGATCTGAACCAGTACTTAAATATCTGGTGCTTTCGCATGGAGTCAATCCGATCGGTGGTCTCCATTTTGCAAGGAGGAGAGTTCTGGCATCAATTGATATCAAAGATGCATATCTCCACGTACCGAAATTTGCCGTTCATCAGAAATTTCTACACTTCGAAGTAGAAAATCGCCTTTTTCAGTTGGTGGTTCTGCCATTTGGTCTAGCCACTGCATCACGGGTATTCACAAAAATCCTGACACCTCCCTTAGTCAGGTTATCGGCCCAGGGCATAACGGTCCTAGCCTATTTAGATGCTCTGCTTTTGGTAGATCAATCAGTCTCTGGTCTAAACCAAAGTTTAATCGCTGCTGTAAGCTACCTAGAATGCCTAGGTTGAATACTCAACCTAGAAAAATCCTCCTTAAAACCATCAAGGAGATTACAGTTCTTGGGGCTAGTCATAGATACTGTATAAAGAAGGTATTCCTACCCCAGGCAAGAATTGGTTCCATTAAAGAACTAATTCAACTTGTCAAAGCAAAGAGAAATCTTCCATTCAGATGTGCATGAAATTAAGGAAAATGGTGGCCTCCTTCGAGGCCATTCCTTATGTGCAGTTTCATTCAAGACTGCTACAAACGCTATTCTGTCGGTCTTGAACAAGAAGGTTCAGGCTTTGGTTTTTTTCCAGTGCTCTTATCCCCCCAGGTGTGTCTGAGCCTCAATTGGGGGTTAATGTCAGCAACCTCCAAAAGGGGAAATTCTTTTTTTTTTTACCAGTATCTTGGAAAATAACAACAGATGCCAGCCTTCTAGGTTGGCAAACATTCCTGGAAGAAGCTTCTGTCCAGGGGAAACGGTCCAAGGACCAGAAAGGACCCTGTCCATCAACGTTCTAGAAATTAGGGCAGTACATCTGGCCCTGGAGTTCTAGACGCTCAAGCTGCGGAATTGTCCTGTCAGGATTCAATCCGACAGTGCCACGGCTATGGCTTGCATCAGTCACCAAGGGGGCACGAGAAGTCGTGCTGTCCAAAAAGAAGTGAATCATGTTCTGGCTCGGGCAGAAAGCAACATACCTTGCCTATCAGCAATGTCCATTCCAGGGATAGAGAATTGGCAGGCGAACTATTGAGTCGCCAACTATTGTTTCCGAGACAATGGTTCCTTCACCCCGACATCTTCCTCTCGATATGTCAAGAATGGGGTATTCCGGACATAGATCTGTTCGCGTCCAGATTCAACAACAAAGTCGACAACTTTGTGTCTAGGACGAAGGATCCGCTAGTGTGCGGAACAAATGCCTTGGTCTTCCCAATAGGATCAGTTTTTTTCACTGATCTATGCGTTCCTCCAGTTCTGCTACTTCCACGCCTTCTCCGCAGAATCAAGCAGGAAGGGGAAAAGGCGATTCTGGTGGTCCTAGGGTGGCCCAGGAGATCTTGGTTTGCCGAGATCATAAGATGGCAGTAGAAGTCCCTTGAACCCTGTCATTATGGCCAGACCTTCTAGCTCAAGGTCCGGTATTCCATCCTACCTTACAAACGCAAAATTTAGCGTTTTTTTTTTTTTTTTTCTATTGAAACCCACATTCTAAAGGATCGTGGGTTATCTCCTACTTTGATTAATGCTAGGAAGCCGGCCTCCAGAGTCATTTACTTTAGAATCTGGAAGGCGCATATTTTCTGGTATGGATCCAGGGGTTGGTACCCCAGGAAGTATGTCATAGGTAGGATTCTTGAATTCCTGCATATGGGATTAGAAATGAACCTGGTCCTGAGTACGATTTAAGGGCCAGGTCGCGGCCTTATCAATATTTTTTCAACGGCCTCTTGCTTCTCACTCTCTGGTGCGTACTTTTATTCAGCGGGTAACAAGAATTAATCCCCCTGTCAGGGCACCTCTAAATCCTTGGGATTTGAATTTTAGTCTTGTCGGCTTTACAGAATCAGCCTTTTAAACCTATAAAGGAAATTCTGTTAGGTCTTTTAAAGAAAAATAGTCTTTTTGGTTATCATATCTTCTGCCAAGAAGAATATCGGAATTGGCGGCTCTGTCTTGTAAAGAGCCGTATTTTTAATCATGCATAAGGATAAGGTGGTATTGCGGCCTCATCCTAAATTTCTACCGAAAGTGATGACCGGTTCTCATTTGAACCAAGATATTATTCTGCCTTTTTTCCCCAGAGTCTCGATCTAAGGAAAAGAAGGCACTACATTCCCTTGATGTAGTAAGAGCGGTTAGGAAAACGCTCAGATTCGCAAAAACAGATATTTTGTTTGTGCTGCCCGAAGGTCCTAAAAGAGGACAAGCGGCATCGAAATCTACTATCTCCAAATGGATTAGTCAAGTGATTGTTCAATCTTAGGGTCTGAGGAAGAAGGTTCCTCCTTTTCATGTTAGAACACATTCCACCAAGGCTGTTAGTGCCTCATGGGCGGTGTGTTACCAAGCCTCTATGGCTCAGATCTGCAAGGCTGCAACTTGGTCTTCAGTCCGTACATTTACCAGATTCTATCAAATCGATGTAAAAGGTCATGAGGAATATTGCCTTTGGGCATAGTGTACTGCAGGCTGTAGTATAAGTCCTCTGGCCTCTTAATGCCCTACCTTTTTATTGTGTCTCCCTCCCTTCAGTTGCCATTGCTATGGGACATCCCATATAGTAATTACTATGGCTCTGTGTCCCCTGATGTATGAAAAGAAAACAGGATTTTTAAAACAGCTTACCTGTAAAATCCTTTTCTTTGAGGTACATCAGGGGACACAGAGGTCCCTCCCTTCTTGGTATACACGTGTATTGCTTGGCTACAAAACTGAATACTCCCAGTAGTGGGAGGGGTTATATAGGGAGTGCACTTTTTAATTTAGGGCAGCCAGTGTCCATCACCTGAAGGTGGCCTATAACCCACATAGTAATTACTATGGCTCTGTGTCCCCTGATGTACCTCAAAGAAAAGGATTTTACAGGTAAGCTGTTTTAAAAATCCTGTTTTTTTTCAATTCACAGAACTCCTGTGAATGAATGATGCGGGCGGAGCCCCGCACGGCCACGCTCTTTGCAGATGCTTGCAGAGCAGGGGGAGAAGATCCCTCACCGCCTGTCACAAAATGGGGTCATTTGGGGGGTTTTGTGCTATCTGGGCATTCCATGGCCTCCGAAACTGATAGACAGTGAGGAGTGAAATCAAAAATTTACACCCTTGGGGACATGTCCAAGATGGCGCTGGGAGCAGACGCTTAGTTGTGGAGCTCCCGTTCCAGACTTTTATCCTTCATTCATCCTAGTGTGGAACCGCCACAGTTTTACTTTTATACCCCTCAGACTGCCTCCCTGAGTGTCGGGGAATGAGAAGGAGCAAGAAGGGGACCCAGAAAAGACGAACTGCCGACGCAACACACACGACGCCGCAACCCAGGCCTTTTCCCTCCTCGGCCTGCCACATGGAGACTCAGACAGTGTCTCCGCCTGACTGCATGATCCAGGCAAGCTCTGCAGTAGGGCTGCAACTAACGATTATTTTCATAATCAATTAGTTGGTCGATTTATTGTTTCGAATAATCGGTTAATAACCTTAAAAAAAAGTGTGGTGTATAATTTAGTTAATATGTAAAGTTTTTTTAAAAAAAAAAGCTATTTATTCTTAAATATCTCTATGCAGTGGTAAATATAAACAACCAACTATATGGTCAGGGAGCAAAATATTGAATCCACTCTGAGAATAACAGACAGAAGAGATATACTGTATATACACTATTAGAGGAAATATACTGTATACACTATTAGAAGAGAAATACAGTTTTTTGGCCAATTTGTTGTTGGGCAGATTAAAAAATACAAATTGCTGCAAAAAACGTATTTCATGCTTTTCTGCAGCTTCTCCATTGAAGTATATTGAACCAAAAAAAAAAACGTTTTGCGTTTTAAAAAAAAAAAAAAAAAAAAAGTCCTTGACCCTTTCCAAATTACGCAGCGGCTGAAAAATAGCATAGATGTGAACGTGTCCCGTAGAAAACCATGTTAATTGAACTGTAGTGTGTTTCTGCAAAAAGCACCAAAAAACACAAAGATGTGAACCAGGTCTAAGACGTTTAGTAACATAATGGGGTTAAAAAAAACTAAAATGAGCCCTTTATAGTACAAAAAAAGCAAATCATCGCTACTGTAATGGGTTCATTTTTTTACTGTAGAACTGTGAAAGTAATATTTACAGTAGCGATTACTGTATTGGCGTATAACACTCACTTTTTCACCATGAAAATTGGGTGCAAATAGCATGTGCGTGTTATACGCCAATACTTATTTAGCTGCCTCGGAGGGGACAGGGAAGGGGGCGGGACGAGCGCCGTCAGATTACATACAGTGAGAAACTTCTGTTTACTTGGTGGCCTCTGTAATAGGAAGTCCCCTCTCCTGGTCCGCCATTAGACCACTGTTCTGTCTATCATAGAAGATTCTCACTGTATGTAATCTGTCAGCGCTCGTCCTGTCCCCCTCTAGGCTGCAGATGGGCATCGATCAGGCTGCACTGATGACAATGGTGAGGCTGCTGCATTGATGTGGACTGGTGAGGCTGCTGCATTGATGGCACTTGTGAGGCTGCAGATGGGCATTGATCAGGCTGCATTGATGGAAATGGTGAGGCTACAGATGGGCACTGACCCTTATTTTGCCTCAAAGTTCCTTATTTAAAATTTAAGGTTTTTTTTTCCTGAAACTTCCCCCTTAAAATGAATGTGCATGTTATACGCCGATAAATACGGTATTTGCCCTTTTTGTACTATAAAGGGCTAATTTTATTATTTCTTAACCCCATTATGTTACTGGCCGATTAATCGATTAGTTGTTTCAGCCCTACTCTGCAGCCTTTGCTGCCCTAATGCTGGCGATCAACCACATGCCAATCCACCCTCAAGGTGAAAATTGACCATGTCCAGATGGAGATGGCCCTTATCCACCGGGACATGGACAGGTTTAGGGAGCGGGTGACGGAGGTAGAGAGATGGGTCTCCAGCGCTGAGGACACACAGAGGGAACACCACGCTGACCTGCAGATCCTGAAATCCAAGGTGAAAGTCCTTGAAGCCAGGGCTGAAGACGCCGAAAACCGGAACCGCTGTAATAACTGGGAGTCCTAGAACCCACACGAGGGCGCTGAGGGTTCAGATCCAGTTACCTTCATGGAGCAATTGCTCCCATACTTGCTTCCTAAGGTGCGCTTTTCCCCGCACTTCTCCATCGAACGTGCCCACTGCATGCCGGCGACCAGAGGTCCACAGGGGGCACCGCCGCGCACTTTCATTTTCAAGCTCCTGCATTACAGGGACAGAAACACAGTCCTTCGTGCGGCTGGTCTGCAGGGTGAGCTGAAATATGAGAATACAAAGCTACTAATCTTTCCGGATTACTCTGTGGAAACAGAGAACGCAAATCCTTTGATCAGGTTCGTGCCATATTGAGAGAGCAGGGAGTCAAGTATAGCATGCTTTTTCCCACCAAGCTGACAGTGCAAGATGGAGAACGGGTACAGTTCTTTACTTCTCCCAGAGATGCAGCCGCATGGGCAGAAACCTTGCAACGCTGATCTCCTCGCATTTCTTCTCCTTGCTTATATTTGTGAGCATGTGGGTCCCATAATTTAAACGTGTGATGTGAGTGGCCACACTAGAACTCTGTGACGGGGGTTTTATTCTCTCTCGATACATGATCACCCACACCTGGCACCAGTGATGCTGCAGCCTGTGAACTTTTCCCATTGTATTGTGTGGATCTGAAGCCTCATGACCTGTATCTTACGCCCCCCTTGGAGCCTACACCTGGCGGGCCCCCCCCTGTTGATGTTGCCTTGGCCACCCCATGTTACTGCACCGGCTCACCCACATACCCTCTCCTGTGTTCTCCCCACATTTTTTAATATCCTGATACAGCGGGTAGGAGACTGTATTGAGGCTATGACCTCGATGGACATGCTCAGGTCGCCTGCAACACACTTGTGGGGGACCCCACGGAAACTGTCCTCTCTCTCCCCCACTCCCCCCTTGCCTTGTTCCTGTTTTATTATGGGAGACTCAGAGGCTGTTCACCTAAGCACCAGGGGTCAGGGAGTTCCACACTAACTCTCTTCTACTGGATTTTTCAGGTACTTTTTGACTTTTCTGACCTACAGAGGTTAGTTGCCTCTTGCTCATTGCCTTCATGTCCGGCCATAGGGCTGGTGTTTGTTTTGGGAAGCAAACCCTCCTCTGCTGTTGGGGGGGGGGGGATGGGTTTGGGCCACCCTGATGGCTCTCAGTTTATTGTTTTATGTTGCATGACAGTAATGTTTTTGTCCTTTTTATTTGCACTGTTATGGAGACCTGGTCCTTTCCTTGGCTTTGTCGTGGCTGCCTTGAACGTTCCACAACTCACAAACTCTGATGCTCCTTGCTATGTTTTAATACTTTACCTCTATGGCTACCCTTGATATCCTCTCCTGGAACACATGTGGTTTGAACTCAGCAGTCAACGGTCCTTAGTATTCCAGTTTGGACAGATGCTTGTCAAGGGCTAGCGGTGTGGGCTGATGCATACGGCCTCACGGATGCGTGGAGGCGCCCCCTGTCTCGGGCCCTCACCTGCCGCCCACAAATCCTTTTCGTGCATAGACCTTGCCTACATCAGGGCACCTGTCCTGCCCAGAGTCCGGGACACTACCATGCTTCCTAGGGGGATTTCAGACCATGCCCTGTTGCTTCTGTCCCTAGAGTTGACAACAGACCCATCTGACATACTCTGGAGACTCTCCAGGTTTTGGGTTTCGGATGTGGAGGTGGAGTCACAGTTCCATGATACCCTGCAACTGTTTTGGAGAGACAACCCGGGGATGGCTGCGGAGAGCTCCTTGTGGGATGGCTTTAAGGCCTCCTCAAGGGGTCACTATCGGTCAATAATGGCTACAGTGAGGAGGGAGCGTAGAGCGGAGCTTACTAAGGTGGTGGACGAGGCATCTAGACAGGAGGCCCTATATGTTAGGTCCCACGACCCCCAACAATATACCAGACTTCAATCTCTGACCCAGCAGGCCCTTCTTCTGCGTACATCTTTGACGCAGAAGAAATTAATGCATCCATTCCAGCACATTTTTGAGCAGGAAGAAAAGACGGGACATCTACTGGCCTGGTTATCCAGGGAACAGTTGGGAGTGACGACCATTGTGCAGGTCCTTGGATAGGACCGGGTCCTCCACTCTGCCCCCCCAGGACATCAACCAGTGTTTCGCTACCTTTTACCAACAGCTATATAGTTCCTGGGTGACCTATGACCAGAATGACCTGAATGACTACCTTGAAGGTATTGATGTCTCCGTCCTCACCTCTACCTCCGCGAACAAACTAGATGCCCCTATTAAAATAGAAGAATACAGACAGCCCTAAAAATGATGCAGGTGGGCAAAACTCCGGGACCGGGTGGGCTCCCGGTCGAGTTTTACAAGATGTACATGGAGGACCTAGCTCCCAGACTACAGTCACTTCTGGCTCAAGCATCGGAGCCCGGCATTCTCCCGGATTCGATGAGTGATGCTGTGATAGTGGTCATTTCCAAACCTGGCAAAGATCCCACCCTATATTCTTCTTATCGCCCTATTTCCCTCCTTAACGTCGATGCAAAAATTCTTGCCAACCGTCTGAATACTGTTATTACAGCACTGGTCCACCCGGACCAAACAGGCTTCATGCCGGGTCTGGGCACCGACATAGACATTCGTCAGGTTACACACCCACATAGCGATCACAGATCCAGACAAGCCCGGGGTGGTGGCCTCTCTCGATGCCGAGAAGGCCTTTTGATTCGGTCGAGTGGGGCTACCTGTGGACGATCCTCTAGATTTGGCTTTGGGCCTTGATTCCTCTCATGGCTGCAGATGATATATAAACACCCTAGAGCCCGCATACGCACCAACGGGACCCTGTCGAGCTCCTTCTCTCTAGGGAGGGGGACTCGGCAGGGCTGTCCACTGTCACCGGCTCTTTGCCCTTGCCCTGGAACCACTTGCGGCCTACCTTAGGAAAGATTCTGGAATTAAAGGCATACAGGTAGGCCCACTAGAAGAAAAATTATCACTATACGCGAACGACGCCCTGCTATATCTTGCGGACACCTCCACTTCTTTACGATCCGCGCTGACCCAGTTTAGCCGATTTATTCTGGGATTCGTATCAACTGGGATAAATCTGTATTGTTCCCGCTCCATCCGTCGATGCCCCGAACAGACTCCCACACACCTCTACACTGAATTTACATACCTAGGGGTAAAGGTGGGTCCCACGACGGTGACTACCTGGCTAGGAATCTCCTTCCGGTGTTGGACCAACTATCCAAACGGTGTGCGACGTGGCGCAACCTCCCCTTCACACCTGTGGGCAGAGGAAACCTAATTAAAATGATATACCTACCCAAATTGCTATACTTTTTCAGGCAGACCCCCTACCCCTATCCCTCAATCCTTCTTCCAGAAACTAGACAGTATTGTGACCACCTTCAGCTAGGCTGATCGTCCCCCTCGGGTGGCGCGGTGTACCCATTACCTCCCTTTATCCAGCAGTGGGCTGGCTTTTCCAAATTTCCCTATATATTACTGGGCGGTGGTCCTAGTCACGGTCAGTTTTCTCAGCCTAAGCAGAACCCGGCCGTCACCTTGGAGGCTGCCATCCTGGGTTCCTACGTGGCACTCTCCAATCTGGTGTTTAGGGGATGTAAGGCACACCCCTGCATAAAGGGTCCCATGAAGGCTACCATACGGGTATGGCAATGCTCTAGAGCGACGGGTAATAAACCGACGACCGTCTCCCACCATACTGCACTCTGGGGTAACCCCCCTCCTTCCTCACTTAAACACTGTGCCTGACCCAGCAATATGGGCTAAACGGGGAATCCTTACCCTGCGGCACGTGATGCCCGAACGGTAGGGTCGTGACATTTCAGGAACTAAGACAGACCTATGACCTCCCCTGCTCCCTCCAGTTCAGATATTGGCAGCTCCATCATGCCCTTAACTCACAATTTCCAGCACCAGTGACTCTCGAGTCGGACTCGAACGACTCCTAAACTCGGGAGTGATGGGAAAACCCCTCTCATCTATATCGAACGATAGCTAATGATACTGACACTATGGTCACTTTGGGTAAATGGAAGACTGACATTCCTGATCTGGATGAGGACATCTGGGAGAAGTCCGTCTCCTCATATATCCCCTCTATGATTGCATCTAGAGACCTTTTTATCCAATATAAAATTTTTGCACAGAGCATACTATACCCCACAGAGGTTATACCCCTCCCTTAGTCCACTATGCACAAGATGTACCCTTGAACAGGGATCATTTTTTCACATGGTTTGGACTTGTCCCAGAATTCGCCCCTTCTGGCAGGAGGTGGCAGACAACTATACAACTATAGTAATTACGTGACTTGTAACACTGTGCAAGGATTCTGTATTTCGAGCTGTCAATGCTTTGTATGTATTTAATGTTTAAATAAAAAAAAAAAAAACTTACTGTCAAATGTTTTACACCCTTAGAAAGCTTGAAGGCGGTGCTTGGTTTTTGGGGTCCCGTATGCTCCCAAAAAGTCTCACACATGTGGTATCCCCGTACTCGGGAGTAGCAACAGAATGTATTTTGGGGTGTAATTTCACATGTGGCCATGGCATGTTTGCGCAATATATCATTTAGTGCAAAAAAAAAAAAAAAAAAAAAAATGTCTTTTTTTTTTTTTTTCCCCCGCAACTTTGTGTCAAAATATAAAATATTCCATGGACTCAACATGCCTCTCAGCAAATGGCTTGGGGTGTCTACTTTCCAAAATGGGGTCATTTTGGGAGGGGTTTGAACTGTCCTGGCATTTTATGCACAACATTTAGAAGCTGATGTCACACATCACCCACTCTTCTAACCACTTAAAGACAAAGCCCTTTCTGACACTTTTTTTTTTTATAGATAGTTTTTTTTTTTTTTTAAAGCAAAGGCTCTACAGATTAAAATGGGTGTTTACATTTTTTTTTTTTCACACACACAATTTGCGCAGCGGGTTTTTTTTTTTTTTTTAATGCTCTAAAACACACTATGTTGCCCAATTGTTTGATGAAATAAAAAAGATGATCTTAGGCCGAGTACATGGATACCAAACACGACATGCTTTGAAATTGTGCACAAACGTGTAGCAGCGGCAAACTACGTACATTTTTAAAAGCCTTACAGGTTACCACTTTAGATTTACAGAGGAGGGCTACTGCTAAAATTACTGCCCTCGATCTGACCTTTGCGGTGATACCTCACATGCATGGTGCACTTGCTGTTAACATATGATGCCAAACCCCGACGCTTTCGTTCGCCTTTGCGCAAGAGCAGGGGGGAGGACAGGGGTGCTTTTTTCAAAAAAAATTGGGGTCTATTAGACCCTAAATCTCTCCCCTGCCTTCAAAGCATCTGACGACACCACGATGGATGTGATAAAATGCTTTCCCAATCTCCCAATGGTGCTGTTTTGTATCCGGCGAAATCTAAGTCATGAAATACTCGTAGCTTCCGGTTTCTTGGGCCATAGAGATGATTGGAGCCGTTCTGGTTTATGGTCAGCTGGCAGAACCACCCCCTGCATTCTCAGGTTCCCTGTTGGGACAGGTGAGCCTGAGAAAACCATGGAGGACGGTGGGAGGGGGGGAAATTCCCTCCCACTGCTTGTAAAAGCAGTCTAGAAGCTGATTAGCCACTAGGATTGCTTTTACATAAAAGCCGACCGCTGGCTGAAAAGAATGATACCAAGATGATACCTAAACCAGCAGGCATCATTCTGGTATAACCACCCAAAGCCCAGCAACATAGTACGTTGCTGGGCATATATTGTAATCTTCTTTTTTTTTTTCTTTTTTTTTTTTTTATGCAGCCTGTGTGGGCTGAACGAAAAAAAGAGATTGATTAACCACTTCAGTGCCGGTGTATTGTAATATGACGTCCACAGATGGGATCTCCCATCCTGGGTGGACGTCATATGATGGCCTCGGGTTCCCGGCCGTCTAGGGGGGGGGCGCACGCCGCGTTGCTCGGGACCCGGTGCGTGTGTCCGGCGGCTGCGATGTCCACCGGGCACCCGCGATTGCCCGTTAACCGGGCCGGACCGTGGATCTGTGTTCCACATCCTGTCAGGTGAGAGGAGAGCGATCTGTGTTCCCAGTACAGCGGAACACTGATCGGTCTCCTCCCCTTGTGCATCCCCTCCCCCTACAGTTAGAAGCATTCCCTAAGAAACACATTTAACCCCTCCTCTCCCCCTAGTGGTTAACCCCTTCACTGCCTGTCACATTTACACAGTAATCAATGCAATTTTATAGCACTGATCGCTGTATAAATGTGACTGGTCCCAAAAATGTGTCCGATGTGTCCGCCATAATGTTGCAGTAACGAAAAAAAAAAATTGTGATCGCCGCTATTAAATACATTTTTTTTAAAAAATGCCATAAATCTATCCCGTATTATATAGACGCTATAACTTTTGCGCATTATTGCGTTTTTTTTTTTTTTTTTTCCCAAAAATATGTAGAAGAATACGTATCGGCCGAAACTGAGGAAAAATTTGTTTTTTTTTTTTTTAAAAATGGGATATTTATTATAGTAAAAGTAAAAAATATTGTGTTTTTTTTCAAAATTGTCGCTCTTCTTTTGTTTATAGCGCAAAAAATAAAAACCGCAGAGGTGATCAAATACCACCAAAAGAAAGCTCTATTTGTGGGAAAAAAAGGACGTCAATTTTGTTTGGGTACAACGTCGCACGACCGCGCAATTGTCGTTTAAAGTGCGACCGTGCTGAAAACTAAAAATTGGTCTGGGCAGGAAGGGGATGAAAATGCCCTGTATTGAACCGGTTAAAATACCTCCCTTCATCCACCCACTTCTAATGATGGGCATACATGCACCATTTTGTTTTTAACTGTGGTGGTGAAATCACCTCCTACAGCGCTGGAGTCATAGCTTTATGTATTGTGGGAGCAAACGCTGTTGCTGTCAAGATAAATCTGCGCTGCAGCTGAATGGCGTACCTGAAAACAAAACAAATGGTTAACAATAAAACATTGCAGAATAGAGTACAGTAAAACAGAGCAGAACAATAGAAAGAGAGCGAACAATAAAACAGCAACTATTTTTTTTTTTTTTTTTTTTTTACACTTTTATTTGTAACTGTAACGGTTCGGGTCTCTCAAAATGTGATGGCATCTTGGGAGACCCTGTAAAAGTGTGCCTAGTCTGTGCAATGCTGTACCCTACGCTAAAACTCCACTAGTGTATGGTAGCGTTCAAAACATTCACCAATGCAAAGACCAGGATTGTCAGGACAGGAGGGACAAAAATAGCGGGTGTCACGCCTATATCCGCGCTGTCTACAGACACGACATTTGGGGGGCTCGTTGGGTAGGGGTACTAGGGAGGACATAAGGAAAATTTGGGAGGGTGAGGTGAAGCATCGTCTGGATACAGAAGGGCTCTGACGATCTCTTCCTGGAATTTAAGGAAGGATCCAGTCCATCCTAAAGCTCTGTATAGCACATGAGCGTTCAGCAAAGCCAATTGAAAGAAGTATACAGACACCTTTTTGTACCAGCGTCTGGCCTTATGGACAATTAGGTACAGCGCCAACAACTGGTCGTTGAGGTCCACCCCTCCCATATTTTGGTTGTATTCGTGGACACAGAGGGGTTTCTCCACAACACCAGTCGCTGTACGAATTTGGACCGTCGTGTCTGCGTGAAGGAAGGACAGAACAAAAACATTTTTATTATCCCTCCACTTCACAGTGCGCAAATGATTACACTTGAAGGAGGCTCTCTTCCCCCAGCCTAAGACGGGAATCTACAAGCCTCTGGAGTAAGCCCCAGCGATTAGGTTGCACAGTGCCACATGCGCCAATCTGATCAAACAAGTGACTAAAAAGTGTCACGCTCGTGTAATAATTTATCCACATACAAATTGTACCCCTTTCCGAATAAGGGTGACACCAAGTCCCACACAATCTTGCCAGCACTCCCTATGTAATCTGGGCAGTTTGGTGGCTCTACGTGACTATCTCTTCCCTCGTAAACCATAAAACTACAGTCAGGTCCATAAATATTGGGACATCAACACAAATCTAATCTTTTTGGCTCTATACACCACCACAATGGATTTGAAATAAAACGAACAAGATGTGCTTTAACTGCAGACTTTCAGCTTTAATTTGAGGGTATTTACATCCAAATCAGGTGAACGGTGTAGGAATTACAACAGTTTGTATATGTGCCTCCCACTTTTTAAGGGACCAAAAGTAATGGGACAATTGGCTGCTCAGCTGTTCCATGGCCAGGTGTGTTATTCCCTCATTATCCCATTTACAAGGAGCATATAAAATGTACAGAGTTCATTTCAAGTGTGCTATTTGCATTTGGAATCTGTTGCTGTCAACTCTCAATATGAGATCCAAAGAGCTGTCACTATCAGTGAAGCAAGCCATCATTAGGCTGAAATAACAAAACAATCCCATCGGAGAGATGGCATAAACATTAGGTGTGCCCAAATGAACTGTTTGGAACATCCTTAACCACTTAAGGACTGCCTCACGCCGATGTACGTCAGCAAGGTGGCACTTGTCCAGCGGCGATCGGAGATGAGGGGGAGACCATCCGTTCGTGGCCCCCCCCTCTCGATCGCCGCCGGCCAATCAGATCATTCCTATGCTGCTGTATGCTAAACAGCAGCAAAGGAAATGATGTCATCTCTCCTCGGCTCGGTATTTTCCGTTCCGGGGCCGAGGAGAGAAGACTTCAATGTGAGTGCAACACACACACACACACACACACACACACACACACACACACACACACACACACACACACTAGAACATGCCAGGCACACAAAACACCCCCCTTTACCCCCCGATTTCTCCCCCCCCCCCCCCCCCCCCCGTCACACTGACACCAAGCAGTTTTTTTTTCTTTTTTTTTTTTTTTTTATTACTGCATGGTGTCAGTTTGTGACAGTGTGGTAGGACAATTACTGTTAGCCCCCTTTAGGTCTAGGGTACCCCACTAACCCCCTCCCCCCTAATAAAGTTTTAACCCCTTGATCACCCCCCGTCGCCAGTGTCGCTAAGCGATCATTTTTCTGATTGCTGTATTAGTGTCACTGGTGACGCTAGTTAGGGAGGTAAATATTTAGGTTCGCTGTCAGCGTTTTATAGCGACAGGGACCCCCATGTACTACCTAATAAATGTTTTAACCCCTTGATTGCCCCCTAGTTAACCCTTTCACCACTGATCACCGTATAACTGTTATGGGTGACGCTGGTTAGTTTGTTTATTTTTTATAGTGTCAGGGCACCCGCCGTTTATTACCGAATAAAGGTTTGGCCCCCTGATCACCCGGCGGCGATATGTGTCGCCCCAGGCAGCGTCTGATTAGTGCCAGTACCGCTAACACCCACGCACGCAGCATACGCCTCCCTTAGTGGTATAGTATCTGTACGGATCATTATCTGATCCGATCAGATCTATACTAGCGTCCCCAGCAGTTTAGGGTTCCCAAAAACGCAGTGTTAGCGGGATCAGCCCAGATACCTGGTAGCACCTGCGTTTTGCCCCTCCGCCCGGCCCAGCCCACCCAAGTGCAGTATCGATTGATCGATCACTGTCACTTACAAAACACTAAACACATAACTGCAGCGTTCGCAGAGTCAGGCCTGATCCCTGCGATCGCTAACAGTTTTTTTTGGTAGCGTTTTGGTGAACTGGCAAGCACCAGCGGCCTAGTACACCCCGGTCGTAGTCAAACCAGCACTGCAGTAACACTTGGTGACGTGGCGAGTCCCATAAGTGCAGTTCAAGCTGGTGAGGTGGCAAGCACAAGTAGTGTCCCACTGCCACCAAGAAGACAAACACAGGCCCGTCGTGCCCATAGTGCCCTTCCTGCTGCATTCGCCAATCCTAATTGGGAACCCACCACTTCTGCAGCGCCCGTACTTTCCCCATTCACATCCCCAACCAAATGCAGTCGGCTGCATGAGAGGCATTTTCTTTATGTCCTCCCGAGTACCCCTACCCAGTGAACTCCCCCAAAAAAGATGTTGTGTCTGTAGAAAGCGCGGATATAGGCGTGGCATCCGCTATTATTGTCCCTCCTGTGCTGACAATCCTGGTCTTTGCATTGGTGAATGTTTTGAACGCTACCATTCACTAGTTGAGTATTAGCGTAGGGTACAGCATTGCACAGACTAGGCACACTTTCACAGGGTCTCCCAAGATGCCATCGCATTTTGAGAGACCCGAACCTGGAACCGGTTACAGTTATAAAAGTTACTTACAAAAAAAGTGTAAAAAATATATATATATATATATATATATATATATATATATATATATATATATATATATATATATATATATATATATATATATATATATATATATTAGAGCTGCACAATTAATCGTTAAAAAATCGTGATCTCGATTCACCTCCCCTGACGATCTCTCCTGCTGAGTTTGACGATTCTTTCATATAAACAAGTGGAGAGATTATCTGCTCACTCAGCTGTCAAAAGAAAACATCCAGGCATTCTGCCAAGTTTAGAACTTGAAACATTGTATCTAACTTCCTTCTTAGATCAAAGGGATAAACTTCTCTGTGTAAACAAATAACCTGGGCAATCTGCCAAGCTTTAAACAACGTGTAAATGCAGGAAGTTTAACCACTTAAAGTCTAAATCTTTTTCTGACACTTCTTTCTTAAGTTAAAATCAATATTTTTTGCTAAAAAAAATTACTTGGAACCCCCAAACATTAGAGATAAAATATATATATATATATATATATATATATATATATATATTTATTATAATATTTTATAATATGGAATAAAATGGCAATTGCTGCAATATTTTATGTCGCACTGTATTTGCCCAGCAGTCTTTCAAATGCAATTTTTTGTGAAAAAATACACTTCAATAAATAAAAAAAAAGAAACAGTAAAGTTAGCGCAATTTTTTTTGTTTTAATGTGAAAGATGATGTTACGCCGCGAGAATCGTGAGAGAATCGTGATCTATCCTCTAAGCAAAAAAATCGTGATTCTCATTTTAGCCAGAATCGTGCAGCTCTAATATATATATATATATATATATATTTTGAAAAATAGTTGTTGTTTTATTGTTCTCTCTCTCCTCTCTCTATTGTTCTGCTCTTTTTTACTGTACTCTATTCTGCAATGTTTTTTTGTTATTATGTTTTATCATGTTTGCTTTTCAGGTATGCAATTTTTTATACTTTACCGTTTACTGTGTTTTATTGTTAACCATTTTTTTGTCTTCAGGTACGCCATTCACGACTTTGAGTGGTTATAACAGAATGATGCCTGCAGGTTTGGGTATCATCTTGGTATCATTCTTTTCAGCCAGCGGTCGGCTTTCATGTAAAAGCAATCCTAGCGGCTAATTAGCCTCTAGACTTCTTTTACAAGCAGTGGGAGGGAATGCCCCCCCCCAACGTCTTCCGTGTTTTTCTCTGGCTCTCCTGTCTCAACAGGGAACCTGAGAATGCAGCCGGTGATTCAGCCAGCTGACCATGGAGCTGATCAGAGACCAGAGTGGCTCCAAACATCTCTATGGCCTAAGAAACCGGAAGCTACAAGCACTTCATGACTTAGATTTTCACCGGATGTAAACAGCGCCATTGGGAAAGCATTTTATCACACCGATCTTGGTGTGGTCAGATGCTTTGAGGGCAGAGGAGAGATCTAGGGTCTAATAGACCCCAATTTTTTCAAAAAAAGAGTACCTGTCACTACCTATTGCTATCATAGGGGATATTTACATTCCCTGAGATAACAATAAAAATGATTAAAAAAAAAAATAAAAAAAGAAAGGAACAGCTTAAAAATAAGAGAAAAAAGCAAAAAAATAATAAAAAAAAAAAAAAAAAAGCACCCCCTGTCCCCCCCACTCTCGCGCAAAGGCGAACGCAAGCGTCTGGCGTCAAATGTAAACAGCAATTGCACCATGCATGTGAGGTGTCACCGCGAACGTCAGATCGAGGGCAGTAATTTTAGCAGTAGACCTCCTCTGTAAATCTAAAGTGGTAACCTTTAAAGGCTTTTAAAAATGTATTTAGTTTGTCGCCACTGCACGTTTGTGCGCAATTTTAAAGCATGTCATGTTTGGTATCCATGTACTCAGCCTAAGATCATCTTTTTTTATTTCATCAAACATTTGGGCAATATAGTGTGTTTTAGTGCATAAAAATTTTAAAAAGTGTGTTTTTTCCCCAAAAAATGCGTTTGAAAAATCGCTGCGCAAATACTGTGTGAAAAAAAAAAAAAATGATACACCCACCATTTTAATCTGTAGGGCATTTGCTTTAAAAAAATATATAATGTTTGGGGGTTCAAAGTAATTTTCTTGCAAAAAAAAATAATTTTTTCATGTAAACAAAGTGTCAGAAAGGGCTTTGTCTTCAAGTGGTTAGAAGAGTGGGTGATGTGTGACATAAGCCCCCCCCCCCAAATGACCCCATTTTGGAAAGTAGACACCCCAAGCTATTTGCTGAGAGTCATGTTGAGTCCATGGAATATTTTATATTGTGACACAAGTTGCGGGAAAGACAAATTTTTTTTTTTTTTTTTTTTTGCACAAAGTTGTCACTAAATGATATATTGCTCAAACATGCCATGGGAATATGTGAAATTACACCCCAAAATACATTCTGTTGCTTCTCCTGAGTACGGGGATACCACATGTGTGAGACGCGTACGGGACCCCGAAAACCAAGCACCGCCTTCAGGCTTTCTAAGGGCGTAAATTTTTGATTTCACTCTTCACTGCCTATCACAGTTTCGGAGGCCATGGAATGCCCAGGTGGCACAAACCCCCCCCCCCCCCCCCCCCCCCCCAAATGACCCCATTTTGGAAAGTAGACACCCCAAGCTATTTGCTGAGAGGTATAGTGAGTATTTTGCAGACCTCACTTTTTGTCACAAAGTTTTGAAAATTTTAAAAAGAAAAAAAAAAAATGTTTTTTCTTGTCTTTCTTCATTTTCAAATACAAATGAGAGCTGCAGAATACTCACCATGCCTCTCAGCAAATAGCTTGGGGTGTCATTTGGGGGGGGGGGGGGGTTGTGCCATCTGGGCATTCCATGGCCTCCAAAACTGTGATAGGCAGTGAAGAGTGAAATCAAAAATTTACACCCTTAGAAATCCTGAAGGCGGTGATTGGTTTTTGGGGCCCCATACGCGGCTAGGCTCCCAAAAAGTCCCACACATGTGGTATCCCCATACTCAGGAGAAGCAGCTAAATGTATTTTGGGGTGCAATTCCACATATGCCCATGGCCTGTGTGAGCAATATATCATTTAGTGACAACTTTGTGCAAAAAAAAAAAAAAAAAAATTGTCACTTTCCCGCAACTTGTGTCAAAATATAAAATATATTCCATGGACTCAACATGCCTCTCAGCAAATAGCTTGGGGTGTCTGCTTTCCAAAATGGGGTCATTTAGGGGGGTTTTGTGCCATCTGGGCATTTTATGGCTTTCAAAACTGTGATAGGTAGTGAGGAGTGAAATCAAAAATTTACGCCCTTAGAAATCCTGGTGATTGGTTTTCGGAGCCCCGTACGCGGCTAGGCTCCCAAAAAGTCCCACACATGTGGTATCCCTGTACTCAGGAGAAGCAGCTGAATGTATTTTGGGGTGCAATTCCACATAGGCCCATGGCCTGTGTGAGCAATATATCATTTAGTGACAACTTTTTGTAAATTTTTTTTTTTTTTTTCTCTCTTTTGTCATTATTCAATCACTTGGGACAAAAAAAATAAATATTCAATGGGTTCAACATGCCTCTCAGCAATTTCCTTGGGGTGTCTACTTTCCAAAATGGGGTCATTTGGGGGCAGGGTTTGTACTGCCCTGCCATTTTAGCACCTTTTACCAAAGACATGTGGCCGAATACATTTTAGCCTAAATGTATGACTAAAATTGAGTTTATTGAATTTCTTTTTATAACAAACAGTAGAAAATATCTTTTTTTTTTTTTTCAAAATTTTAGGTCTTTTTCCGTTTATAGCACAAAAAATAAAAACGGCAGAGGTGATCAAATACCATCAAAAGAAAGCTGTATTTGTGGGAAGAAAAGGACGCAAATTTCGTTTGGGTACAGCTTTGCATGACCGCGCAATTAGCAGTTAAAGCGACGCAGTGCCAAATTGGAAAAAGTCCTCTGGTCCTTAGGCAGCATAATGGTACGGGGTTGAAGTGGTTAAAAAGAAAACGCACCGGTGAGCTCAGCAACACCAAAAGACCCGGAAGACCATGGAAAACAACTGTGGTTGATGACCGAAGAATTCTTTCCCTGGTGTAGAAAACACCCTTCGCAACAGTTGGCCAGATCAAGAACACTCTCCAGGAGGTAGGTGTATGTCTGTCAAAGTCAACAATCAAGAGAAGACTTCACCAGAGTGAATACAGTGGGTTCACCACAAGATGTAAACCATTGGTGAGCCTCAAAAACAGGAAGGCCAGATTAGAGTTTGCCAAACAACATCTTAAAAAGCCTTCACAGTTCTGGAACATCCTTTGGACAGATGAGGCCAAGATCAACTTGTACCAGAGTGATGAGAAGAGTATGGAGAAGGAAAGGAACTGCTCATGATCCAAAGCATACCACCTCATCAGTGAAGCATGGTGATGGTAGTGTCATGTTGTGGGCATGTATGTCTGCCAATGGAACTGGTTCTCTTGTATTTATTGATGATGTGACTGCTGACAAAAGCAGCAGGATGAATTCTGAAGTGTTTCGGACAATATTATCTGCTCATTTTCAGCAAAATGCTTCAGAACTCCTTGGACGGGGCTTCACAGTGCAGATGGACAATGACCCGAAGCATACTGCGAAAGCAACCAAAGAGTTTAAGAGAAAGAGGTGGAATGTTATGCAATGGCCAAGTCAATCACCTCACCTAAATCCGATTTGAGCATGCATTTCATTTGCTGAAGACAAAAGTGAAGGGAAAATGCCCCAAGAACAAGCAGGAACTGAAGACAGTTGCAGTAGAGGCCTGGCGGAGCATCACCAGGGAAACCCAGCGTCTGGTGATGTCTATGTGTTGCAGACTTCAGGCTGTAATTGACTGCAAAGGATTTGCAACCAAGTATTAGTGAAAGTTTGGATGATTGTTAATCCCATTACTTTGGTCCCTTAAAAAGTGGGAGGCGCATATACAAACTGTTGTAATTCCTGCACTGTTCACCTGATTTGGATGTAAATACCCTCAAATGAAAGCTGAAAGTCTGCAGTTAAAGCACATCTTGTTTCATTTCAAATCCATTCTGGTGGTGTATAGAGCCAAAAAGATTAGAATTGTGTCGATGTCCCAATATTTATGGACCTGACTGTATATGTATAGCCTGTGGCCCTGTCAGAGCTTATACATCTTGACCCCATATCTGGCACGCTTGCTGGGAACATACTATTTGAAAAACAAGCAGCCAGAAAATGTAATCGGGGACTCATCAATGCAGACAACTTGATTGGGAATAAACTGCTGCAAAGTGTTTGAAGTGGTTTACGAGAGGCCGAATTTTGTAGAGCCGATCGTATCCAGGGTCTCCACGAGGGCGACAGAGTTCATTGACGTTGAAGTGTATGGACCAAAAGATCTGCTTGTATCGTGCCCTGGCCATGGAGGCAGAGAACAGGGGCATATGGTAAATTGGGTCGGTGGACCAATATGACCGCAACATACTCATTTTAACTATGCCCATGTCGAGGGAAAGGTCTTGAATTCGGAAACCGTAATTGGTTTCCAATCTCTGGCAAGGGAGGCCTGGGGATTAGCAGAGATGAATTGACCAGCATACAAATTACTTTGGTCCACAATAGATCTATAGAGTTCTTCCGTGAAAAACAGCAAATAAAAATCAAGTGACATAAAATCAACTGTTTCCACCTGAATTCTGGGTTGGCCAGTGAATGGAGGAAGTGCGGGTGCTGCAGAAGTAGTGGGCTCCCAATCAGGATTGGTGATTTCTGCAGGAAGGGCACTATGGGCACGACGTGCTTGTCTTTGTCTTCTTGGTGGCAGCAGGACCCTACTTGTGCTTGCAACCTCGCCAGCTTGAACTGCACTTATGGGACTCTCCATGTCACCACGTGATACTGCAGTGCTGGATGTATGACCAGGGTGTACTAGGCCGCTGGTGATTGCCAGTTCACCAGAAGGATGAGCGGCATGAATACTTCTATGCTCCATGCGAGAGCCTTGCGTTTTTTTGCACCTCAAAAACAGAAGAACTGGGTCGGGTACGCCTGACCTTGGCAGGGACCACAACTCCGTCGTCAGAGCTATCTGTCATGGAGCCGCTGTTGTCTACAGGATCGTATTCTGAGCCTGAATCTGACAATGAGTGATTTCCTCTTCACTATCTGTCATGCTCAGAAACGTGTAGGCCTCTTCACTAGTGTACCTTCGATTTGCCATTTTGGGCTCTAAATTTACTAGTATACTAGTGAGACTCACAGGAAAAATAGCTCCTAGGCTGTCAGCAACTGTATCAAATGCTACCAAAAAAAACTGTTAGCGATTGCAGGGATCAGGCCTGACTCTGCGAACACTGCAGTTTGTGTCTTAGTGTTTTGTAAGTGACAGTGATCGATCGATACTGCACTTGGGTGGGCTGGGCTGGGCGGAGGGGCAAAACGCAGGTGCTAGCAGGTGTCTGGGCTGATCCCACTAACTGATATCACCCGCCGGGTGTTCAGGGGGTTAAACCTTTATTGGGTAATAGGTGGGTATAAAAAACAAACTAACTAGCGTCACCCGTAACACTTATACGGTGATCACTGGTGAAAGGGTTAACTAGGGGGCAATGGGGGGGGGGGGTTAAACCTTTATTAGGTCGTATATGGGGGAGCCTGACGCAATAAAAAGCTGACGGTGAACCTAAATAACTGGCTAACTAGCGTCACCTGTGACACTTATACGGCCATCAGAAAATTTATTGCTTGGTGACACTGATGACAGGGGATGTAAGGGCTAACTGGGGGGCGATCAAGAGTTAAACCTTTGTTAGGGGGGTACCCTAGACCTAAAGGGGCCTACCACTAACTGCCCTAACGCTTATAACTGTCACAAAATGACACCAATGCAGTGAGCAGTTAAAAAAAAAAAAAATGAAAACTGCTATTGGTGTCACTGTGACCTAGGGGTGATTTGTGTGCCTGTGTGTACTAGTGTGCTGTTGGTGCAAACTCAGTGATGTCTTCTTTCCTCAGACTCCGGAATGAAAAGGCTGCACGAGGAGAGATGACCTTACTTCCTCTGCTTCTGTTTACAGTTTCAGCTTCCCATTTGTCAGGAGCGATTGCGAGGGAGTGGCCATGAATTGGTGGCCTCCCCCTCAGCGCGAATCGCTCCTGGAACGAAGCCGACTGCCGCAGGCACCGGGAGGCAGGGACGTACAGGTTCGCCCATATGCCTGCCCGTGCCATTCTATCGACGTGCGGCGGTCGGCAAGTGGTTAAACCAGTTTTTTTGTTTGTTTTTGGTGAAAAAGATATTGCCTAAATAAAAGCTGACAATTGTGCACCTCTAACTGCTCCTTCTGCACGACAGAAGTGGATCTCAAAGTCACGATTTGTCTCAAAAAATTGTTGGGTTGGGGGTGTTTTAAACTAAAAGCTAGGACATGCCCAGTCTGCTGCAGTTTACATGCTTCTAAAACTACCCAAAGTAATTGGAAATATCCTACTCCTAATGTGTGGGTAAGGTCAGGGCTCTGTTGTTCTGGAATCAGACACAGAATAGTGTATAAGGAAGCAGACCAAAGGGTGGCAGCAATGCTGAATAATATAAGACTGAACAAATGCATTTTAAAAAATAACACATTTTGAGCGAGTCTCAAGGTTGATCTACAAATCCATGAAATCTGTAATTACAGCAGTTTAAAAAATCTGAAAGAATTTTGTGTAATTTACAGAGATGGGGGGGGGGGATGTCTGCTTATTAATGGTGTTTGTCTCTCAGAAACCAGCACTTTGGCTTTTCTGAATTCAAAAAGCAATACTTTTCAGTGCACACCACTGCCACATAGCGGTATTTGCTAACTTAATGGAAAACAAGGCAAATTGGCTAGTCTGCGCATTGGGATTGTGTTGGGCAAAGCTTCCAGTGTAGCCCAAAACAGATTTTGTAAATGGACCTTAAAAAGTGTAGTATGTATAAAGAGTGTATAGTTTTTGTATAAAGAATGATACCAGTCAGGCCTATTTAATGTTTTTCCCATCTTGTTTTTTTGTTGTAGAGTGCCCATCTATTGATTCAGACCTGGATACTCTGTCAGACGTGACGGTTAGTTCAGTCCACACCAGCGACTTGTCCTCATTTGAAGAAGAGAGCGACGATGAAGATGAGGCTGTGTCAGACAGCACAGAAGAGGGTGAAATTACTTCTGATGGTAGGTTTATAGCTGATTCTCATTTCTGATAAAATAAGAACAGCAGCTTAATTCTATTTTTTCATTTTTAGTGTGAAGTGGAGCTTTTGCTTTATATGCTTTCTCTTCACTACAGCGTGTGATCATATCTGTTTGAGTATGACTGGGGGGGGGGGAGATTGGAGCATTACTGTACATCTAGTTACTTATGGCTTACTATGCACATTTAATTTGATGCTAAAAATCATGCTTCTATTGTCATCTGGTGTTTTTTACTTTTTGGGTTAATGGTTTATTGAATTAATAATAAAAAAAGTGAGTTTTCTCTCATTTTGTGACCCTGTTTGACACCTGTATTAATCCTTTTTTGCTTTACTTCAGATGAAGAGAAAGCAGCTACTCAAAATAAAGCTGGTGAAGCGGGCGAAACCAAGGCAAAGGGCACTCGGCACTCCTATGTGCACAAACCGTACCTGTATTCTAAGTACTACAGTGACTCTGATGATGAGCTGACTGTGGAGCAGCGCAGACAGTCTGTGGTAAGGTTATGCTTCTCTTAACACACAGGCTGTCAGTAATCTATTTTCCAATTCTAGTAAAGGAACGTCCCTGCATGTTAGCCTTTGTGTCCATGCACATGTAGGCCTTTATAAGAGTTTAGCAGCAGGGAAGTTTATAGACAATTAAAAAAAAAAAAAAAAAAAAACTGGCTGAAAAAATGCCTAAACACGCCTAAGAGGTAGGAGTGATTAGCGATTTGAGCATTTTGTTAATTTCAATGACCAGTATAATTTAATATAGGCTTGATGCTCCTAAACACGTTTTTCAAAAACGTCGCTTAGGTGCATTTTTGAAGCTGCTATTCTCCTCCCAGGAGAAAAACGTTTAGATGAAGCCTAAGGCCCCTTTTACACGGGTGACTCCGTGCAGCGGATTCTGCTTGTTCAGCTTGGGGGTCGTTCTGCTGATTCCTGCTGAGCAGGCAGATGACAGGTCCTGTCCACTCCACTGTGCAGAACGGACACAGTCCCGCTCTCCTCTAAGGAGAAATTGGTTGGAGATGGATCGCCTGTCCGTTTCCATCCAATCCGCCATTTGTTCCTGGACAAATGTTCCACACATTATTGAACCCAGTGGGATAATGTACTAGCCAGGAGTTTAGTAACTACCAGTGACTTAGTAAAGTCATTGGTAAAGGCAACCAGCAGATATCTTTTAGAAAAGTTAACGTTAAGAGCTGATTCAAACTCTAGTGATGCATTGTAAAGTGTAAAAATGTGTTGTATTAAGGCATCCCATTGATTATGAATGGACTGCCTAAGCACCACAACAGAAAAACACACATGACCCTTTTTTAGCAGTCCACCATGTGTGCTGTGCTTTGCGCTCTACTGTAGAGAGTGTTGGGGTGTCACCCCATTTAATGGAATCGCAGTGAATTGCACATAGAGCAGTTGCGTTGCTGGAACACATACATTTTACTGTGTTGCTGCGATGCACATGTGTGAAGTGGCTCTAAAACTGAAAAAATTCTTAAAATGCCTTACGAATCACTTTATTTCAGTGGTCAGGTGACCTCAGAGCTCGATGCTGCTGCCTCTTCAGCAGGGTGGGGGGCGGCGCATGACTAAGCAAATCTACTCTTGTGATGGCACAACTTGGTGTACATTTATGATATGGTGGTAATTTACCTCAGCTCGGTTCCGGTCAACTCTCAGAGAAAAAACATTTCCTCAGACAGCCTGTTTATCACCTTCCCCCCTGGCCTGTGGAAGAATGACGGCCGGGTGGTGGCTTTACTGTTCTGAGTGGATGTCCTATGAGTATGCATACCAGCCCATTATAACCTAAACTGCCGAGGGGATTTTTATTTTTTTTTTTTTTTTTGCTACTTATATGCTATAATTATGACAGGTTGGATTGGCTTTATCTTGAATTTACTTCTTGCAGGCCAAGGAAAAGGAGGAAAGACTGTTAAGGCGGCAAGTAAAACGAGAGCGATTGGAAGAAAAGCGCAAACAAAAAGCAGCGGAGAAAGCCAAGGCTTTGAGAATGAAGAATCAAGGTAGGATATCTGGAAAGGGTTTAAACAAGATAAATGGTTCTGCCTAGAAAAATACAGGGCTTGGACAAAAACACCAGGAAACACCAGGTAAAAGAGCAAAATTGTTACCCAATATGGTGTTGACTGCCTTTTGGCATCCAAGACATCCTGAATTCTCTTGGTAATAGAGCAACATGTATTGGATAGAAAAAATCTACACACCTCTGTTAAAATGTCAGGTTTCTGTGATATGAGACCCAGAGAAATCATTTTAGAACCTTTTCCCACGTTTAATGAAACTGTACAACAATTGAAAAATAAACTGAAATCTTTTAGGAAGGGGAAGTAAAAATAACACTAAAGTGTGGTTGCATAAGCATACTGGGGATGTAACTGTTCAGAATTAAGCAATCACATTCAAACTCATGTTAAATAGGAGTTAGTACACACCTGCCATTATTTTTAAAGTGCCTCTTATTAAGCGCAAATTAAGTCCAGCTGTTCTAGTAGGTCTTTCCTGACATTTTCTCAGTCGCATCCTACAGCAAAAGCCATGGTCCGCAGAGAGCTTCCAAAGCATCAGAGGGATCTCATTGTTAAAAGGTATCAGTCAGGAGAAGGGTACAAAAGAATTTCCAAGGCATTAGATACACAATGGAACACAATGAAGACAGTCATCAAGTGGAGAAAATATGGCATAACAGTGACATTACCAAGAACTGGACGTCCCTCCAAAATTGATGAGAAGAAAACTGGTCAGGCAGGCTGCCAAAAGGCATACAGCAACATTAAAGGAGCTGCAGGAATATCTGGCAAAGTACTGGCTGTGTGGGACATGTGACCACAATCTCCCATATTCTTCATACGTATGGGGTAGAGTGGCGAGATGGAAGCCTTTTCTTATTCCAGAAAAAACATCCAAGCCCGGCTACATTTTGCAAAAACACATCTGAAGTCTCCCAAAAGCATGTGGGAAAATGTGTTATGGTCTGATGAAACCAAGGTTGAACTGTTTGGCACAAAAACTGCACATCACCCAAAACACCACACCCACTGTGAAGCATGATGGTGGCAGCATCATGCTTTGGGGCTGTGTTTCTTCAGCTGGAACAGGGGCCTTGGTCAACATAGAGGGAATTATGAATAGTTCCAAATACCATTCAATATTGGCACAAATCCTTCAGGCTTCTGCTAGAAAGCTGAAAATGAAGAAGAACTTCATCTTTTAGCATAACGACCAAAAGCATACATCCAAATCGACAAAGGAATAGCTTCACCAGACGAATTAAAGTTTTGGAATGGCCCAGCCAGAGTCCAGACCTGAATCTGATTGAAAATCTGTGGGGTGATCTGAAGAGAGCTGTGCACAGGAGATGCCCTCGCAATCTGAAATATTTGGAGTGTTTTTGCAAAGAAGAGTGGTCAAATATTGCCAAGTCAAGATGTGCCATGCTGATAGACCCGTACCCAAAAAGACTGAGTGCTGTAATAAAAAATATATTTATTATAAATATAATTAAATCAAAAGGTGCTTCAACAAAGTATTAGTTTAAGGGTGTGCACACTTATGCAACCATATTTTAGTTTATTTTTACTTCCCTCTGCCTAAAAGATTTCAGTTTTTGTTCAGTTGTACAGTTTATAGGTCATATTAAAGGTGGAAAAGGTTCTGAAATTATTCATCGTTATTTTTTTACATCACAGAAACTTTTAACAGGGGTGTGAAGACTTTTTATGTCCACTGTAAGTTTTTGAGGGATAATGGAATCTGATGCCTCAAAAATCATTCCAGTTCTCGCGGAGGTGCCAGAGGCAAAAAACTGACCTGAACCTTGTACTCCAAAATTGACCATAGTGGCTCTATGATATTGAGGTCTGGGGACTGCAGCGCCCAGGGCAGGTGCAAGACTTTTTTGTCTCCATGCTTGTCAAACCACAATTTGACAATGGCAGCTATGTGAATCGGAGCATTTTTGTCTTGGTAAATGGCACGGTCTTCTGGAAGCTGTCTGTACCATGTGGTGCACATGGTTGGCCAAAATTTGTACCTAGTCAATGGCAGTGACTCTACCTTTTCAAGGTGATGGGGCCTTCAGAAGACCAAGATATGGCTCTTTCCGCTATGCTTTACCGTTGGCACGAGACAGTCCTGGTCGTAAGCTTGGGATGGTGTTTGCCACTTGTAAACCCGTCCGGTGGTTGGGAACAGTGTGAAGCTAGATTAATCGGATCATAGTACAGTCTTCCATTGATCGATAGCCATTGATTTATGGGTCTTGCGCCACACTCTCTTCTGAGCATTAATATCAGTCACTAGTGGTTTGGCAATTGCAGCTTGCTTTTGAATGTTTTGCTTATGTTCCCTCTGCACAGTTTTTGTGGACATGGGCTTTAGAAGACTGAGATTGAGCTCTGCAGTCACTTTTGCAGCAGTTTTCTTTTCATAGATCAGGGGACACAGAGCCAGTAGTAGTAGTTACTATGTGGGTTATAGGCCACCTTCAGGTAATGGACACTGGCACGCCCTAAGACAAAAAGTGCACTCCCTATATAACCCCTCCCACTACTGGGAGTACCTCAGTTTTTTTTCGCCAGTGTCTAGGTGTTGGTCACGGAGTAAAGATGTGCTGAGCTCCTCTGGAGCAATCCTTGCTGGTGCTATAGCTATGCAGACGGATCCATTCAAGGTGTCTTTCTGGCCGAATTGAATGGTACCCGGGCTTCGTGTCTGAAGAAACAAGGTTTTTGCCTGTGAATGCTTCTATGTTGAGAGCTGGACCCCAGGATCCAGTACTTTTTGGTATTAAGGCCATAAAGTTTACTACCAGTGGTGCTATTGCAGGTCCAGGATTGTGGGTTTCCTCGAGGATCCCCCGCTCCTGAAGGTTTAACGGAACCCACCGTCAAGGGTGAAGATTAGGTTTGTTGGTTTACCACAGAAAACCCTGCGGCGGGAAAGGTAAATGGAGTTTTTCTAAGAAATTTTTAAAATTTTCTTATGAATTGTCTCCTTTTAAAGTAAACGTTGTTATGCCTAAGTGTCACCACTGGGGGCTGTATGGCGCACGTACCTTCTCATGCTTTGCTCAGAGATCACGCTGTGTCACAGAAGCAGCAGACTTTTTCTCCAGCCAGCAGGCAGACCTCCGGTAAGTTTTTTTTGGGGGGTTTTTGCTTCCTCCATACCCCCGCCTGCACTGAACTCTTCCCCTCTTCATGAGGCTGAGTATAAGGGAGAACTGAAAACTATCAGCAATGCCGTTTTCTTTCACCGCCTCTGTACGGGGCTGCTTCCAGGTCTCCTCCACGCCATCCCTCCCTCACTAAAAAGCCGATCCCGTCGGATCGGAGGCCCATGCTTGCAAGGGAAAACTCTTTTTGAAAGAGAAGGGGGGGGGGGGGCTGCGATATGAGGTGGGGGCGAGGCTTAGCGCGGCGTTGGCGTCCTCCAACGCGGGAGTGTTTTTAAAAGAAAAAAAAAACTCCATTTGTGCTGGCTGCAAAATTGTCGCAGAGACATGAGAGCAAAGGGAGTATGAAAGAGGTTGGTGACACAGGCATTTCCTGCTTAACACATTTACTATTTGCATGAGGCTGAGCATTAATAGCAGCAGCAGTGGCTAGACTATTGCTCAAGCAGTGGATGCGATTTCTTCTGATAATACCTCTGCTTAGTGCATCGGGCTAAGATCAGAAGGGAGGTTAAAACACCCCCAAAATAGAGCTAAAAGGGTCCCCCTCAAGCTCTGGAAAGCCTACTCATCTCTACAAATGGCATCCTCCTCTGAGCTGGAGTGGCTGGTCAGAATGAGCATCAGGGCCATGAAATGTTTGCAACTGTTTTCAGCACTGCAGCCCCTGTGTATTTTACCAAAAGATTTTTTTTCCCCTCAGCCATGATGGGTTTAAAAAAAAAAAAAAAAAAAAAAAAAAAAAGTTTAGCGACTTTACTGGTTCTCTTCCATTGCCCAGGACCCTCAAACTGAGGAACTAGGGGCGGGAGAAGACGAATCCCCTCAGGGGACCGTGGTGAGGCTGATGACTCCTCTTCTTGAGCTGGTTTCAATCTTAAGATTGATGGTGCAATTTCTTTCTGTATGGTATGCTCCCTTAACTGAGTGTTTTGTTCGCTAAAGCCTCCTCAAACTGTGCATGCCTTTTTCTGTCCATTATTGTTGGAAAAGCTTTTTTGTATCTGAGAGAATCTCCCAGATAAACATTATTAGTCCTCCTAAAGTTTTTTTACACTTTTTATCCTATAGTGGAGGAAATTCACTAAGTAGAGTATACCAGCAATTAACGCTGCTATATCCTCTGTGAATAAGAGCTTTTGTTCGGCAGACAATGCTCAAATGCTTAGGCATCCAACGGATAAAATGTTGGAATTTCTGTTAAAACAAAAAAAAACAAAAAAAAAAAACAACCCACTTTCTCTGGCAGATTGAGCAGCCTACGCTGACAGTAATTGCTTAATCATTGTGAGGCCAGTTTAACAGGTGTTCAGGTATCCTGCTCAGCAGGCCCAGGACCTGGCAGCTTTATGTTTGCAATAATTGCTTTGCGAGTTTCTATTGTAGAACCTCCCACAAGGTCCTCATGCAGGTGCTTGCTTATAAACTAGCCAAACTCACAACTGCTGAGATGCCTATGGCCACATCACCCTGAAAGCGCCCGATCTCGTCTAATCTCAGAGGCTAAGCAGGGTCAGGCCTGGTTAGTACCTGTATGGGAGATCGCCTGGGAATACTAGGTGCTATACACAGTTCTGTGCACATTGTTGCTAACACAAACAGCTAAACACATGAGTGCAGGAACACACGTCAGCGGAGGATAAACCTTCCTTTCACCATGCAGAAGCTCCTGGCTAGTCTACCTTTTGCGGTGAAACAGCTATTTGAAAATGTTTGGATAATTCATCCAAAGAAATTCTAGTGGGAAAAGTACCCACTTTTTGCCATCTTTAAGTAAAGGAGTAAATCTATTTTCATTTTTAAAGCTCCTTTTGTGCCAGGGGCATCAGCCTCCAGGCAGTCACGATGGCTTTCGCCGTCCGGTTCAAAAGGTAATCCTTAGAATTAATCCCAGGGACAAAAGAGGTCTTGGGGGAGGAAACCTACAAGATACCGAAGCCTCCTTTTATGAGGAGGTGCCCCGCTCGCTTAATAGAGGGAATTCTTCTGCTGTTCTCAAGGATATGACAGGAAGACGAATAGGGACTTCCTCAATAGCTCTAAGGTACAAGCTGGAGTTTCAAAAGTTCCCGTCTCCTCGTTTTTTCTCAGACCAAAACGTTCCTAAGGATCCAGAGAAAAAAAGAAGTCTTTCTCTTAAGCATTGGACCATTTTTTTTTGGCAAAAGTGGTCATGGTGGTCCCCATGTAAGAGCAGAGGTTGGGGTTTGGTTAAATGGACATTCTGGATCTCAAAGATCTAAACTCTTCCCCGCTCACCTGATATTTCTACGCTTAAAGGTAGAAAATCTTCATTTCCAGTTTGTAGCTCTACCTTTTCGGGCAAGCTACTGCACCTCGAGTGTTTATAAAGATCCTGGCTCCTCCTTTAGCCAGGTTAAGGGGTCAAAGTATAATGATACTAGCCTACATAGACGATCTACTCTTGATAGATCAATCGGTAGCCCGTTTAAACCAAAGTCTGGTCACCACAGTCAGCTACCTGGTTACTTTAGGTTGGCTCCTCAACCTAGAAAAATCCTCCTTAAAACCATCAAGGAGATTGCAGTACTTAGGGCTGATCATAGATAGTCCAGAAAAGGGTATTTTTGCCCCAGGAAAGAATCGGTTCCTTAAAGGAAATGATTTGGTTGGTCAAAACAAAGAAGAATCCTTCTATTCATCTTTGCATGAGTTTATTGGGAAAAATGGTGGCTTCAAATGGAAGTCCAAACTCTGGACTTCCCAATGCGTTTATCTGCCAAAGTGCGTCAGAGCCTCAATTGGTGTTTAATAACCAAAAATCTTCAAAAAGAAAAATCCTTTCTACCGTTACCTGGAAAGTAGTGAAAACAGATGCCAGCCTTTTGGGCTGGGGAGCAGTCCTGGAAGAAGCGTCTGTCCAAGGGAAGTGGTCCAAATCAGAGTTGACCTTGCCCATCAATATTCTAGAGATTCGGGCAGTACACCTGGCCCTAAAGGCCTGGATGCTCAGACTACGGAATTAACCTGTCAGGATCCAATCCAACAATGCCACAGCTGTGGCTTATATCAATCACCAAGGGGGCACGAGAAGTTGTGCGGCCCAGAGAGGTGAATCATGTTCTGTCTTAGGCAAGGGATGTTTTATGCCCATCAGCAGTTTTCATTCCAGAGATGGGGAATTGGCAGGCGGACTACTTGAATCGCCAACAATTGTTCCCAGGAGAATGGTCCCTTCACCCTGACATCTTTCTTTCAATAAGCCAAAAATGGGGAGTTCCGGACGTGGATCTGTTTGCGTCCAGGTTCAACAACAAGATCGACAACTTTGTGTCAAGGACAAGGGATCCGATTGCATATGGAACAAATGCCTTGGTCTTTCCATGGGATCCGTTTTCACTGATCTATGCATTCCCTCCTGTTCTGCTGCTTCCGCGTCTCCTACGCAGGATCAAGCAAGAGGTAAAGGAGGTGATTCTGGTGCCCCAGGAGATCTTTGTTTGCCGAGGTCCTAAGGATGGCGGTAGGGGACCATTGGACCCTGCCCCTGTGGCCAGACCTTCTCTCGCAAAGTCCGTTGTTCCATCCTACCTTACAAATGCTAAATTTAATGGTTTGGCTATTGAGACCCACATTTTAAAGGACCGTGGGCTGTCCGCTTCAGTAGTTTCTACCTTGGTTTAATGCTAGGAAGCCGGCCTCCAGAATCCATATATTAGAGTCTGGAAGGCATATGTCTCCTGGTGTGAATCCAGGGGTTGGCACCCCAGGAAATATATCATAGGTAGGATCCTTGACTTCCTACAGATGTGATCAGTAATGAAGCTGGCCTTGAGTACTATCAAGGGCCAGGTGTCGGCCTTATCTGTGTTTTTTTTTTTTTTTAATGACCACTTGCTTCACACTCTGGTTCGTAACCTTATCCAGGGGGTAACACGTATTAATCCCCCAGTTATGTCACCCCTGAACCCTTGGGACTTAAATTTAGTCCTGTCGGCTTTACAAAAACCACTTTTTGAACCGGTTCAAAATATTCCCTTGATACTCTAGACGAGGGAAATAGTTTTCTTGGTTGCCATATCTTCTGCAAGGAGATTATCAGAGTTGGCTGCTCTTTCCTGTAAAGAGCCATATTTGATTATTCATAAGGATAAGGTTGTATTGCAGCCTCATCCTAATTTTCTACCGAAGGTAGTGTCAGGTTTTCATTTAAACCAGGATATAATTCTGCCTTCATTTTTTTTTTTTTTTTTTTTTTTTTTTTTTTTCCAGAACCTCCATTCTGTGGAAGAAAAGTCACTACATTCTCTTGATGTGGTAAGAGTGGTCAAGGTCTATTTAAAAGCGACTGCCCAGATTCATAAAACAGATGTTTTGTTTGTGTTGCCAGACGGTCCTAAAAGAGGACATGCGGCGTTGAAATCTACCATATCTAAATGGATTTGTCAAGTGATTGTTCAAGCTTATGGTTTAAAGAGGAAAATTCCTCCCCTTATATTAAAGCGCACTCCACCAGGGCTGTTAGTGCTTCTTGGGCAGTGCATCACCAAGCCTCCATGGCTCAGATCTGCAAGGCCGCAACCTGGTCTTCAATCCATACATTTACCAGATTCTATCAAGTAGTTGTAAAAGGTCATGAGGATATCGCCTTTGGGCGCAGTGTACTGCAGGCTGCAGTATAAGTCCTCTAGTCTCTTGGTGCCCTACTTTTATTGTGTCTCCCTCCCTTCAGTTGGCATTGCTATGGGAAATCCCACATAGTAACTACTAGGGCTCTGTGTCCCCTGATGTATGAAAAGAAAATATGATTTTTTTTTTTTAAAACAGCTTACCTGTAAAATCCTTTTCTTTGAAGTACATCACGGGACACAGAGGTCCCTTCCTTATTGGTATTCACGTGTATTGCTTTGCTACAAAACTGAGGTACTCCCATTAGTGGGAGGGGTTATATAGGGAGTGCACTTTTTTGTCTTGGGGTGTGCTAGTGTCCATCATCTGAAGGTGACCTATAACCCACATAGTAACTACTATGGCTCTATGTCCCCTGATGTACTTCAAAGAAAAGGATTTTACTGGTAAGCGGTTTTAAAAATCCTATTTTTCTTATTCTGGGTCACAATTCTGCGCAGTGTCCTTTTTTTGGTCTTTCGGTCGGTTGACCGTGTCAACTGCGCTTATGCTTGTCAAATGATGCTTTCCCGGAAACTGTACGAGCTGCTATAACCTTTGTTGCTGTACCTTGGGACAACGCAAATTGTCAACTTCAGTCACAAAGGCACCAGCTAAGCGGACACCAACAGTTTGCCCTCAGTGAAACTTTGTAAGCTCTGATATGACTCTGTATTACTAGGAACGTATGCAGTGAATGACAAAAATGAGGCTTCCCACCTGTTAGCCAGATGTCTCGTCACACTGTAGAAGCAAAAGAATGTTACATCACTTTTGCTTTCAACGTGAAATGTAGTGTCACATTCACACCTACCAATCATATTTTTGTCCAACCCCTGTAGCTTTTGGCCTTTTTTTTTTTTTTTTTTTTTTTTTTTTTTTTTCCATAAATAAGCCGCAAGATTTAAAATGTAAATTGTTTTTTATTCATGTTTTAACTTTTACTGCATAATATAGGTACATCAAACTCTGTTCATAAATCTCCAAAGGATCAGAAGGCAAAATCTGCCAGTATGAAAGAGGTTCTCAAAGAACAAATGTTTTTAGAAAAGAAAGTTGCAATGAGTAAGAAGAGGAAGAAGGATAGTAGTGGGTATGTTTTGGATTTACTGCTATTTTATTGGTTTTCATTGAGCATACGATGCAGCAAACTTTAAAATTGATGGAAGTAACCCTTTTTACAAACTACATAAAACCATGTTTAATAACCAAGTCTTAGATTCTCACCAGTTTTGTAAGACCGTTTGAAAATTCCTTTCCATTTCTGTTTGGATAAAACAGAGCACTTTAAATGCATCTGTAGGACCTGTGTGAACGTTACCAAATCGCATCATTTTGAAGAAAAAAGTGTGTGTGTATTTAATATTATTATACACTTTCTGAATATTTAAAGTATTTGACATTAGAGGCCCCGCCTCCCGGCCGCGTAACTCATGCGCAGTGTGAATGCAAAACTACAAGGTGAAATGCTTTTAGAGGTTCCAGAAACAAAATATAGTAATTGCACATTTTTTTTACTTGCAAAAAATATGCATTTTTGTTAAAAGTAGAATTTATCCTTTTTAATGTATCCATTATTTAAACAGGTAATTTTCTTCTTTTAATGTCTAGTTCTTTGAAGATAAAAACTGATGTTCTTGATGAAGACTCTAGAGATACCCAAAAGTCCAATGAGGTGAGTGATCCACAAGTAATTCAAAATCCCCTCATTGGAAGTACTATTAGGAATGTACTGTCCGTGAAAGCTTATAGGAATGATCAGTATATCCTAAGATCTAATCAGATAAAATCATATGCAAATCTGGAATTTTCATGAAATAGTTGAACTTGGACTCATCTCTTCTACTGCTGAACCTCCCTTTTGGTCAGTGAAGCTGTCCAAGGAATGCTTAGACGGAAGGTGGAGGCAAGCTTATATTTTTTGGGGAAAAAGTTGAGATATACATATAATTTTAGCTCTCAATCATGGATCAACTTATTTTGATTAAAAGAAAATATTTTTGTTGAAAATGATCCTCTGCTTGGGCAGTTTTTCCTCATAGGCTTAGTTTTCGCTAACTACTACTGTTTATGGCTGGTTTAACATAATGGACACTTGAGTTCTCTAATTGGACAAGAGTATTCACAGGTGAGCAGGGTTCATCCTGTAGGTCAGTCTAGTAACCAAGTGGAACTAATTGAGATTGGCACAGTGGAGTGTTTTACAGCTAATAAAAGGTAACAGACACCTTGTACATGATCTGGGACAGGAATTTTCAGTTTTAACCCAGTTTCTTTTTGTCAGTTTCTCTTTTTAATGCAATCTTCCATTAAAGTAATGCTAATATATTTTATATAATGGTAAAATTAAGGCTGGGCGCATACACTAAGAAATGGGAGCGAACGATGGTCTGGTATTCCTCGATTTTTCAAAGCAAGTCGAAACGGAGGATGTTACTAAGTGTACAAAATTCTCGAACGACACAGAGTATATGTATGTATGTATGTATGTGTGTGTGTATGTGTGTGTGTATGTATGTATATATATATATATATATATATATATATATATACACATGCACAGCGTCTATCTTCATTTGCAGCCTTGGTGTCCATTTGCAGCCTTGCAGTTTGAAAATGGCGCCGCCGGCGCCGAAATACATAGCTGTGACTTGCGGCATCTCTTCGGCCACTTTCGGCTCCACTCGTAGTCCTGCCCGGGATGGGCGTGACTGAGCGGAACGAGCGCCGCCCATATACAGATAGCCGAGTGTACTCGGCTAGGTTCGGCTAGCTCCACTCAGTCACGCCCAGTCCCTGTGTCCATCATAGGGTGGGACTGGTCATGACTGTGAGCGGAGCTAGCCGAACCTACACTCGGCTATCTGTATATGGGCGGCGCTCGCTCCGCTCACAGTCACGCCCATCCTGGGCGGGACTACGAGTGGAGCCGAAAGTGGCCGAAGAGATGCCGCAAGTCACGGCTATGTATTTCGGCGCCGGGGGCGCCATTTTCAAACTCGGCCGGCGATCGCTCCACTCATGGTCAGCGGGGGATCACAGGGGATCGGCTTGTAACACGCACCCACGATTTTCCCCTGATTTTTATTTATCGTGTACCCCATCTAACAGTTGTATTTGTGTATGCATGTGCTATATCTGTTGCTTGGAATTGCCTCTCTCAATAAAATATTTATGTTTATATTTTTTTGTTTTTCTTTTACTAGTCGCAGGATAGAATATCCTCCTCCACAAAAGACTATAAATCTGGAAAGTCTGATGGCAAATCCTCAAAAAAATCACTTGACCAAGCAGAAGAGAGTAAAAGTGACTCCAAAACCGAAAAAGAGAGTAAAAAAAAATCCCCTTCATTTTTAGAAAAAATTCAACAAGATGCAGGGACACAGGATACCAGAAAGCAACTAGAGAGGCTTGACTCAAACTCTGAAGAACATCAGAAGGCCAGAACACCCAGCAAACCAGACAAACCTGACAAATATTTAAAAAAAGAAAGCATTGACAGTGATGCACTGAATGCAAAGAGTACTCCAAGAAAAGAGTCTAAATCTCACAGGAATGAACGTGAACGAACTTTCTCAGAGGATCGTTTGTCCAGCAGACTAGAAGAGCGGTCATCCTCCAGGCAAGAAGAGCGGTCATCCTCAAAGCCTGAAGAACGTTCATCTTCCAAACAGGAGGAGCGGTCATCCTCTAGGCAGGAGGAACGTTCTTCCTGCAAGCAAGATGAGCGTTCATCCCTTAAGCATAAGCACAAGACAGATAATGGACATAAACAAGGAAGTGATGAGTCAGACTCTCAGAAATCCAAGAGGACATCTGCAGTTGACAACCACTCACAGAAACGCAGTAAATCCAGTTCGGAAGAGAGGGCTGATCGGAAAGGGAAGCAAAAAAGTGATGTAAAGTCATCATCATCCTGTAAAGATGAAAGAACATCTGAGCATGCTAGCAAAAAAGAGGATAGCGCACGTCGTGATGGTAGTAAAAAAGACAGACCTCAGTCATCTGAAAAGTCCAGATCTGAACACCGTTCTAAGCGATCAGCAAGTGATTCCAGGGACCACAGAGAATCTCAAAGTATTTTGAGGACACCCGGTTCATCTCAGAAGAAGTCGAAGAATTCTTTAGATGATAAAAATGAGGCTGACTCTGCCAGTTCTGATCACTCCAGACAAGAGGAAAACAAAGACAAGAAAAAACTACATAGTTCCTCAGATGAAAGGCTCCATGTCAAAGCCAAATTTAAAAGCAGTAGTAGTAATAAGTTGACAAAACCAAATGACCAAGAAGAGGCTGACAGTAGAAATGAAAAAGAGAGGGTTGCAGTTGACAGTTCGAGTGAAAAGTACAGAAAATCGAAATCTGAAGATAAAGATGGTGGAGAAAGGAAGGACAATAATTCTCAAGCCTCAAGCAGCGCAGCAAAAGAAATGAGCCACAAGTCTAAGCATACAAGTGATAAATCAAAGGAAAGGCTTCGTCTTGACAGCAAGGAACATGGATCTTCTAAGTTGGACAAGAAATCATTTGGGGAAAGCTCCAAGAGTTCTAACTTAAAGCATATTCACAAAGATTCAAAACGGAAGGAAGATGGCAGGAGAGCAGAAGAAAGATCTGTAAAGAATCCAGATGAAAAAAGAATTCAGGAACGAAGCAGTAGCTCAGATGGAAAGCTTGGTAAAAAAACTTCCTCAGAGTCAAAAAATGAAAGCTCTAAGGAAACGGGCCTAAAGAAAGGCTCCAAGTCCGAAAGTGATCTCTCAGCTGAATCAGGATGTGGTGAGAATAAAGATCCCAGAGAGAATAAGAAACTCGGGAGTCTAACAGGTGGAAATGAGAAGACATCTGCAGATGCAAAGGTTACAGATGCCACAAAAATAAATTCTAACAGCAAATCTCAATCAGTTTCTGAAACCCCTTCTTCCAAAAAGTCCACACCGCTAAAATTCAAGTCCAAGCATGAAAGCAGTGACTTGAAGGACAATAAATCTAGCGGTCCCTATGAAAACACTTCTGCAGCTTTATTAGGGCATGATCTTGGTTCCATCAAAGACTCGGATACTTCAGCTTCTGAGAGCATAGATGAAAATGAAAAGACTGTCTTCAGTTCAAAAGATGGTGCTGATGTTGCAGAGAAGTCTGATCAAGGAATGCCTTCTAAAACAGCCAGAAATTCACATATGGAGAGAGATGATCTTGCTGGATCTAGCACAGCAAACAGTTCTGCTCAGGAGCAAAGGGAATCTGCTCCCACCCCACATAGTAATGACTATTCCAGTGTGTCTCCCAGGGAAGTATATCCTGATGTAGCAGACTCAAATGATGGGGAGATTTCTACGAGTGACTTAGCAGAAAGCACTGGAAAATGCTTGGAAGAAAAGAATATGGAAAGTGCCAATATTCCAGTTCAATTGGATATTTTAGAGGTTGATGATATTGTTACAGGAAACGAGGTTGAAGGGGATGTTTGTGTTAAGGAAAATTCTTTGTTGGAAAGAAATGAAAACGTTTCAGCTGAAGGTGAAGAACAAAGTAGTTCTGCTAATGTGACTGGCACAGAAAGAAATATAGGTAGCAGTGTTATGGAAAATAATAACAAAGAGATTAATGGTGTTACCCCTAGAGAGGGCAATGAGAGTAGAAAGGAAGCTGAGCATGATGCAACTGCTACCTCTTCCAGTTTCGTAATAGAAAATGAGTTAAGACAAGGTGTTGAGAATACTGCATCGTCTTCCAGTACACCAGTTGATAACAGTACAGATGAGACTTGCATGGAAATGGAAGGGGCAAATCTGGATAACAGCAGGGAATACACCTCTTCAGCTTCTGCAGATGGTAATATTGTTGAAGATGATGGAGACATTGCAACGTTATCAGAGAATAGCTTTGAAGACACTGCTACCTCATCAAGCTCTGATAGGAAACATTACAATGAGGATAGCTTTTTGGAGCCCTTACTGTCAGAAAAAAGGAGAGAAAGTACTGCCACCTGCTCTCAGAGTACAACAGATTTGGTGCCAGAAAAAATTGGTAATGTTACCTTTAAAGCTGCTACTTCTTCCAGCGCCCATAGAGAACTTTCACAAAACACCCACGAAAATGCTGCATCTTCTTCTGACAATGCAGAAAGAAGTAATATTGAGTTAGGAATGTTAAGTAATGTCAGTGAAACGGCTACTTCTTCTGATGCCAATGCAGAAAGTGCTAGCTCTTGTAGAGCTGAAATTGTTAGCCATGTAGCAACGTCTTCAGAAAGCGATGGAACAGTTGATATTTCTGGAAATATTGCAGCTCAGTCAGCTACCTCATCAAGCTCTTCAGGTAATCACTATGGCCTTGGAATTTCGGAAAGGCATACGGCCACCTCATCAAGCAGTATGATTAATAGTAGTAGAGAACTAAACTTTGATGGCTCTTTGGTTTCCTCTGAAATAGATAATGAAAACTTAGCAGCATCATCCAGCAATGTAATGGATAGCAGTATAGGCGATGATTCCAGTGAATGGCTTAAAGATGCTTCAGAAAGAGAGAGTGAAGATGCAGCAAGTTCTTCTAGCAATCTTCCAAGTACTTGCAGAAGCAAACCTAATTTTGGTAATGTAGAAGATAGTAAAAATACTAGAGCCACATCAAGCACCCAGCAGGATGGTGTGAATGAAGCAGGTATGGACATAATCTCCTCAGGCACAATAAAAGAATATCCAGGAAATTCATCTGATCTTGCCATGGATAGCAGCACCGAAGCATCAATTTCAGTCAGCAGTGAATTTTATTCAGGTAGAGCCACGGGATGTTCCAGCAGTAGGGGAGATCAAAGCCCTGGGAATGATAAATATTTGAAACCGACAAAGGAGAAAGACAATGCAGCTTCTTCCAGTAGTGGAACATCTTTGGCTCAAACACAGACTGCAGGTGATGAAGCGGCATCCTCTTCAAGCTCTTTTACAAGTAGTGACACGCAGCACAGACAAATTAGAAGCACAATAAACTCTGACAACACAGAAGCCACAGCATCATCAAGCTTTACTACTAATAGCAGTAGCGAGCAGTATTTTAGAACTTCTCCAGGAAACAGCTCTGATACTACAGCAACTTCATCTAGCAGTTCAGTTAACAGTGGAACCTTCACAGATGTAAATCACAACACACAACCCACAGCATCATCAAGTGTTTCAATGGACAGCAGTACCGGCGAAGATCTGAACATGGGTGTTGCACATTTGTGCAGCAGAACAAATACTGCAACATCCTCTAACATTATGGACAGTGCTTGTCTGGAACGCATCACAAAAGAAAGAGGACCTGCCTCCTCAAGCATAATGGGAGTAGACCGAACTGAAGAGAATGTCGAAGGTATTGTTTTTGCAGATAAAGTTAATGAACAAGCAGCTACATCCAGCAATTTGATGGACAGCAGTATGGAAGATGATAAAGCATGTGATGCTCTTTCCAATAATAACCCGTATGCCACAACTTCCACAGGCACAAACCTTGATTTGGATACGGATAAAGATATGGATGATGGGTGTGATGTTAATAGTGAAGCCGCAGCAGCCAGTTCAAGCAATACAGTGGGGTCACCACTGGACGATGGTGACAACGCAACCTCATCAGATTATACAATGGATAGCAGTGTGGAAGGTGTGGGACAGGCTTTAAGCCTGTCAAAGAATATTGAAGCTGCTAGTTCTTCAAATTTCCAAGATATTGTCACCGATGCATCTGTTAACAGACCAGTGGTCGATGATGCCACAACCTCTTCCAGCATGGAAAGGAAAAATGAGCTAGTTATTAGTGGCATTCATGAAAGTCCTAGCAATGAAAGCAGTTCTAGATCTATAGAAATGGCTGCTGAGTCAAGTTTTGTTGCTAACCATAGTAGTAATGGTATTTCTGCCACGTTACAAGAAGCTGTTGCTCCATTACGGGCAGATGAGGATGATGGACATGTTGAAATGAATGCCACTGATGGATCAAATTCAATAAGTTATGAAAATAATGATGAAAAAGAGGATACTGTCAGTAGTGCCAGCTCTGAAGAACAAAGGTTTGTTGGCAATTCATCTAGACAGGCCACAAGACAGCTTGGGGATGGAGAAACTGATAGTACTGTCACCAGTGCTGGTACAGATGCAAGAGAGTCATCTGTGAATAGAGAAAAAGCCTCTGATCATGTCGCCTTTGCAGATAAAGAAGTCATTAATGTTGATGTGAGCAATGTGGAAGCGAACGTTGCTGTTGAGGAAGCTTCTGTTTCCCATGCAAGTGATCAAGATTTCAATGATGATCAAGTATCTGAAGCATCTGCAGACAACAAAATGGCTGAAGAATCTGAAGATGTATCTGTCGAAAATGAAATGATTGCAAATGTAGGCACTGAAAATGAAGTTGCACAGACTAGTCAGTCAATAACGGAAGAAGGTGAAGGGGCGGTTACGAGTACAGGTATAACTGAAGAAAGCTATGGTGATAAAGTTTTACAAGGACAAGATGAAGTTGCATGTTCTGAAGAGACAGAAACAAATGAAAGTGGCAGTATGAATATAGCTGAAAACCTTGGCCCTATAGCCATTACTGAAGATGATGAAAGTGCCATCACAAGCACTGGTGCTAAAGAGGATGAGGAAGAGGGTGAAGGATTTGTTACAAGTTCTGGCACCCCAGGTGAGGATTCTTCATTTTCAAACACTGTGGAACACAGCTCCTCTACTTTGGTACATTCTGTTGAAAAACCTAAAGAAAGCATAACAAATGCCAATGAAGAAACAGCTGGGGAAATGGAGGAATTAAACTCAGAAAATCTTGAGTGTGTTACCAGCTTCACTGCAACACCAGAACCTCTAGAGGATAACTCTTCTCACGTGAGAGAAGAAGAAAGCACACCCTCTCCTTCAGACAAAAATATTTTGGTGCCCGAAGAGGTTTCATCTGTTACAACCCAAAATTCTGATTTGGAGAAAGAAAGCAAACCGGAAACTCAAGAATTCTCATGTTCTGATATTTCTGATGAGTCTCCAGGTTGTCCAGTGCAGAGCAATGAAGTCTTGCTTGACTCTGATTTAAATCGTGGCACTTCACATTCTGAAGTGGCAGATCCGTTATGTGTAGAAAGCTTGTCGCAGTCAGTTGGTGATGTCTTCCACGAGAACAGCACTCCATCAGAAGATCATTTAGAGCACAGCAAAGCACAAACGCCTTCAAAAGACCATACTGATGCCCCTCTTACAGCGGTAGATGAAGCTTACACATTGGATAAAGATAATGTTGATTTAAACATTCCTTCAGAATCTAAATCTGAAAGAACTTCAGATGTTTATGATGCATCAAGTTGTGATCGTGATGATCCTGCAGGTCAATCTACAAACTCGGATGTGATTTTTACACAAGCAGAAGAAACAGAAAATGCTACCTCATCTAATGCCTCTGAAGATGGTATCCCTAACTCAGATAAAGGTTAGTCACTCTTCTGCACTTTGTAAACCTTTAGTCTCACACTGAGTTCACACTGATGCAAATTCAATGTGGCTCAGATGCGATCTGAAAAAGCATAGATTTGCATGTCATCTAAAGTATTGCTGTCATTGAAGTCTGTTCACATATATATGCGGTGCGATTCTGATCCGATTAAAAAAAGATTCTGAGTTTACTGCGGTGCGCATTTCAGCTCCATAGACTTGAATGGGACTAGATTGAAATCGCAGTCTTGTGTTCACAACAATGCAAATTCCAACAATTTTTTTTCCTATATTTTTCTATTTCCCTCCTCATGCTCCCCCCCTCAAAAACAAGTAACCAATGACTCATCAGCTGTCAGGCATTCCATCCTGACAGCTGAAATTTAAACAAAAGAATGCTGGCAATTAAGATGGCGGGTAGAAATGGCATAGGACCCCCCCCCCCAAATCAATACCAGACACTTAACAACAATCATATAAAAATATTGGTTAAAGATCAGTACTCACTATTAGTTACCACAACACTGGGTGTTCAGTATACCCGTGTGGTGTCCCAAGATTTGCAGGCTCACCAATAATAGGTGCAGTCTCTGTGCCTAAATACTATATAAAGAGAAAATTACAGGGGAAAGATTCCCACTGAAAAGAGTCACAGGCGGACCATGCTGCTTAATAAGGGATACGTTTTATTAGAAAAATATGTTTAATACAAAAAGAGCCAAGACCAGGTACCCACCACCAACACCAAGATCGTATTAAAAATGGACAACGTTGTCTGTTTAATAGCAGCTACATCACGCTTCAACCATGCATGCACACACCTATAGCAAGGCTATTGTTAATTGGAGTAGATAGTGTTTTATGGATCATATTGATGGTTTCAGTGACATGCACCATACATAGCAAAGTCCGTTCTGTCACCTATATTTGATTAGAAACCCTTTTAACAAAAAACCCTGGTAAACGGTGGTTGATATAAGTTGCTGGTCCCACAGAGACAGCTTTAATTAAGATTATAGGAAAACATAGAATCGCGCTAAACATATAATGAATGTGCTCTCATACACCAACCTGATGTCAGAAAAACCAGATAACCAAATATGTGCAACCATATAAATAATAAACAGAAATAAAAATTAGCAAAACACCTGAAAAATTATATATGTGTAATATTGTCCAAAAATATTGATCATGACAAATTAATAGACCAAATAAGATTATGTCCAAAGGGCCTACACGGCAGTATCACCCGTGAACTATCCATAACTAGTGCAATCTTCAAAATCAAAAGAGGAACTAGCGCAGAAATCCACCACCATTAAGTAAGGGGTTACTGCTTACCGGAAGCCCGTGATCCCCCGCTACAGAAGATCAAGGGAAGCCTGTATATAGAAAAGCCCTCCAGAGCATATCAGGTGCATCAACTAGCCTTGTTATAATGGGGATGGTATTGTGATCTCTAAAGACACCCAACGAAGCGCATAACACTCCAAATCTTCTCATTTTGTTTCACACTCATGAGTAGATGTACATGGCATATAGAACATCACACTCTTTCTCTTCCACTATTCAGAGGCACTTAGATTTCTGCATACATTTGCAGACACAGATTGATACGTTTTCAGCAAAATTAAAAATAGAACAGGTTGATTTAACAGATATCTTAAATAAAAGACATAGAATCAGACCTACATAACAACCACAACCACCGTTTACCAGGGTTTTTTGTTAGAGTTTCTAATTAAATATAGTGACAGAACGGACTTTGCTATGTATGGTGCATGTCACTGAAACCATCAGTATAATCCATAAAACATTATCTACTCCAATTAACCATAGCCTTGCTATAGGTGTGTGTATGCACGGTTGAAGTGTGATGCAGCTGCTATTAAACAGACAACGTCTATTTTTAATATAATCAGAGACAATGTTGTCTATTTTTAATATGGTGTTGGTGGTGGGTACCTGGTCTTGGCTCTTTTTGTATTAAACATATTTTTCTAATAAAATGTATCCCTTACCGACCGGCCACTGTATATATGTCATTTTTTTCAAGATGGATATCTCAATAACGGCAGCTGCTGCCACAACCGAGGTATCCATCTTTAGGGCCGGCGGTTCTGTACACGATAACGGTGGTCTCTGCGGCGGGTTCACCGCGAGATCACCGTTATCGGCGGCGGGAGAGGTGCCACCCCTCCCACCGATCCCCCGCGCCCTGAGCCGTCGGTGGAGGCGATCGGGTCCTTTCACTTCCTCAGTATGGAGACGAGTGAGGCTAAGATGGCGCCCACCCGTCTCCATACCATAGGACGGCCGGAGCGACATCATGACGTCAGCTCCGCCCACTTCTTATAAAGGCACATTTTTTTTCTTGTGTCATATTTTTTTTTTTTAAACAACCTTTTTAATGCAAAAAAAAAAAAAGTCTAAATATGAGATCTGAGGACTTTTTGACCCCAGATCTCATGTTTAAGAGGACCTGTCATGCTTTTTTCTATTACAAGGGATGTTTACATTCCTTGTAATAGGAATAAAAGTGATCCAATTTTTTTTTTTTTTTTTAAACAGTGAAAAAATAAATAAAATTTAAAGTAAAATAATAAAAAAAAAAAAAATTTTTTAAAGCGCCCTGTCCCGACGAGCTCGCGCGCAGAAGCGAACACATACGTGAGTAGCGCCCGCATATGAAAAAGGTGGTCAAACCACACATGTAAGGTCTCCCTGCGATCGGTAGAGCGAGAGCAATAATTCTAGCCCTAGACCTCCACTGTAACGCAAAACATGCAATCTGTAGAATTTTTTTAATCGTCGCCTATGGAGATTTTTAAGGGTAAAAGTTTGACGCCATTCCACGAGCGGGCGGAATTTTGAAGCGTGACATGGGTATCAATTTACTTGGCGTAACATTATATTTCACAATATAAAAAAAAATTGGGCTAACTTTACTCTTGTCTTATTTTTTTATTCAAAAAAGTGATTTTTTTCCAAAAAAAGTGCGCTTATAAGACCGCTGCGCAAATACGGTGCAAAAAAAAGTATTGCAATGACTGCTATTTTATTCTCTAGGGTGTTAGAAAAAAAACTATATAATGTTTGGGGGTTCTAAGTAATTTTCTAGCAAAAAAAACCTGTTTTAAACATGTAAACACCTAAAATCCAAAACGAGGCTGGTCTTTAAGTGGTTAAGCAGCATGGTCCGTCTGTGTCTCTTTTCAGTGGGAATCTTTCCCCTGTAATTTTCACTTAACAACAATAATCAGCTTGGTCACAGCTGCTATTAAAGTTCACATTTGGAATCGCACCTGACAAACAGAAATGGCGCTGTGAATTTGCACCTAAACCGCACTCAAAAACTGATGGAATTTGCACCGCAGCACTGTGAACCGAGACTTGCTGTACAATTTATATTATGTTTAAACCTAAGGTTACTGTGCCCTCTTTTTTTTTTTTTTTTCCCCCTTATGGGTATAATGCATAATATTTTTTATTTCAGAATGTGCCCTGCAGGGTGAACAATCTCAGCCAGAAATCGAAGCTCATGTAAGCCCTTTTTTTTTTTTTTTTTTTTTTTTTTTTTCCCCTGTTATTACTGATCTTGGCTCATATGTATTATATTTTAGGCTCCTTTTCACACTGGTGTGCTTTTGCCATGCTTTTCTATTCCCCATTAAATCTTATGTAACTGTTCACACTGCAGGCGTGCTGCACTTTAAAAAGTCCTGCAGGATGCATCTTTGGTGTAGTTTTTCAAAAGTGCACCAAAAAGGCACCTTTTGTTGTATATCAATGGGAAGGCATCAAATGTACATCAGTGTGAATGAGCTAAGCCCTCATGTGCGTAGCTCAGATTCCATGACTAAGGTTTACAACCACTTTAACCACTTCATTACCCAGCCATATTCATATGACGGCCTGAGATGGGATCTCCCATCCTGGGTGGCCAGCATATGACGTCCTGGGCTTCCCGGCCATCTCGGGGGCGCGCACGTGCGCCCGCCGCGTTGCTCGGGACCTGGTGCGTGTGCCAGGCGGCCGCGATGTCCGCCGGGCACCCGCGATTGCCCTTAACCGGGCAGGACCGTCAGTTGAGAGGAGACCGATCTGTGTTCCCAGTACAGAGGAACACTGATCGGTCTCCTCCCCTTCCCCTACAATTAGAATCATTCCCTAGGAAACATAATTAACCCCTTGTCTCCCCCTAGTGGTTAACCCCTTCCCTGCCTGTCACATTTACACAGTAATCAATGCAATTTTATAGCATTGATCGCTGTATAAATGTGAATGGTCCCAAAAATATGTCAAAAGTGTCCAATGTGTCCACCATAATGTCGCAGTCAAGAAAAAAAATCGCAGATAGTCGCCATTACTAGTAAAATAAATAAATAAATAAATAAAAACTTTTTAAAAATGCCATAAATCTATCCCGTATTTTGTAGACGCTATAACCTTTGCGCAAACCAATCAATATACGCTTATTGCGATATATATGTATATATTTTTTTTTTTTTTACCAAACATATGTAGAAGAATACGTATCGGCCGAAACTGAGGGAAAAATTTTTTTTTTTTTTTAAATTGGGATGTTTATTATAGCAAAAAGTATAAAATATTGTGTTTTTTTTTTTTTCAAAATTGTCGCTCTTCTTTTGTTTATAGCGCAAAAAATAAAAATCGCAGAGGTGATCAAATACCACCAAAAGAAAGCTCTATTTGTGGGGAAAAAAGACGTCAATTTTGTTTGGGTACAGCGTTGCACGACCGCGCAATTGTCGTTTAATGTGCGACAGCGCTGAAAACTAAAAATTGGTCTGGGAAGGAAGGGGGTGAAAATGCCCTGTATTGAACCAGTTAAAGGGGTTGTTAACTCTTGTGTGTTTGTTATTTTAATAATAAAAAAAAATGTCGTACTTCCACTGTGCAGTTCGTTTTGCACAGAGTGGCCCCAGTCCTCTTCTGGTGGCTCCTCCCCGCATTGAGTGTCCACGTTGGAGAAGCGCTGTCCTTGGACACCCATGCGCGCGCGCTTCCAAGTCCCGCATCTGTTGTCTATTCACACAGAATGCAGAACTCGGCTCTGCTTTTAGTACATTGAATGCTCAGAGTACTGAGCTCTTGGAAATTCATTCACGTTAACATGAGGTTGAATAACTGTTATTTCCTGCTGTACCTGCAGAATTCATATGTTTTAGGTGCTTTTGTGAGTTTAGCAAAACCTTTATTTGAATTGTACAATACAAGACACGGGACTTGTAGTCAGGAGACAATGGGTTATATGCCACTACCATCAGGTTATGTAGTTTAGCCTGGTTAAACACACATGTCAATATTTCAACCAATATGAAAAAAAAAACACACAAATAGAAAACATCCCATATACACAATCCTATACCCACAATTGACCCAGAGAAGACCATTTGGTTATTTCCTGGATCAACTGCCCCTGGCGTTCCTTTACTATAAAGATGGAGAGAGAGAGAGAGAGATGCACATCCCTTATTGTGAAGAAGCCTAAGTGATTGTAATATTTTAACCTCTGCGCTACAAAAGAGGTGATTCTGCTATATACCTAACGAAATGCATACAATCCGCTGCTAACACCACTGAGATCACCAAGCACCGCAAAAATTATAATTTACTCAGCGCAGACCTCTATATAATTTTTATGAAAAATAAAACTACATATGTACTATTCCAATCGATTTGCAAATATGATATGCTATAAATGTGCAAATGGTGAAATCAAAGTGACCTAAAAAATATATATTCTCAACATGTGTCAATGTTTCATAAATCCAGTATAGGATAATATGTTGTAGTTCAATAAAGCACATCTTTCTGTTGCGTGATAAAACTCAGCTGCATTAGAAAATAAATGGGGAAGCCCTAACACACAACCAATAGGAAACATTTGCTGTCTCTCAACTGTTTTTTAATACTTTTTTGTCTTTTTTTTTTTTTTTTTATTAAATACTCTGTAGTTGTCAGCTAATTGTCAAGCATTTTGTTGTAGTGAAGTAATATACAAGTTGCAATAGGATTTCCCATCCAATTTGTGGGTTGTATGCATGTGTTGCTTTATTACATTAAAGCCATAGATTGTAATAAAGGGGGCTTGGCTTGATTTAGATTTTTCAGTTGATCCACTTGCATTACATTTTTTTTAATTGTTGTTTATTATGAATATTTAGGTACAGGTTTTAGAAGATGCAGAAAACACTGAAGTGGAACGGCCAGACAAGAGTGAAAATCTTGATGAACCTGAAGGTTAGAACTGTCCCTCTCCTATAATGAAACAGGATATGCAATGATTCACTGCTAAACATTCAACATGCTGCTCCAGGTGATAGACTTGCACTCTATATTTTCATCTCAGGCGCTGGCTTAGATCATCTTCATCAAAGCACTCCATTAAACCAGCAACAATAACAGTATACAGGACTACATACAAAGATGTAAAATGACAATCTCCCTTTATTAAATTTGTGTGCAGAAAAACTTTTTTTGAGAAAGTGCTATGAAGAACTTGTTCTTGCTGGCTATTTTGTATTCCCCCATTTGAATTGAAAGAATCCTAAGACCTAATAATATTAGGGCTAATACTAATCTACAAATCTGATTTGACCTTCCTCCTAACCAACCAAGTATTTTATTGTGTCGTTCTTATTGCTCAGGCCAACAGACCAAACATAAACACAAGGGGTCTTTGGATTTGAATTCACTTTTAAAATGGCCCCTGAAAACCCAAGTGGTAAAATCATGACTACCAGGAAATAAAATTAAGCTCCCAAGTGTGTGTGTGTTTGTTTTTTTGTTTTTTTTACACACAATATTGAGTAAGCATTTTAACAGAATTTCCCCAGAGGACCACATGCAATTGTAATGTTTATGATTTGCACTCATCGGGTTGTGATTTAAATTTTTTTCTTTCTTTGTCAAGGGTCTAAACAACATATGGAAGAAGATAAAAGTGTAAAGGAGGAGGAGAAAAAACTTGAATCACAGCCTGCTACAAAGTCTGAAGAGGCAAGTTGCTTGTATTAAATGTGTAAAACCACATACACCTCCCTTTTTTACAGGGTCTCAAAATTGCAGCCTGTGGCCCTAATGTTGTCCTTTGCTTGCCTCTTATCTGGCCCTTGGAGCACTATTCCTCCCGCTGACACCAATGATGCATTTTTCTTTTTTTTTTTTTTTTTTTTTAACACCAGTGGCCACCAAGCCTGTTGAGTTGTTTACTCCCACCAATCAGGGCATTTTCTACTCCCACTGGCCACAGTCCAACCCAAATAATATTTGTAACATGTGTTTCATATCCATTTCTATGTTGTGCCTTTCGATAAATTGAATGTGGCCCACCCTACTCCTTCTAAAATTACACCAAACCACATGACCTCCAACATGGTGGATGGGGGTCGGCTTATCGTTAGGCACCCCCTGTTAATGAGGACTAGGGCCCTCCTTGACCACAATCTTTATCTGGTGGTTATGGGGGTCTAATCGGAATCTAGAAGCCTACCTTAACCCCTTCCCGCCGACCGAACGCATATATGCGTCCTCGGCTTTCCGGGGTTATACCGGGATGATGCCCGCAGCTGCAGGCATCATCCCGGTACCGTTGTTTACAGCGGGCGATCGGCTACCCGTGTATAACAACCGATGCGGCTAAAAGCCGCTCGGTTGTTATACCGGAGGAGCGGGAGGGGACATCCCCCCCCTCCCGCCGCCTCCCGCCGCTGTTACCGGGCCTCCCGTGCGATCGGGAGGCCCGGTGTCCGGTCCGCTGCCTTCGGCGGCTGGGGGCGGACTGGAACGAAGCTGCGAGCGGCTTCGTTCCAGCCTTCTTCTTGTAAATGCGGAAGCGACGTCATGACGTCACTTCCCGTTTACTCGGCTGCCAATGGCGCCGAATTTAAAAAAGTACACAGTATTCAGAATCGCCGTTTTCGGCGATCTGAATACTTTGAAGTGTAAAGGAGGGATGGGGGGTCTTTTAGACCCCCGATCCCTCCATAAAGAGTACCTGTCACCACCTATTACTGTCACAAGGGATGTTTACATTGCTTGTGACAGCAATAAAAGTAAAAAAAAAAAAAAAAAAATTTAAACACAATTTATAAAGTACAAAAATAAATAAATTAAATAAAAAAAAAAAAAAAAAATTTTTTAAAGTGCCCCTGTCCCCGCGAGCTCGCGCAGCGAAGAAAACGCATACGGAAGTCGCGCCCGCATATGTAAACGGTGTTCAAACCACACATGTGAGGTATTGCCGCGATCGTCAGAGCGAGAGCAATAATTCTAGCCCTAGACCTCCTCTGTAGCTCAAACCTGGTAACCGTAAAAATTTTTTTAAAGCGTCGCCTATGGAAATTCAAAGGTACCGTAGTTCGTCGCCATTCCACGAGTGCGTGCAATTATAAAGGGTGACATGTTTGGTATCTATTTACTCGGCGTAACATCATCTTTCACATTATATAAAAAAATTGGGGTAACTTTACTGTTTGGATTTTTTAAAATTCATGAAAGTGTCACTTTTCCAAAAATTTGCGTTTAAAACACCGCTGCACAAATACCGTGTGATAAAAAATATTGCAACAATCGCCATTTTATTCTCTAGATTCTTTGCTAAAAAAATATATATAATGTTTGGGGGTTCTAAGTAATTTTCTAGCAAAAAATATGGATTTTAACTTGTAAACACCAAATTTCAAAAATAGGCTTAGTCATGAAAGGGTTAAAGACAAGTTGGCTGCCTTATGAATGAGGCTGCATTCTCGGATAAGGAACTTATGTGTTTTCTTTGCCTCTTTGTTTACTTTTACCTGTCATCTGTGAATCCCTGATTAATCACTCCACCCACCCCCCAACCCCCCCACCCTGCTCTGGTGACGACATGTAAAAAAAAAAAAAGTGTTTTACTTGCTGTCACCAGAGCAAGTGCAGTGCCACTATGGTGACATTGTGTTGCTATGGTGATGACCATGTACAATGGCCGACTGCTCTGACATTACTGTCAGTGGCACCAGCCATGATCTCGGATTACTGCCACAGCAGGACAATGTCACCTGACCAGTGCTGCTGGTCAGTATGCCTATTCACCGCTGGAACCACTCAGTGTCCATAGTCACTGCCACCCACTCAGTGTCCCATCATTACCACCACACCAATAGCAGTGTCCCTGATCACTGCTGCACCAGTCATATTGTCCCAGATCGCTGCTACACTAGTTACAGGGTGCCTAAATCATCTGTCACCGCACCATTGTATGCCAGCAACAGTGTTCCTTATTAATGTCACACCAGTGTAAGCCAGGAACAATGTCTGTCTGATTATTGCCACACCAGCCCCAGTGTCGCCAGACCACTGTAAGTCAGCAGCCGTTTTCCTGATTGCTATCACACTAGTTCCCACTTTCACCAAACCCGTGTAAGCCAGCAACAGTGTTCCTAATCACTGCCACACCAGTGAAGTATTGCCTCTGCCTGCCACTTGTACTAACCCTGGCCTGTTTAATCATCTATATTCAATTAGCGCAACCCAACCTAAACCAATACAATTTATAAAAAATATTCAGTTGCTGCTAACGCCACAAAAGCGTTTTACTACACTTAATAGAAACATAACCCAAAGCCGGTGCAGTGCTACTCCAATTCTTTAGTGCATAACTGTGTAACACAAGATAATTCTCTAAAGTGCAACGGTACACAACGCATGCAATTGATAAATATGATATAAAATGCAACAATATACAAACGCAAATCCTATGCATTTAGTGAGAAGTCATTATCCTGTAAATTGCAGTGTCCATAAATTCATGAATCTCAATAAAAGTATTTTTTGATCTTATTTAATTCAAGGTACTATTCCACCACAGCGTGTAATCCACAAAGTGCTCGTGTGTTATGTCCTTTGGTGTGGCCTTCCTCAGTAGGGGGCCTGTTTATTGAACATTTTCCTGCCTGCTTTCTGGACCGATCCTTTGCCTGTTTGCTTATCACCTGTTTGCCTGTGCAGATGGGTCGTTCATTCTGATTACAGTTCTAGCTATTCCCTGCACTCCTGGAACCACAGGAATTCTATTGTTAAGCCTCCTGTACTCCCTGGCCTGTGAACATGACATTCCTGGGGGCAGCCACGTATCAGTAGACAAAGCTTTCTTGACCTATAGGAACTGGGGCAGTTCTAGGTGATGCTACATTAAGCCATATTCTCTAACCCCTCGTACAGAGGCAGCCATTACAGTACATCGGTTTTGAAACAATCGATTGATTTGTCTGATATGCAAAATACAATATTCGGTATATAAACGATCCAAAAAGTATCGCCATGCATATAAGGAGTATTTAGAGGTGTTTTTGTTTTGAGGTGTAATTCTATGTATGCCATGCTGTGTGTGAGAAATCTTATTAAATTGACAAATTTGTGTATAAAAAAATAAAAAAATGTAATTTTCTTGTATTTTTCAAAAACTTTTGGCATAGAAATGAAGTCTTAAAAAGACTCGCCATACCTCTTAAATACCTTGGGGTGTTTACTCTCCAAAATGTAGTCACTGTGTTTCCACTGTCCTGCTTCTCCTGGACTTCCAAAAATGTGATAGGAAGTCAGAAAATTAGAGGTGTAATTTATGCCCCCGAAGGTGCTCTTTGGATTTTGGGCCCCTTTGTGGCTAGGCTGTGAAAGTCTTAGGGTGTAATTTTAAGTATGCCTATGATGTGTGTTAGAAAGATCTTATGAATTGACAACTTTGTTTAACCCAGCCGGCTAACTGACAGCTCGCCATGTTAACACTAGCAATGTTGGTGCAATGATCTCCAGTGCTGTGTCTTTGTCAGTTAATTCGCCAGAACACACTGATCAGCACTCGCAGCCTTTATCTGCAAGCACTAATATTTTCTGAACTTACAAATGAGCTCCCGGAACAGAACTTGTTCTTAAGTAGGGAACTTGCTATATACCATAGTTTGTAGACTCTAACTTTCCTACAGACTAAATATACATTTCTTTTCTCGGACATCACGGGACACAGAGCCACAGTAATTACTGATGGGTTATAGGGTATCACTAGGTATTGGACACTGGTCACACCCTAATCAGGAAGTTCAACCCCCTATATAACCCCCCCCCCTTCCAGGGATACCTCAGTTTTTACACCAGTGTCTTAGGTGTTGGACGTGTAAAGATGTCCTGTGCTGAAGCTCCAAAAGGAATATTCTAAGATCCTATACTGGGGCAAGCCAGGCGACCGGATCCATTCAAAGTGTCTTTTCATGGCCGAATTGGATGGTACCCGGGCCTCGTGTCCGAAGAAACGAGGTTTTACCTGTAACGCTTCTCTTTTTAGAGAGCTGGACCCGCGGATCAGAAAATGGCTTTAAACTTCCTAATTTCTGGCGAGGTGCTTTACAGGCCCAGAACTGAAGGATCCCCCTACTGATGGGGGCCCCAGTCTCTGACGGTTTTTCCACAAACGGAGCCCACCGTGAGAGGCGAAGGCTGGGTCTGTGTAAACTGAACCCTGCGGCCTGGATAAGGTAAGAGGAGATTCCACAGAATTTTAATTCTAGTGGCTTTTCTCCTTTAAGGTGAATGCATGCTGTGCCTATTGTGACCACCGGGGGCTGCCAAGAGCACAAACCTTCTCATGCTTGATCTGTCTCAGCGTCCGCTGCATTAGCTCTTCCTCCAGCTCCAAAGGTAGATGGTGGGGGGTTTTCTCTGCTGGGATGGTCCCCCCAGGCTAGGGAAAGGCTCAGGTATGCTGTAAGGCGGGTGAGACCGCACTGTCACAGCCGCTGCCGCCACCGAAGCCGCATTGCGATGCAGGTCCCATCACTGCCGGCCTCCTCCTTATTCCCCCAACCCCAGCCTCCCTTCAGGCTTGTCAGAAAGGGTCGGCTCGCGCGGGAAGCACTCGTTTTTCAAAAACGAGGGGGGGGAAGGGGGGGGCGGGGCGTCAGCACAGCATCAGCGTGCCCAGACGCCCACAGTGCCAGAAAGCATGGCCATTTAAAGCACACTGTACAGGTGCTCTGAGCTTTGGAGAGACACCGAGCTGACAGTTGCATGTAAGGTGGGACACAGGCATTCCCCTAGGCTGCATTTACTAAAGAACACCGGACTGGGCATTTGGTAGCAAGGCTTTTAGCCAGACTACATCGCTCAGCAGTCAGTGTTCGCTTTTGATACCTCACACCTTGTTGCTTTGCACTATGGGTAGAAGAGGTTCAAGCACCCCAAGAACCAGAGGCACTAGGGGGTCTCGTTCAGGTTCTGAGGACCCCCTGTCTGCTACACCATCCCCTCCTGAGGGACCCGGGGCAGCTGGACAGGGAGAGCCATTGGGGTTAGGGGCTACATCTGCTGCCGGCACTTCAGCCCCTGTGTATATTACACAAGAAGTTTTTTCCTCAACCATTTCTGGATTAGAGAAAAAGCTAATGGCCGCGATTACATCTTCACGCAGTGAAAGAAAACGCACAAGGCCTTCCTCTGCTTCCCAAGACCCTCAGTCAGAGGAGCTCTGGGATAAAGGAGATGAATCCCTTTCAGAGGATCGGGATGGGACAGATGATTCCTCTTCGGAGGATTCAGGTGGAGAGCGACCCTCTGCGACTTCCCAAGAGGAGAAAGTCTTAGTGCAGATCCTCACTGGTTTGGTCCGCTCCACATTTAAGTTGTCCCTACCTGAAACTACTACAGAAACCTCTTCTGCTTTGGGGTCACTGAAACCTTTCCAAGCAGCACATGCTTTTCCTGTTCATAATTTACTTGAAAAGCTGCTTTATTCTGAGTGGGATCACCCAGATAAGCGATTTCTTCCGCCGGAATAGTTTTCTACACTTTATCCTATGGAAGAAAAGTTTATTAAGAGGTGGGGAATACCGGCCATTGATGCGGCCATTTCCTCTGTAAATAGTAATCTGACTTGTCCTGTAGACAACGCTCAGATGCTCAAAGATCCTGTGGATAAAAAGATGGACTTCTTATTGAAAGATGTGTTCTCTTTAGCAGGATCAGTGGCCCAACCTGCAGTAGCAGCGATTGGAGTCTGTCAATACTTAAGAGACCATGTTAAACAGGTCATCAAAGTATTACCTGAACAGCAGGCCCAGGGGTTTGCTAACCTTCCTGCGGCTTTATGTTATGCTGTTGATGCCATTAGAGATTCTATCGTGCAAACCTCTTGCCTCTTGCTTGGGTTGGTGCATATACGTAGAATCTTATGGTTGAAAAACTGGTCAGCCGAAGCACCATGTAAGAAGCTACTGGCTGGGTTTCCCTTCCGTGGTGAAAGGTTGTTTGGAGAGGACTTGGATAATTATATCAAGATGATCTCCTGTGGGAAAAGCACTCTCTTACCTGATAAGAAGAAGAGTAAGCGTCCCTCTTTTAAACGGACTCTTTCCCCAGCGCCAGGGGCATCAGCCTCCAGGCAGTCACGAGGGTCTCCTCCATATGGGGCAAGAAACAAGAGTCAACCCCAGGGACACAAGAAATCCTGGGGGAAAAGGTCTTCTAAGCAAGACACTAAGACCTCTTCATGAAGGGGCGCCCCGCTTGCTCGAGTGGGGGGAAAGACTGCTGCAGCTCTCAGGGCCCTGGCAGAAGGACTTCCAGGACAGATGGGTGATCTCCACGGTAACCTTAGGGTACAGACTGGAGTTCCAAGAATGTCCCTCTCCTCGTTTCCTCAGATCAGGTGTTCCCAGAAAGCCAGAAGAGAAGCAGTCGCTCCTTCTAGCGATAAAGCGACTTTTGTCGCAAGAGGTCATTGTGGGGGTTCCCACAAAGGATCAAGGATTGAGACTTTGTTCCAATCTTTCTATGGTCCGAAAACCAAATGGGGACGACAGACCCATTTTGGATTTGAGAGATCTGAAACGATTCCCAAGGATGCAGTCCTTTCGTTTGGAATCAATTCAGACAGTAATCTCCGTCCTGCAGGGAGGAGAATTTCTGATATCAAAAGGCATCAGAGATGCAGGCCTATATGTGCCCAGTTTTCCTGCTTAAAGCGGAGTGGCACCTAAAAAAAAATTTTTTAAAAGTCAGCAGCTACAAATACTGCAGCTGCTGACTTTTAAAACATGGACACTTACCTGTCCAGGACGCCCGCGATGTCGGCACCCGAGGCCGAATCGTCTCTTCGTCCTCGGGTGCTGCCGCCTCCATCTTCGGTAAGGGAATCAGGAAGTGAAGCCGTGCGGCTTCACTTCCCGGTTCCCTACTGCGCATGCGCGAGTCGCGCCGCGCAATACGAATGCTCCCTGCTGCCTCTGGGACCCGTGTGTTTCCCAGCAGGCAGCGGGGGGGGGAACAGGATGTGGCGTAAATACCCGCAGATTCTGCGGCTATCTATGCCGGAAGTGGGTACAGATACCTGTAATATACAGGTATCTGTACCCCCCTCCCCCCTGAAAGGTGCCAACTGTGTCACCGGAGGGGGGGAGGAATCTGATGAGTGGAAGTTCCACTTTTGGGTGGAACTCCACTTTAACTGAAGTGTCTGCAGGCAAAGATCACTGCTCTAAGGGAGCTGATTCTGACAGTCAGGGCCAAGAAGGGTCTTTCTGTCCGCCTTTGTATAAGGCTGCAGGGGAAGATGGTGGCTTCATTCGAAGCAGTTCCCTATGCGCAGTTCCAAGCAGAACTGTTGTAACACAGTATTCTGTTGACCTGGAACAGGAAGGTGCAGGCATTAAACTTTCCAATGCACCTATCGCAAGCGATGCGTCAGAGCCTCAGTTGATGGCTCATACCCGAAAACCTACAGAAGGGGAAATCCTTCCTACCGGTTGCCTGGGATCCTCTTGCAGGCAGGACGGATGCGTTGGTGATTCCGTGGCATCGGCTCTCACCGATTTATGCATTCCCTCCCATTCTGCTACTGCCACGGCTCCTTCGCAGACTCAGGCAAGAAGGGAAGTCGGCACTTCTGGTGGCCCCCGTTTGGTCCAGAAGAACCTGATAAGCAGAAATAGCAGGGATGATGGTGGGTTCCCGGTGGACCCTACCGATACACCCAGACCTGTTAGCTCAAGGTCCGGTGTTCCAGCCTGCCTCACAAATGCTAGATTTGACGGGTGGGACAAATGCTAGATTTGACGGGTGGGCTATTGAATCCCACGTTCTGAAAAATCGTGGGCTTTCAGGTCCTGTCATATCTACCTTGATCAAGGCAAGGAAGCCAGCTTCCAGAATGATTTATCATAGTGTCTGGAAAGCTTATGTATCCTGGTGTGAATCCAGGGGTTGGCATCCCAGGAAATATGTCATAGGTAGAATTCTGGATTTTCTACAATTAGGATTAGAGATGAAGCTGGCCTTGAGTACCATCAAGGGCCAGGTGTCGGCCTTATCAGTGTTGTTTCAACGGCCGCTTGCTTCGCATTCTCTGATCCGAAACTTTATACAGGGGGTGATGCGTCTTAATCCTCCGGTTAAGGCGCCCTTAAACCCCTGGGACTTTAACTTGGTTCTATCGGTGTTACAAAAACAACCTTTTGAACCAATACGTCAGATTCCTTTGGTCTTACTGACGAGGAAACTAATTTTCCTGGTAGCTATCTCTTCTGCTAGAAGAGTATCAGAAATAGCAGCTCTTCCCTGTAAAGAGCCTTACTTGATTATACACAAGGATAGAGTGGTACTGCGCCCTCATCCTAGTTTTTTTACCGAAGGTGGTTTCAGATTTTCATCTAAACCAAGACATTGTGCTACCTTCCTTTTTTCCAGAACCTTGTTCTTCGGAAGAAAGGTCATTACATTCTTTGGATGTAGTAAGAGCAATCAAGACCTATCTGGAGGCAACTGCTCAGATTCGCAAGACGGATGTCTTGTTCGTGCTGCCGGAGGGTCCCAATAGAGGACAGGCAGCGTCAAAAGCGACCATTTCTAAATGGATTCGACAGTTGATTATTCAAGCTTATGGTTTGAAACGGAAGGTTCCCCCGTTTCAGATCAAGGCACATTCCACAAGGGCTATTGGTGCTTCTTGGGCAGTGCATCACCGGGCCTCTATGGCTCAGATCTGCAAGGCCGCAACCTGGTCTTCAGTTCATACATTCACCAGATTCTATCAGGTGGATGTGAGAAGGCATGAGGATATCGCCTTTGGGCGTAGTGTGCTGCAGACAGCGGTACAAGGTCCTCAGGTCTGATAGCACCCTACTTGGTTGTGATTCCCCCCCCTCAGTTGGCATTGCTTTGGGACATCCCATCAGTAATTACTGTGGCTCTGTGTCCCGTGATGTCCGAGAAAAGAAAATAGGATTTTTTATTACAGCTTACCTGTAAAATCCTTTTCTTTCGACGGACATCACGGGACACAGAGGTCCCGCCCCTCTTCTAATACACCTATACTGCTTTGCTACAAAACTGAGGTATCCCTGGAAGGGGAGGGGTTATATAGGGGGTTGAACTTCCTGATTAGGGTGTGACCAGTGTCCAATACCTAGTGATACCCTATAACCCATCAGTAATTACTGTGGCTCTGTGTCCCGTGATGTCCATCGAAAGAAAAGGATTTTACAGGTAAGCTGTAATAAAAAATCCTATTTTTCCAAAATTTTCAGTAATTTTTTCGTTTGTGGCAAAAATTAAAAAAACTGGTGATTAAATACCACCAAAAGAAAAAAGATAGAAATTTCTTTGGGTACAGTGTTGCATGCCTGAGTAATATGTCATTGAAAGTGTGAGAGCACTGAAAGCTCCTTTGGAAAGGAAGGGGGTGAAAGTGTCCGGTCTTGAGGTGGTTAGGGAGGATAGTGTGCCCTGGGTCAATGGGCAAACCAGAATCATTTTGGAAGATATTAAATTTACTTTCAGAAATCCTCTTTAGTGCCATGACTCTTCAGCAAACCATTTAGTTTTGTATGTGTGTCAAGTTCACTTTTAATATCCAAAGGCCAACCGCCATGTTCACCTTTTTGTAGTCACTCACACTTTTCCTGTTTTTAGGAACCGCCTAAGAGAAAACGAGGGCGACCTCCAAAGAAGCGTACCCTGTCTTTATCCTCAAATGCAGATGCTGGTAAGGTTCTTGAATTTTACATGAAAACTCTTACATGTTTTCGTGTGAGACATGAAACTTATTGTTTAGAGATGCTGTCAGTTTTCAGACAGTCACTTTTCCTTGAATGAGCACTTTGCTCCCCCCTGACATATATATCCCCAGACACACTTCTTGTTGCCTTCCTGCATTGCCAATGTCTTTGTAAGTAGGGCATGGCTTCTGAATGAGGGGTAGAACGTGCTATCCTAATGTGGCAGCCAGTCACCAGATCTGAACATTGTAAGGGGATGCCATGACATAGTTCCTATGTCTAATCTTCAGCACCAATAAATACTGGTGGGGCTGCTACAATGGAAAGGCAGTATGGCTGGTTAAGTGTACATGCTTGCAGTGCCCAGACAAGATCATCCAGTACCCAGGGCAAAGATGCCCAATTGCGCCAAAGGAGGAGGGGAGAGGTCACAGCCCGCACCTCCTCCCATCTCTTTCCTCCTCTCCTTGCTGCTTCCTGCACTGGACTGACAGAAGTGATGCCACTGTCGCTACTCCTGTCAGCTTTATAGTAGAAGGAAGTTGCGGCGCCCCCATCCCTACAATACACGCTGCGCCCAGGGCAGCTGTTCCTTCTGCCCATCCCTTGTCCCTGCCCTGCATGCTTGGAAGGGTGGGCTGCATGAGCAGAGCGGGTTGGCCTTTTAAGCTGGTCACATTTTAAAAGCATTGTATCATAAAAGGCTACATTCATTTATTTAATGCATTCAATTTTTTTTGTTGTAGAAGTGAAAAAAGTAAGTTCTGAAGAACATGCTGTCCGTGTAAGTATTTATTTTAGGAAACCCTAAAAATCTTAAACAGATTGTCTTGAATTCAGATCTTCTAAGTAAAGTTACTGATTGCTAATTTTTGGTACTCTTTAAAATGTTTAGTTTGATTTGTCATTTGCTTGGTTAACAAATATATTTGTGCTATATTTTTTTAGACCATATATATATTTTTTTGTTTTTCTAAATCCAGCAAAAAAGACAAACTGAGGATGAAGCCAGTTTGAATGAAGGTATGTAAATATCGGTGCATTGTTATAGGCCATGCTTAACAAATACCTTGAGAGAGTTTTTGTTTCGAAAACTACAAGTACTAATGCATACATATGGTATTAGCAGGGATTATGACTGCTAATTCAATAGCCATGAAACTCATTCTGACAATTTTGGCCTGCCTTGTACATGCGTTCAGAAATTGACAGTCAGGCCCTCTGATGCCTTCTAGATCAACATATCCTAGCACCAGCCAGTGTTGTAAAAAAAAATATTTTGGGGGTTTTACTCAACCTTCTGGCTCTGCGAACATAAAAAGATGCACACTTGCATACAGTGGGTATAGAAAAAAAACGCCCCCCTATAAAATCAGATTTTGTTGATTTTCACAGTTGACAGACAGTTTTTGGATTTTATCCAGCTATATTTACTCAGTGCAACTTATAACATCCAAGTGAAAGATATAACACCAACATATCAGAGAAAAAAAATCAAAAACAGAATCACTAAGTTGGAAAAAGGATCACCCTTCCTAAAAAAAAAATGACTTGTAAACGCAATCCGGTATAGCTAATCACCATCTCAATGGCACACAAAGCCAGTTGACTTTCAACTGTGATCAGCTGTTGGCATTGTGATTAGCGAAGCATGAAAAGAGCTTTCCTGGAGCTTTTTAATCCCTGGTAGTGCTAAACTAAAGCAAACAATCAATGGGTGACAAGGCAGGGTCAAAAGATCTCTTGGATAAAGTTGTGGACAGGCACAAGTCAGTAGATGGGATCATAAAAAATTCAAAGGCTTTATCAATGCCTAGAAGCACAGTGAAGTCTATTAAGAAGTGGAAGGTATTTAGTACAACACAGACTCTCCCTGGATCAGGATGTTGCTCCGAACTGGATGAAGGAACCAGGAGGAAACTAGTCAGAGGCTACCAAGAGGCCTACCGCAACTCTGGAGCAGTTGCATGAATTTATGACAAAGTGGTCATTGTGTGCATGTGACAATAATATCACAAATTCTCCACAGATATGGCTTGTATGGGAAGTTTGCAAGAAAAACGCCACTCCTCCAAGGCCACATGCAGTCATGACTGAGCTTTGCTAAAACACACCTTGAAAATTCTGTGGCCACATGGAAAAAGGTGTTATGATCAAAAAAGACTAAAATTGAATTGTATGGCCACAACACCAAATGATATGTCAGGGGGAAATCCATTCTAATAACACCATTCCTACAGTAAAGCATGTAGCTGGTAATGTCCTATTATGTGGCGTTTCTCTGCAGCAGAAACTGAAGCATTTGTCGGGATGGAAGGAAAAATGGATGGGGCAAAACACTGTCAAATTCTTGAGGAAAATCTGCTGCCCTCTGCCAGAAAGATGTCAATGGGAAGAAGGTTTAACTTCCAACATGACAATGACCTAAAGCACACAGCAAAAATGCAGTGTTTTTAAAGAGAAAAAGGTGAAAGTCCTTGCATGGCTTAGTCAGAGCCCCAGACTTGAACCCTATTGAAAATCCGTGGAATAATTTGAAGACTGCAGTCCACAAACGGTCACCATCAAATTTAACTGAACTTTAGCAGTTCTGCAAAGAGTGTGCAAATTCTAGATGTGCAGTTGGTAGAGACCTATCCCAACAGACTAAAGGCTGTAATTAAAGCAATAGGTGGTTCAACAGAATACTGACACAAGGGGGTGATCCTTTTTCCAACTCTGATTCTGTTTGAATTTTTTTTCTGACGTGTTGGTGTTATTTCTTTTGCTTGGATGTTATAAGTTGCACTGAGTAACTACAGCTGAATAAAACAAAAGCTGTCTGTCTTCATTTCAGACTGCAAAGCAACAAAATGTAATTTTTTAATTTTTTTTCTATAGCCACTGTATGTCCATATTTCCACCACGCCAACACTTTCTGTGTTTTGTTGTAGGGTTTCTGTACTACCAGTTCATGGCCCCTGCCGTTCCTCTGCACCTCGGCAAGAGGTGAATCTCACTCTGTCTTGGGCAGAAGTCCATGTTCCTGCTCTGTCTGCAGTTCACATTCTGGTAGTAGAAAATTGGCAGGTAGACTTCCTCTGGTTACATCTCTCCCTTCATTAAAGACTCTGTGGCACCTGGTTGGACCGTGGGGTTGAAACCACTGCCAAATAAGAAGAGAAAGGTCCCCCTCCTGTAAGAATCCGCTGGGGGACTCTTGGCCTAAATCACTCTGTGGGGTATTGCAGGGCTAGTGAGGGAATCCGCACAGCAATGCATAGAACTCTTTTCAGTAAGGAGGAGCATGCGGAAACTGGGGTCTGTACACTTTCGGTTGAAGAGGAGTTCAGGTCCGCATCAAAGCTTCCACTCCAACCCTCTCTCACCCACCTCAAAAAGGTGAGTGTGAATCAGAGGAAGAAAAAAGTATCCCCCCTCCTATGCTGGACTCAGAGGAGTAGGAGGGAGGAGAGGACCCAGCTTGTCCTGGGAAGAGGTGGTAAGGGCATTTGAGGACACGGGTATGTTCAAAAGACGCCATGGACAAGAGGGCAGACTCCTTGCTAAAGAAAGCTTGGGACTAGTCCCTGTCCAACTTAAAACCAGCGATGGCTTCTACAGTGGTCGCTAGGAACCTTAAATGCTGGGTTAGGCAGTTAAAGGGTCGGCACATTAAGACAGGATCTACCAGAGTCTCTTCCTACGCTGTTAAAAGCAGTAAAATACATAATGAACGTCTCGGCAGAATCCACCAGAATGACAGCGAGATCGTCCGCTCTTATAAAGCTCAGCCTGGAGGGCTTTATGGCTCAAGACCTGGTCAGGAGACTCAGTGTTAAAGGTGAAACTGTGGAATTCTTTTTACAGGAGACTCACTGTTTGGTCCAGTCCTGTAAACCGTCCTAGTCAGGACAGCGGATAAGAAGGCCTTTCCAACTAAGAAAAAGAGCGTACCGCCAAAAAGTTTTTGTCCTTTTCACTTTCTCCAAAGGAAAAAGACCAAAGCCAGGAGAGACGAGGGGAAGAGGTAGAGGCCCCGGGGCGTGCTCTTCAGGCCTCCAGAAGAAAGAGCAAAAAAGCAATGATGGCCACCTTGCAGTGGGGGGAAGGCTTCAAGCCTTCCGACTGCAGTGGGAGGAAGGCTTCAAGCCTTCCGACTGCAGTGGGAGGTGGCAATCCAGAATTTTTCCGGACTCCAACCCCCAACAGATTTTTATAAAACCAGTCTCCCAAAGGATCAAGAAAAAGCCCAGGCCATGACGTCCCTTTTTAAGGGAACTGATTCAACAGGGGTCCCGAGGGAGCAGGAAGTGGAAGGCTTCTATTCTCATCTTTCTAGCCAAAAAACCTTCAGGAAAATTTCGGCTGATCCTAAATTTGATGATCCTTTTTAGGTACAAAAGGTTTTGGGTGGACAAGATCTTTTCTCTAGGGAATCTGCTCATTCCAATTGTTTCATGGCATCAATCGACCTGTGAAATTCATATCTATACATCCAATTGCAAGCTCGTCTTAAGAGTTTTGGCGTCTGGCAGCCCACCATCTGGGAAACAAAATAGGGCTGATCGGGGCTCTACCTCTTATTCTTTTTTTCTTCACCCAGCATTTTACCAAAGAATGGCAGAAGCCTTAGAACCCCTAAAAAGAGGGGTTGCCATAGTACCCTATTCGGACAATCTGCTGCTGTTTGCAGAGTCCAAAAATTCAGTTAGCAGATAATCTGCAGATGACTCGGCACCTAAACAATTTGGGATGGCACTGCAAGAAAGATTCCTGGGTCATGAGACAGATTTTTCCTTCCGCGGGAAAAAATCGGAAAAGTGGGCAAATGCGCCCTGCTAGTAACCGTGAGGTTGCGAGTTCAAATCCCACATGTGCCATAGAATAGACTCCAGAAATCATCACACCAGGAGTCAATAGAAAAGATCAAGATTGCTACAAGAACTGGCAGCACAGTGGCTTAGAGATTAGCATTTCCACCTACAAGCACTGAGGTTCTGGGTTCGCAGCCCAAACATGCCACTTCATGTAAAGAAGTTCTGTTCTTTCTATGATAAACATAACTCCTGACTCAGGGACTTCCCTAAATTATAAAAGGAAGCTCCTTCAATGGGAGAGAACAATTTCAACTAAGTCTTTCTTTTTTGTTCTTCCGGCAGTTCTTGGAAAATCAGCATGTTCAGGTTCTGTCGGGCAACATGTCAGCAGTTTTATGCCTGACAAAACAGGGCAAGGCGACTAATGGAGCTGGTATATCTGATCCTATCCTGGGCAGAATCAAAATCTAGTTTCGCTGTCAGCAGTGCACTTGAAGAGCACACATAATGTCCTAGCGGACCTTCTAAGCAGAAAGATGATAAAGGAGTCATTGAATCAGGAGATCTTTTCTAACTGATCCCGCAGATGCTAGCAAAGTTCATAGTGGAATCCACTGATCTGATTTTGATCACACCCTTTTGGCAAAAAGACCTTGGTTTTCAGCCCTGCTGAACTTATCAGCGAAGCCCCCTGGAGATTATCAGTCAAGGGTCCGTCGTTCATCCGGACCCAGCAATTCTCAACCTGATGGCCTGTTTTTGTGGAGGACCTACTAAGATGCAGAGGCCTGTCGCAAAAGCTTTTCAACACCCTTTTGTCAAGCAGGAAAAAGGTAACCAGGGCAATTTATTCCAAAGTTTGGAAGTATAAACAACTAGTGTTCCAGAAAAAAAACTTTGATTCTAATAGTTTAGTTTAATTTGTGTTTAGAATTTCTCCATGAGGGAATGGGGAAGGGATTAGCAGCGAGCATCCTTGAGGCGCAGCTGGTAGCGCTGTCGGTGTTTCTAGCGAAAACCTTCTCTAGAGCTGTTTGATTCTTCTCTTCTTCCTTTTTAGCTAGGGGTAGAACTATGCCAGTCAAATTATTCCCGAAGTGGGGTTTATCCTTAGTTCAAGGGCTCATGAAAGCCCCTTTTTTGACCCTTTGCAAGATACCTCTATAGAATTGCGCAGGTTGAAAACAATTCTCCTGGTAGCGGTGACTTTAGCCCGCAGGATTAGCGAGATGCATGCCCTATCTAATGCTGAGCCTTTCCTGAGATCTTCTTCAGACAGAATAATCTTAGGGACAGATCTGGGTTTTCTTCCAAAAAATGTCTACAGCATTCCACTGTTTGCAAAAAATTATACTGCCCACATTCTGTCTGGCTCCTTCCGGGCCGGGAGAAGGAGGCCTTTCACATTCTAGATACCAGAAGATGTCTTTTAACCTCCTTAGTGGTATTCCCGAGTCTGGCTCGAGGTGGATTTTCAGTACCAAAAGCGACATCCCCGAGTCAGACTCGGGATCGCGTCGCAGGATCCATGTAGAGCAGGGGTCTCAAACTGGTGGCCCTCCAGCTGTTGCAGAACTACAAGTCCCATTATGCCTCTGCCTGAGGGAGTCATGCTTGTAACTGTCAGTCTTGCAATGCCTCATGGGACTTGTAGTTTTGCAACAGCTGGAGGGCAACCAGTTTGAGACCCCTGATGTAGAGGTTACTTATCTTGTCCCCTGGATCCTGCGATGTCTCCCCGCTGTGATCTGCAAGCCGTCCTGTCTCGCTCGATTCACAGTGCCGAGCTCCGTCCCCTGCGAGCGGTGCGACGCGCGGGGACGGAATTCGGCGCCAAATTCAAAAAGTAAAAAACACAGTATAGATACAGTAATCTTACAGATTACAGTACTGTATCAAATAATTACACATCCCCTTTGTCCCTAGTGGTCTGTCCAGTGTCCTGCATGCAGTTTTATATATTTTATATTTAGATTGTCCATAGCAACCAAAAAAATGTCCGTTTACGTCAAAAGTGCTTTTAGACCAGCTAGAAAACAGCCATAATAAATTAGAATCACTTGCAGAATTGAGCGATAGTGATTCACGGGGAAATTCGTCAAACGCTAAAAGTAATGACAGCGACCATTCTGCAACTGAGCAAATTTCAGTGTTTTTTGATTTGATTACATTATTGAATAATTTTTATTATTATATTATTATTTGTTATAATTATTTATAGTTATTTATTATTTTTTAATTAATTTTTTAAACTTTATCATACCCTGGAGGTCTACTAGACTCTTGTTTGGACAGTTTTTTTGAGTTTTGAGTTATTCCTAAGAATTACAGGCCTACACTATAAAACGCCAATTTTCCGTGCAAAATAATTGTACCGCTTTCAGCATCAAAAATCTGAAATAATCATACCGCCAGGGAGGTTAAAATATCTTGATGTAAATAAACACCTATAAGTCTATCGCCTTGTCCACCCTAGCAACAGGAGCACACAAAGGGGAGAACGCTTCCAAGTACTCCGGGAAGGGGGGCTAAAAGCAGGCTATCAAAGAAGCTTGCCTGGCATTTATAAGGCACTACAGTTTAGATCTGCTGTCTGCCTTGGAACAATCCTTTGGCAGGAAGGTCTTATAAGCTGTGGTCCCACCCTGAAGTAAGCACTCGGTTATCTCCAAGGTGCTGTCCTGAAAGGCGAGGGAAGAAAACATTAGTTACTTACCGGTAACTGTATTTCTATGAGCTTTTCAGGACAGCAGCTACTTCCCTCCCTTGCTTATTATATGCCTTATATAGTATCTCTGGCGGTTGGTGTTTTCTATGCTTACATCTTCCAGCATGTCGGAGGAATTCTCGGGGATGACTGATGGCATGGTGGAAGCAGCTGCTTTTAAAGGGTCTTGTCACGGCAGTGTTTCCTGTGAAGGGTGGAGCTACGCTCTCTCTAAAGTGCTGTCCTGAAAGGCTCATATAAATACCATTACCGGTAATTAAGGTTTTTTTAGATATGCTTTGCATTCTGTATGAGTAAGAACCAGTATACAAATATCTGTATCAAATAATACAGTGGTAAATTAACATATTACTTTACATCCATAGGCGCTTCTGATCAGGAGAAGAAAGATAAAGAGTCCAAAAAATCTGAGGTAGGTCCTTTATACAGATTGTATATTGTGTATACAACAGGAGGTTGTACCCTCTACAAGAATGAACATTTTATTGTGACCTCCCTCCCACAACCTGTTTCAGAAGCGGCGTTTGAACAAGAGCCAATCTGAGAAAGCCTTGTACTTATTCATAAAATGCCTGAGGCGCAGAGGGAAGCTAAAAACTATGCTACCTGGAGTTTAAATCCTTATTGGGGTCACCCATGGCAGACCAGTTTGAGTAGAGCTGGCAGACTAAAACCTTATGCCTTTTATTAAGCAGCAGCATTATAGGACAGTGTCTATGGTGGATAATCACAAAAGTGACCACGGAGAAGACATTACCTAAAATTTCTCAAAAGAAGGCAATGGTAAACCACTTTGGTATCCTACAAAGAAAACCATAGGGATACTTAGAATACAATGACATTAGACCCAATAGGAGATGATTTTAGAGAAACCGTATCCATGTGATCGCCAGAAGTCAATTTGAGAGAGTTAAATATATTGTGATGCTCCACAAGGATTGGTATTTGGTCAGGTTGTTGACGTTTTTTTTATTAATGATGTTGTGGCTGGAATAGACAGTAATTGCACATTTTTGATTTATTAAAACTTAAAGTAGTGACATATTTCTGAAGGATCTTAAAGTGGTAACCTGGGAAGTGGCCATTGTGACAATGGGTCCCCTTTTCTGCAAGGTTTAAATGCTCGTATAGTCTAAATTTACTACTTGTAATCTCCATGCTCCGGTGCTCTCTCCCTCTGCAATGCAGGGCTAGTAACTCTGTTGGGTGTAAGCCTGTGACTGCAGCCCCATTGTGGAAGCCTGTCGGAGCCAGGGATAAAATAAGTATTTCTCCCATCTGTGTATCCTTGGACTATACGCGCATTTAACTCTTGCAGTGCAAAGGGCCCAACTACAAGCGTTGTTTGTCACATTTTTGGAGTTCAACTTTAAATGACTGATAACATTTAACACTGATGGGTGTGTAAGATTAAACATCTATGGAAAAAAACATGGAGAATAACTTAAAGCGGAGTTCCACCCAAAAGTGGAACTCTCACTTATACGCTTCCTCCCCCCCTGCTGCCACATTCTGGGGGGGGAACGGGGACGTGTGTTTGACAGCTCCCCTTCCCCACTTCTGAAGCCGGGCCATGGCCAATCTCCTGGAAGTTCGGCCCCCCTCCTACTTCCCCTGCCGCTGAGCCAATTAGAAAGTGCAGCACGCTTCGCGCATGCACGGTAGGGAACCTGCTGTAAAGCCGAAAGGCATCACTACCGGGTTCCATCACCAGGAATGGTGGCGGCAGCACCCGGGGGTTGATCCGAAGATTGGCTGGGGTGCCACCATTGTGGGCTCCCTGGACAGGTAAGTGCCCTAATAGTACATTGCCAGCTACAGTATTTGTAGCTGCTGACTTTATTTTTTTTCATCCAGGCTGCACCTCCTCTTTAATACTTTATGATATAATGCATACCGAACAGTTGGTGGCTGCTGACAAAGATACCACTGAACATGTTGTATTTAAATTGCTGTGAATATTGTACACAATCCAGACTAACCAAACTAAAGATTTCGAAACCATTGTCGCCTCCCCCCATATATACACTGCCAATTTCCTAGAGTTTTTGTCTTTGCTTAATAAAAGTAGGTTTGAAAGAAATGCTCTTTACCAATATGTTGGGCATTATGAGATGGTACTTGGCCCCGGTAAGGATCTCTAAATTTCTTCCTGGCTATCCCTCTGTGTGCTTCCGAGCTTGCGGTCAAGCGGGAAAGCATATATTTGGTGTATGTGCCCTGTTGTGCAGCAATTTTGGACCAAAATTTTCCGTATGGCCTCTACCCTGATCAACACAGAATTGGATCTAGACCATCCCTCGCACTGATGAATTGTAATACACAAGATTGTACCATAGCCCAGTTCCGTCTCATATTACATCTAACCTCTAAAGATTGTTGACTTGTGAGGGCTGATTCAGGGGTTCAGTTTTTAGAAACTGTAAAACTTTCTAAAAACCAAGTTTTGGGGAAAGTCAATGAAACTGTCTTGATATTTTCTAGGTTACAGATTCGGAAAGAAGTCCTGGACCTGTACCGCGAAGAGGAAGAAAAAAAAGACGTTCACAAAGTTCTTCTGATAATGGTATTCAATACCCGATATTTGATCACAAGCACTCAACACTATTGTGGTTTTTTTTTTTTCATTTCTTTATGCTTATAACAATTCCAACTGCGCTCCAGCAACTTTACCACTTTACCAACAGTTAGCTCTACATTCTACTCTACTGGCCAGACGCTGCAACTATTCTATCATCTTTTCAGGCACATCAATCTGCAACCGAAGACTTCATTTGTTTCCCTGTCTTAAAGGGATGAATGATGTTCGAAATTGACCGAAACAACTGTAATCATGCATATCCTGTAAACTTTAATGCTTTGATTATTAGTCGTTCAAAATTTGGAAACTATTAAAACTTTGGCATGTTGCTGTGGCTAAAAACTATGGGAAGCTCCTTAAACTGCCAAGCTTATGGACTAAAATGGGCTTTTCTCATAGTCCATGTATGCAGAGTTAACCTTTTTAAAAGTGCCCCTATTTTAAAGCAAAACCCCTTTCTGAGATATCTCAGATGGAAGATTGTCTTTTTGACTCTTGGATAGTGATCTGACAGTGAAGCCAAACGTATTTTGTATTAGTGCTCTGAAGCCACCATATAGCCTGGGAATTAGAAAATGCTTCCATCTGGGGCATTTTTTTGCTTTACAGCAAAAAGGGCTGTTTTCAAAGTCTGCTCTTAAAAATACATGCATTTTTAGACTTTTATAACACACTGAAGTTTTTTTTTTTTTTTTATGCACTTACGAACATGCATTGTAACAGTGATTATTATTTTTTTTTTTTTTTGGTCAGAATTAATTTTCTTTGACATCAAGATGCACATAAATGCATACATGGTGCACCTTACACGCGGCATTATTCATTCCTATAGGAAGTGCATTTTCTGGACTCTGCACTCCAGAAAAACACATGTTAAGACTCTCTTGTTGTAATTCCCACGAAAAATGAAAAGCTGAATTTAATTTGGCATCAGCCTCTTGTAATTCTCTTTATAGTAAAACCCCAGACTTGGAGAAGGAAGGGTCAGTGCTTTATGCCAGGTGTGCTACATGTACACTTGCACACAGGGGCAGTAAGCAGAGGGATGGAGCCCATCAGTAATGATATTGCTCCATCACTGTCCAGTTGCAGACTGAAGGCAGGTCGGGACCTGACCTAGCATGGCTACGGTAGATTATACACAGGTCGCTAGCCTGTTGGTGCAGTCTGGCAGGCCTTTAATCTTAAAATGGGCTGGAATGAAAGAGATCCCTTTTAGCAGATAAAACCGCTCCCACACATTTTAATTCTATATTTATCTATTTGTTTGAAGTTTGCTGCAGGTCCCCTGCTTTATAACCTTCTAATATTACATTAAATATCACATTCCAGGAAACCTTTTGTGTTTCTTTTTTTTTTAGTAGTGATTTGCATGAATTACATTAAATATCACATTCCAGGAAACCTTTTGTGTTTCTTTTTTTAGTAGTGATTTGTATGAACATATTAAAACCATGTAATAATGGTCATCGAATCAGAATATTCATTAATGTGTGAACTTCTGATTACCTGAATATTTGCATACTGATCTTATCTGATCTGCAGAAAATCACACCACTCTGGAATCCAGGCCATTCAGCCTCCTTCACATGGCCGTTTAGCTGCAGCCATTGGATTCCTAAAGGGCCGTGTGAAGGAGGCCTTATGATTTATGAATTTAAAAATTTGCTTAAAATCGGGTTGAAAAAAAAAAATTTCAATGTAATTTGGCCTGGTTTATTAGTTGAGTCACTCAGCATCACTGTTTAACTTCTCACACAGAGCAATATATATAATATACTTTTGTCTGATTTGCCATAACAGAAGGCTCCGATCCAGAGAAAAAGCGCAAGAAGACAGAAAGTACTGAAGAGGATGAAGATCAGGAAGATAGTGAGAGCGAAGAAGACGAGGACGATGAAACGCCTAGAGGGGCGACAACGAGAGCTGCCTCCCGTCTGGAAGCCCAGAGGTACACAACATGTGGATGATGGCATAGAGCTTGTAGGTCACCAAAGCATTTTGCTGTAGAGTTTTGACCTTTTGTCTCCTTACCACATCGCTTAAAACAAACGAAATCTCAGATAAATTGTTATTGTGAACCACCTTCTGAAAATAGCTTGGTTATACTGACCCTACGTTTCAGTGAGTCACTGACCAGGAATAAGTGTACAGATAAAATAAAAACAGTCTTTATCGGCATATTGGTCAAAGAGGGTCACCATGATGGCTATGTGTTGTAACATTTGCTATACGATTCGGCAGATGCAGAATTCATGTTTATTTCAGATTAGATATGCTTTCACGTGTACATTTGCGGCCGCTTAATGTGTTTGAAACTGGTTATCCTTCCTCTCTGCCAAGTGTTCAGCTCAGGGCCATACAGCATATATGATGGCTTCTGCAAGTTGGTTTCAGTGGAGAAGAATGGTGGGGCTACAAGCATATAAAAATTGTAAGAGCATCCTTGGCACAGTTTCAGGCATGTGATTACAATGACATGAGCTTTGGGCAGTAACAGTGATGGCACAATGACCAGCCTCTGTACATTAAGGGATGCTGCAAGTAGTTTGTGTAATGGTTTAATGGCAGAATATCTAGCAGAATATGATAGACTAGCATATGAACAAAGATTGTGATATATGGTACATTGATAATTTATTGTTGTCAGAGCAGCTGACTTTCTGGTTTAACATATAACTGAATAAGTAACACAACATTTTCTTTATGTATTGAATGCACTCATTGAAAATTTATAGGGTGTTAATTTGACATCTAATTTCACATAAAACCATTTTAACAATTTATTAATCGCACTCTATTAATTTGTACCCCTCTTTTGTTAAAGCGGAGCTCCATCCAAAAGGGGAAGCTCCGCTTGTTTGCTTCCTCTGGTACTACACAAAATCCCCACCCCCCCAGCCCTCAGTGCCACATTTGGCACCTTTTGGGGGGGCAGAGGGGAGTGGGTACCTGTGTTTGACAGGTACCTATCCCCACTTCTGGGGGAGACCTTGCTGCGGACCTTGCCACAGGGCGTTCGCCCCCCCCCCCCTCCTTCCCCTGCCGCTGGGCCATTCAGAAAGCGCAGGCTGCTTGGTGCATGCACAGTAGGGAAACGACAGTGAAGCCACAAGGTGGCAGCACCTGAGAGCCGATGGAACAATCGGGTGGGGTGCCGACATCGCGTGACCCCTGGACAGGTAAGTGTCCTAGTATTAAGTCAGTAGCTACAGTATTAGTAGCTGCTGACTTTTTTAATTTTTAGGGGGAGAGGCAGGGCTGGAGCTAAGCTTTGAAGACTTTGTTGTATAAGGTAGTTTTGCCTACAGCCTCTTTAGCCAAAACAACCGTATGATTTCCCCAAGCTCAGGTTCCTGGCAACTCTTGAAATGATGCTGGCAGCCAATGATTTAGCTACTGAATGCCCCACAGAGAGCAGTAAAAAATGGCAGAGGTGCTGACACTTCTGAATCCATCCAAAACCAAATACATTGTTTGGCTGAAGATGCACATTAATTGCAGCTCTGTTTGTGTTTGCTAGCAGTGCATCTGTGAGTGGTTATTTTGGGAAATTCTTATCTTCATGGACCATATTGTTCACTTTCAATAGCAGGTCCTCTCAGAACAAAAACCAGTATGAACAAAGCTTGTTCACACATGGTTCAACTTAATACCTGCATTGCCTAGTGCTTCATTTCATTTGTGCATTTATCATTATGGACATGTGATGCTACGTTTGGGAATTTTAGATGGTTGGGTCTAGAGATGGGCTTGGGCTTGTTCGAAATTCCACGTTCCCAATCCCGCCAGGAAGCCAACACTGCACACGGTTAATTACAAGCAGTGAGACCATTCTTGGTTCGCAGCTACACAGATTGGGAAATCCCACTGGCTGTGATTAGCCGGCTTCCTGGCGGGATCGGGCACGTGGGATTTCAAACACGCCCGAGCCCATCTCTAGTTGGGACTAATAAACATCCATCTGCCTAGTATGTATAGTATCTGTAACTGATTTGTAATATCTACTTTCAGTAAACTGCCACACAAGCCAACAACCCGAGCAGCTGCAAAATTAAACAGTCCTGAACGACCTTCTTTAGCTGATAGACGGCGTAAAATTACGTCTCCTGAGTCCAAGACTGGAAAAACGGCAAAGCGGTGAGTTACTTTAACCTTCAGTGGAAAAGACAATCTCTTACCTAATTTTTGAAACCTTGAGTATTTCATGTGGCCTTTTTAAAAATGTGTTTTTGTTTTTTGTTTTTTGGCAGGTAAATATGAATTATACCATGTTTATAGTTTTCTACTTTTGAGCCAGCAGGTGAAGCTTCAAGTGCCTTTTCGTGTTTTCAGGTCTATAACGAAAGAAGCCTGTTATTTAACCCGCTCAATGAGTCCTCCGCAAAGATTAAGCTTTTAAGGAGAGTACCAGGTTAATTTCTTTTCAGAACAATTATATGTTTGCATGCAATAAAAGGGTCAATGTGTTCTGGAATACCCAAAATGCACTGGCTTTAAATGCAAATAAAATTGTTCCGGAGAGAAATTGTTTATTTAGCCTCTTCTTTTTTTTTTTTTTTTTTAAGTAGTCTTTCTTTATTCAATATGTAGAAAAACAAAACGTAAGACATTTAGACAAGAAGCCATAAAAAGGCAAAAGAAAGTTATCATTTGGGTAGCAGGCCCAGCAGGAATTCAACTTGGTACATGTATAGGGTACATGTATAGACTGGTACATGTATAGACTGACCATTCAGCATAAGGGCATATTAGCCGCATGCATATTATTAATACAGATAAATCTACACATTATGAATTGCCATATTATTTTCAGCGTAAACCCAGTGTCAGCACCCATCTATATATGTTTATAGCATTAAAGGGTGATGTAAGAGATAACCATGAAGTGAAAAAATAAGAGGGTGGGGGAGGAAGAAAAGGCAAAAGAGGGGAACAAAGTAAGGAGAGAACGGCACTCTAGTATAAATACTTGTAAATATACATTGCTATTTTTGGATCTGATCCATTAACTTTTAAACTGTCCAACTACAACCATGTCCTTCATCAAGAAGTTCACAGCTGGGAGTCCCAAAGGGGAAGAACTAGTATAGTGAATCCACGTAGGCCAGGTATTGTAGAACTTGTCATGTCTATCTTTGCATGTGGCCATCCACTACTCCGCAGCCTTAATATTGTTTACTAAACGTATCCAATCCTCCCTACTAGGAATTTGAGCTGATTTCCAGTGAACTGGAATTAGTAGTCTGGCCACATTCAGTAGATGGGCTAGTACTGATTTACGGTAATGACCTGGAGGAATGGTAGGGACATGCAACAGAAGCTCAAACGGGGAGTCTGGTAGTTCTAGATCTAAGATCACTCTGACCTGAGTTCTGATATCTTGCCAATAGGGTGTAATCCAGGGGCACTCCCACCAAATGTGCAGGAATGTACCCCGTTGTCCACAATCCCTCCAGCAAGCATCAGTCAATATTTGGTAGATTCTAGCAAGTTTGCAGGGGGCCCTATACCAACGAGTCAGTACGGTAATTTAAAACCAGACTCCTGAATTTTCGTTTCTACAGAGCTGGAATATGTGAAGCGATAAAGATGGTCTAGTTGTAACTCAGTGAATTTGCATTGCAGGTCTCTCTCCCATTCTCTTATGTAGAGGGTTTTTGGCTCAAGTGACTGCTACATCCCATATAACACAGAGATAGAATGCAGGGTCGTAGAGGTGGACATACAGAGCTTCTCGAAGGGAGTAGCAGAAGAGCGTGGGCGAATGGCCTGAGGCAAACTGCTAATGAAGTAGCGGAGCAGTCCATAGTGCCACTCATCCATAGGGAAGCGGCCATATTGGTCCCTGAGAGCATGTAGGGTGAGCAGCCCTTGGTTTTGAACAAACCTGCCCCATCGCGTCTCTCCATCAAGCCCATGAGCGAAAGAAGGAAAGGTGTTCCCGGCGTAAACCAAGGGCAACCTCCCAATAGAGCCAGAGGTGAAACCGAGGGGGCGAGCCATACCAAACCTTAAGGGTGTGGGTGGTGACAGGGCCGGTATACTCAGACAACCCCTGATACTCTCTGGGTACCTAAGGCACCTGAGCCAAGTTCCGACCCGCTAATTTTTTTTCCAGAGGAACCCAAAGTTTAGTCCTTTCCCCATGATGCCAGTTCAATATCCGTTGTAAGACAATAGCCTCGTAATATGCATACGCATAGTAGGCACCCCCAAGCTCCCGTCTGCTTGGAGCACTGTAGGGTACAGAGGTACAGACCCCTGATTACTGCCTTACTGCCCTCCCAGATGAAAGCCACCCCCACACCTGTGGAATTCTCCACAAAGTATCGAATCCGATACCTGTTGTAAGTGCCACCTATTCAGACGCCAAGTTCATGACTTTTGGTCAGGGGAAAGGGGATGTAAGTTAATAGAAACTGGGGCGTGATCAGATATAGTTAGTGAGCCGATCTATGCATCCGATAGAGACTCCAATGAATACTGATCCATCATCAGTAGGTCTATGCGAGTGTAAACTGCATGGGTTGCCGAGTGTAGCTGTAGTCTTTATCAGTAGGATGGAGTATCCTCCAGCAGTCGATCAGTTGGTGAGCGTGTAGGGATTTCCTAAAGTGTTTGAGGAAGGTAAAGGAATGAGTGGAGTGTCCTGTGGATGTATCTAGCTGGGGCTCTGAAGTCATCCCCCCAATATCAATTGGCCCTCCCGGAAAGCCACGAGTGACTTCAAGATAGAGTCCAGAAAGGCAAGTTGTCAAGTATTTGCGGCATACACTGCTGCAAAGGTATATTTGCGGTCTAGAATGGTGCCCTTCAAAAACACAAATCTGCCATTAGGATCAACTAAGTGTTACTGCAGGACAAAAGGGCATTGAGTGTGTATAGCTATGGCTACCCCCCCCCCCCCCCCCCAACTTAGTATGTGGAGAATTACTGAGAAACCATTGATTGTATAGGTGGGTAGGCAACCGTGGGACCGAGTAAGTGTGAAAATGAGTCTCCTGCAATAAAAGAATATGCGCCACCCAGCCACAACTCAAGCCACAACTTACTGCGTTTACAAGGCGACTTCAGACCTTGGACATTGTAGGACACAATTTTCAGGGAAGCCATGGCAAGGGGTGGAGCTTGGGACTTTGTTGATCACCACATGAACAGAGAGAGACCTGCGACGAACCGACCCACAAGAGAAGTGCTGAAAAAAGAGACAAACCTAAAAACCAAAGAAATAAAACACTTAAAGTAGTATGAGTAAATAACACTTGGAAAAAATAGCAGAGCATCCAAGCTCCACTAGTCGGACAAAGTGCTCTATGAGCCCGATCGATTTCAATATGATCAGGTGCCTCACAGCCCAGGATTTGCTTAAAGATTCCATGCAGGATGGGGACTGTAGCTTCCCGGCAGGCCCCTGATACAAATGTTTACTCTGCGGCTCCTATTCTCAAGGTCATCCATTTGATCTAATAGAGTTAAGCCGTTGGTCTTGTGTTTTGCATCTTTCAGTAAGAGCTTGGATAGTAGATGACACAGCCTCCCACTGTTCCTCCGGGGCTTCTACTCTGCCTCCAATATGTGCTGTGTCAGGCTACAGGGCTTCTATATCCTGTCTCGGTGCCTTCTCCACTCCTGTGAGCAAACAGCTCCAGATCAGCTTTAGTGGGGAGGGACAAAATATGTGCCCGCAGATCCCTAGCACCCAGGGCTTCTCCTAATGCAAAAGGTTGAGCAGGAGCCTGAGGGTGAGGTAGGGAGGGGGAGCGAGTGCACAGGGATCATTGGTGATGGAATAGGGGATGCTGCACGTGCAGCATGAGTCTTCTCACTGGGCACCATCTTGGAGTGTCCTGGAGGTCCCCATTGGGTCTCTGTAAAATAGGCATCCAGCGGCCCCGGGAGGTCCATTGTGGCGACGTCTGCCACTTAGGGGGCATGTTTTGAAGTTCCACCCAGTTAAGCTGCCGTAGGTGCAGGTAAGCGAGTGGATCTTGCGGAGCTCGGCAGACGCGCGTCCTCACTCCTGCATGCCGTGGCCACGCCCCCTATTTAGGCTCTCTTCCTTATAACCTCAGTCACAGTAATAAAAGAACCTACAAATTGCCTTCTGTATTCAACACAGCAACTGATGGGAACTACTACACAAATTCATCCTCCCAAATTTATCAGTAGTGAAAGACACTGGGCTCCTTTTTATCTGTACTATGTAAAGTCATCAGCAGTGATTCATCCCAATTTATCAGAAATTTGGGTTAAATTTCAGTTAAATTGCGCTTCAAAGTAAGGTGCACTTCTCTGCTACCTTTAGTTAACCCACAGTACTCTGGGAATGTTTTGTCATGTAGCAAATGTTTTTTGTAATACAAAGGTTGTGTGTGTGTGTGTATATATATATTTATATTCTCTCTTTAACATTTAAATACTAAAAAAAATGTAATTCAGAGCCATCCTAGTTTCCTTTGGAGATAGGATAGAGGAGCTCTAGTTGCTCCTTTGCTGGGTCTCAGTTCTAGATCAGGCATTGAGTTCTAGATGCCAGAAAAAACTGCAGCAGATGTTTGTGAACTTCCTGGATACCTTGAGAAGCTGTTCCAGCCCTGAGGTCTAGACATTCTTGTACCCTTTCTTTTGCAGAAATGCAGTAAATTTAGTCAAGTGCAATCTGTGACTGAAATTTTATGGCCAAGTAGTTTTGGCAGTGTTGGGATTTTGCAGGGGAGGATCATCAGGTAAGTAAAGGATATGTGCACAAAGCAGCTTAATGTGCCCCCAAGTTGTCTCTAAAACTGTCATGAAAATAGCAGATCCCAGATCAGACGTATGCCACCCCCATGCCTGTGACCAATAATGTGACCAAGCAGTTCTTCTCGTGGAACTGAAATTTCTGCTGTACTGTTTGTGTGCAGGCTTGCCTGCAAAGAACGTGAGTGAGAGACCCTGTCTCTGCAGGAAGATGGGCTTCTTTGAACAGTCAGGGAGCTCACACGTGCACAGACATGCAAAAACTCTGGCTTGTTTGTATGAGATGCTACTGAGGAGAGGGGTAGCATATTAAGTTTTAGGCCAGGGGTGGACAACCTGTTGAGATGTGCAGATCTACCACAACAACATGGAAGACTGCAAAGCTCACTGGGGTGCCTCAGCCTTTTTTTTTGTTTTGTTAACTAGCAAGCCCCCAGAGGTCAGTAGTGGGTAGGGCAGTGTACAGAGGTCAGTAGTGGGTAGGGCAGTGTACAGAGGTCAGTAGTGGGTAGGGCAGTGTACAGAGGTCAGTAGTGGGTAGGGCAGTGTACAGAGGTCAGTAGTGGGTAGGGCAGTGTACAAAGGTCAGTAGGGCAGATGAGCAGGGCCAAGCACGGTACTGGTGGTTTGGGGGCACTGTACGGGGGGTCTGGATGGTATGGTACTGGGGGTCAGGACAGTACAAGGTTTTTTTTTGTTTTTTTTATGCAGAGCTGCGTGGGAAAGCTGCTGTGGCACAGGTACCTGTCCTGGTGTGCTGATCATGCCAGTCCTTCTTTCGGCACATGATTTTACCCCCAAGCACACCCACTTGAATGAACTGGAGAGGAGGGCCGGCATGGATCAGCACACTGCACTCAGTGGGACATGAGCCTGAGCTTGCTGCTAGCTAGAGCTGCATGATTAATCGTCAAGAATCATTATCGCGATCTTTTTTTCTTTCTCGAACATCACGGGACACAGAGCCACAGTAATTACTGATGGGTTATATAGGTATCACTGGTGATTGGACACTGGCACACCCTATCAGGAAGTTCAACCCCCTATATAATCCCTCCCCCTTGCAGGGATACCTCAGTTTTTACGCCAGTGTCTTAGGTGATGGACATGTAAAGATGTCCTGTGCTGAGCTCCAAAGGGAATATCCTAAGATCCTATACTGGGGCAAGCCAGGCGAACCGGATCCATTCAAAGTGTCTTTTCATGGCCGAATTGAATGGTACCCGGGCCTCGTGTCCGAAGAAACGAGGTTTTACCCGTAATGCTTCTCTTTTTAGAGAGCTGGACCCCGCAGATCAGAAAATGGCTTTAAACTTCCTAATTTCTGGCGAGGTGCTTTACGGTCCCAGAACTGTTGGATCCCCCTATTGATGGGGGCCCCAGTCTCTGACGGTTTTTTCAAACGGAGCCCACCGTGAGAGGTGAAGATTGGGTCTGTGTAAACGGCACCCTGCGGCTGGATAAGGTAAGAGGAGATTCCACAGAATTTTTGAGTTCTAGTGGCTTTTCTCCTTTAAGGTAAATGCATGCTATGCCTATTGTGACCACCGGGGGCTGCCAAGAGCACAAACCTACACATGCTGAATGTCTGTCTCAGGTGTTGTAATCGCTGTGTATGTCCCAGCGTATCAAGCAGGCTGCAAGCAGGTAAGGTGGATGGGGGGATTTCTCATGTTTGAATGTTCCCCCCCAGGCTAGAGAGGGGCCACAGGGGTCTAGAAAGTGGTTATACCACCCGGGCTCTGTGGCCTAATGGCCACCATCTCTGAAGATAGCCGTTCAGGCAAATCTTGTTACCAGTCTCCCTCCTTCCCCCCCCCCCCCATCCCCAGCCTTTTCTCCAGAGCATGACAGGAGAGTCGGCAGTGCGGGAAGCGCTTGTTTTTTTCAAAACTCGAGGGGGGGGGGCGGTAGAGGAGGGGGCGGGATGTCAGCACAGAGTGTTTAGACTCCCACTCAGGCCAGCTGCAGGCTATTAAAGGCACTCTGTACAGGTGCACTCAGCCTTCTGAGAGACACAGAGCTGACGGTCGCATGTAAGGTGGGACACAGGCATTCTCCTAGGCAGCATTTACTGAAGTAACACCAGACTGAGCATTGGGTAGCAAGGCTTTTAGCCAGACTACATCGCTCAGCGGACAGTGTTCATTTGTATACCTCACACCTTGTTGCTTTGCACTATGGGTAGAAGAGGTTCAAGCACCCCAGGAACCAGAGACACTAGGGGATCTCGTTCAGGTTCTGAGGGCCCCCTGTCGGCAGCATCCTTCCCCCCTAAGGATGGGCCAGGGACGGCTAGCCAGGGAGAGCCATCGGGGTCAGGGGCTACACCTGCTTCTGGCACTTCAGCCCCTGTATATATTACACAAGAGGTTTTTTCCTCAACCATTAATGGTCTAGAGGAAAGATTAATGGCCGTGATTACGTCTTCACTCAGTGGAAGAAAACGCACTAGGCTTTCCTCTGTTCCCCAAGACCCTCAGACAGAGGAGCTCTGGGATAAAGGAGATGAATCCCTTTCAGAGGATCGGGATGGGATGGATGATTCCTCTTCGGAGGATTCAGGTGGAGAGGGACCCTCTGCGACTTCCCAAGAGGAGAAAGTCTTAGTGCAGATCCTCACTGGATTGGTCCGCTCCACATTTAAGTTGCCCATACCTGAAACTGCTAAAGAATCCTCTTCTGCTTTGGGGTCACTGAAACCTTTCCAAGCAGCACATGCTTTTCCTGTTCATACTTTACTTGAAAAGCTTATTTATTCTGAGTGGGATCACCCAGACAAACGTTTTTTTCCGCCGAGAAAGTTTTCAACACTTTATCCGATGGAAGAAAAGTTTATTAAAATGTGGGGAATACCAGCTATTGATGCCGCCATTTCCTCCATAAATAATAGCCTGACTTGTCCTGTAGACAATGCTCAGATGCTCAGGGATCCTGTAGATAAAAGGATGGAATCCCTATTGAAGGATGTTTTCTCCTTAGCAGGATCAGTGGCCCAACCTGCAATAGCAGCGATTGGAGTCTGTCAATACTTAAGAGACCATGTTAAGCAGGTCATCAAAGTATTACCTGAACAGCAGGCCCAGGGGTTTGCTAACCTTCCAGCGGCCTTATGCTTTGTGGTTGACGCCATTAGAGATTCTATCGTGCAAACCTCCCGTCTTTCACTGGGGTTAATGCATATACGTAGAATCCTATGGTTGAAAAATTGGTCAGCCGAAGCACCATGTAAGAAGCTACTGGCTGGGTTTCCATTTCGTGCTGCAAGGTTGTTTGGAGAGGACTTGGATAACTATATCAAGAGAATCTCTTGTGGGAAAAGCACTCTCTTACCTGTCAAAAAGAAGAGTAAGCGTCCCTCTTTCAAACGGACTCTTTCCCCAGCGCCGGGGGCTTCAGCCTCCAGGCAGTCTCGACGGCCGCCTCCATCGGGGTCCAGAGACAAGAGTCAACCCCAGGGACAAAAGAAGTCCTGGGGAAAAAAGCCTACTAGGCAAAACACTAAGACCTCTGCATGAGGGGGCGCCCCCGCTCACTCGAGTGGGGGGAAGACTGCGACAGTTCTCAGAGCTCTGGCAGGAGGACTTCCAGGACAGATGGGTAGTCTCCACGGTAACCTTAGGGTACAAGCTGGAGTTTCAGGAATTCCCTTCTCCTCGGTTCCTCAGATCAAATGTTCCCAGAGACCCAGAGAAGAAGCAGTCGCTCCTTCTAGCGTTAGAGCGACTTTTGTCGCAGGAGGTCATTATGATAGTTCCCGCAAAGGACCAGGGATTGGGCTTCTATTCCAACCTTTTTACGGTCCAAAAGCCAAATGGGGATGTCAGGCCCATTTTGGACTTAAGGGATCTGAACCGATTCCTAAGGATTCAATCCTTCCGCATGGAATCAATTCGAACAGTAGTTCCCACCCTGCAGGGAGGAGAATTTCTGGCATCAATAGACATCAGAGATGCATATCTGCATGTGCCCATTTTTCCTGCTCATCAGAAGTTTCTGCGCTTCGAGGTAGGAGGGCGCCATTTCCAGTTTATGGCTCTGCCCTTTGGGATAGCCACTGCACCTCGAGTGTTCACAAAGATCTTGGCTCCTCCTCTGGCCAGATTAAGGGCTCAGGGTATAGCGGTCATAGCATACCTAGACGACCTGCTCTTGATAGACCGGTCGGTAGCCTCTTTGAATGGAAACTTGAGGACCACGGTCAGGTATCTAGAACACCTGGGTTGGATCCTCAACTTAGAAAAGTCTTTCCTAAAACCAGTAAGAAGACTGGAGTATTTAGGTCTGATTATAGATACAAGCCAGGAGAAAATATTTCTACCCCAGGCAAAGATCACTGCTTTGAGAGAGCTGATTCTGACAGTAAGGACCAAGAAGGGTCCCTCAGTCCGCCTTTGTATGAGGCTACTAGGGAAGATGGTGTCTTCATTCGAAGCAGTTCCCTATGCTCAGTTTCACTCAAGAATGCTGCAACACAGTATTCTGTCGACCTGGAACAAGAAGGTTCAGGCATTAGACTTTCCGATGCATCTGTCGCATGCGGTGCGTCAGAGCCTCAATTGGTGGCTCATACCCAAAAACCTGCAGAAGGGGAAATCCTTTCTACCGGTTACCTGGACGGTGGTAACAACAGATGCCAGTCTGTCAGGTTGGGGAGCAGTTCTGGAACAGGCTGCGGTCCAAGGAGTATGGTCCAAGACAGAGAGGACCTTACCCATCAACATTCTGGAGATCCGGGCGATACATCTAGCTCTAAAAGCCTGGACTATCAGGCTACAGGGTTGTCCGGTCAGGATCCAGTCCGACAATGCCACAGCAGTGGCTTATGTCAATCATCAGCGAGGCACCCGGAGCCGAGCTGCTCAAAAAGAGGTGAACCAGATCTTAGTCTGGGCAGAGATGCATGTGCCATGCATATCGGCAGTTTTTCATCCCGGGAATAGAGAATTGGCAGGTGGACTATCTAAGTCGCCAGCAGTTACTTCCAGGGGAATGGTCTCTGCATCCCGATGTCTTTTGGGCCATATGCCAAAGACGGGGGGTTCCAGATGTAGATCTCTTTGCATCCCGATTCAACAAAAAGATAGACAGATTTGTGGCAAGGACAAAAGATCCTCTTGCATGCGGGACGGATGCGTTGGTGATCCCGTGGCATCGGTTCTCACTGATTTACGCATTCCCGCCTATTCTGCTACTACCACGACTCCTTCGCAGGATCAAGCAGGAAAGGAAGTCGGTACTTCTGGTGGCCCCCGCTTGGCCCAGAAGGACTTGGTATGCAGAAATAGTAAGGATGACGGTAGGTTCCCCGTGGACACTACCGGAACGCCCAGACCTGTTATCTCAAGGTCCAGTGTTCCATCCTGCCTTACAAACACTAAATTTGACGGTTTGGCTATTGAGACCCACGTTCTGAAGAGTCGTGGGCTCTCAGGTCCTGTCATATCTACCTTGATTAATGCAAGGAAGCCAGCTTCCAGGATGATTTATCATAGAGTCTGGAAAGCTTATATAACCTGGTGTGAATCCAGAGGTTGGCATCCCAGGAAATATGTCATAGGTAGAATCCTTGATTTTCTACAGATGGGATTAGAGATGAAGCTGGCCTTGAGTACCATCAAGGGCCAGGTCTCTGCTTTATCAGTATTATTTCAGCGGCCACTTGCTTCGCATTCTTTGGTCCGAAACTTTATGCAGGGGGTGATGCGTCTTAATCCTCCGGTTAAAGCGCCCCTAAACCCCTGGGACTTGAATTTGGTCCTGGCTGTGTTACAGAAACGGCCTTTTGAACCAATAAGTCAGATTCCTTTGGTCTTGTTGACAAGGAAATTAATTTTTCTGGTGGCCATCTCTTCTGCTAGAAGAGTATCAGAATTAGCAGCTCTTTCCTGTAAGGAGCCTTATTTGATTATACACAAGGATAGAGTGGTACTACGCCCTCATCCTAGTTTTTTACCGAAGGTGGTTTCTGATTTTCATTTAAACCAAGACATTGTTCTACCTTCCTTTTTTCCAGATCCCTGTTCTCCGGAAGAGAGATCTCTACATTCGTTGGATGTAGTAAGAGCAGTTAAGGCCTATCTAGGGGCAACTACTCAGATCCGCAAGACGGATGTTTTGTTTGTGCTGCCAGAGGGTCCCAATAGAGGACAGGCAGCGTCAAAAGCTACCATTTCTAAATGGATTCGACAGTTGATCATTCAAGCTTACGGTTTGAAACAGAAGATTCCTCCGTTTCAGATCAGGGCACATTCCACAAGGGCTATTGGTGCTTCTTGGGCAGTGCATCACCGGGCCTCTATGGCTCAAATCTGCAAGGCCGCAACCTGGTCTTCAGTTCATACATTCACCAGATTCTATCAGGTGGATGTGAGAAGGCATGAGGATATCGCCTTTGGGCGTAGTGTGCTGCAGGCAGCAGTACAGGGTCCTCAGGTCTGATTGCACCCTACTTGGTCGTGGTTCCCCCCCCTCAGGTAGCATTGCTCTGGGACATCCCATCAGTAATTACTGTGGCTCTGTGTCCCGTGATGTTCGAGAAAGAAAATAGGATTTTTTAAAACAGCTTACCTGTAAAATCCTTTTCTTTCGAAGGACATCACGGGACACAGAGGTCCCACCCCTCTTCTAATACACTATATTGCTTGGCTAGAAAACTGAGGTATCCCTGCAAGGGGGAGGGATTATATAGGGGGTTGAACTTCCTGATAGGGTGTGCCAGTGTCCAATCACCAGTGATACCTATATAACCCATCAGTAATTACTGTGGCTCTGTGTCCCGTGATGTCCTTCGAAAGAAAAGGATTTTACAGGTAAGCTGTTTTAAAAAATCCTATTTTTGTTTGTGTTGCCAGAAGGTCCTAAAAGAGGACAAGCAGCGTTGAAATCTACTATTTCTAAATGCATTTGTCAAGTGATTGTTCAAGCTTATGGTTTAAAAAGGAAAATTCCACCTTTTCATATTAAATCGCACTCCACCAGGGCTGTTAGTACTTCCTGGGCAGTGCATCACCAAGCCTCCATGGCTCAGATCTGCAAGGCCGCAAATTTGTCTTCAGTCCATACATTTTACCAGATTCTATCAAGTAGATGTAAAAGGTCATGAGGATATCACCTTTGGGCGCAGTGTACTGCAGGCTGTAGTATAAGTCCTCTAGTCTTAGTGCTCAACTTTTTGTTGCGTCTCCCTCCCTTCATTTGGCATTGCTATGGGACATCCTACATAGTAACTACTATGGCTCTGTGTCCCGTGATGTACAATAAGAAAATAGGATTTTAAAACTGCTTACCTGTAAAATCCTTTTCTTTGAAGTACATCACGGGACACAGAGGTCCCTCCCTTCTTTGGTATACACATGTATTTCTTTGCTACAAAAGCTGAGGTACTCCCAGTAGTGGGAGGGGTTATATAAGGAGTGCACTTTTTGTCTTGGGGGCATGCCAGTGTCCATCACCTGAAGGTGGCCTCTAACCCACATAGTAACTACTATGGCTCTGTGTCCCGTGATGTACTTCAAAGAAAAGGATTTTATAGGTAAGCTGTTTTAAAAATCCTATTTTTTGTGTACTGTGTGAAGTGTTTTTATTCCCTGTGGGACACAAAACCCATCATTCCCCCAAGCTTTGCCTTGTTTACATAGGCAGAGCTCTATTCTGTGTGTCTGCCCAAAACAGGCCAGCGGCATCGCCCGTGCGTGCGCCCCCTATGCGTAAGTGCAAAAATCATGTGTATATACGTGATTCTGCCGAAGAGGGCCATCCTGTAGCAGTATATGGGGTGGTCTTTAAGTGGTCAATTTACAGTATCCCTTCTTTATCTGTGTATGGATGATGGCACTGTAAATATTCTAATTAAAAAAAATCTATTTACCTTCTTAAGTGATATACCACAGTCAAATGATCCAGCTCTTTCCCAGCCTGTCTGCAGGGAAACCTAAGCAGGAGCTTCTAGTCTTCTGCTGCTGGTAACATGTTCAGAGTAAAAATTGTTTCAATAAACTGTTTTAAATTGACAAATATATATTTAAAATCAAATCTTCATTATTTTTGGCAATAACATGGTGTAAGTAGATTTCTGCCAATGACAGGTTGTGTCACACCCCTCCAGCCTGTGTCTATTGTGTGTATGTGCTTGGGATAAGAGGGAAGTGAAGCCTCAATCACTCAACCTGTAATATCCCACCTCTATTGTGGTATGTGGGCATGAAGGAGGGAGGGAGTGGGCTGTCATTTACCACTGTGTATACTCCCACATGTGTGACTCTATAGTCACATGGCCTGCTCAGATGTGATCAAGGAGGAAATGCTCAACCTAGAAACTTACTGAAAACTGAGCATGTCCACTAGCTGACAACGGCTGCTCGGCAGAATCCTACAGTGGAGACCTGGACAGGAGGGGAGGGAGAGAGAACAGCTGGCTCAACCAGGTTTTTTGCAGAATACAGTAAAAAAAGATGTGTGTTTAATGACACTTTAAATATTTTGGTATTTTGGCTGCGCTCACCATGTAAATACATGACAAAAAAGTACTTTAGAATTTACACATTCTATAACTGATCATATAAATATTATGTTTCATAGTCTTGTAATTATTGATCTCTGTTCAGGTCAAGCCCACAGCAGACACCGCAAGCAAGTGGAACAAAGAGGAGGAGAGAAGCCAGCCCACCAACACCAAGGACTAGAGGACGGCACTCCTCAGGAGAATCGGCAGGGAAAAAAATGAAGCGCCAATGATTGTATAAATTTCATAGGTCATTTTTGTAGTATTGTATTCTAATTTAATACACTGTAAAAAGTTTGGTGTCAAAAAAAGGTGCTTAGAAATGTAAATTAATATACAATATTAATGCCATTCTATGGGGGAAATGTTTCATATTTTGTTTAGTTGTATGTAGGAGCCCCTTCCCTCCCCCACTTCATTGTAACTCCGGATTTATTAAATGTACAGAAGATTCACTTAGGTCTCAGATATAACTGAAGAGCAGCAAAGAAAAGTCATAGCCAGTAGCAGCCAATCAGTTCCCATCTGTGATTTTTCTCATGCAAGTTAGAAAGTGAAGCACCTGGTTGCTATAGCCAACAACCACTTAATTCCTTTCCACTAGTTTTTCTGAGGTCTGTAGTGTAGCTGCAATATATATGTATAAATATGTAATATATCGTTTGAAGAATTATAAACACAAGTCATTGGGCAGTATTTCTAAACCTCTTGGGTTTATAAATTCTCACTTGTTCAGTTTTTTTTTTTGTTTTTTTTTTTCATGGACCATCATTATCATAGTACATGTATTCAAGGAATGTGTAAACTTTTAACGGTAACGCTCACTGAAGGGGGTTTCAGAGGTTGGTGAGAAAGTAGGTGTGGTGTTTAAAAGTCATTCATCTCTGTGACTTTGTACTGTGCACATTAGATCCGATCTTCCTCCAGCCACTTCTGCCAGAGTGTCGGAGATTCTGAAGACTTCTGTAGATCTAGTAGCCTCCATGGTCTGCTTGGAGACACTGCCAAGTTGCCCATTCAAGATATAGTGAAAGATCTTCTGCTTGCTTCTTCCATCTCTCGGCAAGGTATACTTGGCCATTCACATCCCCTCACCGCACCCCGTTGGAGCCCTTGATTCATTGTTTAACAAAGTGGGGCTTTTAAAGATGGTGAGCATGTGGTCTCCCCCATGTGACAGTGTTCCTGAGTGGTCAGTCACCAGACTGAAACACTGTGGAAGCGGCCATGACGCTATTCACCTAGGTAAGCTCTGACACCAGGGGTTTACCCAGAGTGAACCCCTGCAGTGGGAAAGTGACAGGGGAGCTTGCATTTCATGGGATTACCTTGCTGGGAGAGAAATAGAGAGGCACTGTCAGTCTATGCTGAATGGGAACTAACTCTTTAAATACAGCTAGAAGTAGCTGTAGAAAGACTGGTTTTGGGTGAACAGACGCATTAAAGCTAGCAAAGTGCCTTCATGTTAAGGATAGGAGTTGGGTGTACAGTTAGTCGGAACTGCCTGTGACTCAAAATTCACTGAAATGAAAGACTTGATGCTATATGTTCACTTCAAATGTTTGTTTTTTTTTCTTTTTCTTAAGACATTAAGATTTACTCAACTGGAGCACTCGGAACCTCGTGCAGCTGTGCATAGTAACCAATCTTCTCCCATATTCAGCTTCTTCAATTTAAGCTTTGACAATAAAACCTGGGAGCTGATTGGTTTCTATGCAGAGCTGCACCAGATTTTGCACTGTATTTTTAAAGCAAATCTCTGATGCCTAGTCCATTCTTTTGTCCTGGAGGTGCCCAGGCTGTGATTTCAAAAATGATTGCACAGAGGTGAAGGATGCAAACCAGACTCCCTTCCTCCCACTATTGAAACCCATGTAGTGCATTTCTCTTTTTAATGCTTCAGTTACATGTTTCATTGGCAAGAATGTATATTTTGTAAAAGCTTTCATGATATAGCCATCACTTATAGAATATGGACACAGCAAGTTTCTATATTTTTGTTCATAGGGAATAAAAAATAACTGTGAGAAGCTTCTGATGAAGCTGTTTTTTATTTTTTTGGACTCCTGGGCCACATTCCAGGCCTAGAGTTAAAGGTGAACTGAAGTATTTATTGGGAATAACCTCACCATCCTACAACTGGCATTCAGCCCTGGACACAAGAGAAAACCTTTTCCCATCTGAGGTCTGTCTTACCTTGTGTCCGATTCCCATTTAGTGTTTGATTTAGCTGACAAAATAGCAGTTTGCTCTAGTTTTTTATTTAATAGGGCAGGGCCAAGAGTACTATCGTGCTGTGTTTACCACCAGGCCATCAAATTTGAACTTTCCCTCCAGAAAGAACAAATGGAAACCTGTGAAGATGTGTCTTCTGTACATTAGCGTAAAGTTTAAATCGTACTTTCTTTCATAAATAAAAGTATATGATTATAATGCAGTGAAAATCAACATGCATTAAACTTTAATTCTGGTGTGCAGACAACTTTACCTACATGGATTTTTTGTATACAGTACTTGCCACAGGTGTTCCAGTACAGTGTGATCAGGTTGATGACCTGACTGGTTGCTAGGACTTAAGACATTTTGATATTGTCTTATGAAATTAGCCTTGACATCTTGCCTTTACAAGAAATTGGCTTATTAATTTCTAGGTAAGTTTTGAATTTTTTTCGCCTCATACTTTAGACATGTCTATTGCTCTTGTAGAATCGATAGACTCTTTTCTCATAGATAATGCGGAATTTGAAGCAAAATCGAAGCCACCGCTGTATATAGATGGCAGGCAGTTATTTATTTTTACAATTTGCCGAAATGTTCATGTCCTTTAACTATAAAACTCTGTAAATATACATTGTTCAAGGAGTTGTATTTTTTTGTGTTGGCTGTACTTCCTTTTTCTTTTTCTTTTTTTTTTTTTTTTTTTTTTTTAACACCTTTTCCTTTTTCTTTCTGAAGCTACCAAGGTAATGTAGTTGGTTTCTCCTGAAAAGCTGTATGTACTTTTCTTGTAGGGCTTGTTCGCACATGTATCTTGGAGAAAATGAAAACTGGGTAGGCAAGGGTAATGCACCGAAGAGCACAACAGTAAGAATAGTAATTTTTGTTTTTTAATTAATTGAGGGACTCTGGAAGTTACCTTTCAGAATTCGGGAAGTCTTTTAACTTCAGGTTATACTGTTGCCTACAAGTGGATTACGCACTGCCAAAAATAAATGTAGGCCAGCCCAGGATAACCCCTCCTACTACCAGCATGCCTTGCTAGTGTCCTAAGAGCTCTGCTGTTTAAAATGCCAAGGATGTAGGTTGCTGTGCACTGTAAAATGCAGTTTAATGGCCTTAGCAAAGTTACCAACATGCCAGTGAAGGGTGGACCTGTCTGAGTACCCAACCAATAAACTGTTGGAAACCCTCTCTAAAGCACTGTTCTCACTGGTATGCCTTGCTCCACACCCCATTTTAGCTATGTTTGCCAAACCATAGCAGACTGGTCAACGTCCCTTAAAAAAAGTTCTTTCTAGTGCTGTAGTAGATTAGAGCAAATAGCTGTAGCCTTAAGCTACAGCTGTGATGGTCTGCTGGAGGTTTCTCATCTCCCCCATGGGTCTTCTATCACACAATGCGAGGGACACGTTTGTTAAAAGTGCTGGACTGCAGAACGGGCATCTAGGAAGCATCTGAGTCCCAAGGCTTTCAAAGGATGTCGCTTTACGATCTACTCTGGATACCATTATCAAGGATCCTACCGGTAGCACGAACACCCATCTTCCTCAGTAGAAGAGAAGCAACCCAAGAAACAGACTGCAAAGTCTTCACCCTCACTATTGGTTAAGAAATGTCCACATCATCAACATTCAGACTCTGCAAACTTGGTTCCTAGTCTACAAGTTCTGGGGCTTAAAATCTGCCATATCTTCAGACAATCCTTCCTCCACATGAAAGGTGTGCCCCCCACTTTCAAGAATAGGAGACATTTGTTAACCTTTGCAGACACGTCAACAGTTTGCACCTCTGACACCTAGGTGCAGGATGTGGTCTCAAGGGCTACAAACTGGAATTTGACTCCCTGTCCCCTCCTTGCTTCTCAACTGCAAATTTCCTTGTCACTACACAGTCTAGCAGATCTTCATTCTAGATTGAGGTGTCATTGCCCCGTTCCTGTGGCAGTGTTTTCAGGGGTTTTACTCCATTTTGTTCATTTCCCAAACTGAACCAAAAGCTCCATGGCCTTTAAAAGATCACCCAGATCTTCAGCTTTAAGGACTCATTTTACAAGCCTGCTTCATGTTCTCACTGGCTTTAATGGTATGGCTGTTGCAAGTGTCAGAACTTGTGGCCTTATCGTATTGCATAGGCAAAACCTAAGGTGGTTCCTGTCTTTCACCTCAACTAGGACATTATTCTTGCTTTGCTCTCTCCAGCTGCAGTTTGCCAAAAGTAAAATTCTCTTCCTTGTCTAGATGTGGCTCAGTCTGTGAGTCTATCTCTCAGCCACTGTTTTTGTTTTTTGTTTTTTTTCATAAAGACTAATTCACTTTGCTGTTGCACATTCATCAGATGCCAGCTTTGGGCATTAGGTCCTTGAGGCTTTTTGAGCTGCATGTAGTCCTCGGTTTTCTGAGGTTTTTTTCTTGGGCCTGTTTGGCATTTGCTGTACTGCCCTTTCCCCCAGTTATACTGCTTTTGAATGCCCCAAGCCTGAAAGACTTTTTCTGTAGATGAAAGAAAATGTTTTGTATTCACCATTAAAACCTTTTTCTTGAAATCCATTGAAGTCCCACCCATCTGTGTTTATGATCACTCTCTGTACTGTTTTACTAAAAAAACTGAAGCATGCTAGGAGTAGCAAGTTATCCTGGGCTGGTCTACGTTTTTTGTTTGCCAGTGTCCATTCCTTCTGTAGGCAGTACAGGCCGAAGGTGAAAGACTCTGTGTCCCTCAGTGAGCGCCAAAGAATAAAGACCTTAATGGTGGGTACAAAAATTCTGTTTTGACTGCAAGGATAATTCTGCTTTTCTGACTACCTTAGAAATATAGAAAGACAAAATACCAGCAAATGACAACTGCATGAGATGCTCTCTCTGACAAAGTTCCCGAATAGGCGATGTCAGTCCCAACTAGAGGCCTGCAATGGTCTCAGTAATCCGCTGTGGATACCTGCATACCAACAGATCCATGTCCTGAAGCCCCAAAAGTATAGAAACGCGTTTAAAGGAACACCTAATGCTTCTGCCTTTTTATACACACTGCCAAAAATCTTAACTGCATAGATTTTGATAGATATCTGCTCCCCGTGTAGAGTACTAGTCCCAGGTAGCTGGCCAGTTGTAATCACACCTATACTATATTGCTGCTAAAGGTTCTGATAGTCAACACTTAATGATGCAGAACAGTTTGAGTCCACTGATTTGAAAGGGTTGTGATGCAGGTAGCCATGTACTTTTGATGTTTGCAACTTGCCTCAGTTCAGTATACAAATATCAAGGTAGAAAAGCCATTTCATGTGTCCATGCGTTTTCTTGTTTCAAGTGCAGTGCAGGAAAGTTTCACGAAAAGCAGAATTCCACCCAAATGTTATATTTATTTTTTAAATTTTACATTCAGTGTAGTGAGGCTTATTTCAGTCCCACTAGATGTTTACTATTGTCATCTAATCCTTCTTCTCCTCTAAAGTGCATTCCCCATACTTTACTGGTTGCACAAAATGCTAATGCATGCTTTCCCTGCATCAATGTTGCTGCCTGTAGTGGATTATCTAGGAATACATAGGAACCCTATATGGGGATTGATTAAATTGTCTCCACTTGAACACAATCTCTTTCCTGGCCAAAACTGGTTGTGTGTATGTGGGAGGTGGGTTTAAATTATGCCCCACATTACAATGATTTTACATCTAGTTCAGCTGTGTGCCCTGTAAGACCCATCCTTACATGGAGAACTGTAGTTCATTATTCGTTTTTATTTTGCTTTCTGATCATCTAGTGTGATGAAGGAACAGTTATGCCTGTGTGACCATAGCCTACCTTTTCATTTGTAAATATGTTTACAGTGTTTTTTTTTTCTTCCACTATTCGATCAACACTTGTATAGTCTGTGTTCTTATATTGCGCTCCATGTACATTCTGCCTGTTTCTTGCAAATGAGATTATTTTTAGAAGCTAATGCTTGGATTCAGTATTTTTTCTCTTAATGATACAGGCATGTTGCCAAATGTCATTTTCATTGTGGAAAGTATGTTTTCATTGCCTTTTGCTTTTATTATTTATAACATATATGTTGAGATTGTTGCCTTTTTTAATTTTTTCTTTTTTTGCACAGTTGCTATTTTTTTGTGAAACCTTAATTTCTTACTGACCTTTTTTACATAAATGATAAAACCATTCAAAAACACTGCTTTGTAATGCATTTTTTTTTCTGGTTTACGTGTGTTTTTTTTTTTTTTTAATTTATCAGTTGAATGACAATGGTTATATAAACCTTCAGTAATCATGTTTATTTCCAGGTTCTTGCATTTGGGCACCAACTAAGCTGTCTCTGGATGCAAATTTAAAGGAAAAGTTCACTTTCAAAACATGTTCCAGCTCCTGCAGCTCTCCCTGTGACAGTGGGAGGGGGTTCTTCTTCCTCGAAGAGCGTGGCTGTGCGGGGTTCCGCCCACACGGGCACGTCATTCATTCTCACTTTTCTGTAAATTAATGCCTACAAGTTCCATCAGCTATTTCAGCTGATGGCTTGTAGTTCTCAATGAGCTACCAGGGTGCTGGTGAGCGCTCTGGTAGTCCATTGATTTTTCCTGCTCTCTGGTAACTGCCTGCCCATACAAAGAACAGGCAGCCAGCTATGCTGAGAGCCTGCATGAGACTGAGATTGCACCCGCAATATGACTGCAGGTGTAATGTGGTACAGGCTCCAGAAAAATAAGTGCACTTTTTTTTTTTTTTTTTTAATATTTCCCACATGGGTTGGGATTTCAGTCTGTGTGATGAACTCTATTGCTTAGAACACTGGTTCACCCACGCGACCTGATCTTTGCATGTAAAGGTAGTTTATCTGTTTTCAGGTATTTTTAAAATGCTGTCATTTTATGTAGTGTTCCCATCAATACATTCACATCCCTGCCCTCAAGGAGCTTACATTCTTCTAAGGTCCTTATGTCTATGATCCCTAAATGGGTCTGTTGATTATTTGCTGTGTTGCCTATCCCTCAGTTGGACTGCTTTTGAAGGTCCCATGTTTTTATATAAGATAAGATGAACGTCCCATGTTTTTATACAAGACGTTTTACTATAAGAAAACTGAATTTTTGACTTACCAGTAAAATCCATTGCATGGTGTACAGTACATGACACAAGTCTCTGCACACACTTCTTATGATCTCTTTTGCTTGCTACAAAACTGAAGCTTGCTAGGAGTGGAAGGGTTTTATGGGGGATGAAAGTTGGGGGGGGGGGGAGGTTTGGGAACTTTAAAATGAGGCAAATGTATGTATTGTGCTCATAAGTTTACATACTCTGGCAGAATTTTATTTCTTGGCCATTTTTGTTTTTTTTTCACCCATGGTTAGTGTTTGGCTGAAACTATTTATTATCAATCAACTGTGTTTACTCTCTTTAAATCATAATCACAACAAACTACCCAAATGACCCTGATCAAAAGTTTACATACCCTGGTGATTTTGGCCTAATAACATGCACCCAAGTTGACACAAAGGGGTTTGAATGGCTATTAAAGGTAACCATCCTCACCTGTGATCTGTTTGCTTGTAATGAGTGTGTGTGTATAAAAGGTCAATGAGTTTCAAGACTCCTGACAGACCCTTACGTCAGTGCAGCACTGGATGAAAGATGCTTCTGGATTCTGAGTCATGGGAAAAGGTAGTTGAACTGCATGGGCGGCACAGTGCAGGGGCGGATCCAGGGGGGGGGCAACGGGGCAATTGCCCCCTCCGAGAAATGTGAGACTGTGAGAGGAGCCCGCTGTCGGGCGGCTCCATAGGTGAGAGAGCCGCCGGGTGGCTCCATAGGTGAGAGAGCCGCCGGGCGGCTCCGTAAGTGAGAGCCACTGGGCGGCTCCGCAGGAGAGAGACAGCGGGCTGGCCCAGCGGCTCAGTTGGTCAGATGTGCCACTCGATGTGTTTGTGGGCGGGCTGCTGGCCAATCAGGGAGCCGGCGGGCGGGGGAGCAGAGAGATGACATCATCTCTCACCGCCCGGCGCCCGCCCTGCATCCCTGCAGTTACCCCCTCACCATGCAGCTGCGGCAGCAGAGAGATTAAATCATCTCTGCTTCCTGTCTCTGGGACACAAGACACCACCTTAGCAGGTGGCAAGTGACAATCTGGTGACAGGCGACGTGGCAAGTGACAATCCGCAACATGTGGCAGGCGACGTGGCAAGTGACAATCTGCATCTGGTGACAATCTGCATCTGGTGACAGGCCACGTGGCAAGTGACAATCTGCAACGTGGCAGGCGACGTGGCAAGTGACTATCTGCATCTGGTGACAAGCGACGTGGCAAGTGACATGGCAAGTGACAATCCGCAACATGTGGGGCGACGTGGCAAGTGACAATCTGCATCTGGTGACAGGTGACGTGGCAAGTGACACACTCAGGGCTCCCACTGATTCTGCATTATGGTGAGTTAAACTATTGAATTTTTTATAACAATGTAATAATAGTAATAATGCGCTTCAATCATCCTGACACCATAACAACCATGGTGCCGTGATGATTGAAGCGCCAACACCAGCCATTTCCCCGATAGATGTACCCCAAAAAAATATATTTTCTGGCAGTGCCCCTCCCGAGACTAGACTCTGGATCCGCCCCTGGCACAGTGGTGTAGTTGGTAGCACTCTCGCCTAGCAGTAAGAAGGGTCGCTGGTTTGAATCCCGACCACCTGCCTGGAGTTTGCATGTTCTCCCTGTGTCTGCGTGGGTTTCCTCTGGGTACTCCAGTTTCCTCCCACACTCCAAAGACATGCTGGTAGGTTAATTGGATCCTGTCTAAATTGGCCCTAGTATGTATGAATGTGAGTTAGGGACCTTAGATTGTAAGCTCCTTGAGGGTGTAGGGACTGATGTGAATGTATAATGTATATGTAAAGCGCTGAGTAAATTGATGGCGCTATATAAGTACCTGAAATAAATAAAAATAAATTAAATAAACTGTATAAAACAGGAAAGGGATATAAAAAGATATCCAAGTATGCCAATCAGCAGTATTCAAACTCTAATCAAGAAGTGGAAAATGAGAGATTCTGTTGAAACCAAACCACAGTCAGGTAGGCGAACTAAAATTTCAGCCACAACTGCCAGGAAAATTGTTCAGGATGCAAAGAAACCCACAAATAACTTCAGGTGAAATACAGGACTCTCTGAAAGCATGCGGTGTGGCTGTTTTCAAGATGCACAATAAGGAGGCACCATGATTATGCAAATGCCACAAAGTATCCCGCTTACAATACACCAAACAGCACAGAGACAAGCTTCAAACCTTCTGGCACAAAGTCATTTGGCGTGAGAAGACCAAAATTGAGCTTTTTGGCCACAACTTTTTTTTTTTTTTAAATATGTCTGCTTGTTCCCAGTTTGTGTTTTTCTTTCCTCCTTTCTTGTACACGGTTCATTACCTGTACTGGTTACAATATTAGTTGTGGCTGCTTATTCACAAATGTATATAATAAACTGCACTGTGAATTGAAAGCTGTTTGCCTTTTTACCGTAGGCAATCAGCACAGGTCTGTATTTTTTAAAAATGCATCCTGCTGGAAAGCCAAACCCAAATCTACACCACTATTTAAAACTCAATTCAAATTGTATTCATAACCCTTTTCCAAAAGCCTTTGAAATACTGTACATCTCCCTTATTGTTCTAGTAGCATATCAATATGTCAAAGCTGCGCTCCAATCTAATAATAAACGTGTGTGCCCACATTACACTCCCCTTCTCTTCCCACTGGATCTGCATTGTATATGAAGATTTCAGGAAGTAGGAAGGTGATTGGCTGCTGGGGAACTGGTGGGGGGGAAAGCCTGTGAGACCTTGGATCAAGGTATTCCATGCTATTACATTCCCCTTCCTGGAAACGTGAGGATGGGCACACCTTTCTTTTCTTTCTCTTTTTTTTTTTTTTTTTTTTTTTTTTTTTTGCTTAGTCTGGAGTTGGGCTTTATGCATTTTTCTTTTTCCCTCCTAAAGTGTAGATGTATGGACATTTCTTTGTAAACAAAGTCGATAGGGATAGAAGATAAAGGAGAGAGGACCAGCAACGCAAGATCTATGTAACAAATTAAGTTTCACATAACATACACTTGGCTACTGCAAAAATGTAACAAGTATTTTAGAAAAATAGCCACACAAATTTTTACTTGAACTAAACAGAAATATAAGTCGTGGATAAACAAACACAGGATCAAGTTTAACTACAAATGTAGTGTTAAAGTGCATTCGTGATCTCTTACATCTATAGTCTATACATAATTGTAAATGAAAAATACTGCCAAAAAAAAATTTTTTTTTCAATAGATTTAGAAAGCGTGAGATTTTAATGCTGTCTGTGCGCTTGAGGGGAGATTCACCATCAATACTTGTCCTGATGATGGCCACTATCCCTGGGACAGAGAAGAGGAGAGCAAATCCAACATGTCACAGTAATCGTCAAAATAGGAATAGGGGGCAATATTTGAATGGACATACTGGATCCAGTGCCAGTTATCAGTGGTGGGATTTCCTTTACTTTTTACTGTCCCAGAAACAAAACAAAAAGTAAAGCCTCTACAAGGTGTGTCTAAAAAGTTTGGTGAATGGAAACAGAAGATACAAATTACCTTTTATTGGCCTTTAAAATAATTGCCATCCTTAACACACTTTTGGCAATGTTCATAAAGCTTCTGGAAACTGTCAGCAAAGGCCTCTTTAGGAATCAATCGCAGAACCGCTGTCACACATTCCTCAATTGCCGCCACATCTGCAAAACGTGTGCTTTTCATGATGCTCTTTAGGTGGGGAAACAAAGGATGGATCCTGGTCACACATGGTAATGAAATCTCGAGAGTTTTCCATCTGTTTTGCTTTATGTTCTTCTGTCAGCTTGTGGGGGCACAAACCGGAAACAGATCTTCTGCTTACCCAAATCTTCACGGAGGTCATACATGGAAATGAATAAAAATATTCCCATAGTGTAAAACAAGCTTACGTATTCACACTGTGGCCACAGGAGGAAGGGTGCTGAGGACTTCTGCCTGAATGGACATCTTTCCATATTGCCTTTGACTCCTAAGGCATCTCCACTTTGTGTAGAGTATGGCAGGTTTTTGTGCTGGCTTTTCATTTATGCTTGGATATGCCTCTTTCACCCCTTGCATATCCTTTATTGGTTTAACTTTTTCAGTTGAGCTACTATTGACATCTGCTGAGGCAGCTTTTCCATCCATTCATATATTCCTATATAGAAACCACTAGAGGATGCACCACAGTGCTTCAGTCACAGTCTGATATATACAGAGCTCAGGTGATAAGAAGAGCTCTCAATGGTTCAGCTTATTTGCTCAGTGGGCTCTGTAACCGTTTCTGATAAGACATTTCTACAATTGATCTTTCCCACACAGCTTCACGTAGCCATTAGATGCTAAATGAGAACATTCATATATGGGTTTATAAGACAATCATGTTTTCCTTCCTACTGCATATATACAAGGTAATGCTATAAATATGTTCCTAATGACCGTCAAGCACTAGAGGGTTGGGGGAGTCTTGAGGCATTAAATGTCAAACCCAGCCGCATTTTTTGTTTTTAGTACACTGGTCAGTAGTGTCCTTCTGAATACCAGCTCCACTCATAAGGTATCCCTGTGAATGCGGTTTTCACTTATATTATTGCTGTCTATGCATCAAGAAGGAAAATCCATGAGATCCTCAAAGTGCTTTAAAAATCTTCGTAGAGGAATACTTCAGCCCGGTTTGTCCTCACTCACTTTAAACCTATAAATACAAAACACAGATGTGAGAGTGTTAGAACCATACCAGAACATGTCCTATAGTGCATTATTCATAGAGATGAAACAAAATCAGTATGGTCAGCTGTTGTAAACTATTGCATCAGTTGTGTCGATGTTCCTTTTAACATGTTTCTATTTATAGAATACAGAGTTTGAAGTCTCTACAGGCACAATGCAAGTGATCTGTCCAATGTGGACCTTGATATCTTTACCCTTGGGATGCTTAGCAAAGACCTCAGGACCTCAGTATTGGTGGAAGCCAAGCTTGTGTAGTCAAGCCTGACTAAAGGGGGGGGGGGTGGTTTAACCCCTTTGTTTCGAGCGTATGCATATATGCGGCCTCGGCTTTAGGGGGTTATACCGGGATCATGCCCGCAGCTGCAGGCATCATCCCGGTACCATTTTTTTAGAGCGGGTGGTCGGCTTTCCAGGGATAACAACCAATGCGGCTCAAAGCTGCTTGGTTGTTAACCCGGAGGAGCGGGAGGGGACATCCACCGCCTTCCACCGCTCTTCCTGGGTCTCCCATCCAACCAGGAGACCCGATCCTCGATCCGCCACTTCTGGCGGCTAGAGACAGACTGGCCTGGAAACGGCTTGGTTCTAGTCTTCTCTCTGTAAACACTGAAGTGATGTCACAACGTCACTTGCGGTTTACTCGGCTGCCAATGGCGCCGGTTTTAAAAAGTATACAGTATGCAGAATCGCCATTTTCGGCGATCTGAATTCTTAAGTGCAAAGGCGGGATTTGGGGTCTTTTAGACCCCCGATCCCTCCATAAAGAGTACCTGTCACCACCTATTACTGTCACAAGGGATGTTTACATTCCTTGTGACCGCAATAAGTGATCAAATTTTTTTTTTTTTTAATTGCAATGTAAAAAAATAAAAATGAATGAAATAAAAAAAAATTTTTAAAGCACCCCCGCGAGCTCGCGCAGCAAAGAAAACTCATACGAAAGTTGCGCCCGCATATGTAAACGATGTTCAAATCACACATCAGGTATTGCTGTGATCGTCAGCGAGAGCAATAATTCTAGCACTAGACCTCCTCTGTAACTCTAACCTGGTAACCGTTATTTTTTTTTTTAAAACATCGTCTATGGAGATTTTTAGGTACCGTAGTGTGCGCAATTTTAAAACATGACATGTTTGGTATCTGTTTACTCGGCGTAACATCATCTTTCACATTATATAAAAAAATTGGGCTAACGTTACTGTTTCATTTTTTTTTAAATTTATGAAAGTGTCCTTTTCCCCAAAAAGTTACATTTAAAAGACCAATGCACAAATACTGTGTGACATAAAATATTGCAACAAGCCATTTTATTCTCTAGATTCTCTGCTAAAAAATATATACATAATGTTTGGGGGTTCTAAGTAATTTTCTAGCAAAATATACAGATTTTAACTTGTAAACACCAAATAGCAAAAATAGGCTTAGTCATGAAAGTGCTAAATGTGAATGTTGCACAGGATGCTTTAGCCTTTCTAGGCAAGCATTAGTGATGGATGGTTGGTGGTTTTATTATAAAAGACATATTTCGGTTTGATGTAATACTGTAAATGTATAACATTTTGTAAAATTTAAACCAATAAATAATGCTGCAGCCTATTCTTCTACCAAGTTTGTGTCTGGTTTTATACAGGGTTATTTGTGTGATTATTTGGGTGTTGTTTATGGTTCCATGTTGGTTTTAGACTTCGATGTACAATTTCTCATGATTAAAGCAGCAATCGGTGTAATTGGGGTTTCAATATTTAATGTTCATGACACGTTCATTTGGCGTGATATGTTTATTATAATTTTGCAACATATGTTTAAATTTGTAAGCAACATTATTTGGATGCAATCTACGACATCTGCTGAAACCAGTTCTAGCCTATTAAATATTTTCACAGCTCTAACAATAACATAACATATCCTTCCAACCATAGAGGTTGCTTATTTGATATTGGAAGTGATCCAACAACTGAGCAGTCAAATTTTTTTTTTTTTTGTATAGCAGTTGCCAAAGAATATAACTAGCCAATCAGAAGAGAGCCATCACTAGGGATAAAATCTGTTAAAATCTTGTGTTCTTTAGGACAAACCTGAGTACTAAAGCTTTTGACACATTTGTGTTTGTAAAGAAAAACAGGTTTCTATGCTTTATTTACACAATCACAACTTACCTTCTGGAAAACCTCCTTTGGTGTTTTCTTCATAGAGGTGCTGGAAATTAGTAAAATAAAAAAAATCAAACTAGTATAACACAAACTGCTTACAAAAGATCTAAAAGGAATATCTTGGCATATTCTTGACATTCACCTGGCAATTTTGTTGCTTTTAATAATTTTTCAAATAGAAACCTTCACGTATTCCGTCACACATACTGTATGACCATAAACTTTCGGTGCCCATTGTTGGCAACCTGCCACTAAAAGTTTCTATTGATACCATAAACATTTAATACTGTTATTGATGGCTCAGTGATCTGTTCAATTACTGCATATGTGGGATTTTAGGATATGTGGATGGGGGAATTTAATTGCTGTGCCTTTGTACTCTGACAGCAGGAAGACTTCCCTGCTGTCAGAATACACTGATCAGCGATGAACTATAGCCGGCAGTGCTGATCGAGCAGCAAAAATCTGAAAGGGCAGTTGTACAAAGGTCCATTGGTAGATCAACTTCTGTAGAACTACCCTAGCCAAATATAGATTGAAATTCGTCCGGCTCCTGCTGAACCAGACAAATTTTGATCCATGTATGGTCAGCTTTACAGTAGCTCCATTCTATTCAGGAGCAACAGAGACCCCCTTGGACAGCAGCATTGTCTAGGGAGAGGGTAGTGTTAGATGCATTAGCAAATTTTGATGCACTTAAATAAAAAGCCTACGTTTTTTTTTTTTGTTTTTTTTTTTTCTCCTTCCTTTTAGGATAAAGGTTTTAAATAGATGAATAAAAGCTGACCATCGTAAGCACCCCTGTCAGTGGTAAATGGTTTGTCTCAACCCTCCAACTGCCACTTTATCTGGACAGCTTGGTCTGATCAAAGAAGTTGAAAAACACCAGGCTTACTAGTAGGATGTGCAAAATAAAGGAACGGAAGGCTAAAAAAAAAAAAAAAAGAAGAAAACTAATGCAGCTACCACATTATTATCAAGGATTGGTGAGCTGCAGTATATTACATTTTTTGCTTTTGGATTTAGAGACACTTTAACTTTGGCTTCCTCACTTTAACGAGTTTGGGAACACACCTCAACATTTAGGCCCATGCACCTGTTTTTTTCCTAGCAGGAGTGTGTGTGATTTTCCAATTATGTGATCATGTATTTATTTATTTTAGCTTATGTTATTTTACACTTATTATGTTGATACTGTTTTCTCTTAAAAATTAACTTTTAGACACACATGAATTATATTTTACTATGTGTATGTGTATATATATATATAATGTGTGTGTGTGTGTGTGTGTGTGTGTGTGTGTGTGTGTGTTTTTTATATATATATATATATATATATATATATATATAAAATTGCTCCAGGGTGCACAGGGTTAAACCAATGTCTGAGTGGGCACTGTGCGGCATGTGATAATCATAACGTCCACTAGATGGCAATATAAAGGACTACACAGGTTCCTTCCTAATTCAGCTTGAGAAAGGAGCGCGCAGTCTCCCTGGTTTTTCTCCTACTGCACATGCTCCGAAATGCGTCGATGCTTAATGACATCATCTGGGTCGACGCTGTGTTCCAGTGTGAGTTACAGCTCTCACTTTGAGCTCTTCCCTCTTCCTACCATCCAGCCGGTGTTCTATCAAAATAGCCATCTTGTCAGAAACTCTCAACTACTTAACTTCCGGTTCTTTTAAACCATCAGTAATTGGAGATTTTGACGAATTGCTGTTTGGACACAACACCGGCAACCGAATACAGTCCAGTACAGGATAATATGAGCAAAGATTGTCACTCCGCTCCGATACTAGCTAACAAAATGGCCGCCTTCGAGGCAGCGACAACTTTGTCCTCATTAGCTGCTGTACTGTCAAAGTCGCTAAATCTTCCTGTACCGGACTGTATTTGGTTGCCGGTGTTGTGTCCAAACAGCAATTCATCAAAATCTCCAATTACTGATGGTTTAACCACTTCAATACAGGGCACTTTCTTCACACCCTTCCTGCCCAGGCCAATTTTCAGCTTTCAGCGCTGTAACAATTTGAATGACAATTGCGCGGTAATGCAACACTGTACCCAAATGAAATTTTGATAATTTTTTTCCACAAAAATAGAGCTTTCTTTTGGTGGTATTTGATCACCTCCTGCGTTTTTTCATTTTTTGCGCTATAAATAAAAAAAGAGTGACAGTTTTGAAAAAAAACTATTTTTTACTTTTTGCTATAATAAATATCCCAAATTTATTTTTAAAAAAAACAAATATTTTCCTCAGTTTAGGCCGATTTATATTCTTCTACATATTTTTGGTAAAAAAAATTGCAATAAGCGTATATTGATTGGTTTGCGCAAAAGTTATAGCATCTACAAAATATTGGTGCTACATTGGCTTTTCTCCAATCACCTGGTACCATTCCAGTCAGTAGACTGTCTGTCAGTAAGAATTAGGAACACTGGTCTGGCAATTACTTGACTGAGTTCCCTAAGTACCCTCGGATAGCAAGCCATCTGGTCCCGGTGATTAATTAATGTTAAGTTTACCAAGTCTAATTTTAATTCTGTCCTCTGTTAACCATGGAGGTGCTTCCTGTGATGTGTCATAAGGATAAACACTGCAGTTTTGGTTACTGAAGTCCCCCTGTCCTCCCTTTTTTACTGTTTACATACTTAACTACTTCCTGATTGTTTATCAGCGCAGCCCCTCCTCAGATCACCACACTGGACCACCAGGGATTGCCACTAGGACCACCAGGGAAGGGGCAACATGTGGATGGCCAGGTATGTACCCCATGGCCATCCACATGTGCCCAATCTGTGCCAATCAGTGCTCACAAATGGGCACTGATTGGCACCATTTATGTTTTAGTTATGCCCAGCAATGCCACCAATAAATTTTATCAGTGCCACCAATCAGTGTCATCGGTGCCACCTGCCATTGCCCATCAGTGCCCACCTATCAGTGCCATCCATAAGTACCCATCAGTGCCACCCATATGTACCAATCAATGCCACCTATGAGTGCCCATCGGTGCCACCTATGAGTGCCCATCAGTGCCCATCAGTGCCACCTCATTGGTGCCACCCCGTCAGTGCCCGTCATTGAAGAAGAAAACGTACTTATTTACAAAAAATTTTAACAGAAACAAAGAAAAACTTGTTTTTTTTTTTTTTTTAATTTCAGTCTTTTTTTATTTGTTGCGCAAAAAATAAAAACCGCAGAGGTGATCAAATACCACCAAAAGAAAGCTCTATTTGTGGGAACAAAATGATAAAAAATTTGTTTGGGTACAGTGTAGCATGACCGCGCAATTGTCATTCAAATTGCGACAGCGCTGAAAGCTGAAAATTTGGTCTGGGCGGGAAGGTGTCTAAGTGCCTGGTATTGAAGTGGTTAAAGAATTTTTTATTTTTTTTTTTTGCTCTCCTCTATGTGTCTTTCATGTTCTATCTTAGTTGTCCTAATTGCACCCTTACATTTCTTGTTGCATTCTTTGTAAAGTCTGAATGCTGATGATGTTCCCTCAACCCTGTATTTTTTGAAGGCCTTCTCCTTTGCTTTTATATGCATTTTTACATTGGAGTTAAGTCATCCAGGACTTTTGTTTGCTCTTTTAAATTTATTACCCAATGGGATGCATTGGCTAATGCCCTTATTTAACATGCTCTTAAAGCAAACCCATCTCTCCTCCGTGTTCTTTGTTCCTAAGATTTTATCCCAATTCATGCCTTCTAGCAGGGTTCGTAGTTTAGGGAAGTTGGCTGTTTTGAAATTCAGTGTCTTTGTATTCCCCTTATGTTTCCTATTTGTGTGATTTACACTGAAGCCAATTGACCTGTGATCGCTGTTACCTAAATTGCCATGTATTTCCACATCCGTGATCAGGTCTGTATTGTTGGTAACCACTAGATCCAATAACGCTTTATTTCTAGTTGGTGCATCTACCATCTGAACCATTAAATTGTCCTGCAAGACATTTAGGAACTGGCGAGCCTTAGATGAATGTGCGGTTCCCTCCGCCCAGTCTATGTCTGGATAATTAAAATCCCCCATTATGATAACAGTTCCCATCCTTGCTGCTAATCCAACTTGTGAGGAGGTCAGTCTCCCCCTCCTCCCTCAGGTTAGGGGGCCTCTAGCATACTCCCAGTAATATTTTCCCCTTAGCTTCATCCCTTAGGAGCTCTACCCATAAGGATTCCACCTCCTCCCTAGCTCCCTTATTGATGTCATCTTTCACATTCACTTGTACATTATTCTTGATATATATATAGGACCTATAGATAATAGGTTATTAATTATGGCATTTTTATTATAATTTTCTTTTTACTAGTAATGGTGACTGTGACATTGTGGCGGACAGATCGGACACTTTTGACACTTTTTTGAAACCATTGACATTTATACAGCGATCAGGGCTATAAATAGGCATTGATTACTGTATAAATGTCACTGGCAAGGAAGGGGTTAACACTAGGGTGGTGATCAAGGGGTTAAGTGTTCCCAGACTGTGTTCTAACTGTGGGGGATGGGACTGACTAGGGGAGGAGACTGATCGGTGTTCCTAAATACTAGGAACACACGATCTGTCTCCTCTCCCCTGACAGGACGTGGATCCGTGTGTTTACACACACAGATCCACGTTCCTGCTCTGTCACGAGTGATCGTGTGTGCCCGGCGGACATCGCGGCCACCAGGCACGTGCATCGGCCCCTTGGTGATGTGGCACGCACGCACCCCCTATGCGGGCGGGAAGCCAAGGACATCATATGACACCCGCCCGGGGTGAGAGAGCCACCTTGCGGACATCGTATGACAATAGGCGGGATGCGAAGTGGTTAAAGAAACTGGAAGTTAAGGAGTTTCTGACGAGTTGGCTAATTTGACAGAACACCGACCAGAACAGCCTTTGCAAATGGTAGACAGTGCAGGCTTACAAAGCCCCTACACCCGCTGACGTCCCTTGGATGTACCTCCTGTGATGTGTATGTTCTAACCACCTTCATATGAGTTTTATCCATATAAGCTCTTAATAAATTGTCTCAGATGCGCCTGCTTTTCTTATCTCTTCAAAAACGCACCCAAGTTCTGTTTTTTCAAATGCGTTTAGGTCGCATCTAGAGCAAGCACTAAATGTGCCAGTGCTTGGGCACATTTAGATGCGTTTAGGCAAGTTTTGGCATTTTTTTCAGCCAAAATGCTCCTCTCTTGAAGGCACAAGTGGTGTGTTTTTTTTTTTTTTTTTTTGCACCCAGGCGCTCCTGCCTCTAAACTCCTGAAAATGCCTACTTTATGTGTGCATGGACACATAGACTAACATGCAGGGGCATTCAAAGCCAGAAAAAGAAACACGTTAAACACCTGTAAAACGGGCATTTTTTTTTTAGCTCACGTGTGCGTGAAGCTTTATGCTCACATGGGTAAAAGTATACATTTTAGTTAGTTTTAAATCTTAAAACAAGGTAAACACCATCTCTATATCCAGGCATCCAACTTACATATGACTCGAGGTGACAACAGGAACTGAGAGGAAATCTATCCCTAGGAAGGGAAATTCACTCCTGTAAGAGTCATCATGGGAAAAAGGGGTCTCCACTGAAGCTTTATCTCCAATCCTTGTTTCCACAACAACCCGAAATTTTCACAGGGCCAGAAAATGAAGTGAAATCTTCTGAACAGGGGCACAGACAGCAAAACAAACATTACAGGGGTGCTAACCCTTCCCATGCTAGTAAAAAAAACATAAAAATAATTTTTGGGGCTGGGGTTACACTTAGAAAAATGTAACTTACATATGAATTCAACTTAAAGTATAACTAAAGGCAAAACTTTTTTTTTTGATAGCGGAGAGGGATTAGAACACCTGTCAGTTTGTATTGCTGTCTGTGCCCTCATTAAGGAGGCACCCTCTCTATTTATCCTGTTTACCATTATCATTGAAAGTAAAAGAAAATCCCAAACTTTGAGTTGTCCCCAGAAAACTAATAGATGGGAAATCTTCCAATGGGACACTAGTTCTGGTCACTTGGGGGTCCCCAAGGAGTTCCCTTAACCACTTAAAGACAGCCTACCGCATATATACTGCGGCAGGGTGGCTCTATTGCATGAAATCATGTACCTGTATGTACTTTTGTGCAATAGATACTGTGGGTGCATTGGACAGAGGGGGAGCCAATCAGCGGGTCAACTGCGATTGTTCCCCAGAGAGGCAGAACGACGGTCTGACAGGGAAGGAACACGGATCTCTGTTTTCCCCCAATCAGTCCATCCCCCACACAGTTAGTAAGCACCTCCTAGGGACACACTTAACCCCTTGATCGCTCCTGATGTTAACCCTGCCAGTGTCATTAGTACATTAACTGCATTTTTTTTTTAGCACTGATCACTGTAATAATGTAACTGGTTCCCAAAAAAGTGTCAGTTAGATGTCCGATTTGTCCGCCATAATTTCACAGTCCCGCTAAAAATCAATGATCGCTGCCATTACTAATAAAGATAAAATAAAATGCCATAAAAATATCCCATAGTTTGTAGACACTCTAAATTTTGCGCAAACCAATCAATATATATGCTTATTGTGATTTTTATTACCAAAAATATGTAGCTAAATACATATTGGCCTAAATTGATGAAGAAATTAGATTTTTTTTTAAAAAATTATTGGGTATGTTTTTATAGCAGAAAGTAAAAAATATTGTTGTTTTTTTTTTTAAATCGTCACTTTTTTTTGTTTATAGCGCAAAAAAAATCGCAGAAGTTATCAAATACCATTAAAAAAAAGCTCTATTTGTGGGGAAAAAAGGGACATCAATTGTATTTGGGTACAGCGTTGCACGACCGCGCAATTGTCAGTAGGAAATGCAGTGCTGTATCGCAAAAAATGACCCGGTCATTAAGGGGGTAAAACCTTCGGGGCTGAAGTGGTTAATTTGCAGGGATTTCCTCTCACTTCCTGTTTGCTATGTGACAGGATGTGAAGGGTAATCTCTGAAATGGGACACAGATGGCAAAAATAAAAAAAATCTGACTGGTTATAACCCTCCCTTGCACTATTGAAGATTAAAAATAACCCAGAAAATTGTATAATACAGTAATTTTTCTTTCCTGGTGCTTATCCATTGTAGCATACATGTGGTAGTAGTCACGCCTACTTCTGACCACAGGACCAGTGCATAGCTATAAAAAGTTAACACCCACACAACAGCCCATTTCCTGTACTTCAATAGGAATGAACTGGGTGTGTTCAGTATACGGGCATGGATAGGCACCAGGAAAGGAAAATAACGGTAAGTATGATCTTGTTTGTAACCTGAGGACTGCCTGTACATGTTTTCACCTGAACCACGTAATAACTGTTACTTACTTGACATGACGGAACGGCCACTTTTGAACATTGAAGCAATGTTGACACAGTCAATGAGTTCCAAGGCAAAAATCAGTTCATTTTTTAAGCTTATGACCCCGTTCTGGCCTTTTTTCAGCCACACCTGTAACATCTGATATTTTTGTTCCCTTCTATCTCTGGACAGAATTCTACACCTCTCCACTTCTTCTTCGCTGACTCTGAGGATCCTCATCAGATGAATCCAGTTATGCTCCTCCACATGCTTTATTAAAAAGTAGAGTTCATATTGTTCAAAATCTGGAAACAGAAACAACTGTTATGTTATGTCCAGTCGTGTCAGAAAAGAAAACATAATACATTGGTGGCAAAAAGAAGAACCTGCTCCAGGTGTTTACTTCCTAATGATCTCTCCCCTCTCCAGGTGTGGGTGCAGCTCAATATGCAAAAATAAAAAGGTCCGGGTGGCCGCACTCCAATGAAAATGATTTCTTTATTGTTATAATAAATCAATGCAGCAAGGATAAAACCGCTGACATGTTTCACACCGTTACGGTGTGAAACGCATCAACGGTTTTATCCTTGCTGCTTGGCTTTAATACATTGGTGGCAGTTTGGTGTTCATAGATCTTCAGGTCAAGGTGGAGGACAATGAGGAACCTCAGCCTGCTGCTTGCTGTCTGTCACATTGCTCTCCCAACCGTGCAAGGCTGATAACAATGCTTGAGATCTCAGTGCAGCACAGAGAGCACAGGAAGTTATCATCTCACTGGGTTTTGGCAGGATCAGCAGGTATTTTTGTACTTCTTGAAGAGATTTAACAAAACACCTTCAATGTTAAATTTAAGAGACGAAAAGATACCAAATAGAAGGAATTCATTGTTAGGATTTACATGCAGAAGAAAAAAAAGTGGTGACTTACGATGTATTGTTTGTCTTTGGGATATAGCTGAAAAAGGGAAATTAAGTGACATTAGAAAAGAAAGCCTTTAAAAAAATTATTATCTGAATGTATTGTTAAAAATAAAAGCAGAATAAAAAAATGTATTGAACAAAAAAAAAAATCTGCACTGAATAATATCAATCCAAAAATGCTATTTGACTGGATAACATACACTTTCTGAGTTATTGACCCATAAGAGATTTGCAAATCAGCAGTTGGGGCTTTACTCAGACTTTAAAATGTACATAGAACTCAAAATCTATTTTTCAGTATGGTTGACATTATGTCTCACTGTATAAAGTTTCCCTAGGTAAATAGTTTTTTTGTAAATCTATTGCAAAGTTTTCTTACCTAGAGATCCTGCCAGTAATGGCAGCTGTTTAACCGGTTCCCAACCGGCGTACGTCGGCAGAATGGCACGGCTGGGCAAATGGGCGTACCCGTACATCCCTTTAAATTTGCCGCCATGCCATTGCGCCGGCTGGGAGCTCCGTGAGTCGAGTTGCGGGTCCCGCGGACTCGATCGCCGCGGGGATATCCGCGATCGCCTCACGGAGAAGAAGAACGGGAAGATGCTGATGTAAACAAGCATCTCCCTGTTCTGCCTAGTGATAGTGTCACTGATCTCTGCTCCCTGTGATCAGGAGCAGAGATCAGTGACGTGTCACATGTAGCCACGCCTCCCCACAGTTAGAAACACTCCTCAGGACATACTTAACCCTTACACTGCCCCCTAGTGGTTAACCCCTTCACTGCCAGTGTCATTTACAAAGGAATCCGTGCATTTGTATAGCACTGATTGCTGTATAAATGACAATGGTCCCAAAAATGTGTCAAAAATGTCCGATGTGTCCACCATAATGTCGCAGTCATGATATAAATCGCTGATCGCTGCCATTACTAGTAAAAAAAAATTATCAATAAAAATGCCATAAAACTATCCCCTATTTTGTAGACGCTATAACTTTTGCACAAACCAATCAATAAACGCTTATTGCGATTTTTTTTTTTTTAACTAAAAATATGTAGAAGAATACATATCGGCCTAAAATGAGGAAAAAAAATGTTTTTTTAAATAATTTTTGGGGATATGTATTATAGCAAAAAGTAAAAAATAATGTGTTTTTTTTCAAAATTGTCGCTATTTTTTTTTGTTTATAGTGCAAAAAATAAAAACCGCAGAGGTGATCAAACACCACCAAAAGAATATTTGTGGGAAAAAAAGGACGTCAATTTTGTTTGCCGAATCGCAAAAAACGCACTGGTCAGGAAGGGGGTAAATTCTTCCGGGGCTGAAGTGGTTAAGGCTGACAATGCTAAAGCTGGCCATGCAAGGAGTGAATTTAGTCAGTTGCTGGTGAACTGGCCAGAATTCATTCAGTGGCTGGCCCTGATGGCCACCTGCCGCTTGACATCCATTGACTTAGAATGCATAGAAGCCAGACAGATAAGTACCTGCCGAACAGTGCCTGCATCCAATCAGATGCAGACACTGTTGGGGTACTTTGACAGCTGTCAAAATACAATAGCGACAATGAGATTCGTCCATTTGTGCTGTGTAGCATGGATATGGGTCTCAATTGGATTGTGTTCATTCTGAACAAACATAACTATACGTGTATGGCCAGCTTGAAACCTTCCAATTACGGACAGCCTGCTATGTGTGCTACTTCAGTTAGCCATTGAGCTGCCTATCACATTTGCAGGCATGCACAGATCTGATAGGTATTCCAACAGCCAACGGAAGACATATGTGCAGCAGGGTGACAGCATTGCTACTAATTGCAACTATGCAGCTTAGCTCTGTCAGCCTCAAACAGAAAATGTTGTTACTGGCAGGATCTCCAGGCAAAATTGCGTCAGATTTACAAAAATTTAGCTTTTTTGGTGAATATAACAAAAATGGAAATTGAAGTGACACACCACTGCTAGGAGGTCCAGATCAGGGCCAGTTTAACCATAAGGCTGGCCTAATCAGCTGCTTTAGGGCACCAGGTTGGGAGAAGGGGCGGGGTAAAATCTGAATCTCCAGCCACATGTTGGGGATACAGATTTTTAACGTGCTGTAGACATGGGCTTTAAACAAGCCGACTCTCAGCTTTCAATGTGGAAGTGATACAAGTGCCGCTGATCACTTCCACAAGCACCACAATGTGCCTCCAATCCCCCCCCCATGCGGCAACCCACCATGATCACCGGGCTCCGCTGTTACCCAGGGGACCCAAAGCGGTCATGGCAGGTGTTGTTAGGAAGGGCAATAGGAGCTAAAAAGGCTCACCTATATGTTATCACATTGGGGCTATTGGTCCCCTAGGTGATAGAAATAAAGTAATGTAAAAAAAAATAATAAAAAATGTTTTGAATATTTAAATAGACACATACATTTTTATTTTATTTTTAGAACCCCCCCACATACACAAACACGTGTTAGGTCACCTAACGGCAAATGCCCTACGGATGTTATGCTGTATATCACCGCACACGCTGGAGTGAGGGGAATACTTTTAACATCGGAGCACCTGCGTAACTGTAAACTGATGGACTGTAGGAGCTTTTAAAGCGTTGTCTATGATAAAATTTAGGGTACAAATGTATTCCAAGTCAGGGGGCAAATTCAAACAAAAGCCAATGTGTTTGGGGGGGGTCCAAGAGTGCCCCTTCATCTGCCGACAATTTCAATAGACTAGAAGTTAACTGGACCTTCAATATTATTTTTTCCAGTGTGATTGCAAGCACAGGCCTTGGTCCCCTACGAAAAGCATGGATTGACACTTGTGCTGACATTGCATTTTTTAATGTATTACACTGCTGTGCACTTTTATTCTTTTTTTTTTTTTTTTTTGTGAAATGACAGCACTGGTCTCCAGAGTGGCCCATGCTGCCAGAGACTAGAACTGTCACAAATCTGTCTCCTTTCTAGCAGCATTGTCTGATGGTGGGGACCTGTCTGACCACGCTGCTTAAAATCAAATGGATGAATTTAAATGGGACCACGGGCTACGTGCACTTGGTCCGAACAAAAAAAAAACTGGAATGATAGATATTTTTTAAACCAGCAGATTGTTACCTCTCCGTCAGTGTCATAAGCAGAAAAATAAATTATATTATACCTTCCACTATCTTTGTCAGTTTTGACATGTTATCTTCATAGTCTTTAATAATTTCTTCTGTAGTTCTCTCGGTTGAAGGAGAAGATTGAGGAGGGGAAGCTAAAAAAAAGAAAAAAAAGAACATTTTGTGTAGCTGGTATAACATAATAACTGTGCAGCAGAAGACTGTACAAGCAACTCCAGATGGAATTCCCTATATAATGCTGCTATCTGGAACAGGGCTCACTCTCTGGCTTGATTGTCCTGCTGTCCAGGAGCACAGTGCAGAGATTCTCTTCAGAGTAGCTAGGCTAACTGAGAATCTGGGTGGCTTGGGGGCACTGGGCCTTACCTTTCTCCTAGATATAATGTATACCCTACTCCACAAAAACATAATGAGAAAGATGGGGCTGTTGGAAATAAGTAGCTGACTTCTCATCTGAACATGCCAGTGGAGGGTGATGGCCCTCTCTAATGGGCTCTCAAACAAAAGGCATGCATTTTTCGTTGATCCTCCCGAAACAAAAATATATTTTGGATTCAGTTGCTCTCTAAAGAGATACTTTATTTAAATGATATCATTTTTTTAAACTGGTTCATGTGAAAAATACTTTATAAGGTAAGTATGTAGACAGGTGTTGTAATAATGTACTACATGGTTTTTAATGTTTGGTAATTGCAAGGGGTTAACTGTGGATGGCGATGCGTCAGCCTGTGTTAGGTCACTTCCCATAGTGGGGTATATGGGGGATATTTCCACGGGAGATAGGAGGTTCTGCAGTTCTGACTATCGGGAGCGATACCAGAACTTATGGGACCTCAGCATTGGAAAAGAGACAGAAGGAATAGAAACTTATGGCCAGTCTCTGAGAAGTGTGAAGCTACAGGCACGTGATGCCACTGCCACAGCCAAAGTCACAATTCATGTAATGTTCAGAAGTAGGGATCAGCCGAACACCCCCCAGTTCGGTTTGCACCGGAACATGCGAACAGACGAAAAATTTGTGCGAACACCGTTAAAGTCTATGGGACAAGAACATGAAAAATCAAAAGTGTTCATTTTAAAGACTTATATGCAAGTTGTTGCCATAAAAAGTGTTTGGGGACCCGGGTACTGCCCCAGAGGACATGTATCAATGCAAAAAAAGTTTTGAAAACTGCAGTTTTTTCAGGAGCAGTGATTCTAATAATGCTTAAAGTGAAACAATAAAAATGAAATATTCCTTTAAATATAGTGCCTGGGGGGTCCCCTTAGTCTGCCTGTAAAGTAGCACCTCTTTCCCATGTTTATAACAGTACCACAGCAAAATGTCATTTCTAAAGGAAAAAATGTAATTTAAAATTGCTTGTGACTGTAATGTATTGTCCGATCCCGGCAATATACATAAAAAATTATTTAAAAAAACGGCGTGGGTCCCCCCCAGTTCATTGTCAGGCCCTTCGGGTCTGTTATGAATATTAAGGGGAACTCCACGCCAAACTTTATGTGATGTCAGTGGGGGGCGAGGTCACCCTTTTACGTCACTGGGTAGCCCCGCCCTTGACTATATAACAGCTGTCACCGCAAAAAGGGTGCAGTCGGTGGGACGCCTCCCATGGAGGCGGAGTTTCCCCGTCTTTGTTTTTCTCGGGATAATCGGCGCCATGATTGACCATGGATTTACATCGCGGGACAATTTTTTTCTTTTTTTTTTTAATAAAGGATTGTCAAAAACTGTCTGCTGTCGTTTTTACTTTTTTGACACTTTTTTTGGTGAATGGGTATGTTCCTCTACCCATTCACATGGGGGGGCGGGATCTGGGGGCTCCCTTATTAAAGGGGGCTTCCAGATTCTGATAAGCCCCCCACACGCAGACCCCCACAACCACCGGACAAGGGTTATGGGCATGAGGTCCTTGTCCCCATCAACATGGGGAAGAGGTACCTTGGGGGGGACCCAAAAGCACCCTCCCCATGTTGAGGGCATATGGCCTAGTACGGTTCAGGAGGGGGGGAACTCTCTTGTCCCCCCCTTTTCCTGTGGCCTGCCAGGTTGCATGCTCGGATAAGGGTCTGGTATGGATTTTGGGGGGCCAGTTTTATTTTTTTACATTTTGGCGCAGGGTTCCCCTTAAAATCCATACCAGACCTGAAGGGCCTGGTATGAATTTTGGGGGGACACCTCCACGCCATTTTATTTTTGAATTTTGGCACAGGGTCCCCTTAACCACTTCAATAAACTGTGTTCTATAAACTACGCTGCCTGCATTGACTGAATATAGAGTCTACACTGAATATATAGGCTACACTGAATGCAGAGTGTGTATGTGTGTATATATATATATATATATATATATATATATATATATATATATATATATATATATATATATAATCAAATGCACTGCCTGCACTGATTTAAATATAGAGTCTACACTGAATATCTAGTCTACGCTAAATGCAGAGTGTGTGTGTGTGTGTGTATATATATATATATATATATATATATATATATATATATATATACATACAGTCAGGTCCATAAATATTGGGACATCGACACAATTCTAATTTTTTTGGCTCTATACACCACCACAATAAATTTGAAATGAAATGAACAAGATGTTCTTTAACTGCAGACTTTCAGCTTTAATTTGAGGGTATTTACATCCAAATCAGGTGAACGGTGTAAGAATTACAACAGTTTGTATATGTGCCTCCCACTTTTTAAGGGAACAAAAGTAATGGGACAGATTAACACTCATCCATCAAACTTTCACTTTTTAATACTTGGTTGCAAATCCTTTGCAGTCAATTACAGCCTGAAGTCTGGAACGCATAGACATCACCAGACACTGGGTTTCATCCCTGTTGATGCTCTGCCAGGCCTCTACTGCAACTGTCTTCAGTTCCTGCTTGTTCTTGGGGCATTTTCCCTTCACTCTTGTCTTCAGCAAGTGAAATGCATGCTCAATCGGATTCAGGTCAGGTGATTGACTTGGCCATTGCATAACATTCCACTTCTTTCCCTTAAAAAACTCTTTGGTTGTTTTCACAGTATGCTTGGGGTCATTGTCCATCTGCACTGTGAAACGCCGTCCAATGAGTTCTGAAGCATTTTGCTGAATATGAGCAGATATATTGCCCAAAACACTTCAGAATCCATCCTGCTGCTTTTGTCAGCAGTCACATCATCAATAAATACAAGAGAACCAGTTCCATTGGCAGCCATAAATGCCCACGCCATGACATTAGCACCACCATGCTTCACTGATGAGGTGGTATGCTTTGGATCATGAGCAGTTCCTTTCCTTCTCCATACTTTTCTCTTCCCATCACTCTGGTACAAGTTGATCTTGGTCTCATCTGTCCATAGAATGTTGTTCCAGAACTGTGAAGGCTTTTTTAGATGTTTGGCAAACTCTAATCTGGCCTTCCTGTTTTTGAGGCTCACCAATGGTTTACATCTTGTGGTGAACCCTCTGTATTCACTCTGGTGAAGTCTTCTCTTGATTGATTGTTGACTTTGACACACATACACCTACCTCCTGGAGAGTGTTCTTCATCTGGCCAACTGTTGTGAAGGGTGTTTTCTTCACCAGGGAAGGAATTCTTCGGTCATCCACCACAGTTGTTTTCCGTGGTCTTCCGGGTCTTTTGGTGTTGCTCGCCGGTGTGTTCTTTCTTTTTAAGGATGTTCCAAACAGTTGATTTGGCCACACCTAATGACAGCTCTTTGGATCTCATATTGAGAGTTGACAGCAACAGATTCCAAATGCAAATAGCAAACTTGAAATGAACTCTGGACCTTTTATCTGCTCCTTGTAAATGGGATAATGAGGGAATAACACACACCTGGCCATGGAACAGCTGAGCAGCCAATTGTCCAATTACTTTTGGTCCCTTAAAAAGTGGGAGGCACATATACAAACTGTTGTAATTCCTACACCGTTCACCTGATTTGGATGGAAATACCCTCAAATTAAAGCTGAAAGTCTGCAGTTAAAGAACATCATTTGTTTCATTTCAAATCCATTGTGGTGGTGTAAAGAGCCAAAAAGATTAGAATTGTGTCGATGTCCCAATATTTATGGACCCGACTGTGTATATGTACATATCTATATATCTATAACTATAGATATATAGATATATACATATACTAGACTGTGTGTGTATATATATATATATATATATATATATCAAATTCACTGCCACTAACTAGCCTGCCTAATCTAGCTCACACTATCTGTCCACACACTATACACGGCCACTATGTAAGCAGCCTTATATAGTGTGGGGCGTGGACTTAGTCCCCCTGAGCCATGATTGGCCAAAGGCAATCTTTGGCCAATCATGGCTCTCTCAGCAGAGCGTGCTGTGATTCAGGGTCAGGTGCATGCTTTGGCCAATCATCATACAGCAATGCACTGCGATCTCACAGTGCATTATGGGGCGTTCTGCGCAAACTCAAATTTCCCATGAACGCCCCATATGTTCAGTTTGTTTTAGAAAAAATACACGACTCGAACTGCAGGCTCATCCCTATTCAGAAGTATGTTCTAGCGTTTATTGAAAGAAAATTTATGTTAGCAACCTCTGTTCCGCATTGTGACTGAGAAAAATTAAGAAAATATCTCAAAATATTTTAATCATGGTAATGTGAACACAGTAATTTCAGTTTAAACTGGCAAAAATGCAAGAGATAATTCACAAAATAATCTAAATGGCCATTTTACTTTTATATTGGGCTACCAAAAGCCAACTGTGTAGACATGTTCTGGTTATACATAACAAGGAAGTAAGAGCCTGTGTCTACGGCCTTTTGTTCACACCAGATAGATTTTGCATTTCTATACAAACCTAAGGATATGCAAAATCCCCTTGAAGCAAGTAAGGCGCAGGTCAGAAAGAGGCCAACTGCATGTCAAATGAACCTGTCAGTTAATTCTGAATGATATTAGACACACCTCAAACTGATGCCAACGGCACAAGCCCAAGTCTTATTGTCATAGTAGTAATAGTTAATTTAAAAAATTACCATCTTCAACTGGAAAATTTAAAAACTGGCACAGTTGGGCACAAAGCCGTAGCACATTGTTACCCCATTCTTCTACAATTGGCTTGAGTACTTCTACTGTTGGAGAGAAAAAAAAACAAGCATGCTTAGTAGAAAACTAAATGTTAAATACCCAAAGAATTAATTAACAGTGACTATAGACAGAAAGGGGTTAATTTACTAAAACTGTAAAGTAAAAAATCTGGTGCAGCTGTGCATGGTAGCCAATCAGTTTCTTACTTAAGCTTGTTCAATTAAGCTTTGACAAAAAGAACTGGAAGCTGATTGGTTTCTATGCACAGCTGCACCAGATTTTTCACTCCGGTTTTAGTAAATCAACCCCTATGAGACAGTTGGGCAATCATACCATAGCCACTACAATGTTGACCTTATACACAACTGATGAGCAATGAGAAAGTATACAATATGGTTAAAGGAAATCTTTGATGGATTTGCATTGCGTGTCAAATAACAAGGCTTACATCGGTGGACCATAGGTTACAAAAGATATAGTACAGAGAAGTCCAGCATGAAAGGTGCTGTCTAGTGTAGGCATAGGTATGCACAGCCTATTGCATTAGGGTGTGCACCTCAAAGCTCAAACACATATGCGTGTCTGCATGTGTATGGCGCTATATAAAAATAATGTGTGTGTGTGTATATATATATATATATATATATATATATACTGATGGTGTCAGTAGAGCAGTGGACGGTGTCAGTAGGGCAGAGATTGGTGTCAGAGGGGCAGTGGATGATGTAAGTAGTTTTTATTTGTATTACATTTTTTAAAAATTATTTTTAACAACTTTATTTACTTTTTTGTATATGTACCTGCATCTGTCTTTACATTAGCTTCCTCTTATCCCCTGTGCAGTAGGACTCAGGGGGTAGATGGTAACATTCTAAGCCACCTAGGTGTGCACCTCAAAGCTCAAACACATATGGTGGTGTGTGTGTGTATATATATATTGTAATAGTCCCTGTCACTGGGAAAAGGGATGGGATCTCTAACCCTGTGTCCATGTCTTATGGAGAGCCAGCAGGTTGTGTGCCCAGGTGCACACAGCCCATATAACGAGGGGCTAGTGAGAGCAGAGGGTGGAGGAAGGTGGAGTGTGTGCAGCTTGTTGCTACTGCTGTGTGAAGACAGACCTGTGTCTGGAGAGTGGTCTGCCCTGTGGGAGTCTGCAGCCGATGAAAAGGGGATTCTTTGCCCAGGGACTGGGAAAGGCTGGCCAGCCTTGAGAGTCGGGGAGACTGAGGAAGCCAGTGAGTCCAGGGGGCTGTAAAGAATTGCCAAATCTGTTGAGAGCAAGCAGAGGAACTGCTGACAAGAGAGCCAGGTGGCTTGGTATGTTTTCCTTATTTTTGGAGTGCTTAATGAAGTTAAACCCCTGCGTGGGAATCCTGAATGGACCTTTTTGCTTTTGTTTTTCGGTTTAATAAACGTGGGCTACCAGGCCCTTAACTATAATGCCTGTCTGAGGTGGACTCACTGCACTAAAAACGCATTTATCGCTTGAGCTAAATACCCCAAACATTACAATATATATATATATATATATATATATATATATACTGACGTTGTCAGTAGAGCAGTGGGCGGTGTCAGAAGGGCAGTGGATAGTGTCAATAGTTTTTATTTGTATTATTTTATTTTTTATTATTTTTAAAAACATTTTTTTTAGGAGCCCCATAAGGGGGCTCTAGTGAAATATCAGGGGGAATATGCACCATACAGGGTGATTAGGGTGTGCCCTGGCACACCCTGTGCGCACCCCTATGAGTGTAGGCTATATTACCATTGCTAGGGACAACTGGGTATGTATTATTTGCTAAAGACACCCAACCAGCCAGGGAACAGGTGACAGACAAAGGTGACAGCCACTCTGATAGTGATGGGGTGTTATGCTTGGCCCCTCCACTAGCAACCGACTCCCCATATACTGGGACTAAGCTTGCAGCACAGAGTGCCTAGGACTTAGCCAGGAGTCACAGGAGAGAGAGATGTAGCGAGGCCTCGGGAGGAGAACAAACATGACGGTACTGTAAATGATCATTTGGTAGCAACAGTTGGACAGGTCACTAGGAGTGAGGTGACAGGAGTTGCGTTGGTGGAGACTGGTGCAGGTTCCACGGTACTAGGTCCTAAATGCTGCACACCTGGGGAAGGGTTTTTTTTTTCTATCAGCAGCTGTGTCCAGAGTACTCAGTATTAACAGTGTGAGGAGTCTGGCCATGGGTTACAAAAGAGTTAACTTTGCAAGTTGCTCGCCTGCCTTAATGTCGATTTCACATGACTGCAGTCCCCTCCCTGCCTATGGTTAAAGTATTAGTGAGTGCAGTTACACAGTGTCCCCACTAGGGAGCCTTAAGCCACGCCAACAAGCTGAAATATATGAAACCTTTGCTTTTGGGTTTGTTACCTCTTTAGGAGATCAAGCGCCCCACACCTTTTCCCTACTCCCCTTACATCAGGGGTGAAGTGCCACCTTACACTGGTGATCCGTGTTGGTCAATAAGAAGAATGCCACCCTAACAGACAGCTAAAATGTTTATTGGTGGCAAGCCTCTGATTCTGACAAGGGATGTTGGCCCCAGAACGATACAGGCACTTCAGATGGGAAGTAAGTCTGCCACTGCTTAAGGAACCCCTAGGAACGTCTTCAGGACCCTTATTGGGACTGGCTGGTCCTGGAGGAAAGCGCTCCTGTTTTGCTTTGTGGGAATGCTCCAGGAATCTTTTGTCATGAGTGCACCCTGTATTAAATGTAAAATCTTGTAAAACAACAAAGATTATAAATACATAGATAAAACTAACCTAAGGCCAAAATAGCTTCCTTCTGTAAACTCAAATTCTGTAGTTATCAACCAAGATGCAAAACACATGCCCATATAATAAGAGAAACAAAGAATAGCAGATTGTTCATAAACATTTATATGGAGATAAACTGACAGGTAGCTAAACAATAGGTTCATTTTGAATCTTCTAGTTCGTCAGTGGGGTTATATTTTATAATAATCGGAGCTTTGTTTGTGGTACATGTAGTCAATATAAAATATATAGCAATAGCAGCAATAACCTAAAGGAGTTGTTTTTAACCCTGCACCAATAAAAACAAGAACAAGTGGTCTAAGGTTGCACATATTTGAAATCTGATGTCACTATAATACCAGAATTGGTACAATGGTTATTTTAGATCCATCGGTTTGGTAACTATTTGCTTACCTGTTGGCTCATTTACCCAGGAGGCTGACGCCATGTTTTTCTTTCACTAAGAAAAAAAAAACAAAAAAACAAGGAGGCAATTGTTACAATACATGAGCAACAGGCAATCATGATAATTTGTGGGCAAGGAAAAGGGAATTGTAACAATACACTTTTTGTTACAACATCTAACTTCAAGTTTCCCTAGTAGTGAGAGTATGTCCAGTATAGTTGAAGAAGCTACCTTAACCTGTAAGAATAATTTACAGCCAGCAGCACAAGGGACACTTCACGTTGAAGGTAAGTACAGTCTCTTGCGCTGAGTTAAAAAAAACACTTGTCTACCAGGACAAATTTTTTTGCTCAACTGTTAAAATCTGCATTTCTTGCTAAAAATGATTGTAAACCTCCCAAAAATATATTTTCTGAAAGCAGACACTGGAGCATAAAATGGTGGTAGTTGCATTTTTTTATGTTGCATGATATTTGCACAGTTATTTTTCAAACGCATATTGTCAGGAAAAAAATACGCTAAAATAAATTTTAGAGCAATATTATACCCAATTTATTGGTACAATATAAAAGACGGGGTTGCATCAGGAAAATAGATACCAAACATTTCAAGTCCTAAAATTGCACACGCCTGTGGAATCGCAAAGAAAACTATGGTACCCAAAACTCTCTACAGGTGACAATTTTAGGCAAATCATTTACAGGTCATCAGTTTAGAGTTAACCATGAACTATGGCCCTAAAATTATTATTATTAATTATTAATAAGTTAACGACGGTACCTCAACAATTGATGTTTACATACATGTGCTCATCCCACACTGCGCTTTTTATATGGGGTGTGTGCGGAGGTGACGGGGTTGCTTTACATTATTTAAAATTATTTTTATTTATTTGATCTAATTCTTTTTTTTTCTAAACTCTTTATTTATTTTTTTATTTTATTGCCACCCCCAATGTCTCCCTCGGTTCATGTGACATAATGCATGTTGCTTCAGGGGTCATTAGACACAAGAGGGATCAGGGTTCCCCAAGTTTCTCCTGTACTCACCGGGGAAGCATTTTTCCTGTGTTCCCCGGTGGAACGAGAGAACCCAGGAACTACCAAAAGGTTCAGAGCCCAGTAAATGTGATCGGGTGGCTATAGAGCCACCCGATCACTTTTATTAGAAAGCCCTTTGCTCTTAAAACCAGTATCAAGCCTACAAGCAGCAGTTGTGTTGATTTAACCACTTGTCTACTGTAATCTTTATACACGCTCCTTGACAGACAAGTGGTTAAATAACAGCAAAAACAATAGAAACACACTGTAGAAGAGTGACAGCAGAACAAAACAAGTTGTCCATTAAGTCTACCCTTTTTTAAAAATCTTTATTTTTGTTTTTTTCTTTTCTTCAACCCAGTATAGACCTAGGCTTATCCCAATCATTTTTTAATCCGCTTAATAGTGTAAGTGAAAGTGTGTTCCAAGTATGCACTTCTCTTTCAGGAAATTATATACTTTCTAAGGTTAGTTTTTAATGTTTTTCCTACTTGCCTGAGGGTATGTCTCCATGTTTCATGTTCTTGCTCTTAGCTTCATGCTGAAAATACTGCCTTCCTAAGGCAATACGAAGTTCCTTCTGTCTCCCCAGAAATACCTTGGATCATTTTTGTTACCCATCTCTGGACTTGTAATATCTTATCAAATATCTTTTTATAAGTACAAAACTGAACAAGGTGTTCTAAATGAGGTCTAATTTAGGACTTATACAGGGGAATCAGGACCTCCTTCATCCTGTCGGTGACACCCCCAAATTCTATTTACTTTCCCTGATGTCTGGCAACACAGTATGTACATTTTACAATCATCTGAAATGAGCACTTTCCCATCAAAAACAATGCATTTGGCCAAAATGTCCCAATTTTAACCAAAATAATGAATGATCAACTCTCAGTACCCAAATAGCTAAGTTGGAATTATTAAGAAAAAAAAAAAAAACAGACTGGATAAAGCAATATACATACAGGCAGCACAGTGGCTAGCACTTCCACCTGGCAGCGCACTACCTGCCTGGAGTTTGCATGTTCTCCCTATGCCTGTGCTGATTTTCTCCTACACTCCAAAGACATGCTGGTAGGTTTATTGTCTTTAAATTGTCTTTAAATTGACCATAGTATGTGTATGAATGTGAGTTAGGGACCTTAGAGCATAAGCTCCTTGAAGTCAGGGACTGATGTGAAGGTACAATATACTGTATATGTAAAGCGCTGCGTAAATTGTCTGTGCTATATACAGTAAGTACCTGCATACCTCCCAACTTTTTGAGATGGGAATGAGGGTCACCTATTAGCAAAAGTATGTAGGCATAGGACACACACCCCCTGCCATGTCCACTTAACCGCTTGCCGACCGCCTCACACAGATGAACTGCGGCAGAATGGAACGTACAGGCAAACTAACATACCTGTACATTACCCTTTAAGAGGCGCACGCGTGCCAAGCTCTGTGAGTAGGATCGCGGGTCCCGCTGACTCGATGTCCGCGGGGATACCCGCAATCGTCTCACGGAGAGAAAGAACAAGGAATTGCTAATATAAACAAGCATCTCCCCCTTCTGCCTAGTGACACAATCACTGATCACCGCTCCCTGTAATCGGGAACGGTGATCAGTGACGTGTCACACATAGCCTCGCCCCCGCACAGTTAGAATCACTCCCCAGGACACACTTAACCCCTTAACTGCCCCTAGTGGTTAACCCTCCACTGCCTGTGTCATTTACACAGGAATCAATGCATTTGTATAGCACTGATTGCTGTATAAATGACAATGGTCCCAAAAATGTGTCAAAAATGTCCGATGTTTCCGCCATAATATCGCAGTCACGATAAAAATCACTGATCGCCACCATTACTAGTAAAAAAAAATTATTAATAAAAATGCCATAAAACTATCCCCTATTTTGTAGACGCTATAACTTTTGCACAAACCAATCAATAAACGCTTATTGCGATTTTTTTTTACCAAAAATATGTAAAAGAATACGTATCGGCCTAAACTGAGGGAAAAAAATGTTTTTTTATATATTTTTTGGGGGATATTAATTATAGCAAAAAGTAAAAACTATTGCGTTTTCTTGTTGTTTTGTTGTTCTTTTTTTGTTTATAGCGCAAAAAATAAAAACCGCAGAGGTGATAAAATACCACCAAAAGAAAGCTCTATTTGTGGGAAAAAAAGGACGTCAATTTTGTTTGGGAGCCACATCGCACGACCGCGCAATTGTCAGTTAAAGCAACGCAGTGCCGAATCGCAAAAAGTGCTCTGGTCTTTGGCCAGCCAAATGGTCCGGGGCTTAAGTGGTTAAAGGAGAATTAAACAAAAAAAATATTAGTTAAACACACAAGTGCTTTTTTTACCACTACTATTCATTTATACTGGCTTCTGAAATGCAGCAAATGCAGCAATTTAAAGGTTGGATGAAAGGTTTAGCATGACTTTTTGAAAGATAAATAGTGCATTTTTATATACAACTATATAGATCAGACCAAATGAGGGACAAATGAGAAATAAAGAAGGACAGAGGAAATTTTTTTTACAAATCAGGGACAGTCCCTCGAAATCGGGGACATTTGAGAGCTATGGTACCTGTAATAAATAAACTATGGTTACAAAATGAACTGCATATTTCACATAGCAGTGACAAGAAGATAACAAAAAGGTAACTAGATCAATAAAAAAGTCACAAACAAGAAAGGTGAGATGAGCTGTTATGACACAATTATAGGTCTTGGGCATTATGGACATCTGATCTTATCTGTAAGTTACATGTCTTACTGGCAGCATACAGTTGAAGTTATATTCCAGTATCTTTTCAGAAATCTGGAGAGTCCCCCTGCTTTACCAGGAAATGCTGCTGTACTAAAATATCACAAAGTGTCACCTTTTAAAAAGCAATGTGATAAGCAATAGCGTGTGTAAATGTAACTGTATAGTTTTGGATAGTTGTGAAGGGTTAGAACTTGTGATTGGTTTTTAATAGCTATTCGAGGCTCCATTAGGCTGCATTCACACTTGAGCGTTTTCAGCTCATAAAACGCTCGTACAACGCCCAAAAAACACCTGAAAAGGCCCAACAAGCAAAATCCCATTCATTTCAATGGCACCTGTTCACATCTGAGCTTTCTGTCACCTGAAGCAAAACGCCTTAAAAATACCATAAGCTCAAAAAAGAACATGAGCTTCTTTGGGGCAGATTACAGGTGTTTATCTGCCTTTTACATTGGTGATCTGAACAAAAACGCGGTAAAAATGTGTCAAAATCGTGCGACTGTGAAACGCTCAGGTGAATGCAGCCTTAGAGAGAGTTCTCCCTCACTTACTGTCCTTATGATGAGAGTTTCTACAGATACAAAATCTGTAATCTCCCTCTCTGGCCACACGGGGCTAGAGTGCTTACACTCTTAAGGAAGGTGGCCTTTGACTGTGTGTGCCCACTCGTGATCTGAGTGATGTTGTGACATGCATTTTAAAAATGTGTGACTGCCATTGAGAATGTAAACCAACCCTGTGTATTTAGGGCCCCCCTGAACCTGAAGTACTACGAGCCCCCCAAGGTCAAAGAGAGCAAATTATTTACTCATTTTGGGAGCAGACCAACAATTCGTGCTTCGTGCTGCAGCTCCCGACATGTTCCAGCCTCTTCTTCTATATCAATCTGCCAGGGCAGGCCATTTAAATGTCAGGAGCTGCAGCACGGAGGATTATTCCACCTATCCTGAAAATGAGAATAGTAGACCCCTCTCTATCCCTGGCCCCCACTGCTGAGCTGATGGGGCCTGGGGAAGTTAATTGCTAACAGACATGGCTGGCAGGATTACTGCACATGCAAAATAAAGTATTTAAAGTGGAGTGCCCCCCCACCAAAAAATTGAAAGTTAACAGCTACAAATACTGTAGCTGCTGACTTTTAATATTAGGACACTTACTTGTCCTGGAATCCAGCGATGTCAGCACCCCAGCTGATGTTGCCATTGGCTCTCGGGTGCTGCCGCTGCCATTTGTGGTGAGGGAAACTGGCAGTGAAGCCTTTTGGCTTCACAGCTGGTTCCCTACTGCGCATGCACAAAGCCTGCTGAGCTTTTTGAATGGCCCAGCGGCAGGGGAGGGAGGAGGGGGGCGAACCTCCGGGGGATTGCGCCGCATCTTACTGCAGCCAGGTCTCCCAGAAGTGGGGACTGGTACCTGTCATAAACGGGTACCTGTTCCCCCCCTCCCCCCGGAAAGGTGCCAAAGGAGGGGGACGAGGAAGCAGGTAAGCAGAGTTTTCCCTTTTGGGCGGAGCTCTGCTTTAAAGTCTCTTTTTGGTGTGGGGTGGAGGGGGCTGGTCCTGTCAGGAGGGTTGTATGAGGGGGTCCCTGTCAGGTAGGCTGTATGGAGCTCCACAAATTTTATTGTGGGTCATGAGGCCAAATACTAGCAGATTTTCTATTTCAATATTTTTATTGATTTCCATCATTGAAAAACAAAATAACATTAGAACTTATGTTAATGGCCTGCAAAGCCTCTCATAGAATCATGACAGTACATATCCGGTAAAATTAATGTGATATGATAGATTTGTTTTAGCTTACCATTGTCAAACAATTTGAATAGCTAACAATAACAATAGGAAATATATGTAAGAGGAGTATCTCCTTGTGGATTATATAATGATCTCCGTTGCAAATAAAAAGTATTCCAGCATGCTGGAGGAGGTCGGTGCCCACCCCGCCTCGACTGAACCCCTCCGCCACCCTATTGGGTTCACGCTGTGGACTGGGCAAATCCGGCCATGCTAGCCAGACAACAACCTCGTTATCCATAATCTGGACCTCTTTCAGACTCGGTTTTAGGAGGATTGGAGAAGTCCCTACTCCGCAACCTGGTTAAATCTCAATTTTTATTTAGGTAATCGAAAGAACTTAAAATCGTAATTTAATTGTTACCCTTCATTCATCTTGCCAAGAAAGAGTTTCCCAATGTAAGACTTTGAAGTTTGACTCTTTTCCTTCGTTTTATTGACAATTATAAAAGACAGGGGAGAGAAAGAGATAGAGTCCAGGACAGTCAGGCAGAATTCCCGGAGGAGAGGGAGTAGAAGGAAGAAGGAGTAGTGGGGGGTTCCCTTTAGAGGGGGTTATGTCCAGGATAAAGCGGTACTTTGATCAATTCTGCCCAGGGTTCCCAGGTTCATTCAAAGAGATGGACTTTATCTTGAAGTTTGGCCACTATTTGTTTCTGGGACATGATCCAGGAAATATTATATTTTGTTGCCAGTAGTGACATTGAGGATTTCTTCCAGGCACCTGTAATGGTAATTTTAGCACCCAAGAGCATGAAAAAGATTAAGGTCTGAGCACTTTTAAGGCGCTTTATCAACCCTGTTGTTCAAGAGGGCGGTTGTCGATTCCTGAGGGACCTATAACCCCGTAACTTTGCATATTAAGTGGAACACCCTGTTCCAGTAGGACCTTATATGTGGACATGTCCACCAGGTATGGTACATGGAGCCGGTCATGTTGCACCCTCTTAAGCATAGGGGGGACAACCTAATGCCTTATATCTGGAAAAAACCTTGACAATCTAGCTGGAACATAGTACCACCTTGTGAGGATTTTGATACTGGCTTTGATTAAGGAGATATTCATAATACCCTTGTAGGACCTTTGGAATGCATGGAACCATTTCTCCGGGCCTATGTGGATTTCCAGATCTGACTCCCAGGATTGGGCGTAGGAAGGCTTGGAGGTATTGTCTGCCAAGGAGGTGTATTTGATAGAGATACGCATACCATAATTCATAATTAGTAGGTTTGGGAGGTTCAGGCTTGTTTAACCAGATGGAGTGTAAAAAATAGTTGATCTGGGAGAGTCTGAACCTCCCAAGTTCGGCATTTCGAGTTTACTAGTACAGTACCCCAATGTTATAGGGCCCAGTGAGGTAAGGAAATGTCCAATTTTAAATAGTCCTTTATTTAGCCACCATTTGAAGGCTAAGATATTCATGCCTGGAGGAAATGCTGGATTATGGAATAGATGTGCAAGAGGTTTCATGTCGGATATTAGAGTCTTCTGTTGATGGGGTGAGTCACAAAGGGCTAGGGAATGAGATAGTGTGGGGGCCAACACTGTGGGTTATAGTTTTGGAGGACACCAGAGGAGGTAATCTATTGTGTGGGAAGGTATTGCCTGCGTTCCCTAGTGACCCAATCCGGCTTAGGACCTTTAGAGTATGCTATGAAGATTTGGGTCAATTGTGCGGTCTGGTAGTACCACCATAAGTTGGGTAGTCCCAATCCCCCCTGTTTTTTAAGAGGAAAAAGGGTTTCTTTATTACATTGATGACCCTTTTTTCCCCAAATAAATTTAATTATTTTGGATTGAACTTTCCAGAGTGACTTTTTCTGCAGCGGTATGGGGAAGGCGCGAAAAACGTATAACAAGTGTGGTAGTAGTGTCATCTTGACCGCGTTAATCCTCCCTAACCAGGTTAGACCACACATCGACCATGCCTTTAATTCCTCTTCTACTTTTCTGAACATTGGGGGGAAATTAGCTGAGAATACATTTTCAATTTTAGCAGGCAGTTTGATTCCCAAGTATGGGATAGTGTTTGGTGCCCAGGTAAATGGAAAGTGACCCTTTAGCTGATCTATTAATGCAGTAGGGACTGAGATATTTAATTCCGCAGATTTAGCGACGTTTACCTTTAAGGCCTGATAACCTGCCGAAGTCTTTTAGTAGTTGAAGGAGATTGGGTGTGGAGATTAGTGGGGAGGTGAGAAAAAGCATTAAATCATTCCCTTAATGTCAGAATTGGAGCAGTGACCCATCAGATGGATTTGCGCTGTAGGGTTGGAGTAAAGTGAATGGACTGTACCCAGGAATTTAGGGCCAAAGCCTAGTGGCAGGAGATGGAGTCAAAGGCCTTTTGGAGGTCAGTTGATCAGAGGAACCTTGCTGGGTTCCCCCATCCCACCTGGAGTTGACATGGAGTTTACATCTATAGCCCTCCTAATCTGGTTCGGTCCCTGTCTCCCGGGATGAAGCCCACCTGGTCCTTATGAATATACTTTGCGATAAAGCTTGAAAGTCTCATTGCTAGAATGTTGGTCATTATTTTTAGGTCATTTTTAATCACTTGCCGACCGGCTCGCGCGATATACGTCGGCAAAGTGGCACGGGTGCGCAAAACAATGTACCCGTACGTCGCTGCGTCATCTGTGGTTAGCAGGCGTGCACGTGCCGCGCGCCACGGGAGCATGCTTGCGGGTCCCGTGGATTGATGTCTGCCAGTGGCCCGCGATCGTGGCACGGAGAGGCAGAACGGGGCAATGCCTATGTAATCAAGCCATTTCCCTGTTCTGCCTAGCAACATGACAGGGATCTACTGCTCCCAGTGATCGGGAGCAGTGATCTCTGTCATGTTCTAGTGAGCCCATCCTCCCTACAGTTAGAACATGCTGAGGGAACACAGTTAACCCCTTGATCGCCCCCTAGTGTTTAACCCCTTCCCCGCCAGTGACATTTACACAATAATCAGTGCATTTTTATAGAACTAATCGCTGTATAAATGCCAATGGTCCCAAAATAGTGTCAAAAGTGTCCAAAATGACGCAGGCACGATAAAAATCACAGATCACCGCCATTACTAATGAAGTGAAGTGGTTAATGAGAGAAATTGGGCGGTAGTTGTTAACATCACTCGCTTCTTTCCCTTCTTGGGGTTGACCGTGATGAATGCAGAATTTCGATCTTTATTTATTGGGGTTCCATCCCGGAGAGAATTAAAGAACCGAGTCATGAAGGATGCAAGGGCATGTCCAAATTTCTTATAGTAGCATACTGATAGATCTGGGTCTATCAGTGTTGTGTTTTTATGACCTCCAGGACTTCCTCCGACGAGAAAGGTTGTTCAAGGATTTTCATGTGGTTATGGGATATTTTAGGGAGGGGTATGTTTTGAAGGAAATTATCAAATTTAGAGGGAGAGGTGTGTGATTGATACCTATAGAGCTTGTCGTAGAAAACTTTTTGAATGTTTCCAGGATCCGGATGGGATTTTGAGTTAGGTCACCTGTTTCAGAGCGTATCTAGGGGAATGCTACAGTACGTGGCTTTGGGCTAATTTTTGTCGCTAATTTGGAGCCAATTTTGTCCTCTTGTGAATAAAATTTTGCTCCAAACCATCAAAGGTGTTTTTCTGCTGCTGTGCTCAAGGCTAAGTTAAGGTGCAGTTTCCCTCTGATTACTGTTTTGTGTGCCGCCCATAGTGTAGCTGGTGGAACCGTATTGTTATCATTATCTGTGAAGTACTCTTTCAGGGCTTTTTCTAATAATGTACATTGTATTAGGTTGCTGAGAATTGCTTCATTTAGGCGCCATTTGGACATTCCCTTGACCCCTAGTGGGCGCTGTATTAGTAGGGTTACCATGGAGTGGTCAGACAGGGTCCTGTCACGGATTGTGGAAGAGGGAGCTAGAGGGGACATCGTAGATTGTAAGAAGATGTGATCTATCCTGCAGTATGTACGGTGAGGGGCTGAATAGTGTGTGTAATCCCTGACATGCGGGTTCAGTTCCCTCCAGATATCTATTAAGCCGTATGAGTTAGGAAGCTGTGCTATTTTTAAGCTCTGTTTGGGAGGTCGCTTCATTTTCGGGATCCCTCCAGGCAATATGTCCATGGAGGGGTCCAATGGAATGTTCGAGTCTCCTCCCATTTCCACTGTACCCTTACAGTGTGGCTGTAGGGTTTTCATCAGAGTTTCAAAAAACTCCCTTCACCCTTGTTAGGGGCATAGTATGTGATGAAATTATAGATCCCACCATCTATAGATCCCTCCACCAGGAGAAATCGTCCATCCGGGTCTTTGATCACATTAGAGGGGGAAAAGTGTAAATGTTTGGAAAAGCAGATAGCTACACCTCTTCTTTTGTTTTCAGCATTAGCTAAAAAGAATTGTGGGTAGCTTTGGTGGATAAATGAAGGACTGTAAGAGATAGGGAAGTGAGTTTCTTGTAAAAGAATCACATCCGTTTTTAAGGTGTGATATAGTTATATAGAAAAATGTCCTTCTTTTCACTGGGGAATTAATCCCCTGAACATTATGGGATACTACCTGTAGCTTCACCTTACCATTTGTAGGATTAGCCATGGATCAGAGGGTAGTAGCTCGTAAGAAATAAAGGGCTCACCTTATGCAGGCAAAAGCACCGTGGGAATGAAAACAGTTTGGTTCCTTCAGGCCACAGATTGGAAAGTTCCTGGAAGGCTTCAAGGACAAAAGAACACTGGGAGAGAAAGAAAGGGAAAGACAAAAGAGAAAGTAAA